>NC_045552.1:17617410-18224076 GCF_009769535.1 Thamnophis elegans | reverse complement strand
CTCTGCTGAGCAGCTGGAGCATCGTGGAGGCGTCACAGAGTGTTGCAGGAGGTAAGGATGCATGCGCGCGCGCTGCCTGTGTTCCTGTGGTGGCCACCAGGCTCCGTTGTACCTTACCGGTTGTACCGGGATCCGGAACCCATCCCTGGTTCCTATTTTTTCTACTTGCACTTGTATGTGCTTTCAAACTGCTAGGTTGGCAGAAGCTGGGGCAAGTAACAGGAGCTCACTAGGGATTCGAACCGCTGAACTGCCGACCGTGCCCCTAAGTTAAGCTTAGTGCTACTCAATTGTACATGTCAGGGAGTCAGAAAATGTGACTCAATTTATGACCAAAATTGAGCTCAAATTTCCATTGCTGAGTGAAGCAGTTGCTGAGTTTTGCCCCATTTTGCGACCTTTCTTGCCACAGTTGTTAAGTGAATCGCTGCAGTTGTTAAGTCGATAACGCAGTTGTTAAGTGAATCTGGCTCCCCCATTGGCTGATCCGAAGGTCACAAAAGGTGACCACATGACCCCTGGACACTGCAACCCTCCTAAATACGAGCCCGTTGCCAAGCGTCCAAATTTTGATCACGTGACCATGGGGATACTGCAAAGATCGTAAGTGTGAAAAATTGTCATATGTTACTTTTTTCACTGCCGTTGTAACTTCCAACAGTCACTAAATGAACTGTTGTAAGTTGAGGACTATCTGTACAGGTACTGTAGATACTGAAAAACAACAGATGGGATAGTTTGAAAAATGTAATATAGCTCAACACATGTAGTTCTCAACCTATGACAATAACTGGAGCCAGAATTTCTGTTTTTAAGCAACACAATCGTTAAGTGAATGGTGCCTGTTTTTATGAAATTTCTGCCATCGTTGTTCAGTGACTCATGCAGTTGTTAAGTGATTCTAGCCTCCCTTTTGCTTGTCAGAAACAAGCTGGGAAAATCACAAATGGTGATGACAAGAGTTGCAGGGACCCCTGGACACATTATATAGCATTCATGATTTTCAATTTTCAATTAGACTAGAAATGCGCCACCAAATCCTTTTTGGCTAGGATTTTGCTGAAATTCAGCAGCACTAGAGAGGAGAGTTCAAAAATTGGCTATAAAAATTTGGCCTTCTGGAATCCCTTATTGCTCCATGAGTCCCTTTCTTGACAGATGCTTCAAGAGCCAGGATAGCTGTACTCTTTTGCATGGCTGGAACACTTACAGCAATAGCATTTAGACTTATATACCACATTATAGTGCTTTACAGCAGTTTACAATGTCAGAATATTGCCCCCAACAATCTGGAGTTCTCATTTTACCGGCTTTGGAGTCCTGTCAGGATCAAACTCTTGGTTATGGGCAGAGTTAGCCTTCAATACTGCATTCTGAACACTGCTCAACCAGGGCTCACTTATTTGATAGCAATACAATAAACAGCCTATGCCAGGAACTGCATATTCTTCTTGCAATCGAGAACATGAAATATAACCTGGTTTGCTTAATATACTTTTTTGGTATTTAGGGGACAGGTAAAAGTAAGTGAGGAAAACAGACCTGGCTTGCAGGATATCCAATCCAATTGTGATAAATGGGCGATGTTGAAATGGAAAACCAAAAGATAACAGATCTCCTTTGTTAAGCAAAGAGCACATTCCATCTACGTATCTTGGAAAGTTTATGAGGCTGCAAGGCAGTTGCTACAGTACTATTCAATCTTCTCTCTTGCCCTCTCCCTCTCCCAGTTATGGAATCTCTGGGAATTCTGCCTGCCATTGCCAAATAAACTATAAACCTGGTGGAGTTTTGAAAAAAATACCTTCTTAAGAGGGAGGAAAGGGTGCCATTTTTGCAAGACAAATAGGCAATGTTTGCTGTGCCACCTGGCATCTGGGAAACATCCCAGGAAGGATTAGTTAGGTCAGTTAACAGAACAGAATAACAGAGTTGGAAGGGACCTTGGAGATCTTCTAATCCAGGGGTCGACAACCTTAAACACTCAAAAAGCCACA
Source organism: Thamnophis elegans (assembly GCF_009769535.1). NCBI lineage: Eukaryota > Metazoa > Chordata > Lepidosauria > Squamata > Natricidae > Thamnophis > Thamnophis elegans. The sequence continues at coordinate 18,222,079 of NC_045552.1, read as the reverse complement.
AAGATCCTAACAGGAAGCCTCCCCATTCAATTCTGGAGCCGATCGGAAGTCCGTTTCCCCCACCATAGAGTCTCCTCCTAGCATGGCATCCTTTTTCCTCTACCTGTCCTAACCAAAAGCCCTATCAATTGTGGAGCCGACTGGCAACAGGGAGTCACTGCAGAGGGATGAAAGAGCCACATGCGGCTCCAGAGCCATGGGTTGCTGACCCCTGTTTTACTCCAACCCCCTGCTCAGGCAGGAAACCCTATACCAGGGCTGTCAAACTCAAGGCCTGTGGGCCAAACCCTGCCAGCGGGGTGCTTAGATCTGGCCCACGGGGCCTCCCAGGAAACAGTGAAGGACCAGCAGTGCCTCTTCCAGCAAAAAGAGACTTCAGGGAGTGCGTGTGTGGCCCTCCTGAGTGCCATCTTCACTGGTACAGGAGGCCATCGCAGCTGGAAATGAAGCTTAGGAGCGCGTTTTCGCAGGCAGTGTTCAGGCCACCATAGACACTCCCGACACGAATATCATCAATCTGGCCACCCCCACCCCCCAAGGTCAAACACAAGCCTGATGCGGCCCTCAATGAAATCAAGTTTGACACCCCTGCCCTATACCTTTTCAGACAAATGGTTGCCCAATCTCTTCTTAAAAACTTCCAACCTTTTCGACATACATTTCAAGTTTACAAACCAATGCAGCCAGAGTTCTAGGATGGGTTGTTAATAGAGATTTTGGTGCATGAGATGAGATCCTAGAAAAATTTCCTGCAAGGCACTTATAAAAGTAATTGCAGGAGTGCAAACGTTTTTTGGAAATAAACCTCGCAGCACCAGCTGCCCCCATGCTGGTGAATTTCAGACATGTCCAGTTTGAATTTCCCAGGATTTTTAACTAGAAGGATTGCAATTCTCAGCATATCTGGAGAGCACCAGATTCTGGGGGAGAATGAAGATTTATATTCTACTAAGGTCACCGACTTTTGCTCAGTTGTATTTTGTCTTGCTTTTCCTGAACTATGGGCCATACCTCCAGCACTGTGTGAAAGGGTAACAGAACCTGATCTGGAGGGAGGAAGGGGAGTGCAAGAGAAGTATTTTAAAATATGTTTGTCCCTTGGGCATCCAAGGAACCTAGCAGGCTGCAAAATACATACAGAGTCTGCTAAAAAAATAATAGTTAAACAAATACCCCTATCCTGTAAGTGCACATTCAGCAGAGTTAAGCAGGCATGCAGGCTTAAAGCACTATCAGACTATATACTCACACCAGAACAACTAGACACAAGAACAGTTTTTCCCCAAACGCCATCACTCTGCTAAACAAATAATTCCCTCAACATTGCCAAACTATTCACTAAGTCTGCATTACTATTAGTCTTCTCATCTTCCTATCACCCATCTCCTCCCACTTATGACTGGAGGACTGTAACTTTGTTGCTTGTATCCTTATAGTATGATTTGATTGCTTATCTGTACCCTATGGCTGGAGAATTCTGGGAGTTGAAGTCCACAAGTCTTAAAGTTGCCAAGTTTGGGAACCATTGCCCTATGACTATCATTAAGTGTTGTACCTTATGATTCTTAACGAATGTATCTTTTCTTTTATGTACACTGAGAACATATGCACCAAAAACAAATTCCCTGCATGTCCAATCACACTTGACCAATAAAGAATTCTATTTTTTTAAACATTTCCCATTTTCTAAACAATCTCCAAAACTAGTGATATAACTGCAGTGACTACGTTCATACAAAATGTCAAAATGATCAAAATGTGCTGCCTGGCAACCAGCATGTATTTCTGATGGTTCCAGCATCTGAAGGGTCACACGATCAACATTTGTGACTGTCCCAGGCAGATCCCAACAAGCAAAGTCAGTAGGCAAAGTCACAGGATTTGCTTAACAATTGTGGCAAACCAGGTCATATAAAATCAGGCATGGCCATACGATGACTCACTTAGCAGTGGAAGTTTCCGTTCCAATTGTGGTTATAAATTGAGGATTACCTGTAAAGGGTTAGCGCATTATCTGGACATACCAATTGCATGCTGTTGACTGGGGTTAAGTGTGTTGCCTGAACCTGGCCATTACGCAAGTTGAATTGAATTGAATTTATTGGTCTTGTATGCTGCCCACTCCCGAAGGACTCCGGGCGGCTTATAATAAACAAAGGAAGGGGATAAATAGACAATAGACAAACAACAATTTAAAATGCACAACATTCATAGTTCCCGTGGGGCTGACTATTTCAACAGCCCCCCAGCCTGCCAGAGCAGCCAGGTCTTCGTGGCTTTGCGGAAGGCCGGGAGAGTAGTAAGGGTCCGGATCTCCATGGGAGCTTGTTCCAGAGGGCTGGAGCTGCAACAGAGAAGGCTCTCCCCCGGGGAGTCGCCAGCTGACATTGGCTGGCAGATGGGATCCGGAGGAGGCCTAGTCTGTGCGATCTGATTGGTCTATGGGAAGTAATTGGCAGGAGGCGGTCTCTCAGGTACCCAGGTCCGATGCCATGTAAGGCTTTATAAGTAATGACTAGCACCTTGAAGCAAGTCCGGAGACTAATAGGTAGCCAGTGCAGCTCGCGGAGGATAGGTGTAACGTGGGTGTACCTGGGTGCACCCACGATCGCTTGCGCGGCTGCGTTCTGGACTAGCTGAAGTCTTCGAACACTCTTCAAGGGCAGCCCCATGTAGAGCGCATTACAGTAATCCCGCCTTGAGGTCACAAGGGCGTGAGTGACTATCTGAAGGGCCTCCCAAGTCTGCATGCATAAGAGCCAAAAAAAAAAGAGAACATTTTTGCACCAGAGTTGGACGCAGTAAATTAACTGTATTACTGCAATTTCAGCTCAAGAAACATTTTCATTGCTTTCCCAAGACATGAAGGACTAGCTGGTTCTCTCTTCACCTTCCACACATATACAGGAGCTGCTTGGCGTGCCAACTGAATGTTACTTCTTACACTAGTGCTGAGAGCGCAATCACAGCTTGGTCTGAGGACACCAAACAAGTGAACACATCCAAATAAGCTGTTTGGGCCACGTTCAGCTCTTACATCCAGCCACAGGTTTTTCTTTTAATCCTGCATGTTAAATCAGTTAAAGTGCCCTGGTTTACACAGGCCAAATTACACACTTGCATGCTAAGTCAATAATTAAGGTTTGGCAACCACAGTGGCTGAATTTCCGTACAAAATGATGGCTTAGTTGTGAAATGGGAAGCCAATTTAATCTCCTACAGAGGGAAATGCGGGGAAGGGGAGGGCTTATCTGATAGAATGGCCACATTCAAGTGGAAAAGACCTTAAAGACAATCTCAGCATTTTGCACAAAGGCTCAACAAAAACTAGAACTGTGTACACATGCAATAAGGCTCAGGTGATATAATAATCTATTAATAAAATCTGGATGTTATCAAACTATTCATGAACAAGTTTTAGGTTTCCTTTAGTTAGAGGAATGTAAATTTGTGCAGTTTGGCACCAAGCTAGAAAGCGGAAGATCCTGAATTCTAGTCCCACCTTATCCATGAAAGTCAGCTGGGTGACTTTGAGCCAATTACCAGGAGACGCGAGTTCTAGACCTGCTTTAGGCATGAAAGCCAGCAGGGTGACTTGGGCCAGTCACTTACCCAACTCACTTCACAGGGTTGTTGTTGTTGTTGTTGTTGTTGTAATTATAGAAGGAGGAAGCTCCTATTTGGAAAGGTTTACCACCTTGAGTTATTTGTAAAAGTAATAAAGGTGGAATAGAAACAAGCAAAATAAAGCAGAGCAGAACAAAAACTGTTCGAGAAATACCACTCTAGTCCAGTTGAATTCATAGTAAAGAATTGCAAATGTCAACTGCTATCCAGAGTTTGGGTCATTTTCATCAAGAAATAAATCCACGTTTTGTAGGTCATACCAAACGTAAAACTATATATTTTATGTTGCAAGCCACCAAAGGTCATTATATATGAGATGGGCAGGAAATAAATTTCATAATAAATAAAATAAAAATCTAATAGAATCATGGATCACGCTAAACCATTATATAGTTTGTTTGGATTGGAGCAGGGGTGTCAAACTCATGATGACACGTCATCATGTGACATATCACAACTTCCCCTCCCCCTTGCTAAAATGGGGCTGGGCGTGGCCAGTGCATGATGCATCCGGTCCGCGGGCCATGAGTTTGATACCCCTGGGTTAGAGTAGTGACTGGCCATAACTTCCAAACTGCTAATAAGATGTTTCGTAAGCTTTTGCTGCAGATTGGCTAAAGTATTAAAATGTATTAGATGGCAGCAGTACATTTATTTTCATACTTTGAACTGATAAACAAATTCATGAGTTTTTCCTTCTTGTGGAATACTCCAGTAAATATTTCATTTCTTTGTACAGAAAAGGAAGGAGTGAATAAACAAGTTGGGGGTAAACTGAGAATAACGCTTTATATGGTTGATACAAGGCTTCATTATGTAATATAATGTTTAATATGGTTAAAAGGTTAAGTCCAAAGCGTAACAGCCAAGAACAATAAGCCTCTCTGCTAATATTCTGCATTAGAACACAAATGGGTGACTTACCTATATTGGGCTGAACAAATCTGACTTGGCTCACACCTGCAAACCTTTCCCAAATCACCTGAATGAACTGATTATGTGTCATTTTAACAAACTCCTTGTGGGACTTGCCCCCACCCATCCATAATTTCCTGTTACTCCCAATCATACTTCCGATTCCCCTACTACTCCTACAAGAGACACAACTTTTCCAACATTAAAGCCATGTTTCTCAATCATCAACCATGACCTAATACTTTAGAAGAGATATTACTTCTTTTTGATCAAGATTGTCTTTGTAAATAAAATAAGGAAAGATAATATATTATTTGGATTCTTTTTAATACAGGACTCTGCTGAACAAGATTTGAGTAGCTGGCTTTTCAATTCAGGAAGACTCTTGTAAAAATATGGGTGTGTGTGGGGGGGGTCTCCTTAGGAGTTCAACTCAAGTTCCAGTCGCTGGTTGAAAAGAAAGTGGGAGGATACATACAGTATGTTACCGAGTGTTGATAATCTGGCTTGACCTGTAACATTACGAAGAACTGTGTGCAGACAGTCTTCCATCGGATTAGCTAAACTTTCAAATCAATAACATTCATTAATCAAACATGCAAATGAAACCCTTCTGAAGAAATGGCCTGAGCCTTGTGAAAGAAAGGCAACTGGGTGATTTCCAGATTCCAGGGAACTATAACACCCCCCCTCCATTCCCTTGCCACTGGGCCAGCTGCTTGGGGCTTCTGGGAGTTGAAGTCCAAAACATCTGGAGAGGAAAGGGAGGGGGCTGTTTATTTTTCCCTACCAAGACTGGACTTCCTGTCCAACCAATTCCCCTTTTCACTTCTGGGGGATATAAAGCGCTGTTCCCAGAATAGCTGAACTCCCAAATCCCAGCAAACTGTCTACAGCAGGAGTTTCCCCAAACTTGGCAACTTTTAAGACTTGTGGACTTCAACTCCCAGAATTCTCCAGCCAGCAGAGCTGGATATAAGGTGGCATTCCCAAATAACTGAACTCCCAAATCCCAGCAAACTGTCTTACAGCAGGCGTCCCCCAAAACTTGGCAACTTTAAGACTTGTGGACTTCAACTCTTCAAGCAAAGCTGGCTGGAGAATTCTGGGAGTTGAAGTCCCACAAGTCTTAAAGTTGCCAAGTTTGAAGACCTCCCGTCTCTACAGGTTAAGAAGGCAACATATCCTATTCACTGGATAGAAGAACGTCTGCCGTGGAATCCAGCGGACCTCCACGTGGAATTGTAGGGATTTCGGGTGGGTTCAGCGAGGGCTGAAAACAGTTTCCCATAAGGCAAGACAAAAGGGGAGAGAGATTTTACCTGGATCCGCAGCGCCGGCAGCCCTCGGCGGTGCAAATGTCAAACTTTCGCCGGCCCAGCCCTTTCGGAGTTGGCCTGGCCTCCGATCTCCTGCCCAGAGGGATCTTCGAGGGGTGGGTGGCGAAAAGACGGGCAGCGATGGAAGAGTTCCCCCCTCCCAAAAACCGGGGGTGGGAACGCTGCCCAAGCGGAGGAGGAGAGGGAACGAAGCATCCAAGGTGGGGGAAAGTGTCACCCCTAGCGCTACCTGGGCCGGGCCTGCCTCGACTTCCTGGCGGAAGGCCTCCAGCCGCTCCGGGAAGCCCCCTGGGGAAGGGCCGAGCTTACCTTTCCCCAACACCGAGGGGCGCTTTTCTCTCTCTCTCCCCTCCTCCTCCTCCTGGGAAATCGTTGCCCGCCACCCCCCCAGCCCCGCCCTGGCATTTACCTGCCCGGCCAGGTGAACCGCGTCTGGGGCCCCTCCCTCACCTGTCCCACGTGACACGCGAGCTGCCTGGAAGGCCACGCTGCTCCGGAAGGCAGGCGAGCCCTCTCGGGGATGGATTTGGGAGGGGAGCGGGGTGGTGGTGGTGGAAAGAGACGCAGCCGACCGACGGCTCGTCGCGGGCGCTGGGTTCCGCTCCTTGCCCTCGGGGCAGTGGACTTTCGCCCGGCCTCTCAGGGCAACGAGAAAGAATTTTAGAATAGCAGAGTTGGAAGGGACCTTGGAGGTCTTCTAGTCCAACCCCTTGCTTGGGCAGGAAACCCTACACCACTTCAGACAAATAGCTATCCAACATCTTCTTAAAAACTTCCAGTGTTGGAGCATTCACAACTTCTGGAGGCAAGTTGTTTCGTTGATTCATGGTTCTCACTGTCAGGAAATTTCTCCCTAGTTCTTTTTTAAAAAATAGTATGTATTGAATTTTCCGACATTTAAAAAGACGAGACACAAAACACAAATTTATACTTATTACAGCTTTTCCACGTTGGTATCAATATCTTTCGTAACAATGGTATTTATAAAAATCCTATCTCTATTTCACTGTCCTAAGTTATATCCTTATTTAGGTTATAATAGCATCAAATCAATATCTAGTTCCTATACCTTTTACATTCTATATAATATACTTTAACATTTTATACCCTAAGTTTTAGTTCTAAGTTGCTTCTCTCCTTGATTAGTTTCCACCCATTGCTTCTTGCTTTACACTCAGGTGCCTTGGAGAATAGCTTGACCCGCTCTTCTTTGTGGCAGCCTCTGAAATATTGGAACCCTGCTATCATGTCTCCCCTAGTCCTCCTTTTGATTAAACTAGACATAGTCAGTTCCTCCAACTGTATCATGCAGTTAGGGAGAGGTTCTGGAAGGAACTCTGTGCATGATCGATGGTATGGGAAAATCTTACCTGATGCGTCATCTCCCCGATTCAGAATACTGGTGGGGAGAACCCACTCACCTATAAAGAGCCTTGGGAACAGCACTTGGGGGAATTCCAAAGCTGGAGGACATATTTATTTATTTTATTTATTGGATTTGTCAATCATTTACAAGATAATAGGTATAGGAATAAATATGAGTATGAATGAAATGGATACGAATAAATGGGGACAGTAGGACAGGGACAGTAGGCATGATGGTGCACTTATGCAAACAAACAAATACGTTTATGGAAAAGTTTCCAAAGGAGCCTTCCAACATCTGGAGCTCTCCAGCATATAGCCAGCACAGGACAAGAGATTCCAAGGACATTGATTGATTGATTGACTGATTATGTGCCATCAAGTTGTTCTCAACCCTTTCAACTACCTAGGTAAAAGTCTATAGACATTATCAGTCATCCAGGTCATGGTTGTCCCAATGGTGCGTTTTCTGGACTTTCTTGTTTTTTTCTTTTGAAGATGTTTTGCTTCTCATCCAAGAAACTTCTTCAGCTCTGACAGAACAGTAGGGAATGGAAGGATTTATATTCCTTACAGATAGCTGGACATTTGCATCCTTTCAGAGGGTCCTTGAAGCCCTTGGAGGTTTATCTGTGCCCTCAGGATCACCTGAGTAGCGCTAATGGTTTCTGTAGTCTGCAATTTTTCTCTCTGGAAATTCATTCCTACTTCCACACCGTTCAAAGGGCGTTCATCTCAAATTGCATAGCTAAAAGTCTGTAGAGTTTTTCAGTTATCTAGGCCATGGTTGTCCCAAAGGTGCTTTTCCAGGAGACAACTGGACTTTCTTGTTTTTTCTTCTTTTGGAAATGTTTCAAGGTGACCTGGAGGACACAGATAAACTTCCAAGTGCTTCAACGATCCTCTAAAATAGGGGTGCCAAACTTGCAGCCTGCGGGCCGGATGTCTCACGCGCTGGCCACACCCACACCCAGTTTAGCGAAGGGGAAAAAATTCACGATATATCATGTGACAACGCAAGTTTGATACCTCTGCTCTAATAGGATGCAAATGACCAGCTGTCTGCAAAGAATATAAATCCTTCCATTCCCCACTATCCAGTCAGAGCTGAAGAAGCTTCTTGGATGAGAAGTGAAACGCCTTCAAAGAAAAAAACCCAGGAAGTCCAGTTGCCTCCTGAAAAAGCACCTTTCAGTCAACCACCTAGATAGATTTTCTTCAAGATAATCCTTGGGCTTTCAACCTTCCCAACAGTGCATTCATCACTAGTTTACATGGAGATTCTTAGTTATCTAGGTCAGGGGTTCCCAACCTTTCGGACCTCAGGGACCAATAAATTCATAATTTTAAATCCCGCGGACCACTAATATGATCTGCCTAATGGGTGGGCGTGGCTAGGTGGGCATGTGACTGGGTGGGCATGGCCAACTTGATGTCACTCACGTCGAGGGGTGCCTCACCGGCCTCTACTTGCCCCTCCCCTCCCAGCCACTCTTCGCCTGCCTGCCTGGGCTCCTTAGGGCCCCAATAGTTGTTGGAGTTAAGCAGCCACTATGAGAAAGAGTTGGCAAAACAGCTGGCTCAGTTAAAATTGGATCTCACCAAGAAGGAGGCTCAGCAGAAGCATCAGGACTATGAGCATAGGTTTTCCAAGCAGATAGAAAACCTGTGGGAGTGCAAGGCCAGGTATTGGCGCCTGCAGGCTCAGCGGGCTGAGATGGTCAGCCAGTTCCAGGCCATGATGCAGTCCCACTGGAACAAGGCCCTCTGGCTCTTTGACACCAGCAGAGCTTCCCTCCAGCCTTCGCCCAAAGCCCCTCCGACCCGCACAAAAGGATCCCGAAGTGCGGAGACTCTTTGCAGCAACACAAATGTTCATTGCACATATCTGGCCCAAGGGCCGTAGTTTGAGGATCCCTTATTTAGTGCAATGTAAAAAATGCAAATAATTTTTCTGCGGACCACCAAAATTTTCTCACGGACCACCAGTTGGTGACCGCTGGTTTAAGTCATGGTTGTCCCAAAAGTGCTTTTTCCAAAGGCAACTGAACTTTCTTTGTTTTTCCTTGAACATGTTTTGCTTCTCATCCAAGAAGCTTCTTCAGTTCTGAACTGAAGAAGCTTCTTGGATGAGAAGTGAAATGTCTTCAAGGAAAAAGAGTCCAGTTGCCTTTGGAAAAAGCACCTTCGGGACATCACCATGGTAACTGGGTCCACCCACTTTGCTGCCGGTGTCCTCTTTCCTTCCCCCTTAACACCCCCTGGGTGCTTTTTCAAGAGCTGGATCTTCACATAACCTGTTTGAAGTAGCATAATTTGACCCTGGTCATTTGTGCCTCAAGCAAGAACTCTGAGCTGTTTTGTTTGATGATTCCTTGTTTTGTTTTCTTGACTGTCCAGAATATTCTCAGGAGTCCTCTCCAACACCAGTATTCAAGGCTATCAATACTCTTTCCTTACTGCTTTTCAGATAGATACTATAAGGTAAAGGTAAAAGTTCCCCTCGCACATATGTGCTTGTCATTCCTGACTCTAGAGGGCGGTGCTCATTTCCGTTTCAAAGAGCCAGCGCTGTCCAAAGATGTCTTCGTGGTCATGTGGCCGGCATGACTAAACACCGAAGGCACACGGAGAGTGCTGTTGCCTTCCCACCAAAGGTGGTTCCTATTTTTCTGCTTGCATTTTTACATGCGTTCGAACTGTTAAGTTGGCAGAAACTGGGACAAGTAACGGGAGCTCACTCCATTACGCGGCGCTAGGGATTCCAACCGCTGAACTGCCAACCTTTCTGACTGACAAGCTCAGCATTATAGCTACTAAGCAACCACATCCCTATAGATACTGTACTGTCCTCATACACCTTGGTAGGATGGCGGGACAGCCCAGCAATTAAGATATTGGGCTGATTGGATGGAAAGTTGGCAGCCAAGATTTAAGCCTAGATTTGAGCCTAGACTTCAGCACCATGTGATGGGGAGAACTCCCATTCTTGCCCCAGCTCCTGCAACCTAGAATAGAATAGAACCTTGGTCATCTAATCCAGGGGTCTCCAACCTTGGCAATTTTAAGCCTGGCGGACTTCCACTCCTAGAATTTCCACCAGGCTTAAAGTTTCCAAGGTTGGAGATCCCTGATCTAATCCAACCCCTTGCCCAAGCAGGAAACCCTACACCACTTCTGACAGATGGCAGTCCAGTCTCCTGAAAGCTTCCAGTGATGAAGCTCCCACAACTTCTGATCCATTGGTCAGAAAATGTTCCATTGGTTGATTGCTCTCACTGTCAGAAACTTTCTCCTTATTTCCAGGTTGATTGATCCCATTATTCCTTGTCTGGCCTTCAAATGCTTTGGAAAATAGCTTGACCCTCTCTTCTCTGTAGCAGCCCCCCAAATACTGGAACACTGCTCTCATGATTCCCCTGGTCCTTCTCTTCACAAGACTAGCTGTGCCCAGTTCCTGCAACCATTCTTCATACGTTTTAGCCTTGAATCTCCTAATCATCGGTTGCTCTTCTCTGCACTCTTTCTAGAGTCTCAACATCTTTTACGTAGTGTGGTGACCAAAACTGGTTGCAGTAGGTAGATCCTTACTAGGTGTGGCTTTATTAAGGTTTTATAGAGTGTTATGAGTACCTTACTTGATCTTGATTGAACCCCTCTGTTAATGCAATTTAGGATTGCAAATGCAATTAGATAAATAGATATCACTTCAGTGGGAGGGTAACAATGCTCTGTGACGTCATGCTGGCCACATAACCATGGAAATGTCTTTGGACAGCACTGGTTCAATGGCCTTGAAATGGGGATCATAAATGTTAGTACAGAAAATAAGAAGGTAAACAATACTTTAATGTAAGAAGAAACCTAGCTACAAGCTTTTTGGTTATATTATTACTATTGTTACTATATCATTATTATTGTTATTAGCTTGTATGTCAAGTTTAACACCACTTTTCTTTCTTTTCTTTTTTTTTGGTCTTTTTATTTGTAAATGGTATATACCCCGACAATGCACAGTTTTTCAAAAATGTGTCTATGAATAAAATTTATTTTTTTAAAAAAGAAATGGGGATCAGCATCACCCCTTATAGTCGGCAACGACTAGCAGAGTAAAATCCACAGGGACTATTGTTTTTTTTTTTTTACCTGTATCATCCTCCTTGGTGAGAATTATTGGGGTTATGACAATCCAACCGGAGGGATGAGAAAGCAGGGTGATGATCAATGAGTGAATTGAAAGATCAATCTGAAAAGTGATACAATCAATTCATTGTTTCACAATGAATTTTCCCTTGCATGCCCCGCCCTTTCTCTGGAAGCCTCTTTCTATTTCTATTCTACGGACCCATTTTATCGGTGGGCATGCTTGCCCCAAATTTCAGAGCCACTGTTAAAAAGTATGCTTTGTATTTAACATTCTAAACAAACATCTGCTGGTAATTGACATAAAAACAACATATTGAAATATTGAATAACTAAATAATGAAGGATTATAAATTGAATAAGCAAGTAATGGAAAATTTTAATTTAACCCAAATGTTTGTATTATTATTAGCATTATATAAGCTTGCTAAATGTAATATGAGCAATAATATTCTATTTGTATTAAAAGATATGACACTTAGAATAAGGTGATTGGCATAAAAATGGCACATTGAAATATTGAATAACTAAATAATGAAAGATTATAATTTAATAAAAATATGTATATTGTTACTAGAATTATATAAGCGTGTTAAATGAAACAAGTATGATTAATATTATTTTATTTGTATAAAAATGTATGACACTCAGGTGCCACGCTGTTCCCGCATTGATATGTTTGTAAAAAATAAGACCCAAATAAACATGAAAACAAACATCTGCTACGAAATGATCGCTTTGTAACCGGAGAAATAAAGCACATTTGTGAAATTGGATGATTAACAGCTTCACATGTTGTGCGAGTCTTCCCAATTGTGATTTCGTCCATAAACCCTGATTAAACAATGAGACAAGCTATTGATAATTGAGTTTGATTCTCACTATTTTAAGCTATGCCCAGCATGAATGCCTTGGAACTAAATTGCCATAATTTCTTGGCAACAGTATTATGGTGGTTTGGGATATAGAGAGCTCAAGTCCCACTAAATTTGGAGAAGGCTAGCTCAGAAGGACAAAAAGGAGGAAGGAAGAAAGGAAGGAAGGAAGAAAGAAAGCACAAAACATGGCTAGACCATACACTTAGTCTTTGACTACGGTCACAACGGAGTCCAAAATTGATGTTGCTAAGCATGATCATAAACAGGGATCACATGACTCCAGGACTCAGCAACCATTGTAAAATTTTATGCTGTTTGCCAAGTGCCAAAATGTCGGTCATAGATGCTATGATGGTCATATCATAAGGTGATTTTTCAGTGCTATCATCACTTCAAATTGTTGTTAAGCGACTGGTTGTAAATCAAGGACTATCTGTATATGGTTCTGCAACTATTAAAAGAAAATGATGATACTGACCTTTCTAAGACTGGACTCAGTTAAGCAAGCAAGCAAACGAACAGCTTTGAGACATTTGGAGATCCAAGAAGCTTCAGAAAAATGATATAAAAAGGGAGTCTATATTGGAAATTTGCATCCAGTAGGTGGCAGTTTAGAGCACCGTGCTGCTTAATTAATGCTGTTGTTCCTGACTTATAAAAGCCATGGTGTTTGAGTCCTTGAAAACAGTGATTTGCAAATGGATTTAAAAGCCACTAGCGCAGCCTAGTGTTTTCACAGCCCACTATTTTTCTGAGTTAAATGCTCCTTTGTTCTGGTTTCTTTTACTCATGGGAAAGTGTAAGCCAGCATTACTCTTGTGGCACTCAGGAATGGATAGGGCCATAGCATTTGGTGGAGCTTTTAAGGGTCCGCATGAGTGCCTTCAGCCTTATTGATGCTTATTTCACCCATTCATATGCCAGAGATTCCCTTTTCAAATGGTCCTCGGAAGCCATACGAACTCTGGCATGGCCCTCAAACTAATGAAAGTTGCAGACCTCTGCTGTTCATCCTCCCAACATAGGAGAAATTATGCACCTGTCATAGGTGAACAACACTTACAGCATCACTTTTGAATGGGGAGTGGGAGTGGTGGGTTTTATGTTGGGGATTTTTAATGCTGTAAGTCACCTGGAACCACTTTGTGAGTTGAGCGACCACATACATTTGTTGATAGTGATAGCTAGCTAGCTAGATTGATTGATATAAATAGAGATAGATAGATAAATAGGTAGGTAGGTAGGTAGATAGATATAAATAGACAGATAGATAAATAAAAAGAGATAGATAAATAGATAGATAGATAGGTAGGTAGGTAGGTAGGTAGGTAGGTAGGTAGGTAGGTAGGTAGGTAGAGATAAATAGAGATAGATAGGTACATAGATAGAGAATAAGATAGATAGATATTAAGAGAGAGAGAGAGAGGTAGGTAGGTAGGTAGGTAGGTAGGTAGAGATAGAGATAGAAAGAAATAGAGATAGAAATAGAGATAGATATAGAGAGATAAGTAGAGGTAGATAGATAGACAGACAGACAGATAGATACAGTAAATAGATATGGATAGATAATTACACACTACTGGGGTTCCTAGACAACCCAGCTGAAGGCCTTGGGCCAGAGGTGATATTCAGCACGTTCTGACCAGTTCTGGAGAACTGATAGTGAAAATTTTGAGTAGTTTGGAGAACGGGTAAATACCACCTCTGACTGGCCCTGCCCCCATCTATTCTCTCACTCCCGAGTCCCAGCTGATCAGGAGGAAATGGGGATTTTGCAGTAACTTTCCCCTGCCACGCCCACCAAGTCACATCTACCAAGCCATGCCACCCCCACCCCCACCAAGCCACGTCCACAGAACCGGTAGTAATTTTTTTTTGAATCTACCACTGCCTTGGGCTCTGAAGAACAAAGCTGTATAGATAGTCCTTGATTTACAATCATTCATTTAGTGACCATTCAAAGTTACCGCGGCACTGAAAAAAGTGACTTACGAACATATATATACATACATACACATACACACATACATATCCTTTATTGTCATTGTATAAAATAAATACAACAAAATTCTTCACCCAACCCTTGCAGCATGCCCATGATCATGTGATCAAAATTCATAACACTTTGCCAATTGACTTATCGCCGGCTGCAAGCAATGCCTCCTTTGGACAGCGACCGCTGAAGATGCTATTGGCACCTATGTGATGCTCTGCAGAGGGAAAGGCTGCATTATTAGCACAGTTGCAGAGCCAGCTACGCCTGACAGCAGCAATCACTGATGTCAAAACTTCTGTTAGTAGCTGAGCTTTTAGATGGATAACATAACACTCTGGCAGAAGACTTGAAAGCACTTCCTGTAAGATTGGTACATTGGCAACTGAAGAACTTTTCAGCTCAGTGAAGCAAAGTGTTGGCAAACTTAAGAGGCCGGTGCCAGATTTTGATAAAAATCTTAAAACGATTATTTTTATTTTTCATAGAATCAAAGCCAACTGCAAACAAGCAGCCTCATGCAGGATTAAATGAAAAATTGCTTCTGTTTCTGGATTAAAAAAAACAAAAACACAGGCAGGATGAAGGAAGAACTTCCTTTATTGTGGGCAGCAATGCACAAAGCGTAGAGAACAAGTTTATAAAGGAACTGTTGGAAATCTTTTCTTGTTGTTACTGTTTCTGTGCCGTGGTGGCGCAGTGGTTAGAATACAGTATTGCAGGCTACTTCTACTGACTGCTGGCTGCTGGCTGCCAGCAGTTCGACAGTTCAATTCTCATTGGCTCAAGGTTGGCTCGCCTCCATCCTTACAAGGTCAGTCAAATGAGGACCCAGATTGATGGGGACAAAATGCTGACTCTTAGAGACAGCATTTTAAATCGCTTACAGAGAGTGCTGTAAAAGGACTATGAAGCGGTATATAAATCTAAGTGCTATTGCTAGTGCTGTTTTTCTAGGATAGCCTTCTCTAACCTAATGCTTATCAAATGTACTAGAGGGCAATTTCCATTATCTCACTGGACATTTGGTATTAGATGGTGGGATCTGGTGTCCAAATGCATCTGAAGGCCAGCAGATCAGGGAACCTGCTCTAGGATAGAAAAATGCTTTCTCTGATAAGTTTTAAAATTGCCAAATCTAGTTACTAAAAATGACTGAAAATGGTAGGGCCATCAGAACAGGTCTGTTCAAATACAGATAGCCACTAGATGGCAGCAAAAAGGAGCTTTCAGTATATTTTTCTGCCATCTAGTATTCATTGGAGTCTTGCAACTCAGTCCTATTTGGTAGCTATTTGGTATGGGCTAAAAATTTTGAATATAATATAGATTTGGATAAATGGCAAAAGCTTTGGGAGAGAAATTAGAAACGGACAATGGCCACATCATATAAAGAAAGTCTATAAAATGTTCTATAGGTGGCATCTCCCCTCCGCAAGATTGGCTAAAATGTTTAGCGATATGTCCCCAAACTGTTGGGAATGTAAACAAATTTCTGGCACATACTACCACATGTGGTGGACCTGTATAAAGGCAAGGAAATTTGGGACAGAGATTTATATGTGATTAGAAAAAAAATGGCTAGACAACGTATAGAGTTTAAGCAAGAACTATTTTTATTAGGCATTATATCAGATGGCTATGATAAAGGGACAATATACCTAATATTACACATCTTGACCGCAGCAAGAATGATCTATGTGCAGCAGTGGAAGAGTAAAAACACCCCTTCAGAGGAGGAGACGATAAGGAAGATACTACTATGTGTGGAAATGGATAGATTAACACTAAAAATAAAAGATAAAGGAGATACAGAATATTATGCTACATGGAACAGATTCTATCAATGGTTAGAAACACGAGGTAGATGTTGGAATGCGAAAGAACCAGATTAGGTGGACCTGGAGACTATGTATATATTAGAATGTAGGTATTATAATGATAGATAAGAATGATAGGTAAGTTCTAGAATATGATTCTAGAATATGATGGTCAAAAATAACTCTGCAACTCTAGCACTGTTTAAAATGGTATATATGCTATTTGTTTTTCACTTTGGTGTTTATGGTAAAATCAAATGCCAGGACAATTACACTGCATTCAATATATTTATATGTAAATAATATAAATAATATAAATAATATAAATAATATAAATAATATAAATAATATAAATAATATAAATAATATAAATAATATAAATAATATAAATAATATAATAATATAATAATATAAATAATATAAATAATATAAATAATATAATAATAAATAATATAAATAATATAAAAATATAAATATATAAATAATATAAAATATAAATAATATAAAAATAAATATAATATAAAAATAATATAAAATAAATAATAATAAAAATATAAATAATATATAAATATAAAAATAAATATAAAAATAAAAATAAATATAAAAATAAATAATATAAATATAAATATAAATAAATATAAAAATAAATAATATAAATATAAATATAATATAAATATAAATATAAATATAAATATAAATATAAATATAAATATAATATAAATATAAATATAAATATAATATAAATATAATATAAATATAAATATAAATATAAATATAATTAAATATAAATATATAATATAAATATAAATATAATATAATATAAATATAAATATAATATAATATAAATAAAATATAAATATAAATATAAATATAAAATATAAATATAAATATAAATATAATATATATAAATATAATATAAATATAAATATAAATATAAATATAATATAAATATAAATATAAATATAAATATAAATATAAATACTATAAATATAATATAAATATAAATATAAATAATATAAATATAAATACTATAAATATAAAAAATATAAATATAAATATGTTGTGACTCAGCAGAAGTTGGCTGTGAGTTGAGTCGGGATGCAGGAATAACAATGCAGCTGGGGCTCATTAGTGTGGTCTTCTGGAGATAAAAGGACTGATGGTGCCACGCCCTGGTTGCAGAAGTCAACGTTCATCGTTCGTTCATGGTTCTTCGTTCATCGGTCGTGGTTTGTTTGTGAGAGGCACTTGGATAAGTGATTTGTTTTCTGTAACCCTGATTGAAAGAGGCACTTGGAGAAGTGATTTGCTTTCTTTCTGTACACCTGGTTTGGCCGTAAGAGATCTTTGTTTTTGCATTCTGTTATCTTCTTGCCAGAGACTTTATTTATGTTTATTTTGGGCTCGCAGCCAGTCTGAGCTGAGGACTGATAAAGTTATTTCCTTTTAAGTCTGTCTGCCTGTCGTCTTTGAACAAGCGAAGAAGGGGGTCAGAACACACACACACACACACACACACACACACATAGAGCTCAACCTATAACAATAATGACGGTAAGTCCAACATTTCAGTTGTTATGTAAGACATTTTGTTAAGTGAATTTTGCCCCATTTTATGACTTTCCTTGCCACAGTTCTTAAGTGAATAATTGCAGTTGATAAGTTAGTAACCAGCTTCCCAGTTGCCAAACTCAGCATCTTTAACCACCATGGCAGTATCTAATGAAACGCTTTGTGTTAGTGTCTCAGGAAGATTCCCCAGTGGTTGTATCCACATTTATTGCCTGCTTGTCTATGATTTATTGCACCCAGGCTGAAAATTCCGCTTCAGAGATGCCTAACCAAACAAATGAACAAGGTGCTAATTAAATCTCAGAATTGCAGAGAAGGACAGCTTCCCAGGAGTCTGATGAAAATCAGCCCCATCAGCTTGCACTGGTGCTTATATCTGGGCATTGCACCTGGGGTTTTAACCAATTTACTTTTCATTTTAAAGTATATTTCAAAAGGCAGAGCAATGATGTCTTATCACATGAAGCCCTACTTACAGGTTGAAAGGAAAGGGAAAATGCCCATCCTTGTCATTGGAGTTACTCATGAAATATTGAGTTGCAGCATATTTTCTTTTGGTTAAGGGTTCTATTTTTAGAATTGCTCTCCCTAGCCTGACGTCGGGTGATAATTCTCAGTATCTTGTTGAACATTGTAAGAAGTTAGCACCCAGCCCTCTCCTAGAATAATGAAATATTCTGGGAAATATTAAAAAGGCAGAACATTATATTTCCCTGAATGAGAAATGGAGAAACATGTTTTTAGGCAGGAAACAAACTCACTCTTAATAGGCCCCACAGCAGAGGCACTTAAGAGATAAAGAGACAGCTAGATCTACTCATAGGCAAATTCCCTCACCCAAGATCCCAAAAAAGGTAGGATTAGGCTTCTACTCCTCTCACCACATGACACCTGGGAAGATTACATCACCTAGCGATGTCCCCATGGGAGTCTGACAACCAATCAGAATACAAGCTCAAATTCAAAAGCCCAGAGAGGGTATAAAACTCAGGAACTCTCAGCATCTCTTCCCTTTTTTCTTCTTCACCCAAGATCTTCAAGGCATGTGGTCCTGTCCACCATTAAAAACCATCGTTCCAAACAGCCATCATGTTTCCAGTGTCTTTTTCCCCACTTGGAACGGAACCCAGAATGACATTTCTTCCAACACCATGAAGGCAGGAGACAATGGGAATTATTTTCCAAAGATTTCCACAGTCCATCATGTCTGGGATGGTATCTCCAGAATAAGGGGAAATACTGTAGTCACAAAGCATCTTTCACAACAACTAAAACTTATTGATGGTAAGAGGCTGAAGAAAAATACAGTGTTACCATTTCATTACAAAATAATTTTTCCTTTTTTAAAAGGAGTTTATTTTTTCTTTAAGATACGTAAGTGCTTTATGAACAGTGTATTGTCTGGGTCAATTTGCTTACATAATAGTGTATAATATAATAATATATTAAACATAAGGCACACATAATAGTATTTTTCCAATTTCTAATTTCTACTTCTATTGTCCAACCATTGATAAAATAAATCCCATGTTTGAAAATATTCTGTATCTTCTTTATCTTTTATATTTAATGTCAACCTATCCATTTCTGCACAATCTAGTATTTTTTAAATTACATCATCTTCTATAGGTGGTTCCTTGTTTTTCCAGTGTTGTGCATATACAATTCTTGCTGCCCTCAAGACATGTAATATTAGATATATATTCCCTTTATCCTATTTTTCTGGTACTATGTCTAAACAAAAATATTTCTGGCTTATAGTCTATGTGTTGCTTTAACATTTTTTGTAAGCATATATATATTTTAATCCAGTATTTTTTTTTGCCTTTACACCTGTCCATCACATATGATAATATGTGCCCAGTGAAGTGTTACCATTTCATTACAAAATAAATTTTCCTATGGAAGAGAAAGGAACTGCAGTCTCATTATTATTTTCCCATTTTCAGACAAAAGGGTTTGCTTAATGACCACCACAAAAATGTTGAAAAAAATGGGTCTGGCCATGTAGATGCCTCAAAATGCGTCCAAGATGACCTATAACTGAATTTCCAGTCCTAAATTCTGAATTGAGGAATACCTGCAATATTTTCCACATTTTTCTGACTTTCTGTCATCCACAGCACTGAACTGAAGCTTGAAAACTGTATTCTCTTCTCATTCAGTTGCCAGAACAAGATTCAATCATTTACTTGGCACTGTAGAAAGTAACATAATAATCATAGGGGGGGAAAGTACTTTAGAGCCAGGGGTGGGATTGAAAAATGTTAGCAACTGGTTCTCTGCCCGGTTGCTGGGTGGGCTTGGCCATGGTGGGCATGGCCTACTCAGCCTCCTGAGGCGGGGAGAGGTGTTTTCACCCTCCCCAGGATCCAGAGGCTTTCCTTGAGCCTCCAGGAGGGCGAAAACAGTCTCCCTCGGGCTCTGGAGGCCCTCCGGAAGCCAGAAAAAGGCTCGTTTGTGGACTTCTGGGAGGCCCATTTTCCCCATCCCCCCCGAGCCTCCGCATGGGCCCTGCACTTACCTGACATGATAAACAGACCACGTGGAGACTCATGGGAGGGGCAGGGTGGACAGTGGGCCAGCCAGTCTTTGCAACTACCGGTTCAGAGAACCAAATGTAAAATTAACATCCAGTATCAACAATTTTCTTGTCTCTTTGTTTATTTTTTCTTTCAGTTTTTAGAACTCTGACCTCCATTTTCTTCATTTGATGAACATCCTCAATTTTTTCCATCAAACTTTACTGTTCTACAATTTATGTTCTCCAATCTCTTCTCAATTTTCTCTGTTACGTCTAATAATTTTTAAATTTCAAACACACTGTCTAATGTAGCTTAATTTCACCGCTTACTCTCTTCTATTTTCAAATTTAATCTTTTGCAATGTTAAGGTTTCTTTTTCATATTGTGCCATTCTTCCAACTTGTAAACACTGCCACTCTGGCATTCAAAACTTTTTATTAAATTTAAAGCAAGTTCATTTATAATCTTTCAAGACAAGGCTTTGTTTTCACTCCACTCCAGCTGCCAATAAAGCTCCCAAAGAGCACCAGTATAAACAACCCATGCTCTTCTCACTATTACTCTCTGTAAACAAGCTGAAGAACCTTGAAATGCAAGGTCAAATGATCAAAGAGAAAAAAGAAAATACAATATTTCCAAGCCTTCCAATCCTCCAGCCTCCAAGTGGCAGTGTTACTTCCTTTCCCTCTGTTATTACAGCCCTCTTTGTATTCCTTTTATATCTTCTTTATATTCCGGACTTAAAGAAAACAAAATTCTTAAAAGGAGCACACACAAAAAAATCCAATCCAGAATTATAAAAATAAGGAAAAAGATTTTAATCCATAGGTATAAAAAAAAGAATATAAAAAGTAGTAGAAGAAAAACTAATCCATTCAATTTAAAGAATAGGAAACATTTGCAAAAGTTCCATCTTTAAAAGAAAATTAAAAAAGGAGAACACACTGTCTAATGTAGCTTAATTTCACCGCTTACTCTCTTCTATTTTCAAATTTAATTTAGCTTTATTTTTTTTAGGGTGGGGGGGGTAGTCTCGTTTATAATAATAAGATTTCTGCACCAGATGGACACACTTTCTCTTTCTGTTTTCCTCCTGTTCCGGAGCTGTACCAACTTCAGCAGCTTCAATGGCTGTGTATCTGTCGCCGGCAAAAAGAGATTCTCCTGGATCAATCAGGGACTTTGTGGTGTCCCTGAGATTATCAGGACATACTCTTCCCTGTCACCGTCTCTTCGGGACGGTTTAGGTCCAAAAGGCCCATCCAGCAGCAAAAGTATCGACTGCGATCTTGGAGCTCCAAGATCACACGTTGTGTTATCGCGACATCAGCTCCTAACTCCATCAACGTGACTCTAAATTTTGTAACCCATTTTCTAATGTCTTTAGACAGATCTGTTCACAGAGAGTGCAACACTGATTCATCCATCTGTCTTGCACCTCTTCAGGTGGATGGCTTAGTCCTCTCGAAGATAACAGTTCAATCCTGGAGCATCTGCTGTCCTGGACGAGTGTCCAAAGTTCAATCCCCGGATGCCGCTAAAAGTGAGTCCAGTCTGGATCTCTGGAGCGCCACTAGAGATAATGCTGAACTATGGGGACCAGGTGTTTTGCTTAATATACAAATGCTCCCTGTAAGCTTTTGTTTGATTAACAACACAATCCAAGGCCTATCAATGCAGAGTAATCTTGTTGATAAGATTTATACTCAGGAAGTGAGTACAGGGCTATACTTAATGTACATCTGCCCATCACTCCACCATTGAAAACAAGGATTGATTTGTTTAAACTTTGAAGAACTTTCTGGGAAGTATGTTTAAAAGAAAAGATATGGGATCACTAACAATAACTGCTGAGCACTGCTGACCTCCATTCCAGACTCCCCCCAGCTGTCTCCCTCCCTTTCAGTGTTGGAGTCTGGATTATATTTGGATTATATACAATGGTTCCAGTCATGGGATTCAATTTTTTTACTACCAGTTCTGTGGGTGTGGCTTTGTGGGCGTGACTTTGTAGACATGGCACGGGAAGGATACTGCAAAATCCCCATTCCCTCCCCACCCCACTAACCTGCTTTCCAGCTCCAATCAGGGTAACAAAAGAAGATCAGCTGAGAGGCTGCAGGGGCGGGGCCAGCCTATTTGCCAGTTCTCCGAACTACTCAAAATTTCTGCTACCGATTCTCCAGAACCTGTCAGAACGGGCTGAATACCACCTCTGACTGATTCCCTAAGCTGAATTATGCACATACAAAAATGGAAAAAAAACCCCAGTGCATTTCTTTCTGCTGCTTTGAGATATTTATCCTCGCCTCCTGCAGATTGGAATCGTCCTCTGCTCCTAAGACAAAAGGAACAAGAATCAGCAAAAGCCAGTTCCTTTTGCAGCCTGATTTAGCTTCACTGGGTCACCTTGTCTGGAAAGTCTCCAGCCTCACCTTGCTTGCCTAGCTGGAGAATTGGCTGTGAAGGTTTACTAGCACACTGGAATGCAGAATCTGCTCAAGCCACAATATAGAAGAATAGAATAGAATAGAATAGAATAGAATAGAACAGAATAGTGAACGAGCTGAAAGGGGCCTTGGAGGTCTTCTAGTCCAGCCACCTTGCTTGCTTAGCTGGAGAATTGGCTGTGAAGGTTTACTAGCACACTGGAATGCAGAATCTGCTCAAGTCACAATATAGAAGAATAGAATAGAATAGAATAGAATAGAATAGAATAGAATAGAATAGAATAGAACAGAATAGTGAACGAGCTGAAAGGGGCCTTGGAGGTCTTCTAGTCCAGCCCCCTGCTTAAGCAGAAGAACCTATACTATTTCAGATAAGTGATTGTCTAGAGACTCTTCTTAAAAACATCCAGTGATGGAACACCTATAATTTCTGGAGGCAAGCTGTTCCACTGGTGAATTGAAAAGCCTACAAAGCCGAAAACAGTCACATTGCTTTGGGTGGGCCCAGACAATGCAAAGCATTTATCATGGCATTGGATGGATTGCAGAGAAAAATCGGGCAAAAGAAGGAAAGAAAGTTGGAGGAAGGCAGAGAGAAAGCTCCAAGAAGATGGTAGAGAATCTCTTGCATCAACAGTAAAGGCAACTGAATATTTGTTTTGTTTTCAGCAGAGATGGATAAACACAGGACTCCACTGACCTGGATACAGGCAGTCTTAACTTAAAGCCACAATGGAGCCCAAGATTTCTGTTACTAAGTGAGACTGTTATTAAGTGAATTTTCCCCCATTTTACCACCTTTCTTGCCACAGTTGTTAAGTAAACGACTACAGTTCTTAAGTTAGTAACATGACTGTAAAGTGAATCGCGGTTCCCCATTGGCTTTGTCTGGTCAGAAGGTCCCAAAAAGTGATCCCAAGGCCCTGGGACCCTGAAACCATCAAGCACCTGAATTTTGATCACACGACCATGGTCGTAAGTGTAGAAAATGGTCATAGCAGGCCACTTTTTTCAGTGCTGTTACTTCGAACGGTCACTCAACGGGTGGTTATCAATCAAGGACTATCTCTATTGAACAGGAGGTTGGTAGATTGACATTTGTATCGGTAAACAAAGCCACCGAGCGAATTTACTGGCAGTTATGGAGTAGTTGGTGGTGGGAAAAAAAATAATCAACTGTATTTGCTAAAGATGATTGCAGAATGCAGGGATTTGTTCTAAGCGAAATGTTGAATCTACCCACTTCCCAGTCTCCTGGAGAGCGCCTGGCGTTATGTAAAAGGCCTTTATCATCCATTTCTTTGGATTGAATAAACAGATGTATCTGGCAATCCAGATATGAATAGAACGCGGGGAGGGGGGAGGGCGAGACAAGCTGCTTGAGAGGCTTAAAGCTTTTAGTCATAACATGCAGCACAGAAATGAGCTGGTATTTAATTTTCTCTAACCTCCAGATGATCACTGTTATCCATCCACATTACCCACCATGTGGTGAGCATGCTATTATTTTAATCAATTGGCAGGAAGAATGGGAGCAGAATAAAGCTGAGCCAGAAAACCTGCTACCTAAATTGAAGGAGAACACACAGATCCCATAATGGTTTGCAAAAAAGACCCCCTGGAAACTTAGTTCAATATTGGCACTAGCACCCTTCATTGTACCGGGTAACAGCTTAGGAGAGGTTGGGCAGGCCAACATAGTCTTTCTTAGGTAAGTCCTTTTCAGGACCTTCTTCCTAGGAATATGGATCTGTTGGAAGACATGTCCTTCTGGGTTCAGTTCCAAGTGGGGGAAAAGACA
This sequence comes from Thamnophis elegans, assembly GCF_009769535.1. Lineage (NCBI taxonomy): Eukaryota > Metazoa > Chordata > Lepidosauria > Squamata > Natricidae > Thamnophis > Thamnophis elegans. Next base: position 18,197,650 of record NC_045552.1, on the reverse strand, counting down.
CTGGGTTCATGGAAGTTGTTTGGAAAGAAGGTTTAATGGTGGACAGGAGCACATGGTTTGAGCTGCTGGGCAAAAAGGCATATGGGAGAGGGAGGGAGGAAGGGGAGAGAGGGGGGGAGGGAGGGAGGGAGAAGAGAGAGAGATTGAGAGAGAGAGATTTATACCCTCTGTTGGGCTTTAAATTTGAGCTTGTATTCTGATTGGTTGTCAGACTCCCATGGGGCCATGCAGGGGCAACTCTGTAGGCTGTCCTGAGTCCCAAGCTTGGTTGACCCTTGCTGGGTGATGATGTAATGAAAAGGCTTTGGGCAATTCCTACTAAGACTCTGCCTGAAGGAGGTAGATCTTTGTTATGTAGAATAGACTGGCTCAGGCCTTAATGGCCCATTGACAAAGGGGAGGGGCTGAGTTTCTTCCTCCCCTTTAAGGGAAATATTCTGCCCTTTTAATGTTTCCTAAAATGTCTCATTTTCCTAGGAGAGGGGCGGTTGCTAACTTCCTACAGATCGAAGGCTTCAAGGTCTCATATTTGACGTGGGCTGGAGAGGGGAGAAATGACAAATAGTGTTAGGAAAGGAAGCACAGAAAGTGACTGTGGGATCCTTGGTGCTCTCTGAGCTTGGTGATTTTCTTGCTGGCTACAACTAGCAGCAAACAACAGCCTAATCAAGGAATCACCAAGGCTACTCCCATCAACACTGACAGAGCAAGAATCAATCATTCATTTAGCGATTGGCCAGGGACACGACGACACTGGGAAAAGTTACTTATGACTGATCCTTTCACTTACAACTGTTACAGCATCTGCACAATCATGGAATCAAAATTGGGATGCTTGGCAACCATTGTGTATTTATGACAGCTGCAGCCTCCTAGGGTGATGACATCACTATTCCAATCAACTTCTGACAAGTCAAGGGGACGGATTTGTTTAACTGACTGTGTGATTCACTTAATAACTGCCGTGATTCACTTATTAATCATGGCAAAAAGGTTGCAAAAATGTGCACAATTTACATAACAAAGAGCTGTGGTGGCGCCGTGTTAAGAATGCAGTATTGCAGGCTAATTCTGCCAACTGCAAGCAGTTCGATCCTGACTGGCTCAAGTTTCCATCCTCCCAAGGTTAGTAAAATGATGGACCCAGATTGTTGGGGGAGGCAATAGGTTGACTCTGTAAATCGCTTAGAGAGGGCTGTAAATCACTGTGAAGCGGAATATGTCTAACTGCTATTTCTAACTGATTGACTTAGCAACAGAAGTTCTGGATTTAATTATAGTTGGAAGTCGAGGACTCATTGTACAGGCTTTTCTCCCACAATTTAAATTTAAAACAATCTGGTAAGAAAACCAAAAGTGGATCTTTAAAGAGTTAGCGAATGAGGCTCCCTTCTGCTTGGTTAAAACTAGACAGTTTGTGACAATGACATTTGAGTGTCACAGGATTCGTTAGCTGGCTCTGATTTCTTGCCAAATCAGCCCACTCTAGCTTTATTAATAAATCATTATGCAACGTGCTATTGGCAGACACACTGCAATATCAGGTTTTTGAAACGCTTTTTGAAAAAAATGCCATAATTCAAAAAATCTCACAGATTTCCCCCAACTGCATTTTCTTTCTGAACTTGAACCACTGTTTGGAGAATTGGCGGGAGCAGGGAGAATAAAATACTGGGGTTTCTATTCTGAAATGAAGTGGGAAGATCAAACTGCCCAAGGAGCTGCTGATACAATTCTACAGAGGAGTTATTGACTGTGTCATCTGCACCTCCATAACTCTCTGGTTTGGTTCTGCAACCCAACAAGACAGACACAGACTTCAACGGATAATTAGAACTGCAGAAAAAACGATTACAGCCAATCTGCCTTCCATTGAGGACCTGTACACTGCACGAGTCAAAAAGAGGGTTGTGGAAATATCTACATATACCTCACATCCTGGACATTAATTGTTTCAACTCCTACCCCCAAAATAGGCACTGCACACCAAGACAACTAGACACAAGAACAGTTTTTTCCCCGAATGCCACCACTCTGCTGAACAAATAATTCCCTCACCACTGTCAAACTATTTACTAAGTCTGCATTACTATTAGTCTTCCCATCTCCTCCCACTTATGACTGCAGGACTGTAATTTTGTTGCTTATATCCTTACGATTTATATTGATGTTGATGGTTTCCTGATTGCTTATTAGTAGCCTACGACTATCACTAAGTGTTGTACCTTATGATTCTTGATGAATGTATCTTGTCTTTTTATGTACACTGAGAGCATATGCAACAAAGAGAACCACAAGTGTGTCCAACCACACTTGGCCAATAAATAATTCAATTCAATTCAATTCTATTCTATTCTATTCTCTGGCAGCAAAAGTCCAGATATCCACTAGTGGTTATTGAGATTTTTTCAGTTTAGATAGGCTAGCCTTTTGAGACTTTTTACTCACTCTGTCAATAAAAAATGTTCTTTCCAACAGCTCTTCCCCTGGGAACATACCTACTCATGGATTGCTATAGAAACAACTCCTCCTGGAAGTTACGAGGTTGTTCTAACCCATCTGTGGTTTTTTTCCCCTTAAGTCAAGGTGAGTCATAGCAGAAGCAAATGAAATTGATTCAGACCTGCAATAGCTGCCTTTTATGTGAAACAGCAAAGAGGGAGACTGTTAAGACTTAAAACTGCCTTTTAGGCAGCTTTCTGATGTGAGGAGTAATGGAATAATAGAGTTGGGAGGGACCCTGGAGACCTTCTAGTCCAACCCCCTGCTCAAGCAGGAGATGCCGTACCACTTGGGGCACATGGCTGTCTGATCTCTTCTTAAAAGTCTGAAGTGATGGAGCACAACTTCTGAAGGCAACCTGTTTCACTGATAAATTGTTCTCATTATCAGAATTCAGTGAAAACATTAGTCCTTTCAAACTTAATATTTTTTTTTTAGTTCTGAACAGGAATGAGTAAAACATACAAGTAAGCCTCAACTTACCATCACAATTGAACCCAACATTTCTGTTAAGTGAGACATTTGTTAAGTGAGTTTTGCCATATTTCTTGTCTCAGTTTGATAAGTGAATCACTGCAGTTGATAAGTTAGTCAGTGAATCTGCCTTCCTCATTGATTTGGCTTGTGGGAAGGTCACAAAAGGGGATCACATGATCTAGAAGACATCCAAGATCCCTTCCAGATCTGTCCTGTCCTGTTCTAGGTTGAACCTCTGCTTGTTCAGTTTCCATCCTCACTTGGAGGACACAAGCTTGGGAATGTAAGCCTTAGGTTTCCTGCCAGTTGCCCCAGCAATTTATGCCATAGGAGAAGGAACAACGTGCCTGATCAGCCATAATCTTCCTAGCAATTTTTGGAGATGAAAGGGGATGGGGGAATGAAAAAGAGCCTCCCCCCACCCAGTTCTGTATTTGCGAAACATTGTTAGGACCACATTAGAAAAGAAAACAGAGCAGGGAGAGGCGAGATGAGCTCAGAGACATCACCCTGCCAACAAAAGTGCGTATAGACAAGGCTATGGTTTTCCCAGTTGCAATGGATGGCTGTGAAAGTTGGACCATAAGAAAGGCTGAGCACCAAAGAATGGAGGCCTTTGAACTGGTGCTGGAGAAGATTCCTGCGAGTCCCTTGGGATGCATGGTGATCAAACCGGTCAGTCCAGAGGTGGGTTGCTCCCAGTTCGGCCTGGTTCAGCCGAACTGGTAGTGGTATTCTGGCCTGGGTTGCAGAACTGGAGAGATCCAGGCTGGCCAGGCCCTTGAACCTGTTCTCTGGCCATCTTGCCAGTATGTTGCTTAGTACTGCAAATTTACAGTTCGCTGTAAATTTTTCTGCGCTTGCCCAAAGCAAATCAGTAGTAAAACCAGGAGCAACCCACCTCTAGGTCAGTCCTAGAGGAGATCAACCCTGACTGCTCTTTAGAAGGCCAAATCCAGATGAAACGCCAATACTTTGGCCACCTAATGAGAAGGAAGGACTCCCTGGAGAAGAGCCTCATGCTGGGAACGATTGAGGGCAAAAGAAGAATGGGATGACAGAGAATGAGGTGGCTGGATGGAGTCACTGAAGCAGTAGTGAGCTTCAATGGACTCCAGAGGATGGTAGAGGACAGGAAGGCCAGGAGGAACGTTGTTCAAGGGGTGGCGAAGGGTCGGACACGAGTTCGCAACTAACCACCACAGAAAACAGCCGGCAGAGCGGGTAGAGAGGCGAGATGAGCTCCGGAAAGCGGGCGAACAGATGCCAGGCGGGGATTAAAGAGACGGACGAAGCTCCGGCCGCTTCCATTATTGGCTGAGCGAAGCATCTCTCAGCCCCTCCCCGCTTTCCCTTATAAGCGCCTTCGGGAGCCCGCTTGGCCAGACCTGAGCTGAGCGAGGCGATCTCGGATTGTTGGCTGCGAATCAGAGCTGGCGAGCGCGCCCGCTGCTGCCAAACGATTCCACCCTGGCTTGGAGCATCGGGGCGGGGAGTGGCGCGCCCGCCGCTCCCTTCCCGCAAACCGTTTCGCGGAGCGCCGGTAGGAAGGCTACGAGCTCCCCGCCTGGACCAAGAGACGCCCTGAGGGCGCGCATCTCCATCGGGGCTCCGAAGCACCGACGCGCTCCCTTTCCCTTCCCGGAGCTAAGCCTTCATGCCCGGCTACGGGATTGCGCCTCCTGCCGTCCGAGCCCTGAAGCCGCCTAGAGCCGAGGAGGCTGCCAAGCCGGCGAAAGTGGCGGAGGCGGCGGCAGCAGCGGCTCCTGCAGCGAGCAGCCGGGACTTGGAAGTGCGCGCCGCCGCCGCCGCCTCTCTGCCCGCGGCGGTGCGAGGCGCGCTGGAGCTGGCGGAAGCCCGGCGGCGGCTGTTGGAGGCGGAGGGCCGGCGGCACCTGGTCTCGGAGCTGGAGAGCCGCGTCCAGCACCTGCACCGCGTCTTCATCGAGGCCGAGCTGCGCATGGCCACCCGGGCCGAGACTCTGGGCCGCCTGGGCAGCGGCGTGGCTCAGGCCGAGCTTCACCTCACGGCGCACGGGCAGCGCCTGAAGAAGACGGCGCGGCGCTACAAAAAGGCCCGCCCGCCCGCCTTGTTGGCCTCGGCGCTGGCCCTCAGCAGCTGCGTGCCTTGGGCGGCCTGCCGGATGAGGCGAGGGGGCGGCCCGGAGCCGCCGGAATCCCCATTCCGGAGGAGTTTGCCCGGCACGGCGGAACGGAGCGAGACGGAGCCGCGGAAGAGCAGAGCCGGCGCTTCGTGAGCGTCCCCGGGAAGATTGCAGGCGACAGGGAAAGACTAGATGACCTCCAAGGTCCCTTCCAGCTCTATTCTGATCGTTTGGTTGATGGACGTATCGCGCGCCAAACCTGGAACGATCCCGCTCGGGAAGGGGAAAGGGAGGCTGCTGGAAATGGGGACTGTGCGGCGGCAGCTGTTCTTCCCTTCGATGCTCGTGACTCTAACCGCATTAACCGGTGGCTGCTCGCCTGCCCATCATCTTCCGCGGACTGGCTTCTGCCCAGCCTGTTAAGACTTTGCTAAACTCGAGTTTGATAGATGCCACAGATTTAGTTTATGCTACACATCAAGCCAACATATTAAGCCAGCATCTAGTAGTTCTTTGGGCATGGCGTGTTACATGAATACCACAATTGCGTTTTGTTGGCTCACGGTGAAGCGTCTTGTGTGAATTCAGCAAACGGATGGGGTTGGAGAAATGTTTTATAGCCTAGAGTAATATCGGAAAGAGTACAGGGACATCAATAATTTTCACATTATCCATAAATTATGGAATGAATGAATCCTGTGTGGATTTGAAATTAGCGCCCTGAAATGAAATGCAGAGCATATATTTTAGGGTGGTGGTGTGGGAAACCTTCCAATTATTTTTCAACATAATTCTTTTAAAATAATATTGTGATTGAAATTCAAGTTATATCTAAATTTTCTAGGTAGAGGAGATGCTTGCCAGATGACATGAATTCCAATGTTCATCTGCCTAGCTTGATATGTTAAATTATTTTAACCATTTTTGCAATATTCCGTACTTGAGTTCACATTTTTAACGCAGAGGATTGATGATGTGCCCAAAAGCAGTAATCATTCTTATTGTTGTTATTTTAAAAAGCTAGGTCAGTTCATGTTCACACAATTGTCAACCTTGTTTTGCAATTCTACCAACATACTTAAAAGGAACAAAAGCCCTAAAATTAGTTCAGGCATAAACAACATATTTTAGTAAATTGAGATCTCTCTCTCTCCTCATCCCTCTCCCCCCCCCCTCACACAAACACCAGTTTTGCAGTTATCTAGCTGTAGCTTCTGAGAAGCAGAGGTTGGAAACAGCCAGAAGGTGGATTGTGCACTGACTTGCTTTGATAAGGTTACCCTAGTTTCTAATCAGCAGGACAACAATTGCTTTGCTTTGATCTGTGTTTCTTAGAATGCTTTTTAGTCCATCCTTCTCTGACAGCATCAGTTCTCTGAATCCTTAGTCATCATGGCCACTGTTGAAGGTTGCTTGACTCAGTGGGAATCCAGGGAGAAGAAATACTGATGGACTTCTAGGTAGCCTGAAAGACCAGAAACAGCTGTATGTTTCTGCCAGATTTTTAAAGCAAAGAGTAGCTTTAAATGCCTTCAGGCCCTTATGTGCTGATAGACAGTCATAGGATTCTTTTTGACATAAATGAAAAATGTATGTGCATGGGCAGAATTAAGTGATTAGGACTGTTTTTTTTTACACTTTCAATACAAGTTTCTTGGTCTTTTGAATTCATGCAGTGTGTTAATCTGAAACACAATATGCAGAAAATGTTGCAACATTGGTCTTTTATTTAGCAGGCTTGAGGGGAGGGGTGTAGGGTGTACACACACACACACACAAACACACACACACACACACACACACTGTTTCTTTGAAGCTGAACACTGAAATGTTTTTCAAAACATGAATAGCCCATCCTAAAAACGCTTTTGGAGAAAAGCCCCACTAAGTTTCGGTTGGGTAACTCCATCACTTTAGAACTGATATTTGTACAGTCTAAGCAATATAAGAGCCAATTTGGTAAGGTGGTTAAGGCCCCCAGGCTACAAACTGGGAGACAGTGAGTTCTAGTGCTACCTTAGGCACAGAGGCAAATGTGGGCCAGTCCCTCTCTCTCAGCCCTGGGAAAAAGACAATGGCAAACCACTTCTGAAATCTTGCCAAGAAAACTGCAGGGACTCATCTAGGCAGTTGCTAGGAATCAGCACTGATTTGAAGGCGCACGCAAGCAGCAACCGTGGTAATTGCATCATATACCAGTCCAATTCCCAAAACACAAGTGTTTAAAATTTGGCTCATTTTTGCATTCGAGACAGTCGTGCTAATTTAGACAGCAATCAAAACTATACAGATGTATAGCATTTTATTGTTCACTGTATTCCTTTTCCACGTGTGGGGTGAGTAGCAGTACGGAAGCAGGAAGAGCTGATCGAGGGAAAAGAAAGGCCCTGCAAAAGTTTAATTGGCAATTCCCTGAAAAATATTGTTTCCCTGTCTAGAAAATTACTGGTATTACATAAGTTGCAGTACTATGATCAGTGTTCAAAAAGTTTTAAAACTTCTGATTATTACCTATCTGGAGAACGCTAACTTGAGGAAAAGTTGATTTGGACTTTGGTGATGTTATCCATGGATTAGGACATGCAAACAACCCATGTCATTAAAAAAAATAGCTCTTAAAGGTTGCATGTCAGATTTTATTAAAGGCAGTGGAATAGGACTGAGAGATGGTGATGAAAGGTGGAAATCCTGGGTAGGAATTAATTATAATTAAATGCTGCCTTGACTCAAAATTATATATGCTAGAATGAAACCAAAAAAACCACATTCTCTGATTAAGTTAGGTTTTCCCTGAAGAATGTCTATTACCTGAGCATATATTACTTTCTTCTTGAAAATATACAGCGTAGGAGCTTAACAGTAGATGGACTCACCACCATAATTAATTTGGTTATTGGATTTATCTTTTTTTCGGGGTTGACGTACATTGAATCATTTAACTGGCTGGGTTCATGTAACACACTGAAAATGAGTTAAAAACTAAGCTATCTGAACTTAAACATGCAATGTAAATACAGCTGCTAGATATTTAGCTGACCGTGCTAAGTAAATTCTCCCACAGCAATCCATGTAATACTAAAACGTATATGCAGAATTAAATTCTGTAGAATTCGACATTTTGTAATCCCGGCTAAGTGGGCATAGAATCGCAGCCTAAAAAAGCCCAGCCTTTTGGTCCAGCAGATGGCTTGTTAAACAGCTTTTATTTATAGAGTAAAAAAGTAGATTGGATAAAGAAAAGTGGGCAGAGTTTTCAAATGTACTTTGAGGGAGGATTAACATCTGTTCTGAGCTGTCTGCCTGCAATATTCCGGAGTCAAAAAGATAGGAAAACTTCTTGTTGCTTCATTATATTTCATCAGGAATGCCTTTTGTTGCCTACAACGGTATCTTTTGTGGGGAAAAAAAACCTTAAGTTATTTGAGCAGCTTTGATGGATATCTTTTTAAAAAAAGGGGGGGGAAGCCCCCCTACAAAAATTGTTCTGGGGGAGTACAAGTAAAAGCTTCAGTTACATGAGGGAAGTCCAACCTTATCATATTTTAAGACCTGTGGACTTTAACTCCCAGAATTCCCCAGCCAACCCATTCTGGCTGGGGAATTCTGGGAGTTGAAGTTCACAAGTCTTAAAATTGTCAAGGGTGGACACTCCTGATTTATATATAGAGAGAGACAGCTGTTTGTTGTATAATTTTAGGGTCCCATCGTTTCTGATGGATAATAACTCCTGCAATGAATGTATGCTTTTTTTATAGCATAGGCATCCACTGGAAAGAAACATTTATTTGTACCTAAATAAATATATTTTCACTGTATATTGTCTGTGATATTGCATCAGAAGTGGGAAGAAAAAGGTGAGATGCCAAGGAAAGCAAATCTTACACAGGGTGATACCTTGGGGAGAAGAACTTGGGTTATGAGTGAGGGCTCCTATGGATCACATGAATACCCATGGAGCCTGAAGTACCTCCTTGAACTCCAGAAGCCTTCAACAGAAGAATAAAGGAGTTTGCATTTCATACCTTTCATCTACACATGGGAAATCCAGAGTAGCCTCATTCCAAATTGGAGTGCGCTTTAGCTAGATTCACAGAAATAGGAGAGAGGAAAAATACTTAGCACCACCACCATTACAGACTAAATTGTAGGCAAAGGCGTTGTTGGGTGCTTGAAAAAAAGCTGCAACATTGGTGTGTAAATGGAAATAAAAATCTGGTATCTTGCTTAGATGGGATGGCATACATGAATGGTCGGCAGGGATGAAAAACAAGAATGCAATGTACAGAACAAGAGGAGACCATTTTCTCCATTCAATCTTAATTAAGATTTAGCAGCAGACTCAATGCTGACTTATAGGGCTGTGGTGGGATTCAATTTTTTTTACTACCTGTTCTGTGGCCGTGGCTTGGTGGGCGTGGCAGGGGAAGGACACTGCAAAATCCGCATTCCTTCCCCACCCCAGTAACCTGCTTTCCAGCTCCGTTCTCCTGTGGAGGGCAACAAAAGAAGACCCAGCCGATTAGCTGGGACTCGGAAAGCAGGGAATAGATGTGGGCGGGGGCAGTCAGAGGTGGTATTTGCCGGTCCTCTGAACTACTCAAAATTTTCACAACTGGTTCGCCAGAACTGGTCAGAACTTAGGGGGAAATGCAGCTTTGGGCTAAGGTTGAGAGCCAAAAAGGGTTGTGGAACCACAGAAAAGGATCCATTTCAGCTGCATTTTTTCCCTGGCCTTGAAACACAGAGGGTTTAATTGCCAGGATTTTATATAGATTACAAAGGGAGGTTAAGGTCCCATGCAGGGGTGAGTTGCTGACAGTTCACTTCGTGCACACTTTGCACAGTTGTCAGTATATAGTTCTGCCCATGTGCAGAAGATGAAAAAACCCAGTAAAAAAACATGCCAGCAATGGCATCGCCGACCGGGGAACTAGTTCAGGGGCGTGGCCAGCCTGGGTTGCTACCGGTTCGGACGACCAAGGCCAAAATGCCACTACCAGTTCGCCCAAATTGGTGTGAACCAATAGGAACCCATCTCTGGTCCTATGCTTGGGTGTAAAAAAGTCATCAAATCAAGTCTCAGGATCTCCAGATAGATCTGGAAAATATATCTAACTGGTGTCGGGGAAATCAAGGAGGTAAATCCAGAAATTTAGGTCAGTGCTCTAGAATGGATCAGTACAGGATTCTAGGATTTTTTTATACTATATGTTGGAAGAAAGGGAGACCAGCTCCATACCAGCACAGACCCATTGCCTACAGCAGCATGTCTCAACCTTAGTAGCTTTTAAGATGGGTGGACTTCAACTTTCAGAATTCTGAGAGTGGAAATCAACCCATCTTAAAGATGCCAAGGTTGAGAAATATTGTTTCGCAGTAATTGGCAGTAATGTTTCATATCCCATCTAGCAAAATAAGGGAAGGAAGTCATTCACTCATTGGCATCCTTCAGTCTCAAAAGACGATGGTATCGTGCTCTGGAAAGGTCCTAATGCAGCATCTGGTGTGGCTAAAGAGTCAAATTCGGGAGTGGGAATCCCTTCCACACTGAGGGCAGATACATTCTGTCCCCTGCCCAGCCCCCAGATTTTGCTAGTTCCAGGACTGCCTCTTTGCCTCTGCCTGCCGAACGAGTGTCTCTTCAAATTGGAGGAAGTTATGCTGCGTCTTTAACCTCCAAGCTGAATGATCAGAGGTCAAGGTTTCCCAGTTATTAATGTCCATTCCCAAGGCCTTTAGATCCCTCTTGCAGATATCCTTATATCACATCTGTGGTCTCCCACTGGGTCGCTTTCCCTTCACTAATTCTCCATGCAGGAGATCTTTTGGAATCCGACCATCGGCCATTCTCACAACATGCCCACGCCAGCGTAGATGTTGCTGTTTCAACAGTGTATACATGCTAGAGATTCATAGAGGGAAGGAAGTAGAGGAACGTATAATGGAGCACCAGGAAGGCAGAAGTCCATTTCTATGAAAGTATCATTAACTGGAGACAATGGAAATATAACACATACTACACATCAACTTATGGGAGATGTTGGTCCTCATAAAACTGGTTCCCTTCTGTAAAATACAACATTCACACGTTCAGAACACAGAGCTTTCTGGTGCCTTCAACTCACATGTGAATCAATCTAGTACAAGAGGCTTTGATAATGTTGAAATTCAAAGTCGCCAGGTAAGAATGTAGAATGCAAATGAGGTGGGCGGATCTGCATAGAAGATAGGTTTGTGACATCTACAGCTTCAGTTCAGTACGTGGCTTATTGAGTCACTGGAAGGAATCCATGGATACATTAAATGAAGGTAATCCTTCATGGACTTGATCCGTTGAGGTGTTTTGGTGGGTGACAGAAAGGAAGCGATTGGGTCACAGATCTGGTACTGATGCTTCCAAAAGACCTTATGCTTCTTTTCCTCTTCCTCTGGCAAGCCATTGCTGGGAAGGCAGCACCATCCCTTAATGACACTGTAATTATAGGCATGAGGGTGGAGAATAGTAGCAAGGACGAGACAATCATTTTGGAAGATGGCATGACCCAAGTGGTGGAAGGAAGCCTGATTCACATTCGGATCTATGGTAAAGAAATCCACAAATTCAGCTGGCGGAGGATTCGGTTTGTGGAGATGACTTCCTTGAGTACTTTTATCAGGAACTTTTCAGTCTGCCCTCAAGGAACAAGCGATTTATTGATACAGCCGTACCTCGGCGATGTGCAAAATACTTCCGCCATACTCTCTGTGAAGGTCCAGATCCTGCGGAAGAATATCCACTTCAAGGACTACATTATATGCCTTCAGGATCATCATGGGAGATCACGCCAGCTGCTCAGGGAGAGTCACCTGCTGCTCCGAGTGATAGAGGACAAAAGTTTGCAGCTACCCCTCTGGCTTCAAATTACTATAGTAATTACCCTCTTGGCGCTCTCAGGGCTCTTTAGCGGCCTCACCCTAGGCCTCATAGCCCTTGACCCTATGGAATTGCGCATTGTGAAAAATTGTGGCACGCCCAAGGAGAGGAAATATGCCACAAAGATCGAACCCCTCCGAATAAAGGGGAATTATTTGCTCTGTTCTCTGCTGCTGGGTAACGTTTTAGTCAATTCTTCTCTCACCATATTGTTGGACACAGTTATTGGGGAAAACATTTGGTCTATTGTGATGGCTACTATTTCCATCGTCCTCTTCGGGGAGATCCTTCCACAGGCCATCACCTCCCGTCATGGTTTGGCAATAGGTGCCAACACTGTTTTCATCACCAGGTTGGTTATGTTTCTCACATTCCCAGTCGCTTACCCTATCAGTAAGCTCTTGGACTACTTCCTTGGGAAAGAAATGGGCACCGTCTACAACCGAGAGAAACTGATGGAGATGCTTCGGTTGACTCAGCCTTATAACGACTTGTTGAAAGAAGAGCTGAATATCATCGAAGGAGCCCTGGAGTTGAGGACTAAGACGGTGGAAAGTGTCATGACGCCATTAAAAGACTGCTTCCTTATCAGCAGCAATGCCATCCTGGACTTTGATACAATGACCGAGATCCTAAAGAGTGGCTACACCCGTATCCCAATCTACAAGAATGAGAAAGGGAACATTGTTGACATGTTGTATGTCAAAGATCTTGCATTTGTTGATCCAGATGATTGCACCCCACTCAAGACAATCACCAATTTTTACAACCACCCAATCCATTATGTCTCTGACACTACCAGGTTGGATGCTGTGCTTGAAGAATTCAAAAAAGGTAATGACAGAGTGGATTTCATACCGGCTTTGGGATGGTTGATAAAATAGAACAATTAAGGGATGTTTAGGACAGGCAAAAGCAGCTGTCCTACTCTTTTTTTAAAAAAGGAGTTGTGGTCAGTCACACAACTACCTCCGTGCAGGTAGCTAAATAAACTTTTCTGGAGGTTTCCACAATTCCTGCTCACATGATCCCACGTCTCCCTCTCCTAAAAGTTTGGTAAAGATTCAATAGTTTGGCTTTATGTTTGAATAAGGAGAAAAACATATATAACAATAGCAATAGCACTTAGACTTAAATCCCAATTCACAGTGCTTTACAGCCCTCTCTAAGCAGTTTACAGAGTCAGCCTCTTGCCCCCAACAATCTGGGTCCTCATTTTACCCACCTCGGAAGGATGGAAGGCTGAGTCAACTTTGAGCCTGGTGAGATTTGAACTGCCCAACTGCAGGCAGCTGGCAGTCAGCAGAAGTAGCCTGCAGTACTGCACTCTGACCACTGCGTCACCACAGCTCATTGGTAATAAAATAGGAAAGTAAATTAAGAGTAGCAATTTTTTCCCCGTAAAATGTATATTGGCAGTAGAATTTCTTCATCATTTTGATGCTATAATTATTGAACAGGACTAGAGAGAGATAACAGGCCACTCAAACTGGCAGCCCACAGGCTGGATGTGTCACATGTAGGTCACATCCACCCTGGTTCCACAAAGACAAAAAATGTCATGGTAAGTCACGAGACCTCATATGATGCGATCGAGTTTGACACCTGTGGTCTAAAATCTCAATCCAAAATGCCTTCTATGTTCAAGACATAAGCAAGAGTTTGTATAAACTGTTATAAGACAATATGTAAGGCAATAGGTACCCCTGCCCTGAACCAGAAAGGTAAAGATAAAGCGTGACCCATCAAAAGGGCGAATGACAAAACCGCGCCCGACTAAACCGCATCGCTGACGTCATCAACGCGGCGACAACAGCCAGAGCGTTGAAAGAAAGCCGATTCAACTTAAGGTAAGGGTTAGGTTTAGGGTTAGGTTTAGGGTTAGGTTAAGGGTTAGGGTTAGGTTAAGGGTTAGGATTAGGGTTAGGTTTAGGGTTAGGTTAAGGGTTAGGTTTAGGTTAGGTTTAGGATTAGGTTTAGGGGGGTTAGGTTTAGGTTTAGGGATTAAGTTTAGGTTTAGGGTTTACAGCGTGCTTCTGTCTCCGTGCTGTTGTCACCCTGTTGATGACGCAGTTAGTCAGGCGCAGTTTTGTCGTTCGCCCTTTTGTCGGTGAACCAAGATAAATGCTTCCCCTGTCCAATCATGTCCGATTCCAGGACATGACTGGACAATCATGTCATCTCTGTTTCTTAGCTGAGGGAGCCAGCATTGTCTGAACCCATTTCTGTGGTCATGTAGCCAGCATGACTATATGCTGAGGTGCATGGAACAGAGTTACCTTCCCACCGGAATGGTACCTGTTTATCTAATTGCAGTTGAATGCTTTCGAACTGTTAGGTAGGCAGGAGTTGGAGCAAGTAATGGGAGCTCAGTTTTCCACCTGATCAGCTCAGCGTCTTTAACCACTGAGCTTTCATGCCCCTAGCTGTGAAGCAAGGTGACATGAAATAGGTTATTTATCAGACATAACCTTTACTAGATTTTACAAAGCAGAATTCTATTTTTAAAGGGCTATTTTGGTGTGACTCTGATAACAACAAAATAACTTAATCTGTCCCACAGGTAAGTCTCACCTGGCCATTGTCCAAAAGACGCATGAGGTTAACCATGAACAAGTCTTTGAAGTGGTGGGCATAGTAACCTTAGAGGATGTCATTGAAGAAATCATCAAGTCTGAAATTGTGGATGAATCGGATATTTATGGTTAGTTTTATTCTTAAGTATTTGTAGAGAATAGTTGTATCCATATGTGTGAGGGAGACCAACAGACAGCATCTCACTCTATATGAACAGTCATACATTTTGTGGGACCTTAAAGATTAGTGTGTTTATTATTGCATAAAGATTTTGATAACTTTCATTATAAACATTATTAGTCTTTGAAAATCCTACACCATCCTTCTTGCTTTGGATGCTATTGGTTTCTCTTCCACAAATGGTTTTGGTTTTGAAACTCTGTATGATTATACACCTGCACCTCACTTTTGAAGGGTGAGGTGTTTTAGGAAGGTTGAAACTTATTTATTTTCATTCATTCATTTAGTTTGTCACTCATGTTCAAGATAACAGGAATAAGAATAAACATGAATAGGAACATGGGAAATTGGTACAAATAAATGGGGACAGTTGGACAGGGACGTTAGGCTTATGCACACCCTAGATTCAGCTTCTTTAAACAAAGCTGCTGCAGGAGCATAGTTTCTTTATGTAATATAGAGAGTATCTTCAGAAGGCATGTTGAGGAAAAAAAGATGTAAAATTAAGCAAAATAGAGGGTAGAGAACTCCCAGGAGCAAGCAACCAAAACCATTTGTGAATAGAAGCTTTATTGTTAGGCACCTATGTTACAAGAATCTCCCAGACTAACTGCATTCCCTTGCAAGTGGACAGATAAGAATTCAAGGATTCTGTGGGAGGTCAGGCTTCTGCTGCTTTCTCCACCACAAGGATTCTAAACTAGACCCTCTCTTAACACCTCCCTCCAGTCTAGCTGGAACTGCTTAAAACTGATGCAACAGGGTGGAAAATACAGTTCCACCACAAAACCGCGAAGCCCTTATCCGCGCCTACATAAGTGCGGAGGGCAAATCCGCGCCGTCCGAAGCGCTAAGGAAAAACGCGACCCTACCGCGATGACATAACCGCGGAGGGCAAATCCGCGCCTTCCGAAGCACTCAGCACCCTAAACCTAAACCTAACCCTAAATCTAACCCTAACCCTAACCTAACCCTAACCCTAAAGCAAACCCCTAAACCTAATCCTAACCCTTACCTTAATTTAAATCGGCTTTCTGCCGCCACGCTGTTTTAAAGCGCCCTTCTGCCGCCGCGCTGTTGTCGCGGCGGTGATGACGTTGCGGTGATGACGTTGTGGCTTTAGCGACGCGGTTTTATCACTGCTATTTTGACTAGCGCGGTTTTGTCGTGCCATGGAAAATACCAGGGGTTCTCCTCCACATGAAGCTTTATCAGCCCTCATTCGCATCAGGACACTCTATATAAATAATATTTGTGACTGTGGAATGCAATTCCCTGTATTTTCTATTTTAGTGCATTTCTATCCCACTTTTCCTTTTAGATTCTTGTTTGGAAACATGCTTTCTCTTTTTAATCCCTACATCTTTTATATCTTCTCGCTGTTTTCTCACAGCTTTACACACACCCACACACACACACACACACACACCCCCCACACACTTTTATGTTGGTCTAAGACTGTAATAAAGATTTGACTTGATAGGATTTGAAGCTGGTGGGTTAGACTGAGAGCGTATCTGGTCCAAAGTCACCCATGGTTGAGTGGAGAGCTGAATCTGGTTCTCTCCCCTTGTCCATCTCCTGGATGGACAGATTCTCCTGAATCTGGTTCTCTCTACTTCAAGTGCATCTCCTGGACAACATCCACCCTGGCGGGGCTCAGTGAAACAGGGGGAGTGGCTAGCATAACTGTCCAGCATGAATATGTAGGTGACTTTTTCTTTGCTTTTCACCTTTGCAGTTGACAATCGATCTAAAAGAAAAGTCACTGGCCTAAGGAAGTGGGATTTCTCTGCTTTCAGGGATTATGAAGTCGAAACAAAGATCTCCAAACAATTACTCTTGGCTGCCCATCGCTTTCTCTCCACAGGTAGGACATCAGGCACTAACCCAAAGCCAACACACCAAACCCAATGGAGTCCAATCCTCTATTTGCTTAACCCAGATGGGCAGAATCTTGCCAAACTAAAGTTGTAAACTTCTTACCTAGTTGATGTATCCTCAGAACGTCTAGGGCATTTGACGACCACCAGGCCACATCCAGTCCTTTAAATGTCCTTGCCCAGCCTGGGTGAGTTCAATCAGACATTAGAACTCAAAAGTAAATTAGTGTATGCCATACATGCAATGCAACACCATTGCTTTTACTTTGAAGGTGACTGTAATTCTCCCCCTCCCCAATTTACATATCTGCATGCATGTGTACTTACGCACCTTGACAGTAATGTGTTGATCCTATGTTGTGACCTGCCAGCAGCCAACAGAGCTGGCAGCAGATTCGGACAGTGAGGAGGTTGGGGAGGAATATGGGCCAGTCCTGGAGCCTGGGGAAGGCTCTGATGAGGGCTCTGTGTCGGAGGCAGAGAGGGGGCCAGAGCCGTATGCCAGCTATCAGCTGCCTTCAGAGGCAGACATCAGTGAGGCAGACGAACAGCTGGAGCCTGTTCCCAGTGTGCGCATGTGCATAGTTGCCAGATGAAGGGAACAGCTAAAGAACAGGGGTCGACTTGGGAGTAAGGTGAGACGATGAATAGATCCTCCCAGAGGAAATAAAAGTCTGGTCCTTGGCAAAGGAAATGAATACAAATAAATGGGGACAGTAGGACAGGGATGGTAGGCTGGTTAGGGTGGTTATGCACACCCCCTTTATGGACCTCTTAGGGGTGAGGTCCAGAGTAGACAGTTTAAGGTTGAAGCTGTGAGGATTTGAGGATGTAACAACGGAGTCAGGGAGAGCATTCCAGGCATTGACCACTCTGTTGCTGAAGTTGTACTTTCTGCAATCGAGTTTGGAGTGGTTTACCTTGAGTTTGTATCGATTGTTTGCCCGTGTATAATTGAGGTTGAAGCCGAAGTAGTTGTTGACAAGCAGGATGTTGTAGCAGACAATTTTGTGTACTATGCTTAGGTCAGACCATAGGTGGTGCAGTTCCAGATTGTTCAAGCCCAAATTTTCGAGTCTGGTGGCATAAGGGATTCTATTGTGAGCAGAGGAGTGGAGGACTCTTCTCGTGAAATACCTCTGGACCTGATTGATCGTATTAATGAAATAAGTTTTGGGAAAATGTCCTTGGGAACACTCATGCCTCTGCCCTTTTCCCATCTCGCAGAGATCCTGCAATTTTGCCCCACCCTCATCCCTGAAAAATACCTCTTGCGTCTGCTGAAGCACCATGATGTCATTTGTGAGCTGAAATTTGATGAGAACTTCAAGGACTCCCCGCACCATTACTTGTACCAACGGAATAAGATGGCAGATTATTTCATCCTCATCTTGCAGGTACCATGCAGTCTCCTCCCTTCAGCCCCAGGAATGGGCCTTTTCCATTAATACAACTGGGTGGCTCAGGAGCTCCACCTGCACAGTTCAGGTGCTGTGACATCCCAGGTACAGCCCAGTTCAATTCTTCACCCCCAGGACATAAGAGTTTTCCAACTATAACCTCCTCTCTGTTACAGGGGAAGGTGGAGGTAGAAGCGTGTAAAGAAAACATGAAGTTTGAGAATGGACCCTTCTCCTACTATGGGTTCATGGCTCTTGGGCCGTCTACCATAGCAGGTAAATCACTACTCTGTGCTCCCTGCTCATCTGTGTGCTTTGCCTCATGCAGATGTGTTCCACCCTGGCAACTTATGAACTTCAACTCACGATCTTCTGTTTTCTAGCTTGGTGTCTCAACCACAAGACCAAACTCTCTCTCTCTCAAACATCATCCTATTCTAGATTTCTAGAGAGATGAGTGAATGATCAAAGGGGGGATGCATCTCCCCCATCCTACTTTTTAGCTACTCTGCAACTAAGATACCTGTGTAAGAATATGGTGTTCTACCTCTGAGAAAGTTGCAGAAATTCATTCTTCTTCTGAAGTTATTTCTAAGGCAAATTCTCCCTTAACCAAAAGGAGGAGGATAAAGAGGCAGTTGGCTGGGGCTCTTTTAAGCTCACAGAAACATCTTTTAAGCTCACAGTAAGCTTACAGTAACCCTGGGTTCCCAGGAAGATGTGGGGGGGGGGGGAGTTCATTATTACTTTTTTTTCCAAGCAACGTACCTGATTTAAGTTTTTTTGCTGGCTGATCAATGACCGTAATAAGTTTAATGCTATCTGGCGCCCTCTGCTGGTTTGAATTGTAGCACCCTTTATCTATTGATCCTCTGTCTTTACAAAGGTGCCCAGGGAATAACCATCATAGAATCCTAGGGCTGAAAGTTTTGGGAGGTCTTCTAGTCCAACCTCCTGCCTAAGTCAGGAGATCTTATTTCATCTCGGACAAATGGCTGTCCAATATTCTCTGGCAAAGAGCTAGGCAAAGGCAGCATTTTCACAAGCCTCTTGTGCTAGGGATTGAATTAACTAACTCATGTTTGCACGATGCATTGAATTGTTGCAAGGAAAAACCATCCGGTTCTGTTCCAAGCTGGGAGAAAGACGGTGGTGAATGGGACCATGGCATCTTCAGTGAAAGAAGCTTAAATAAACCACACTTTAGTACACATTAAATGCCCCAGTTGAAAAGGCTAAGTCTGGAGAGATGGATAGGAGAAAACGTCGATGAACAAGCTGGAGAGAGGATCGAACCAGAGGAGAGGGTACCATTCTTGTCTCCTTGTCTACAATGTCTAGGGGTTGAACCCAGCACTGTGGCTCGTTTGAACAGCATCAGCCGGAAGAGCTACGAACAGATGAGTTCTGCCTACATCAGCAGCGCCAGCACCAACCAGGTTCTCCCCAGCACCAGCCTGCAATATATGGCTGACTTCACTGTCCGAGCCCTTAGTGACCTCCTGTATATCAAGGTGAGCCAAGTTCTGGTAAGTCAGAAGTCTATTCTAAGCTGTAAATAACCCAGTGATTGTAGATCGGGTTAAGAGAACCCCATGATCTTGCTGAGTTTGCTCAACTGCGTCAATAGAAACATCTGGAAAACCAATGGTTACTCACTTCTATCAATGGTTGCCTTCTATCCAATTCTAAGGCACATGATTAAGATTCACTTGATTTACCAATTTCCTCTATTCTTTAGGGACAGGCAAAATATTATAGTGGTGGGTTTGTAGGAAGGCTGACTCTCCAGGTCTAGCATATTTCTACAAAGAAATTTCCGTCAGGCCTGGGAGCCATCTTCTGCATTAATAGCAATAGCAATAGCAGTTAGACTTATATACCGTTTCATAGGGCTTTCAGCCCTCTCTAAGCGGTTTACAGAGTCAGCATATTGCCCCCAACAACAATCTGGGTCCTCATTTTACCCACCTCGGAAGGATGGAAGGCTGAGTCAACCCTGAGCCGGTGAGATTTGAACAGCCGAACTGCAGAACTGCAGTCAGCTGAAGTAGCCTGCAGTGCTGCATTTAACCACTGTGCCACTTCGGCTCATTGGGCCTTCAAGCCTACCACATTCAATGTTATGGGAAAATGGGAGGGGGATTATATGGAATATGGGAGATATAGTTATAACATTCCTTTCTAAGAGAGTCAAGGACATTTTGTCCTGCACCTGGAGGGGTATGACTGGGAGGCATCTCCAGTTGCGATGGGGTCCAATTGGACCATGTGATGGACATCTGGGTGCTGGGCAGGGACTTGGACTTTAACTTGGGTGGGGAAAACCTGAATCTGAAAGTTTCCAGATGTGCCAATATGACATTTCTAATAAAATGGAACTTTGAGGAACTTCAAGCCTCGGAGTCTTCTTTCGTTGGGGGTGTCACTTGAAACCCTGACACTTTCCTCAATGCCCTTCATTTGTGCACAAGTTTCATAACTCTAGAGATGGTTCCATAACTCTAGAAATCTGGCAATCTATTTGTCCAGTTTGGTAATGGTAGCTTTGCTGTCCGGTCCACCTTTCCAGTCTATAAGTGGCTTAGTGGATACACTTGTAACACATGAAGCATGTTGTTGATTTAGTTTAGGCTTCATCTGATGTGTGACTCCAGCTAAATCTTTATTATGAGCCGAGGTGGCACAGTGGTTAGAGTGCAGTACTGCAGGCTACTTCTGCTGCCTGCAATTTGGCAGATCAAATCTCACCAGGCTCAAGGTTGGCTCAGCCTTCCATCCTTCTGAGGTGGGTAAAATGAGGACCCAAATTGTTGGGGGCAATAGGCTGACTCTGTAAACTGCTTAGAGGGGGCTGTAAAGCACTGTGAAGTGGTATATAAGCAGGGGTGGGCTTCAAAAATTGCAGCAATATGTTTGCTGCCCCACTGCTGGATGGCCGTGGCCATGGTGGGCATGGTCTAGTCGGCCTCCTGCATCACGGTGAGGGTGGAGGTCAGGGGTGCGTTCTGGCTGCCGCTACTGCTGGTTTGCTCAGAGATGTGTTCCAGGCGGTTTGGGGGGTGGGGTGGCTGGCTGAGTTACCACCTACTTGGCCGAACTGGTCCAAATTGGTAGGAACCCACCTCTGGTGGGGGTACGTTTTCACCAGTGGTGGATTTAAAAATTTTTTAGAACCTCTTCTGTAGGTGTGGCCTGCTTTGTGGGAGTGGCTTGCCGGCCATGTGACCGGGTGGGAGTGGCTTGCTGGCCATGTCACCGAGTAGGAGTGGCTTGACAGTTATGTGACTGGGTGGGCACGGCCAACTTGTAAAATGTGGTGAAACTCACTTAACAATGCTCTTGCTTAGCTACCAAAATGTTGGCTCAGAAACTCTGAGTCTTAAAGCTGTCAAGTTACAAGACCCTTGCACCCCTAACCCTTTAGAAAAAACCCCCAAGGGTGTTCAAACTTGACAGCTTTAAGACTTGTGGACTTCAACTCCCAGAATTCCTCCTCTCGCTCTTCATCTTGATGATGTGCGGACGGGCGGGGGGAGGGAGCTGGAACCGGTTCTAAACAGCACTGTAGATTTGTGGAACCTCTTCTATAGAAGAGGCTAGAACTGGCAAGAACCCACCCCTGGTTTTCACCTTCCCCAGGCCCTGAAGGCTTCCCACAAGCCTCTGGGAGGGTGAAAACTGCTTTCCCTGGGCTCCGGAGACCCTCCGGAGGCGGAAAACAGGCCCGTTTCCGGATTTCTGGAACTTCCGGTAGGCCCATTTCCCCCCTCCCCTCCCCTCCCCTCCCCTCCCTGCAGGCACTGCACTTACCTGGCATGATGAACGGGCCGTGTGGAGACTCATGGTGGGGTGGGAGGGGCATGGCGGGCATGGCCATCTTTGGGTGGCATTTGGGAGTTTGACAAACTGGGCAGAATCCTAGCTAGAGAATCGCCTAAACCCATGCAAATCCCCAGCAGCAACACCCCCCCCCCCGTATAAGTCTAAGTGTTCTTGCTATTCTACAAACCTTAGCTAAATTAATCATGGTAAACCAACCCAGTCAATAGTTTCTGCTTGGTCCACCTGCCTCCAAGCCTCTTCTCAACTAGAGAAAAGGCTTAAGTCACCACTTTCTGATCCTCTCTGGTTTCTGGCCAGCTTAATACATGTCTGGCTGGTTCCTCTAACAAAATAGCTGGGAGAAACCTCTGGAGCACCTTCCTCCAAATTATCCCATGCCTTTGATTGGCCGGTGCTAAGTTACTGAATAATTACTTTCTCTTCCTAATCCAGATCACCCAGGAGCAATACCAGAACTGTTTACTGACCTCCTTAATAGACAGCAGTGCCACTGAAGAATCTACTAAGACGCCTGACCTCTTGACCTCTTTCCCAAACAATTCTCTATCCAATATGGAGCCGGTCAGAGAAGAAACATCTGAACCAGAATAAGAGTGGTTGCACATCTTTCAAACAGATCATATAAGGACCTGATTTTAGGAAGCCTTCTGCTCGAACCCCATCATTTGCCTTCCAGTTGTCATTGGAGGTCCTTTATCTCACAAGAGAATCCATTTATCATCTTCAGGATGACAAGCTCCACATTTGGATAGTGAGGAAGCTCTTGTCTACTTATATTTTTATCCCCCCCCCAAATGCACTCTACGTCTTTCTTCATTTTTGGTTGGTTTAGGGACTGCCACTAAAACAAGCTGTTTTATTTTCTAACATATCAATGAGTGAGGAGAAAGATTTTCATTGATCCTGTGGTTCAAAAGGGAATGCAATGACATTTGCCTTCTCCCAGTTCGTACTGAATTAACAAAACAAAGCATTCTTATTAATAAAACAAACTCAAGCATGTGTTGAGCCTGAGGAATTTTTGCATAAACTCTGTTGGAATGAGGTACAACTTGGCAGCCATTCCTTCATTGCAGAAGATTCTAGAATATATTTTTTAGGCTTGACCCTGCTTAAAAGAAGTACTTTAGAAGATTTCAGAATATAATTCTGCAGCAAAAACATGCTTATTTCATTGCGTAGGGGATTATTATACCTGGAGCAGTGGGTGACACCTTCCTGTTTCAAAAAGCTACCGATTTAACAAGTGGGTTGTAATTATTTCCGTCTGCCTTTCTGTCTGTACTTTTCCTTATCATAAATCAGCTCACTATTTATTTGAGTTTGCTACAGGCTACTTGGATAGAAATGTGTAATTTTTCAATGTGGAATTTCCTTACATATGAAATGATGCTACTTGCTCGTATGTAAAATGGGGTTTCTATTTTTGAGTTGATAATAAAATGCACATTGATTGCTAACCTTTTTTTTATCCTTTGGATGTGTTTCTGTCAGGATTCGATATCCAAAAAAAGGACACCCATAGTATGGTTAAA
Source organism: Thamnophis elegans (assembly GCF_009769535.1). NCBI lineage: Eukaryota > Metazoa > Chordata > Lepidosauria > Squamata > Natricidae > Thamnophis > Thamnophis elegans. Next base: position 18,174,233 of record NC_045552.1, on the reverse strand, counting down.
AAAAAAAATCAAGATGATGTGATGCCTAAAAATGGACAGAGATTCAATTGGTGCCATCTTCATTTTTTCACTATACCTAAAGATATGTACCCTGTTTCCCTGAAAATAAGACCTCCCCGGATAATGAGCCCAATTGGGCTTTAGAGCACATGTGCTAAAATAAGACCTCCCCGAAAATATTGCAACACAGCAGCAGCCATGAGGTGACCACGCTCGCCGCCTCCTGCACCTCAAAAATAATAAGACCTCCCCCCAAATAAGGCCAAGTGCTTGTTCGGGAGTCAAAAGAAAATAAAACCCTGTCTTATTTTAGTGGGACCATGAATATGTTCTATTAATATTAAGGCTCACACACATGTCATCATGTCCCATGTAATTATCTATTCTCTTAGCTAGTCCATAATATTTGAATAATTTTATTCGAAAATAGAAGGCATAGCTCTCACACACCAAGAAAAGCAAATCAATGGATGCCAGAGGTAGACCACCTTTAAGCTCAGATGCCACTACCAACTACTCTTGAATAGAATTAATCTTCAAAGTAAATTCAGCAATTTCAACTAGTAGCATTGAAATTTTAGTTTTCTTCCAAGAAAATAATAGCTTTAAAATAAAAACAAAAACAAAAACGGTCAAAGCACACGTTTCCTTTTCCAAACCAGAAGTGGTATTCAGCAGGTTCTGACCAGTTCTGGAGAACCGGTAGTGAAAATTTTGAGTAATTTGGATAACAGGTAAATACCACCTCTAACTGGCCCTGTCCCCATCTATTCTCTGCCTCCCATGTCCCAACTGATTGGGAGGAAATGGGGATTTTGCAGTAACGAACCGATAGTAAAAGTTTCCTTTTCCAAACCAGAAGTGGTATTCAGCAGGTTCTGACCAGTTCTGGAGAACTGGTAGTGAACATTTTGAGTAATTTGGAGAACGGGTAAATACCACCTCTGACTGGCCCTGCCCCCATCTATTCTCTGCCTCCCATGTCCCAACTGATTGGGAGGAAATGGGGATTTTGCAGTAACTAACCGATAGTAAAAAAAAAATTGAATCCCACCACTGTTCCAAACTATGAAAATATTTAAAAATCTGGGCTAAACCATGCCCTTCTCCTTGGACCATCATGCCAACTATTACCATCCTTGTTCTCCTTGATAGATAGAGTCCCCCTCCTTGATCTAGAAGGACATGTTAAAAAGCTTGCAAAAGGAGGCCTACTGCAGTTTGCCATTCTCAGGGGCTCAACGGTGTTAATTCTGTATCTTGGTATCTATGGAGATTCTTAGTCATTCAGGTCATAGTTGTCTCAATGGTGCTTTTTCAAAAGGCAACTGAACTCAAGGAAAAAAAAAACCAGCCCAGCTGCCTTTTGAAAAAGCACGGTTGATACTTTTGTATCTCAGGTTTGTTAAAGATTTATCTAGGTAATTTGCTGGGTCCCCCTTTGCAGAGTTCAGGCCTCCGTTTAACAGACTATCTGCAAGCAATTCTTTGCCACAAGGGGTCCTTTATCTAAAGGGTCACCAACCTTTCGGACCTCCAGGACCACTAAATTCATAATTTTAAATCCCGCGGACCACTAATATGATCTGCCTAATGACCGACTGGGTGGGCGTGGCTAGGTGGTCATGTGACAGGGTGGGTGTGGTGAACTCGATGTCACTCATGTCAAGCGGCGCCTCATTGGCCTCTACTCATCCCTCCCCTCCCAGCCACTCCTCACCTGCCTCACCCCGGGCTCCTTAGGGCCCCAACAGGAAGCAGTTGCTGGACCTAAGCAGCCATCATGAGAAAGAGTTGGCAAAACAGCTCAGTTCAAATTGGATCTGACCGAGGAGGAGGCTCAGCAGAAGCGCCTCACCGAGGACGACGAGCATAGGCTTTGCAAGCAGAGGGAAGACCTGCGGGAGTGCAAGGCCAGGTACCAGCGCCTGGAGGCTCAGTATGCTGAGATGGTCAGCCAGTTCCATGATGCAGTCCCACTGGAACGAGGTTCTCCGGCTCTTTGCCACCAGCAATACTTCCCTCCAGCCTTCGCCCAAAGCCCTGCACCAGGAGGCTGAAGCAGACCCCAAGTTGGAATTTCTGCCCCCCTCCGACCAACACAAAAAAACCCTGAAGGGGGAGACTCTCTGCAGCAGCATAAACGTTCATTACACGTATCCGACCCAGAGGGCGTAGTTTGAGGACCCCTGATTTAGTGCAATATAAAAAATTTAAATAATTTTTCTGCGGACCACCAAAATTTTCTCACAGACCACCAGTTGGTGAGTCTACTTTATCTGAAGTGCTGCCTTGAGTAAATTCAGTTGAGAGGGGGAAAAACTTTTGAAGCTCAGACCTGGAATTCACCCATCATCCCAATAACAGATTAAGCAGATATATGGGTCACCCATCAGAAGCCTTCTCCATCAAATTCATGGCTTGGTGGCATTCACACACTCTATATTGTACAATACATTAAACTAGTCTTTCTCAGCTTTGCCAAGGTTAAGATGTCTTGACTTCAATTCAGAAGAGCCGAGGTGGCGCAGTGGTTAAATGCAGCACTGCAGGCTACTTCAGCTGACTGCAGTTCTGCAGTTCCGCTGTTCAAATCTCACCGGCTCAGGGTTGACTCAGCCTTCCATCCTTCCGAGGTGGGTAAAATGAGGACCCAGATTGTTGTTGGGGGCAATATGCTGACTCTGTAAACCGCTTAGAGAGGGCTGAAAGCCCTATGAAGCGGTATATAAGTCTAACTGCTAACTGCTATTATTCTAAGAATTTCCCAGCCAGACAGTTTTTGGCAGCTCACCTGTTCTCTTTTGTCCTTGTAGTCTGAATGGAATTATCCACATGGATATTTTACTAATCCCATTTCTTGCATGGCTCTCTACTTGGTTCAAAACAAAACCTGGGGACTCTGAAGACTTACTACCTGTTCTGATACCCGTGTCAAGTGAATTAGTAAGAGCAAAATGTCACTTTATAACATCGGTGCTTCTGCTGTGACCCCATTACGTCCCACCTGTTTCAAGTCAGCTTGCTGTACACACCCAATTACGTACTATTCAGATGGATTGGTCTCTGTCTGTGTATACCAACAGAAGTGAGCTTGGGCGAAGCACACGCCCTACGCAGCCACATTTTAAAAAAAAATCATTTGCGTCAATCCTGAGAAAAACATGCTTGCCCATCAGGGAAGAGGAAGGAGGTTAAGAGAGTTTGCTTAAGCTAGATGCGGCTTTGAAGGGTTGCCAGTTATCCCTAGGGCACAGCGGGTAAGACAAGATTCAGTTTTCTCAGCTTGAAGAGGCTTGTTTTTGGAAGTCTGAACAAAGAGACAGGTTCATTGTATTCTGATTGAAGATGGGAGGTTTATGTTCAGCTCAGGATCTGTTCTTTAGATCCAGACCTTGGAAGATTCACTGGTAAAAGATCGATTCCAGCTCTCGCCTTCTTTCCACTTCCCCTTACACGGAGACTGAGATCACCCCATTTTCTCTTCCCTTATTATTTATTTAGCATATGGCTTCCCTTAATTGGCTTGGGTCCTTTGAAGTCTGGGGCCTTGCAGCCCGCAGGAAAATTCTGGAGGGTGGTGAACGTGTGGGACGAGGAGTAGGGAGATAAGAGGCTCAGTTTCTCTCTCAGTCTTACAATCACTAGATTAGGGGTCTCCAACCTTGGCAACTTTAAGACTGGTGGACTTCGACTCTCAGAATTCCTCAGCCAGCTGGCTGAGGAATTCTGAGAGTCGAAGTCCACCAGTCTTAAAGTTGCCAAGGTTGGAGACCCCTGCACTAGATGACTTTCAGACAGTCTACTTACCGTCCCACCCCAAATGTAGCTGACAAGATTGCACTAAAATGGAGGGAGATCTCTGTGTGGGTCAGTCTTTTTGAGGTAGGCTGACAGAACAATTAAATCAGTGGAATGACTTGCCTCCGGATGTTGTGAGTGCTCCAACACGGGAGGCTTTTAAGAAGAGTTTGGACAACCATTTGTCTGAAACGGTAGAGGGCAGTGATGGCGAACCTTTTCCCAGAGCACCGGGAACTCGAAGACCAGATTTGGCGCATGCGCACCGGCTACCTGCTCTTCGGTTTTCAGGCGCGCCAGTTGGTTTTCGTGCACGCCGGAGTGCCAGAAACCCAAAGACCAGCTTTGCCGCATACGCAGTGGCCAGCTGGTCTTGGGGTTTCAGGCACTTTAGCATGCACGAGGACCAGATGCCCAGTGTGCATGCCCATAGAAAGGGCTCTGCATGCCACCACTGGCGTGCGTGGCATAGGTTCGCCATCATGGGCATAGGGTTTCCTGCTTGAGCAGGGGTTGGACTAGAAGGCCTGCAAAACCCCTTCCAACTCCGTTATTCTGGCAAGATCAAGAAGCAGGCATGGGAGAGTTTGCAGCTTCGTTCTTCATTGCAGATGGTAGCCTAGCAGATAAGCCTGAAAGCTTATCCAAGTTTCTTTTTGTTCCATCTTAAATGAAATGAAGATGGGATTGTTTGGAGGCTTTCATCTCAGGACTGCGTGAGCTTTTCTGCAAGACTACGCCTTAACGGCTCACTCCATTCTTCCCTGTCCCCCAAATCAGCTCCACCATCTAAGTAAGACACCGTATGCTCTAGCAGGAAACATAAAGTTAAAAAAAAATCAGTGAATGGATGGATGGATGATATTTGTTTACTTCAGCTGCATTAAATGAATATTATTATTCTACTCACTGTATCAAAAGTTAAATCATAGTGTCTCAGCCATTGCTCTGCTCCACCCAATGGCTGTGAACTCGGCAGTTGGCTTAAACCAACTTCTGGCTTGGTAGTTGGCACTGTGACGTATCTCATAGTTGGGCAAAGTTAAATTGAGTAGCTACACCTAACAAGTGGGAGGAAAGGCCGAGGTATAATGCAAGATGAGCAGGGCTTTGCCATGTTTATAGACACAACTGGTGTTTCCAGGGATTTTTTTCTCTAGATATGTGATGGATTTTTGTAAAAAAACAACAACACAAACTTTTAAAAAACACATTCAGTTTTGTGAAGAGATTACCCTGCAGTTTTTAAGAAAGAGCTCCAACAATTATAGGGCTGCTGGGTGAGTAGGTGGATGGGTGGCTTTATTTAATAAAGCAGAACAAGGAGGAAAATAATCAAGAAAAGTAAAAAACAAAGCAATACAACAATAGCACAAATTACAGGCAGTCCTTGGGATATGATGGCAATTGGGACTTGCAGTTGCTAAGTGACACGGTTGTAAAACATGATGTCATGTGACCATATCACTTAGTGTCCGCAATTCAACAATCCCAGTTGCCAGCATTAAGCAAATCACCATGGACCATAAAGACTTCACATAACACAACTTCCAATTTCCTGCTGGCTTCCCCATCGACTTTGCTTGTGGAAAGCCAGCAAGGAATGTTGAAGATTGTGATCTTGTAACCATAAATGCGAGCTGATTGCCAAGCTCCTGAACTGTGATCATGTGATCGGGTGGATTAGAGGTGGGTTTCAAATCCTGGTGCTACTGGTTCGCTCGTGCTCTCATGCTCGTACTCTCATGCTTGTGCACTTGTGCACTTGCGCAATGCTTCTGCGCATGCACAGAAGTGCCCAGGTAGGTGGGCGGAACCTCCCGCCACTGCCACTACCGGTTTGGCTGAACCAGGCCGAACTGGGAGCAGCCCTCTGAGGTGGATGATGGAATGGCCAGAACTTGGAGGACTGATTGTAAGTACTACATGTTCGGCATCGTTGAAGGTGGAACATTTGCCTGAATGAGTAGCCATAATCCAAGAACCACCTGTATATAGGCAATGGTTTGTCTTACATATATATAATTTTGTAGGTGTGGTTTTATACAACAGTTTCAATAAAGGATGACTCTATTTTGTTGCAATACTCTGTACATAACCTACTTCTATAAGCAAGCCATTTATAAATTGGAAGTAACACTGAACAATTTTTAGCCTTTGTTACTGAAAAGGGACTGTTGAGTTGCCAAAAGACAATTTGGCAATTCAGATGGCCCCTACAGCCCATGCTCTGTATGCCTCAATTGCTTTGGGAATATCATTTGTCCTTTCCCCAAGGGGGAACAGTGATATCATTTTCCTCAAATAGCAAGTTACAGGTGGCAGAAATTCAGCCACAAGGCAGCTTAACAGCAGTACGGTATCTGTAATTTTGAGGGTTAGACTTAGCACTAAATGAACTTCACAAAGAAAAAATAATACTAATTAAGGAATGATTATTCCTTAATCTGCTCTCCTGTAAAGAAAATTGGACTAGAGTTCACTTGGACAGGATGACTGAGATCTGAAATCTAAACATCTGGAGGATATTATGTTGTCCTAACTCTAGAAAAGACAATTAAAATAGACTTCTGTTTTGTTTCAATGCTCTCATCCACAAGGGGGTGCCCTTGTCTTCCTTGACACACAGCTGGTGACCGGGGAATCATTTTGGTAGTGCTAATATTTTTTTAAAAGTGAATTAAAAGCGAATTGTAGCCTCCTTCGCAGCAACCCACTAATATTTTAATGTATTCATTATATTGTTCAGATGTGGGCTGCCTATCCGTTCTTAACTGCATATCTACAGTGAACCAGGCAGGTTTATGATAGATTGGTTAAGTCACTAGGCTAGAAAGTGGGAGACCAGGAGTTCAAATCCTGCCTTAACCATGAAAGGCAGCTGGGTAACTTTTGGCCAGTTTGTCTCTCTCTCAACCCAAGCCAACCCACCTCATAGGGCTGTTGTAGTAGGGAGAATAGAAAGGTGTGTTGGATACCATTTTTAAAAATAATAAATAATACATTTATTATAATTAATAAATAAGGAATACGGTGGCTCAGTGGCTAAGACGTTGAGCTTGTTGATTAGAAAGGTTGGCAGTTTGGGGGTTTGAATCCCTAGGGCCACGTAACGGAGTGAGCTCCCATTACTTGTCCCAGCTTCTGCCAACCTAGCAGTTCGAAAGCACGTAAAAAATGCAAGTAGAAAAATAGGAACCACCTTTGGTGGGAAGGTAAAAGCGTTCTGTGCGCCTTTGGCATTTAATCATGCTGGCCACATCACCACAGAGACGTCTTTGGACAGCGCTGGCTCTTCAGGTTTGAAACAGAGATGAGCACCACCCCATCGAGTAGGGAACAACTAGCACATATGTGCAAGGGGAATCTTTACCTTTCTTCTTCTTCTTCTTCTTCTTCTTCTTCTTCTTCTTCTACTACTACTACTACTACTACTACTACTACTACTACTACTACTACTATCCATATCCATCATCAGATGTTGCCGATCATGTTGGCAATCCTATTTTTGTCAATAGCCCTTACCTTTACCGATAATAAATAAATAAAATTTCCTTTTTAAAATGTCGTAATGAATAGAAAGAGGAAAAAAAGGAAGGAAAACAAAATACCATACAAAGAGATATTTATAAACTGTAAAAAATTGGCAAACACAAAATGCTAAGGGAAAAAAAAACTTTAGTATTCAATCCAAACCTTAAATGAAGACCATATATAAGGATGGGTGGGGTGCAACGGCTCAGCATTTAAAGGCGCTGGGTTTGTCAACTGGATAGCTGACAGTCCATGTTCGAGATCCCACTGCAGTGTGACAGTGTGAGCTCCCAGGACTTAGCTCAGGTCCTGCCAACCTAGCAGTTCAAAAGCATGCAAATGCGAGTAGATAACTAGGTACCATTTGTGTGGGAAGGCAACTGCGTTCCATACAGCCATACTGGCCACATGAGCACAGAAGCATCTTCAGGCAATGCTGGTTCCCTCGGCCAAGAAAGAGAAATGAGTACCACCCCCTAAAGTTGGACATGACTTGACAGGAGAAACTTTTATCTTTACCTGTTATATATAAAGATAACCATACATCAGTTGGTTGGGTTCTCTAAAAACCACTATTAGATCTATGATGAACAAAAATGACCAAGTAATAAAAATCATCCCTAAGAATTGACCCAAATTCCTAGCTTGGAAGAAACAATCTGTCCTTACCTTTTTGAAACATCAGTCCAAATTACCCTAATTAGCAAGAGGTCCCTGTGACTTTACATAGCAGCTCTGAATCTGGGGGATCTTGCACGTTACTTATTTCTCATACAGCTGTCCTAGTGAAATGTCCTTTCCCTGCTCCTCAGTAGATTTCAAGTTGGTGCACGAAACCTACATGTTCCATGTGTTGGCATCCTCCCATGGAAACTATGTTCCCATCACCAGATTATATAAAGTGTGTTGAAACTGGATCCAAGATTTGATAGCTGATACAGGTTGGCTGGAATCACATCACTCATTGTACTAATCAATAATGAGTTTGGTTTGGTTTGGTTTTCGTTCAGCGTAAGAAACATACCCAGCCACCATGCTAACAAATCATAGTTTATGGCTTGATTTGTGATCACACATTCACTGCAGCTTATTTTGGGAGCCATAGTTCAAACAGTCATAAGTTAGCTCAATGTGTGAATCTCACCAAATAAGGTAGAGTTTGAATTAAATCATACCAGTGGTGGATTTCACATTTTGTTACCACTGGTTTGCCGCACGTACGCCCGCTCACTTTCAGTGCATGCGCCCGGCCTTCTGTGCATGCGCTTTGCACACACAAACGCCTTCCACACATGCGCCTAGCCTCAAAAATGTGCCTAAATAGGACGGCATAGAGCCGGGGCAGGTGGACTGGGCCACCCGCGATTTCCGCTACCGGTTTAAGCGAACCAGTCCGAACTGGATGAATATCACCTCTGAGTCATACTGAGAACAGACTGGTTGAAATGCTATTGTGGATAACTTCATTTCCATCTACAGACAGTCCTCGACTTAACAACAATTGAACCCCAAAGTTCTGTTGCTGAGACACTTGTTAGGAGAGTTTTGCGCCATTTTACGACCTTTCTTTCCACAGTTGTTAAGTGAATCTCTACAGTTGTTAAATTAGTAACGTGGATATTAAATGAATCTGGTTTCCCCATTGACTTTGCTTGGCAGAAGGTTACAAAAGGTGATCACATGACCCCGGGACACTGCACTTGTCATAAATATGAGTCAGTTGTCCAGTGTCTGAATTTTGATCAGGTGACCATCGGGATGCTGCAATGGTCATAAGTGTGAGAAATAAGTCACTTCTTTCAGTGTTGTTGTAACTTTGAATGGTCACTAAACCATTATAAATCGAGGACTACCTGTTTTTTAAAGTGTCCTTTCTCAATAGCACTCCACTGAGATCCAGTCCCTCAATAAACAAACCGAACTTTCTTTTAAACGAGATGAAACTCCAGAAGTCCTAATGTCAGCAACATCGAGCTATGATATTGATATAGAAATTCCATAAACTTACATCTAGATTTTTTTTCCCTCTTGCAAATCATTAGGATTGTGATTAGTCCCAAGATAAATTTGTGAGCTGTATCTTAATTTCTGATCTTCTCTTCTTGAAGCTCTATCTTGCCTGGAAGATATATTTTCTACATTGCAGGCAGTTGCTCTTAATGAAATTATACTAGCTCTTGAATACCTGGGTCACTGAAATGAAAAGGAATGAATTATATCTATAGTGAATTACTTTGACTTCACACTATAGATATAATACATTCCTTTTCCTGTCTAATATAGGATCAGGATAAATAAATATCCAGGCAACTCCGGGTTATCAGCTAGTAAATTTATATAATGGAACCTGATTTTATTTCTTACTGTTAAAAGTATTCCTGGTTAGAACCAGGATTTTCCGATTATATTTCTCATGAAGTTTGAGGTCATCTATTTTTGGTACAAACCATTCTACATACATTTATTCAAAACCTGTCTAAATAGGCGAGGTTTATTCATAGGTAAGGGTGCACAGGATTGTAGCTATATTATTGTGAGCAGCTAAATGTAAAAGATTAATGTATGTGAATAATAGATAGACTAATTATAGACTAATAGCTTATTACCACTATTAAAAGATAGATAAACAGATGTGTAGACACATACCAGTAGTTGTCTAAAAATGAAGTGGCATATATCTTGTAGTAAGTAAACAAATTAATAAACAAATTTTGTATATGTGTTATGTATCCAGGTATACGAGATTGGAAATGGCTCCAAAGCCAACAGATAAAGGCCTGGTTTGCACACAACAAGAAACCACAATGTGATTGATAGTTTTTCTTAGCATGCTGCATGAACTCACTGAACATGTTTTAGGGCTGTGATGGTGAACCAAGGCATGTGTGCATTATGTAGCCATGATGTGTGAAAGACCACAGTGCAGGAGGTTGCTACTGATGAGGAAATTGGTGAGTGGGTTAACATCAAGTTCAAGTGTTAACTGTGAATTCATTTCTGCAAATATCTTGTTTTCGGCACAGGTAAACTAGAATGCTTGTCAACTTTTATTTTAAAAGAAACTTCAACTCCAACTCTTGTTTATCTGCAGGCTAGAGAATAAATTAAGTGATCAATTTTCAGCTATTCACCCATCTATTCAATTTCTGCCTAGGCCCTCAACTTTTAAAGACTACAGAAATAAATGTGAATGTTCATACAAAGAACACAATATTCCTTCTATAACAATTCTTTCTAACAATACCATTGGGAGCCCAGAAAATAAGCAAATGGATCATCGAACAAATCATTCCAGAATTTTTGCTTGTGGCACAAATGATATAAACCAGACACAAATTATCCTACTTAGAACACATTATATGAAGACCTTCCCTGCTGGAGAAGTCTATAATGGCAGAAGGAAGTAGAAGGGGATGACTGACAGCAGGATGGTTAGACTCAAATACAGCCATAGTGCAGGCACAATTGAAAGACTGTTTGGGGACAGATCAGAATGATCAAGTCAATGTCAATTCTCAAGGACCATGCAGATAGTTCTTCTCCAGAATGATTTATCTGTGGGTTGCTAAAAGTCCATACCAATTTGATAGCACCTAATAAATCAACCAGTCTACTATTTATCGAATAAGTAGCATCTGTCTTTTGGTTGCGGGATCAGAGCCAGGAAGAATTTTGAACACCAATTACAAAAAAGGAGAAATAGATAGAATTTGTTGTTAGTTGCAAAGTCGTGTCCGACCCATTGCGACCCCATGGATATTCCTCTAGGCCTTCCTGTCCTCTACCATCCTCTGGAGTCCATTGAAGCTCAGGCCTACTGCTTCAGTGACTCCATCCAGCCACCTCATTCTCTCTCGTCCCCTTCTTCTTTTGCCCTTAATCGTTCCCAGCCTTAGGCTCTTCTCCAGTGAGATAGAATTAAGTCACTGTTAATTAATCCCTCACCCCAATTGCAGATAATCTATGCCAGGGGTGTCAAACTCAAGGCCCGTGGACTAAATCCGCGGAGCCTGCCTGGAAATATCAAAGGACCGGCCAGCCAAAATAAGCCATGGGGAGGGAGGGAATGCATTTTCGGTGTCCAGCAGCACTTTGCCAGCCAAAAACGGGCCTTGGGGGCCTCCGTGTGCCCTGTTTTGGCCAGCAGGTGCTGCAGGAGGCATTCATCCCAACTCCTCCCCTGCTCCCCTCCCCCACAGGCCCATGGAGAACTACAATGCTGATCTGGCCCTCGAAGAGATCCAGTTTGACACCCCTAGTCTATGGTATGTTGCTGAAGAACAACTCCAAGCATCCATATTCTTTGCTAGGTCAGCTGGGATCTGTAGTTCAGCAAGATCTGGGAGTTCCTTATTTCTGCCCAAACCATCACATTTTCTAGATTAATTTCCCTTTAATTCCTGCTTGCAAACTAGAGACAAGGAGCTGAACAAGCGTGTTTGTCTATTGAGGAGACACCTAGGGAAACTGCCCACAGGTCTAGTAGCTTAAGATGATAGCCTGGCCCAGCCCTACAGTTCTATGTTTGAAGTCAGTTCTCGGTGTTTAGACTAATCCGGAAACCTTTTTACTAGGATGACAAACGGAATGGCTATGCCAGCAGTAATTTTCGGCCTTTCTAATCTTAGCCCTTTAAAGGATGCACGTATGCATTGTTTAAAAATAATGAATGACAACCTTTTTTAGATTACATACTTGGTGTCTACCATGATGGTCTATAGCTTGCCTTTTTGGTGACTCACTTATGGGTGACAACCTCACTGTTGGATGAGAACTAGTGATGGAATGTTCATTCCTAGGACAAGGGTGGATGGATGCATGGATGGATGCTGCCCTTCAGTTGTCTTAAACAGTGATGGGTTCCTACCGGTTTGGACCATTCAGCTGAACTGTTAGTAGTTTGGTGGCCTGGGTCACTGGAACCGGCAGTGACCCAGCCCTAAACGGGTTCTCTGGGTAGCGCCATAGGCGCTGCCATTTTGTTTTCTGTTTCTGCGCATGCGCAGAACAAATTTTATTGCATTGTGCAAGCGCGCTCTGCACGCCCATGAGCAAACCAGCAATGGTGCCTGCCAGAACCCACCCCTGTCTTAAATCCAATCCCTATCAACTGCTGCCACCTCAGCCTATGGTCAGTTCGTGATGGCAGCTGGTCCCATCACAGCTGACACATCAGATGTTCTTAATGTGACAGCAGGGAGAAATTTGGAAAGGCAGGGCAGAGGAGTGCTCGTGTTAATTATACGTAATTTCATTTACTCAATTTGAAGGCAAATGAAATAACTTTAATTTTCATTTAACTTTTGTGGGCCCTTCTCAAGGTATGCCACTCAAATGTGATTCTTGGCCCAGGAAAAGTTGTATACCTTTGGATTAGGTGGAGTATTTCTTAAATCCCCTTCCAGTCTATGTTTTTATAACACTGACTGCTCTGAGCTAATCCCTGGAAATTCATGATCTTGGCTAAACTTAAGGAATACCTATTGATAATGTTAATGTGAAGTAAGTAAGATTCTGAGCTTTCTTTCTTTAACCCTTTCTTTCCATATGTTCCACAGGACATTTTTCTAAACTTACCTTGTTCTTGTTCCTAAAGGATCCTCTTAAATCCAATTTAACTTCCAAAAATAGCTTGCATCTTGTGCATTCATGAAGCTGATTGCCTAAGTCTATTTCTTGGTTGTTTTAGTTTTTATTATCTCCTTACATACAACATCTGAATCGTCCTCTTAATGTTACCTATAGTGCTCTGGACAGGATCTCATAAGCTGATCCCATGCAGAGAAGCTTGTAGAGAGGACAATTCAGATTTTCTGGCTTTGCCCATTATATACAGGTAGAACTGGTAAAAACCAGACTACATTTTTGTAATGCCATGTAAAGTCAATGAGCTTAGCTCCTAGATAATTCCTCATTTGCTGGCTAGATCCAGCATGTCTCACATAGAATATTGACTCCGATTGGATAAAACAGTAGTTAATTTTAGAACTGTAAATTGCTCAGAATCACTTGGTTGAGGTGGGCAGCCATAGAAATGGAATGCAATGAATGAATGAATTCCCTAGAGATTCTGACTTTGACTTCAGTCCCACATTCTGTGAAAGTAAAGCTAAGTGCACCTCTATTTTATAGTCTACTAGCTGTTAACCTGGTGTTGCCCAGGTATTTGTTTATCCCAATCTTGTATTAGACATTCACAAATGTCCGGACCAAAGATAATTTCTAATGTTAGATTTTCCCCCTTACCAGAGGGAGCCCCCTTGTGGAGTATTGTGAAGCTGTTTCCATGGCAATTCCACTGTGCTGTATAGTAGAAGCCATTTTAAGGCAGTACAGTAGAAGCCATTTTAAGGCATAACAGGCTGTATCTTAACAGAACACACACCCCTAGGGGTGTTATGGGTGTCTTATCCCCACAGTATTTGTTTCCAGAGAGTAAGTCATCTTTGTACCAAGTTTGGTTGAAATTGCTCGAGGCATTTCAAGAGTTATGCTGGAACATACACACAAAGAAGAAAAAGAAGGAGGAGGAGATGATAGGTCCACTGATGGAAGATCTGAAAGACTAGGCTAAGGATGGGGGGCAAGGATAGTTGATGCGCCAAATATAGCCTCTCAACTATCAAACGACAACCCGGCCTTCACGTGGTGCCCCCTGTTCCCACCAATCGGGCTCTGTCGACCCTTGGGACTGGCGTCCCCTTGGGTATATCCAGCCGAAACAGCTTCCATGGATCGCCATAACTTTCCATGGAAGTCGCCTATACCCACGTTGGGTGAAGAGGCGTCAAGTGAGTGAGTGAGGCTAAGGATAGATCATCATGCAGAAAATCTGTCTACGTGAGTTTTAAGAGCTGACATTGACTCGAAGGTTTGTAATCAATCAATCAATCAATGGTAAGTACACATGAGTAAAGAGGGAGAAACAAGAACCAACAAAAGGCCTTACTGCAAATATCTAAGCAGGAGGGTCAGCTAGTCTAAAAACCAAAAGTTTAGTCAAGGAAGTAATATGCAACTAATTGAACTACAAACTTTATTGAGCTTATATAGAATTATTTATATATGATGACTGCATTTCCTGTGTTTTCCATTCTTATCAAGGTCTTACTGGAGTAGGAAGATCCAAAACAGCTTAGTTTCCGGTTTTTTTAGAGCTGGGCTGAAATCATGGGTAAAAGGCCCAGGACTACCTATCAGGAGATACAAAGGGGTATATCTTTTTTTTTAAAGAGGAAAAATATCTGAACTACAGAATCAACCTATTTCTGACTGCTGAATCAACCTGTTTTTAATTTTGTGCAATAATATATTGAATTATACACTTGGTTAATACCAAATGCCCGCTCAGATTTGATATGGGCCAAATGGCTGCATTTGCACAACATCAAAAGCCTTAATTATTTTTAACCTTGGGTCATTCTCCCTTTGGTTGTGACAATTCAGAAATTGTCCTATTGTGGCTATTTAGAAAACAGGTTTATGTAGAAAGCAGGTTGTTAAACCCCTTTTTTAAAATAATAGACTAATAGTTATTATTAGTGGGTTTTGAGATTCTTGTTATAATTTTGGTTGTTTTTGTAGAGTTTTCTCTGTGCGCTGCCCAGAGTCGTGTGTATAGAATGGGTGGCTACATAATTCAAATGAATAAATAAAACTATGGCATAAAGAAGAAAACAAGATTCTCCCAAAAGCTCCTTAATTAGATTTAATTCTGGGAAAAGGGGGTTAGAGTACAAAATCCTGGAAACAAATGATGATCCTCATGATGAGTGTGCTTTATTTGAATTTCTTTCTCACAAATTTCTTAACTGATGGATTTAAACTTAAGAGGTAAGGCTAAAAAAATGTCCATCTAATTTCTTATTTTCCATGCTTTTACAATTTACATATTTTACATCTTATCTACGCTAGTCAAATGGACTGGCTTCACCCGCTACAGCCGTGATTCTCAACCTTGGTGTTTTTAAGATGTGTGGACTTTAATTCTGGATGGGGAATTCTGGGAGCTGAAGTCCACACATCGTAAAGTTGCCAAGATTGAGAAACACTGTCCTATATGAAGCAACCCATCCAAAACAAGTCAACATTGAAGCTGCATATTATGTGAATATCTGCTGGATTTCTAATATAGGTAGTCCTCAACTTACATTTGTTTAGTAACTATTTGAAGATACAAAGGGACTGAAAAAAGTTCACTATTCACTCAGTGGCTATGATGCTGAGCTTGTCGATCAGAAAGGTCAACAGTTCAATGGTTCGGATCCCTAGCACCGTGTAACGGAGTGAGCTCCCATTACCTGTCCCAGCTTCTGCCAACCTAGCAGTTCGAAAGCATGTAAAAAATGCAAGTAGTGGGAAGGTAACAGTGTTCTGTGCGCCTTCAGCGTTTAGCCATGCCAGCCACATGACCACTGAGACGTCTTCGGACAGCGCTGGCTCTTTGGCTTTGAAACGGAAATAAGCACCACCCCCTAGAGTTGGGAACGACTAGCATATACATGCGAGGGGAATCGTTACCTTTACCTGTGGTCGTAAATAGAGAACTTCCTGTAATCTGATTAAATTTGTGGCACAAACAGACAAATTAAAGCTAATCACAAAGCTCCTCTGCAGATGTAGTTTAGAAATTGACGCAATTAAGAACTGGAAGAATTTCTAGCAAAGCTACTCTACCCGGAACAGAAGGTGGTGAGTTTTCCTTGGTAAAATACTTATAAACAGAAGAAATTGAATATATAAATACAGAAATCTTTTCACAAGTGCACTTCTAATTTCTTTTAAATAGAAAGCTGGGAATATAGCCTTTCTGTCAACATGGATGGTAAACAATACGAGGACTTCATTAACTTCAAGCTGCACACACTGGACAGGGTGAAAGCCAAGGAAAACAGTTATTGTTTGTGTATATTCTGTGTGTCATCGTTAACCTTTAAGTAAGTGGACAATAAATGTTGACATGTACTCAATGTTCCAGCCAGAAACTCATGCTCTTTTCCAATTCTCTGTATCTTTCTATCAGTGTAAGGACTATAACAGCCACTACATAGTACAGTGGGGGGATTCCAAATCTTTTCCTACCAATTCTGTGTGAGACTGCGCTTCGTACACATTTTCATGCTTCGAGCATGCGCAGCACTCAAAGACTGCCCTCGGTTTCAACACTGGTGAGCTGAGCTGTGGTGACTCAACAGCAAGGAACGCTGTTACCTTCCCACCCAAGGTGATCCCTATTTTTCTACTTGCATTTTTACGTGCTTTTGAACTGCTAGTTTGGCAGAAGCTGGGACAAGTAATGGGAGCTCACTCTGTTATGTGGCACTAGGGATTCGAACCGCAGAACTGCTCAGGTTTCTGATCGATAAGCTCAGCATCTTAGCCACAGACCCACCACATCCTTGGGTCCCTACCCTCAAAGGGTAGAGGGCTAAAATACCATTGAGCTCTCCAAGATTTCAAATGAGCATCTTTTCAAGCCACCCTGCAGATGCCAAGAATTAAATCTGGGTTTATTTCTTGCATGCAAGTTTTTTAGCTCAGCTGAGGTGCGGCAATCCGCTCTGCCACGTGAGTCAGCTGAGCTAAAAAAACAAGGGAATATAGGATAGGGAACAACGGGGGCAGGAGGGTGGGGCCAACCAGAGGTGGTATTTGCTGGTTCTCCGAACTATTCAAAATTTCTGCTACCGGTTCGCTTCAACCCGTGTGAACCGGCTGAATACCACCTCTGACATAGAATAAACAAAAGGCTAGCAGAGTGCATTCGTGTCAGAAGACACGAAGGAAACTCCTTAATTGCACAACACATGGTCAGACTCAACCATAGTACCAACTGGGAAACTGTGAGCATTTGTGAGTAGTGGTGCAGTGGTTAGAATGCAGTACTGCAGGCTACTTCTGCTGCCTGTTGTAATATGTTCATCTGGCCACATAATCACATGGTGGTTGTCCTGACAATGTACATTGTCTCAGTTCCATCAGAACATGTCATCAGACATTGGGGATAACTTGATG
This sequence comes from Thamnophis elegans, assembly GCF_009769535.1. NCBI lineage: Eukaryota > Metazoa > Chordata > Lepidosauria > Squamata > Natricidae > Thamnophis > Thamnophis elegans. Next base: position 18,156,884 of record NC_045552.1, on the reverse strand, counting down.
TAGTCAACCAGGGAAGCTTCCAGACCAGTAGATTTCAACTTCCAGAATTCCCCAACCAGCATGCCAATTGCACTGAAGTTTGGGAGCTGAAGTCCAAACTTCTGAAAGGTATCCAAAATGAAGAAAGCTGCAATCCATTGGGGCAGCTATCAAGTGAAAGGACAAACATTGATGTCATAAACACGCCCCCATACACATTCTCTTTTGAATAATTCTTCACTTGGAAATTTCCTAAGAATCTCCTGACAGATTCCAGATGCTGCAATCCTCTCTTTCCTCTTTGCATCAAAAGCACTACATAGCCTTAATATCCTAATATAGACCACAGGATTGGATATTGGAAGGACTTATCTTCACCACCTTACGCCACCAGGCTTGAAATTTTGGGCTTGGCCAACCTAGAATTACGCCGCCTACGGTTTGACCTAAACATAGTACACAAAATTGTCTGCTACAACGTCCTACCTATCAATGACTACTTCAGCTTTGACCTCAATAATACAGGGGCAAACAACAGATACAAACTCAAGGTAAACCAGTCCCAATTCGATTGCAGAAAATATGACTTCAGCAACAGAGTGGTCAATGCCCGGAATGCACTTCCCGAATCTGTTGTCACAGTCTCAAACCCCCAAACTTTAACCTTAAACTGTCCAGTGTGGACCTCACCCCTTTCCTAAGAGGTCCATAAAAGGGGCATGCTTAAGCACCCCAGTGTGCCTACCGTCACTGTCCTACTGTCCCCATTTATTCATACCCATTTCCTGTGTTCATGTCCATGTTTATAATTATACCGTAACCGGTACATGTTTGACAAAACAAACAAACAAACACACACACACACACACACACACACACACACACACACACACACACACACACATTGTGCTGGCATCAAGGAGACTTGTTCTAGATCACCCTTAGCCATGGAAACTCCTGGGGACCTTTGGACCAATCCTTTCCACTCAACCCAGCCTCCCTTACTGGGATATTGCTGTGAGGAAAAACTAGAGAGAACATTCTGTATGCCACCCTGAGCTTCTCAACGAGAGAGGGGATATACATTTAATCAATCAATAAATGTAATGAGCATAATTCTCTTACACTGGAAATGGCTTGTTAAGCCCATTATTAAGCTTTTAAGGCTATTAAGCTATGCTTTCTGAAAGTTCATCATCATCTTTGGGACACCTGAGGTGTGACAGATGAAAAGAAAATCATCATGTCATCACAAACATCTTTGGGTTCCTCCAAACAAGTCCTGCACTTTTTGAGACAATATCAAAAGAATATTCACTAACTGCACCAGAATGCTCAAAGCATTTGTTCTGACACAGTCACCTTCTTTTCCTCTGGCAAGGAAGAAGATGCCTCTATTTCCCCAATCAAATCATAGCATCTTTATGGGACTGCTAAGCCAATGAACCTATCTGAGATGTGGTAGGATCTCAGTGCTTTCACCCAAAATACCTTTGGTGATGACATGTCCAATTCCCTGGTATCTAGAAAAGGCAAAGCAAAGCGAGGCAAGAGGCAGGAGGCAAAAGGCAAGAGGGAAGAAAATGGTAAGTGAGCACCTGTCTACCCTAGACGAGTTCAAATCACCAGGACCAGATGGATTACACCCCAGGGTTCTGAAGGAACTGGCAGACAAGATCTCAGAACCACTGAACTATATCTTTCAGAGATCCTGGAGCACCGGGGAACTACCAGAGGATTGGAAAAGAGCTGATGTGGTTTCCATCTTGAAAAAAGGGGAAAAAAACAGATCCAGGAAACTACAGACCTATCAGCCTGACCTCAATAGCAGGAAAGATTCTGGAAAAGATCATCAAGCAAAGAATTAGCGAACACCTCGAAGCAAACAAAGTAATAGCCAAAAGCCAACATGGGTTTGTCAAAAACAGATCATGCCAGACTAATGTTATTGCATCCTTTGATAATGTGACAAAATTAGTGGACCAGAGGAATGTCATTGATATAGTTTACTTAGACTTCAATAAGGCATTTGATAAGGCAGACCATAACCTACTACTAGATAAAGTAGAAGAATGTGGGTTAGACAGCATCACCACCAGATGGATTTGTAACTGGCTGACCAACCGCACTCAACGTGTACTCCTCAATGGAACTGCATCTTCATGGAGGGAAGTATGTAGTGGAGTACCCCAAGGATCTGTTTTGGGCCCAGTACTCTTCAACATCTTCATCAATGTTTTGGATGAGGGAATGAATGGGGAACTCATCAAATTTGCAGATGACACCAATCTGGCAGGAATAGCCAACACTCCATAAGATAGGCTAAAGATACAGAAAGCTGTATCTTGAACATTGGGCACTATCTAATAAAATGAAATTCAATGGTGAAAAGAGTAAGGTTCTACATTTAGGCAACAAAAATGAAATGCACAGGTACAGTACAGGTGGTACCTTGCTCAACAGTAGTAACTGTGAGAGGGATCTTGGAGTCCTAGTGGACAACCATTTAAATATGAGCCAGCAGTGTGCAGCAGCTGCCAAAAAAGCCAACACAGTTCTCGGCTGCATAAACTGAGGGATAGAATCAAGATCATGTGAAGTGTTAATACCACTTTATAATGTCTTGGTAAGGCCACACTTGGAATACTGCATTCAGTTTTGGTTGCCATGATGTAGAAAAGATGTGGAGACTCTAGAAAGAGTGCAGAGAAGAGCAACAAAGATGATTAGGGGACTGGAGGCTGAAACATATGAAGAACAGTTGCAGGGAGTGGTTATGTCTAGTTTGAGGAAAAGAAGTACTAGGGAAGACATGATAGCAATAGCAATAGCAGTAGACTTATATACCGCTTCATAGGGCTTTCAGCCCTCTCTAAGCGGTTTACAGAGAGTCAGCATATTGCCCCCAACAATCTGGGTCCTCATTTTACCCACCTCGGAAGGATGGAAGGCTGAGTCAACCCTGAGCCGGTGAGATTTGAACCGCTGAACTGCTGATCTAGCAGTAGCCTGCAGTGCTGCATTTAACCACTGCGCCACCTCGGCTCCTCATAATAGCAGTGTTCCAGTATTTGAGAGGCTGCCACAAAGAAGAGGGAGTCAAGCTATTCTCCAAAGCACCTGAGGGCAGGACAAGAAGCAATGGGTGAAAACTAATCAAGGAGAGAAGCAACTTAGAAATGAGGTGAAATTTCCTGACAGTTAGAACAATGAATCAGTGGAACAGCTTGCCTCCAGCAGTTGTGAATGCCCCAACACTGGAAGTCTTTAAGAAGATGTTGGATAGCCATTTGTCTGAAAGGGTATAGGGTTTCCTTTCTAGGCAGGGGGTTGGACTAGAAGACCTCCAAGGTCCCTTCCAACTCTGCTATTGTATTGTAAGAGGCAGGAGGCAGGAAGCAAAGGCAACAGGCAAAGGCAACAGGCAACAGGCAACAGGCAAAGGCAACAGGCAAGAAGCAAAAGGCAAGGCTTGTCATCCCAGGGCAAAGCAGAATCCAACAGGACCCCGAGAAGGGGAAAGACATAAAGGTACAAGGAGTACTTTGGCCATCTAGTACATTCAGCCGTTGCTTCTATTGCACAATGGATTCAATGGCACCTGATCCAGGGTGAAGGGATAGAGTAACCGCAACCCAGAAGCCACATTGAGTTCAAGGTTTTGAGCATGGGCTTTCAACACAAGCCTGATCCATTGGCCGAGCCTGACAGAGTGAAGTGATGGGCTATATTGGTCCATGAGAGAGCACAATGGAATGCACCAGGCTGCCAAGGAAGGAGGTGGTTCTCTCTTTTGGCTTGTCCACCTTGCCTCTTATGGAGAAGAACACCGGGAGGGAGGCAAGGGAAAATCTGCAGGCCTTTACACAGCACACTGACTGCTGAAACACCTCCTCTTATGGAGAGAGCCCATGGGGAAAGCCCTTGATGTCAGCGGGAATTCACAAGAAATACTCCAGGCCTCCCTATTGCATCATCCAAGTCAGAGCACCGGGCAATGGAATGATAACGCCTCCGTTTTTCTTTCTCTGTGGGGCTCATTGTCCAGCTTTGATTAGCACTTTTTCCGGAAAGCAACGTTTCAACTTGAAATGGTTATCTAGGGCTCTAAATTAAGACTCTTGGGTAGCTGAGCAAATGGGAACATAATGGTCATTACATCTAGAAGTGGATAGAGTGGGTTTGTTGTGGGCAGCAGATTCGGACAATGAGGAGGTTGGGGAGGAACATGGGGCAGTCCTGGAGTCTGTGGAAGGCTCTGATGAGGGCTCTGTGTTGGAGGCAGAGAGGGGGCCAGAGCTGTCTGACAGTTATCAGCTGCCTTCGGAATCAGACATCAGTGAGGCAGATGAACAGCTGGAGCCTGTTCCCAGTGTGCGCATGCGCAGAGTTGCCAGACAAAGGAAACAGCTAAAGAACAGGGGTCGACTTGGGAGTAAGGCCACAGGTGGACGATGAATGGCCCCTCCCAGAGGAAATAAAAGAGGAGCAAAGGGGGAGTGGAGTTTGCAGGAGACAAGTAGTTCACTTAATTAGTTCGTGAGTCTCCGAGACTCCTTGCCAAGTTTTGCAGATATCAGCTTGGCAGCTCTCCAGGTCAGAGAAGGTCTGTGACTGTAAATCCTCCCTTGAAAGACTTTGCTGGATGTGAATGAGCAGAATTCACAGGAAATTAATAAAAGGGGTTTTTGTCGGGACAAGGAGTTTGCTTCATGCTCTCGGGAAGCCTCAGTCAGAACCGAGTCTACCCTTCATCATAGTGTGTGTGTGTGTGTGTGTGTGTGTGTGTGTGTGTGTGTGTGTGTTTTTGAAAATAAAATCTTAATATTTAACATGGGATTTAAAGAATACAGATTTCCCACTTCTTTTTGATGTGGGGGTGGTGGAAGCAAACAGCAAGGCCTGCATGCCAGCCTCTCTGCCTATCCACTCTTCAAGTAATGAGCATTTCCTCCCAAAACCAGGCAAAACAAGACACTGATTTGAATTGTCTGCAAGCACAGAGTGGAAAAAACTTAAGAGTGATTTAAACAGAAACGCATTATTTCATGCAGACAAACTTCCAACACAGCCAACTGGCTCTCAGTTAGAACATTGTCAAGACTTCTAATTTCCTTTCTTGCTGACTTAAAAAAAATAAAAATAAAGCAGATTTCAGATAAGGAGCCCTTTAAAATAGCGAGCTGTCCTTTTGCAAATAAGATGCTTGTTGCCTCAGAATGACTCCTTGTTTCCCCTGCCCATTTCTCTCCTTTTAATCTTTGTACTTTATGCATTTCTCAGTTTGCATTGTTTTAAGTGGAAAGTCCATTCAAATGTTCCTTCTGACTAGAAGGAAGAGAAGTCTAAAGGTAAAGGTTCCCCTCGCATATGTGCTAGTTGTTTCTGACTCTAGGGGGTGGTGCTAATCTCCGTTTGAAAGCTGAAAAGCCAGCGCTGTCTGAAGACGTCTCTGTGGTCATGTGACCGCATGACTAAATGGCAAAGGCGCATGGAACGCTGTTACTTTCCCAACAAAGGTGGTCCCTATTTTTCTACTTGAATTTTTACATGCTTTCAAACTGCTAGGTTGGCAGAAGCTGGGACAAGTAATGGGAGCTCACTCCATTACGCGGTGCTATGGATTCGAACTGCCAACCTTTCTGATCGACAAATTGAGCGTCTTAGTCACTGAGCCAGCATGTCCCTCATGAAGATAAGTCTAGGAAATAAATAATGGTCAAAACTTCCCTGGTTTGTTTTCCTTTCTCTTCTTTCTCCCTTAGTCTCTTTTCTTTTTCCCGACTTGGAACAATTTTTGCCAGTTGGATTTGGGCTTCTCTCACAGCTGTTTGAAAGCATAAATTTGAACGTTTCTAGAAGCTCCAATTCCATCAGGGCAGAAAAAATAGAGGGGCTTTGGGGAAGGGCTTTTTTGGGGGGGGGGGAAGCATAAGGAACATCTTGAATCACTTCCTTTCTGTGTGCTAAACGTGCAAGATGGAATGTTCCATTTCCTGCTTGCCTGGTCTTGTTATAATTCTATGACTCTGATTTTGGATTTGCACAGCCAAGAAATTAAAAGACGCTTGTTTCTGGGAAGGAAAGCTATGGCAAATCTAGACAGCATATTAAAAAGCAGAGACATCACTCTGCCAACAAAAGTGCATATAGTCAAGGCTGTGATTTTCCCAGTTGCAATGGATGGCTGTGAAAGTTGGACCATAAGAAAGGCTGAGTGCCAAAGAACTGCACCTTTGAACTATGGTGCTGGAGAAGACTCCTGTGAGTCCCTTGGACTGCAAGGCGATCAAACCAGTCAGTCCTAGAGGAGATCAACCCTGACTGCTCTTTAGAAGGCCAGATCCTGAAGAGGAAACTCAAATACTTTGGCCACCTAATGAGAAGGAAGGATTCCCTGGAGAGGAGCCTAATTCTGGAAACAATTGAGGGCAAAAGAAGAAGGGGACGACAGAGAATGAGGTGGCTGGATGGAGTCACTGAAGCAGTAGGCATGAGCTTCAATGGACTCCAGAGGATGGTAGAGGACAGGAAGGCCTGGAGTAACGTTCTCCATGGGGTAGCGATGTGTCGGACATGACTTTGCAACTAACAAAAACAAGGAAGATTAGTATAGACCAAGATCCAGATGTTACGCTAGGAAACAAAAGAATAATTAATTACCAGATCCTAAGTGAATGGAAGCTTCATGATTAAAGATCTTTTCAGGAAAACTTCGTGGTATTGGAACATAAAAGGAATGGTGCAACACTCCCAAGGGTGTGGAAAGTTAACTAGAATTCTATTAAAATTTGTAATAGACATGCAAAGATCTGTAGAACTACGAGTCACCCAGCTGGAATCATTCTGGTTTTTAAGAAGGAATGAATATGGTTTGAAATTTAAATTAGGATTACTCTACCTATGAATCATTCTACAGATCATTCCAAAGAGCCAGATTAGTGTAATGGTTAGGGTTAGGGTTAGGCTAGAAACCAGGAGACTGTGAGTTCTAGTACTGCTTTAGGCATGAAAACTGGCTGAGTGACTTTGAGCCACTCCTTTTCTATCAGCCCAACCCACCTCACAGGGTTGTTGTTGTGGGGAAAATAGGAGGAGGAAGGAGCATTAAGTATGTTCGCCACCTTGATTTATTTATAACAATTATAAACGTAGGATAACACAACACAAAAAAAACATAGCACAGCACAGATCAGAATAACAGAATAGTTTAGAATAGAATAGAATAGCATAGATTAGAATAGAATAGATTAGAATAGAATAGAATAGCATAGATTAGAATAGAATAGCATAGATTAGAATATAATAGATTAGAATAGAATAGCATAGATTAGAATTGAATAGTTTAGAATAGAATAGCATAGATTAGAATTGAATAGAATAGAAGAGCATAGATTAGACTAGACTAGAATAGAATAGCATTGATTAGAATAGCATAGCATAGATTAGACTAGAATAGAATAGAATAGCATTGATTAGAATAGCATAGCATAGATTAGAATAGACTAGAATAGAATAGCATTGATTAGAATAGCATAGCATAGATTAGAATAGAACAGCACATCTCATCACATCACATCACAACACAATAACAGGGTGGAATTTTACCTTGGAAGTCTAAGTTTAGCAACTGGTTGAAAGGATGTTTGCTTATTTATTTTGGTCTGTGTGTGTTTGTGTGTCCCCGGGTAGAAATGGATTGGCTGACCTATTTTAGCTTTTCCCATGCCTGGGAAACCCACTGAGGACAGAGCACAAACCACAGAGAACCTTAGTGGAAGCTAGCTGAACTTTCAGACACAAACAATCAATCAGTCGGAGGGGGGGGGGGGCAACTATTCCTGAGGGATCAGGAATTCTGGATGTTGAAATCCACAGGTCATAAAGGAGCCAGAGTTGCCCTCCCCTGAGTTAGAGCATTGGAGTAAGGGTTGGCATGGCAATGTTTCATCTTAATTCAATGACATGGCTGTTTTTACATCTTGGAGCGAAGGGAAGGACGCGACAAGAAGTATGAGGAAAGTGACTTTTATTCAGCTCATAGTGGAAACGATTCAACGAGGCGTATTTCGCGCCCTACATTTATACCCCCAGGTTTGAGCGAGGGACCAATGGGGCGTCGAGTAGCTCGACCAATCAGGGCGAGGATTGGACCGGCTCTGCCCGGGAACCAATCAGGGCGAGTCCTTTGTAGCTCGACCAATCAGGGCGAGGATTGGACCGGCTCTGCCCGGGAACCAATCAGGAGGAGTCCTTTGTAGCTCGACCAATCAGGGCGAGGATTGAGCCGGCTCTACCCGGGAGCCAATCAGGAAGAGTCCTAGTTCGCGCGCTTGTATTTCCCGCGCTAGTATCCAACACCCCTCCCCCCCCAGTCATAGAGTTCCTTTAGGAGGGGCAAACATAGTCTTGTAGGTAGGCGGGACGGTGGCGTTCTCGTCCCGATCTCCGTGGTTCCCCGGCGGTCGTCGACGGGGGGGGAACCGCTGGCGGAGGCGTGTCCGTGGTGGGGGCTTGAGCCGACGGCGCGGCCCCGCGAGAGGGCATTGGCTCCGGGTCCCGTGCCCGATGTCCGTCCGCCTGGGGTGGCGTCTCGGTGGCCAACGGGGTGTCTGGTAGGGGCCCCGTGCAGTCCGGTTGGGGTGTAGGTTCAGAGTCTCGAGAAGGGCTCCGCGGAAAGGAGTAGCCAGCTGGGGTGCGCCTGCCCGGAAGGTTCGCGACGGCTTGACCCCCGTTCGCCGGGTGGAAACGGTCCGTGGGGAAAGGAGTCAATGGGGGTGGCTCCTGTTGAGAGCAGATTTCTGGGGAGCTGGGGCCGTCTCTTTCCGCAGGAAGGCGACGCCTTAACTGGTCCACGTGTCGCCTCCATTGTGTCCCGTCGGCCAGGCCGACCCTGAAGGAACAGGGGCCGGTCAGAGCTGTGATGGTTGCGGGAACCCACCGTGGATCCCCGGAAAAGGAACGGGCCCATACAGGATTCCCTAACTTAAACGCGTGGGACGGAAGGGCCCCCAGGTTGCTTGGCGGATCTCCTGCGTAAAGTGGATGGAGCCTGTCTAGGGGGGTTCGCAATCTCCTACCCATCAAGAGCTCCGCGGGACTTTTGTTGGTCGTTGGGCAGGGTATGGAGTGCTGGCTCAAGAGATAGGCCGCTACTCTTTCTTGCCAGTCGCCCTGGTCCATGCGGCCCAAGGCTTCTTTTGCTGAGCGAACTGCGCGCTCCGCCCGGCCGTTGCTAGCTGGGTGATAGGGGGCTGTGGCCGCGTGTCTGATCCCCTGTTCGGCCAGGAATTCTTGGAACGTGGTGGAGGTAAACTGGGGCCCGTTATCGGAGACTATCACATCCGGTAACCCATGGGTAGCGAACATCTTACGGAGGGCCCTTACTGTACTCTCTGCTGTGGTGGAGGTCATGATTACTAGCTCCACCCACTTGGAGTAAGCATCGACCACTATCATGAAGTTCCGGCCGTGGAAGGGGCCGGCAAAGTCGATGTGTAAACGGGACCATGGGCCTCTAGGGATCTCCCACTCTCGAGGGGCGGCTACGGGGGGATTCGGCCTAGAGTTTTGGCAGATCCTGCATCGGCCTACGTAGTCTGCGATTTCTGTGTCTAACAAGGGCCACCATACGTAGCTACGGGCTAAGGCTTTCATTCGTGCTATGCCTGGGTGGTTTTTGTGGAGTGCGGGCAGGATTCGTGCTCGTAGGGCTGTAGGGATCACTACCCTATCCCCCCAGACAAGGCAACCCCCGTGAAGGGCGAGTTCGGCCTGTCGCACTTTGAATGGGCGGAAGTGTTCCGCTACCTTTTCCGTGGGCCACCCCCTCAAAACCCATGAAGCGACCTGAGATAGGACGGGGTCAGCCTTTGTGCAGGCTGCCACGTCCGTGGCAGAAACGGGGAGGTCGGATTCGGCAATGGACAGAATAGAGAGCGCGGGCACGTGGGCTGTGTCCGTCTCTGGCAGGGGGCAGCGGCTCAGGGCGTCTGCGTGTCCTAGCTGTTTGCCCGGACGGTATAACAGCGTATACGAGTACGCCGTTAGGAACTCTGTCCAGCGTGTCATGCGGGGGGACAAGATGGGGGGAGTCGGCTTGTCACCCGCCAGTAGCCCCAGGAGGGGCTTGTGATCCGTGACTAGGGTGAACTTTCTACCATAAAGGTAGTCATGGAAACGCTTAATGCCGGACACTGCAGCCAGGGCTTCTTTATCGATTTGGCTGTAGTTCCGCTCCGTGGAGGAGAGTGTCCGGGAATAGAAGGCTATGGGGGCTTCTGAGCCGTTTGGGAGGACGTGGCTCAGCACCGCCCCTACGCCATAGGGGGAGGCATCGCAAGTCAGAATTAGAGGCATCCTATCGCTGTACTGGATTAGGACTGCCGATGAAGTTAAAATATCCTTTATAGCCGCGAACGCGTGCGCTTCACGGCTACCCCATTTCCAGGCTGCTGACCGGTCAAGTAGACGGTGTAGCGGCTCAGCTAGTGACGCCTTGTGGGGGATAAAAGGGGCGTAGAAGTTTAAGAGCCCCAGGAATGCTTGTAACTCCGCCCTAGAGGTGGGTGCGGGTGCGTTTTTGATGGCGGCAACTTTGGAAGGAGTGGGGTGGATGCCTTGGGCATCAATGAGGAACCCCAGGAATTCAACTTTGGGAACTGCAATTTCGCATTTGCTGCGCTTTAATTTCAGTCCCGCCTCCCTGAAACGTGTGAGGACCTCCCGCAGCGTTTTCAGGAGCTCCGAGTGGCTGGGGGCTGCGACCAGGACGTCGTCGAAGTAGGGAACGACGCCTGGGAGCCCGTGGAGCAACCGCTCCATGAGGCTCTGGAAAATCCCAGGGGCGACCGAGACGCCGAATTGCAGACGGCGGCAACGGAAAGCTCCGCGGTGGGTGACGATAGTCTGGGCTGTAGCCGCATCGTCGTCTACGGGAAGCTGCTGGTAGGCCTGTGCCATGTCTAGCTTAGCGAAAATGCGGCCCTGTCCTAAGGAGTGGAGTAGGTGCTGTACTACGGGAACCGGATACGGGTTTGCCTGTAGGGCCAAATTGATGGTCGACTTGTAGTCGGCACATATTCTCACCGATCCGTCGGGTTTGACCGGGAGGACTATGGGGGTTTCCCAGCGGGCGTGATCTACGGGCTCGAGTACCCCTTGTTCAATTAACTTATCGAGTTCCGCATCTACCTTTGCTCTCAATGCGAAAGGGACCCTGCGTGCCTTTAGCCTAACGGGGGCGACCTGAGGATCGAGGCAGAGAGAAATGGGGGTACCCTTGTAACAACCCAATTTCCCGTCGAACACATCTGAGAACTCGTCTAGGACGCTATCTACGGGGAGGGAAACTACCCTGTGTACCCCTTCTATGGTGAGGCCCAAAGCGGAGAACCATTCTAACCCCAGGAGGGCGGGCAGGTTGTTCCTTACGACTAAAACTGGGAGTTTCCCTTTAAAATTTCCATATTCCACCCGGATGTGGTATAACCCAGCTGTGGGAATCCCATTTCCCTGGTAATCTAGGAGGGAGACCCTGGCGGGGCGCAGCTTTCTCTGGGGGACCCCGGGGCAAAGGCGGGAGAACAAAGCCCAAGATAGGAGAGAACGGGATGAACCGGAGTCCACCTCCATTTGGCAAAGCTGACCTTCGAGACGGACGGCGGTGCTTATTTTCCGGTGGCCGGCGGGAACGGGGGATGCCTGGTAGACCACGCAGTCGGCGCTGGGGGGCTGGTAGGTTGAGTGGCAGTCCTCAGTGCGCCTCGCGGGACGTGGCTGCTGGCGGCGTGGTGGTGCCGGGCGCTGGTCGCTGGGCTGCATAAACGACGGGGCTGGCAGGGGAGCCCGGCATACTCTGGCGAGGTGTCCTTCTCCTTGGCAACGGCGGCAGACGGCAGAACGGTACGGGCAGGCTGTGCGGCTGTGGCGGCCGCCGCATCCGCGGCAAGGTGCGTTTGAGGCCGGCTGAACGGGTGCCGGTGGTTGCTGGGGTGGCCTCCGTTTGGGCTGCAGCCTCATCTGGCCGACGATTTCCTCCTCCTCCTCCTCCTCGTTTTCGGCAGGGGAGAGATCGTCGACGAGGTTCGTCTGGGCGAGCGGCCCCGCGACGGTTTGTGCGGGGGGGTTTAGCTGGAGGCGTTCCATGTCGGCCGTGGATTGCTCGGAGAGTTCGGCGGCTCGCGCTATTTCCACGGCTTGCATCAGGGTAATCTTGTGATTCCGGAGCAATCGGCCGCGTAAGTGTGCGTCGCGGACCCCGCACACAAACTGCTCCGCAAGGTTTTCCTCCAGGTCTGCAAAATCGCACTGGGCGGCCACAGTGCGCAAGGCCTCCAGAAAATGGCTAATGGATTCATTAGCCCTTTGTACTCGGCGGCGGAAAGCGAAACGGCGTGCAAATAAAGAGGGTGAGGGAGCGTAGTGGTTCCTCAGCCTGGACATCAGCTCGGCCCACCCAAGTTTGTATGCTGGCCTCGGGGCGGCCAGGGCTCTCGCAGAGGCGAACATGGACGGCTCACAGCAGGACAGGAAGAAGCTGCATTTCTCCTCATCGGTCTGAGCCTGGTTTTTCGAAGCGATCAGGTAACACTCGAACCGCTCCATGAATCCGTCCCATGATTCTCCGGTGGCTCCGCCGAATGGCGCGAAAGGAGGAAGCGATGACGCCATCGTGGTGTGGGGCCGGAGAGGGGAGAGGCAGGACGAAGAAAAATTCGCGTTCGCTGCCGGAGTTCTCGGTCTGACGATAGCGTTCTGGCTGGTTCAGACGCGGTGGCAGCTGGCTGTTCTTCTTCGTGGTCGCGGGAATCGGAATCCCACCTTCGTCGCCAGTTTTACATCTTGGAGCGAAGGGAAGGACGCGACAAGAAGTATGAGGAAAGTGACTTTTATTCAGCTCATAGTGGAAACGATTCAACGAGGCGTATTTCGCGCCCTACATTTATACCCCCAGGTTTGAGCGAGGGACCAATGGGGCGTCGAGTAGCTCGACCAATCAGGGCGAGGATTGGACCGGCTCTGCCCGGGAACCAATCAGGGCGAGTCCTTTGTAGCTCGACCAATCAGGGCGAGGATTGGACCGGCTCTGCCCGGGAACCAATCAGGAGGAGTCCTTTGTAGCTCGACCAATCAGGGCGAGGATTGAGCCGGCTCTACCCGGGAGCCAATCAGGAAGAGTCCTAGTTCGCGCGCTTGTATTTCCCGCGCTAGTATCCAACAGCTGTGATAAGGCGACAGCTGCTTTGCCAAAGAAGATGGGTAATCGGCAATTGTACATGTGTAAGAAAAGCCCAGATATTAAATAGGACTACATTGAGGTTTTCTTGCCTATCCTCATGTACTCTATGATAACTTTTCACTGCCAGGCAAGGCTGACTTTGAAAAACAAGAATTTGGAATCAGAAACAGTTTGGAATCCGTTTAGAACTTTTCAGCCCCAGCATTTTTTTAAAAAAAATCCAGTGAATACAGGGTGATTCTGGAATTTCCTATGCAATGCAAAGACAAAATTCATCAAGCTGCAAATAAATATTGTTAATTGATAAACCTCTTATGGCTGTTTGCAGAGATGTGGAGGACCATAGTGGGTGAGGCCTGATGTAGGGTTGGCACCCAATCAAATCATAATCTTTCCCTTTAGGGAAGCATGGATTGGAAAATATGTGGTCTACTTCACCAACTGAAATATGCAGCAATTCTTCAACTTGTCAACTTAATTAACATTTTTGAGGATTATTTTTAAACAGAAACTTTCCCCGTGATCCCTATTATGTAAATTTTTGTGATACTGACATTTTTAATGTAGGTTTTCCTGATGTAACCCTTTAAATTTAATAATCTCACTTTAATCTCTAGCTTTCAGAAATCAACATTCTTTACAGAATTATATGGATACTATAGAGAACCCCAAGAACTGGACAAGATACTGTTAGGGACAGATGAAAAATTATTAAATAAAATTTATAATTACCCATTGAATTCTAAAATGGAAGAAAAATATGTAAGGGAAACCATGATAATATGGGCAAAAATGTTTGGGTGCTGTATAGAATTGGATAATTGGCAAAAATTGTGGGAAAGAAATTACAAATTAACAATGTCAAGAGCATACAAAGAAAACCTGTACAAAGTGTTCTATGGATGGCACTTGCCACCAGCATGAACGGCAAAAATGTCCCCAAATTTATCACCAGAGTATTGGAAATGTAAACAGTAAAAAAATTTGAATCCCACCAGTGTGTTACATGTAATAAAAGCAGTTAGGATTACATATGCACAAAATTGGAAAAACGTAAGTATACCTACCGATGAAATGGTAATAAAGAAAATATTAGAATGTGCCGAACTGATCAGGTTAATGATGGGACTTAAAGATAAAGGGGGAGATTATTACTCAACATGGGACATGGCTAGATAACAGGTGCAGAGATTAGAAACTTAATAACAAGTGAAATTAACATACTAGAAATAAATACAGTTATATAGATATATATATATTATATATATATATATATATCCGCTGATAACGGATAAGAGCCTGTGGCCTAATGGCTAAGATGTCTGCCTAGTATGTAATAGCCCAGGTTCAAATCCCAGTAAGGGTATGGCTAGCTGATGAGAGCTAAATAGCTTGAAATAGATCTATACTAGTCTCCCTTTATTTATTTATCAGCACAAATACAACAAAATATATATAATAATATATACTGTAAGCAATGTTACTATCTGACTGTACGCGACTACGGATTAAAATGTATAAAGTGTGAAATGTATAGAGTGTTATTGTACAACTGTGAAAAGAAGGGATATAACTATGATGTACAATATCATGTATTTAAAAGAGACTATGCTGTATGACTACGAGAATAACGGTTATAATCAGGGTGCATAATACTATGTATATTTAAAAAGGACTTGATACAGCCAGTACACTGCTGTTGCAAAACTGGAAATGTAATGTAGAATAAAGGAAAATGCATAATAAAAACATTTTAGGCAGGGTTCCAGGTAACACCCCTAGCGAAAAGAAACTCTGAGGCCTGAGTTTCCTCAAAGTTCCATTTTATTAGCGGTGTCATATTGGCATATCTGGGAAAGCCCAAACCTGAACGTTTCCAGGTTTTCCCCGCCCAAAGAAAAGTCCAAGCTCCTGCCCAGAACCCACATGTCTGTCACATGGCCCAATCAGGCACCATCCTAACTGGCGATGCCTCCCAGTCACCTCATCGCTGCTGCAGGGCAAGGTGGCCTTGACCTGAGAAAGAATGTTATTGTGACTATATATCTCCCATACTCCATACAATCCCACCTCCCATTTTTCCCTAAGCAGAAAATGTGGCAGGTCTGAAGACCCAAATGTAAAGGATGGCTTCCAGGCCTGACACATTCTTTTTCAGATCTTTATCACCACCAAACTTTGGCGGTGGGGTTGAGGTTGTCAGATGTGAAATGAAGGTTCAATCTGAATCTTTCTTTCTTTCTTTCTTTCTTTCTTTCTTTCTTTCTTTCTTTCTTTCTCTTTCTTTCTTTCTTTTCTGTCAGAAGTGCTTTCAAATGATCGACATATAACATTCAACACTGAGCAAGTAAAATAGGCATAAAATAGATAATAAAAATATAGTACAGCTAGTCTTCGACCTATGACCACAATTGAGTCCAAAATTTCTGTTGTGAAGTGAGACATTTGTTAAGTGAGCTTTGTCCCATTTGACGACCTTTCTTGTCACAGTTGTTAAGTGAATCACTGCAGTTGTTAAGTTAGTAACACAGTTGTTAAAGGAACCTGGCTTCCCCATCGACTTTGCTTGTTAGAAGGCTGCAAAGGGGGGAATCACATGACCTGGGACACTACAACCATTGTAAGCATGAGTCAGTTGCCAAGCAGCGGAATTTTGATCACATGACCACGGGGATGCTGCAACTGTTGTATGTATGAAAAACAATCATAAATCACTTTTTTTCAGCGCTGTTGTAACTTTGAATGGTGACTCAACGAACTGTTGTATGTCGAGGGCTACCTGGATGCAAAATACATAGGATGAAAACTAAATGACAATTGCACAGGATTGGGCCATATTGATGGCATCTTCTCTCACCAACATTAGTGCTGTGGCCGGCCAGCGGCCAGCGGAGCTGGTGGCCAACTCAGACAATGAGAAGGTTGGGGAGGAACAAGGACCAGTCCTGGAATCTGGGGAAGGCTCCGATGAAGGCTCTGCGTCAAAGGCAGAGATGGGGCCAGGGCTGCCCAACAGTTATCAGCTGTCTTCAGTGGAGCAGAGGAACTGCTGGAGCCTGTTCCCAGTGTGCGCATATGCAGAGCTGCCAGGAGAAGGCAACCGCTAAGGAACAAGAGCCAACTCAGGAGTAAAGGCACAGGTGGAAGGTGAATGACCCCTCCCATAGGGAATAAAGAGGAGCAAAAGGGAGGGGAGTTTGCAGGAGAAAATTAGTTCAATTCATTAAGGTGAAGATCTGTTCCTGACTTCTTGCCAAGTAATTGCTGTTACAGCGTGGTGTTTGGAAGATATTGGGCCGGCAACTTTCCAAGCCTGATAAAGGTCTGTAGCTGTGAAATCTCATGAAAAACTATTTGCTGGGACTTTGCTGGAGAGAAATTCCCTTTAACCTAAATAAAAGAGGGTTTATCGGGACAATATTCATGATCTTGGGAAGCCTAGGTCAGAACAATGAGGTCTTCCTCCATACATCTTAAAGCCCATTGTACCAGAGGTGGAATTCAGCAGGTTCTGATCAGTTCTGGAGAGCCGGCAGCGGAAATTTTGAGTAGTTCAGAGAACTGGTAAATACCACCTCTTACTGACCCCACCCCATCTATTCTCTGCCTCCGGAGTCACAGCTGATCAGGAGGGAATGGGGATTTTGCAGTAACCTTCCCCTGGAGTGGGGAGCGAATGGAGATTTTACAGAATCCTTCCCCTGCCACCGCCATCAAGCCATGCCATGCCCACCAAGCCTGCCCCACAGAACTGGTAGTAAAAAAAATTGAATCCCACCACTGTATCTATCATATGCACTGTAGCCTACAATCTGCCAGAATTGGAAGCTGATTTTTCATGTTCCCTCTTTTCTTTGCCTTTCCAACTTTTTAAACTGTGCAGATAAGCAAGTCCAATGCAAAGGCATGGATCTTTCCAAGAATTCCTCAAGAATTCTGAAGCTAGGAGTGGTAAAGGACGGGCAGCAGTTCATCCATAAATATGAAACCTGACAGGCGGTCCCATTCTTTTTTTTACAATTTTTTAAATTTTTATTAAACAAACAACACACACAAATCTTACATTACATCTTGTAGAAAGTGTGTCAATTGGTTATAAGCTTTCGTGCATCCCTTCCACAGTCATTACTTACATTCATATCAAGTGTCAAAGTTCTTAATGAGTCTTACTTTCAACATATCTTAGTTCTCTTTTGACTGAAATTGTTTTAGTGTCCTTTTAGAATAGAATAGAATAGAATAGAATAGAATTTTATTATTTGTATGCCGCCCTTCTCCGGGAGGACTCAGGGCAGCGAACAATTCAAGGGGGAAAAAGGGGAACATAAAAAACAAAATACAAATAATAAAAGTAAACAACAGTCGCACAACCATACATGTCGAGAGGGGAGGGAACTCATCACCCCCAGGCCTGCCGGCAAAGCCAGGTTTTGACAGCTTTTCAAAAGGCCTGGAGAGAGGTGAGGGTCCGAATCCCTGCGGGGAGCTCATTCCAGAGGGCCGGAGCTGCCACAGAGAAGGCCCTCCCCCGGGTAATAGCCAGGTGGCATTGGCTGGTAGATGACACCCGGAGGAGGCCAACCCTGTGAGATCTAATGGGTCTGTGGGAGGTAATTGGCAGCAGGCGGTCTCTTTTGCCTAGAATAATCCATAGTTAAAAAACACAACCACCTAATGGCATTTCATTAATTATTACAGAGTCACCCAATAGCCTTAAACCTTTATAACATATTCTAAACAAAAATTAGTTGACAAAGTTTCTAAGCCCTTCACCCCCACCCCCACCCCCACATCACTGTTTACAATTTGTGTCCAGGTCCCGTTTTTTAAGGCTGGGAAACGTCCCCCTTTAATTTTTTCATTTGAATGGCTGCGTGGAACAGTGACTGCCAGGGGGAATGGTGCCCTTTCCCCTATCCTCATCCTTATTCAGTACCATGGGCCAGATGTTACTTTGACAGGTTCGTGCAACAATCACACAGGTTTTATTTGCGTAATTAACTGCTCGATAAGCCATGTGCTTACAGTGTAGCACATAATTGTTGGCAGACAAATATATTCTTTTTAACTCCCATATCCTACAGGCCTGGCAAAGAAAGATAATATAACTTCTATCCAGAACCATCCAAAAAGATACGTTGTTTGAACATACTCTATTTTGCTGGCCTAGTTCTTTGCTGTGCACATCTGGGTGAACTGTTCCATGTCATGCTTATCCAGCCTTTTCTGTAGAAAGCTACACATCCTTTTTTCCCCTCACTTATAAACAGCTGCGATGGGTTGGGAATGATGATGATAATAATACCTTGCCTCCCAGTCAGGCACTATCTTGATGTGATTGTGGGTTTTGTGTGCTCTGAGGAAGATGAGAGTTGTGCCAGAGGTTCAACCATCCTGGGCAGGTGTCAAGTATGAGGAAATCAGGAAATCCAGACCATTGAAATGAATATAAAAGTTTATTGCAAGCTTAATCTCTCTACAAGAATCTGAACTACTAACAGTCAAAGCAAATTGGAGGCAGATAAGAGTCAAGGGAATTCTAGATGGACTGGACTTAGATCTCTTGTGGGCGTGAAGGGACTTGAGACTGATGATATGTTTGACTCCCACCCTCGGGACTCAGCCTGGTGATCTCCTACATCAGGTCTCATCAGAGGAGCCAGATCAAGAATCTCTTGCATAAACATTATGGTGAGATATCATATACAGAAACCTATACTAGTTTGGTCATTGCCTGGATCAACATAGATTGGATTGTGTCAGAGTTCCTCCACCTCTGGTTACAAATTGGTTATAGGACTCGGGAATCTTGGCTGAGCAACCAGGGCCAGTAGCTACAAGACAACTAGAAGGAAAGTTGTTTACCTATTTCAAACGTACAAAGATTCAGAATGAAGAAATAATGATGACTTTGGCAAAAGAAAGCAATGATAGTGCCAACAATAATATGCACCAAGGCTGGGAAACAATGCAACAGAGGGGAAGGGTGTCTCAAATGGAAGGGACTATCACCAAGAAGGCCTGCCACCTCATATCCTAGGGCAGCAATGGCGAACCTTTTTGGCACCGACTATCCAAACTGGAAGGCATGTGCATGCCCCAGAGCACCAGAAACCTGACAATCAGCTGGCCGGTATGTGCATGCCTGTTTTGGACCATTTTTCTGGCTGTTTTCAGGCTGTTTTTGGCCTGCAAAATGGCCTGAAAATGGCCCGAAAAATGGCCTGAGAATAGTCTGAAAAATAGCCGGGTTTTGGCTGTTTTTCTGGCTGTTTTCAAGCTGTTTTTGGCCCGAAAACAACCCCCCAAATGGCCTGAAAATGGCCCAAAAATAGCCTCAAAATAGCCTGGTTTTTTGCCGTTTTTGGCCATTTGTCGGGCCATAGATCAGCCAGATACCAGAAGAACAACTGATGACAGTGCGCGTGCCCACAGAGAGGGCTCTGTGTGCTACCTCTGCCACGCATGCCATAGATTCACCAACACGGTCCTAGGGAAAACTCCTCAGTAGGAATTTATTAAAGTTCTGGACCAGACAGTCAGATTCAGTTCTAGTGAGGTGTCTTAATCACACACACCCATAAGATGGGCTTAGTTAACTAGCCAGAGTGTGCAGCTTACTCTCGAAATCAAATACATTTTCACCAGTTGAACCCCTAAGTCCCCTCCAATTGGCCCATGTTACTGCTTTTTAAGAAGATCACAAGCATGGATTTACCCCTGTTTTCTTTAGGATCACAAGAATATGAGAAGAATCTGCCAGAATCAAGTCCTGGATTCTGCACCCCACCAAGGGACACATTCAGGGGGCTGTGTGGCATGGAAAAAGAACGAGTCATATTGTCCACTCCTGAGCAACAAGGATTTGAGGGATGTGGACTGTAGCTCTAGGGATAAAGAGCCATCAGAACTAATAGCCGCTGCTTGCTTGATCCCCCAATCCTCTTTTCAAAGTGTGGCCATCAGCACATCTGATAGCAGTGGGTGGGTGCAACAGTTTAGCTATGCATTCCATGAAGGATTACTTCCTTTCATGGATCTTCCCACATTTAATTTAATGGATGTCTCTCAAATTCTAGCATTGTGATGCAGAATGAAAGAGAAACCAAGCTGAACACGGTGCCCGCATTTTCCACGCCATGCACAATAGTTTTATGTATTTCTGTCATATCTCCTCTGCACACTAAAAAGTTGCTACTCTTAACAAAACATGAAGTAAACACATTTCTTTCCAAAATTAGATAAGGGATTGCAGACAAACAATAGAGAAAAAAATTAGTATACACCCATGATGTAATATTTGGTAAATATTACCATCCCCAAAACTCATGTCTAGTTTGTCAGACACAGGTGTCACACCTGGAGAGATAAACAGATGCTGACTTTAACTTGGCAACCAGCTGGATTCTCACACTTTGAATGTTTGTTTCTGTAGTTAAGAGGACTGCTGTTTTATGAGCAAGCGGCACACCTTTGTGGCTGATTTCTATAGAGCCTCACCCCCAGTGTTTGTTGTCCTCTCTGATATATCCTTTGAAATTACCAGTTTAAAAGGTGTAGCCCTCTAAATGGCTGCCGTATCTGCCAGTTCCAGTAATGTAGGTGGCATTTTGTCTACAGTCATCAAAATGTTCCAATGTGGCTATTCTGAGTACTGGTTTATTTAGGCCAACCAAATAAGGGCAGGAAACATCTGGACAACCACTGGATGCTCACAAAATATTGCAGGAAGCTTTGTTGGCCACCTGCAGCCAAAGTGAGTGGTTCTGCTTACTCTAGCATCAATAGTGCTTTGGGGTTTTCAGTAAATATGATTTAAAGCAACTTTCCTGAATGAAATGCCTCCCATGAGTTTGGCCAGCATTGGAGTTGGTCCAATGGAGTATACCAAGTTGGTGAAGGTTGATTAAAAGCACATGCTTAAATCATGCCCATGCATAAAAATAACCTCCTTGTTTGAACAAAAAGCTCACTCAAACGCTTTACACTATTGTTGCCCAGGAATTTAGAAGTTGAATTTTCCTTTGGTTCATCTCAAATGGACCTACATCCAATGACTGCACTATTTCCCCTTTGAGAATTATTGCAAAATTGACACAACAGAACAAACCCTCACAGGTGTGATCCAATGTTTTGTTTCACGCTGTAGGCTTATCTTTCTGAAGGTCCTGACTTCTCCTGAAATACTTATGGCTCTGTAATGTTTCCAGATAAACAAGACTATTCGCAGAGTATGGTCAAAACAATCAAAGTTTTGAGTTTTTAAAAAAAATAAAAATCAGCCAGATCAACTATTATGTCATCATAGACCCTATCTTGAGGGTTTTTTGACCTTTGCTCCCCAGGCATTTTCCAAGAAGCAGAACTCATAAAATGCCCATTAAATGTACGTCTGTACTATTGTCTCTTTAGTTGATATCTATCGCAGGAAAAGATACTTGGCCACTAAGGAGTATGTGCAGCTGTGTCAGGAGTTCATGGCTTGGGAAAACGATGGCTTGTTTGATTTATTTTCTAGAAAGATATTGGCTCTTTTTCATCCGGATGAACTTGAGAGAATGCCAGCTTGCAGGTCTTTCCACACCACCCCGAAGTTCTTGGTGCCATGTCGAAGAAGTCACCACATAAGTCACATCATGTAGGAGAAGAACAGGCAGAGTTGGGTGGGAGTCATTGTGTCCCTTTAAGTCCATCCCTCTTGAATTCCGTTGACCCTTATCTAGTGGCAATTTAATGTTGTCCTTCAGTTGACCAGATTCTTGGCTTGAATAAATCTCCTATGTTGCAACCTTATGAATGATCCTGATTCTTTGCGCAACACCAGCAAACAACATCAGTTTGGGATCAGTAAGTGACACACTTGGGATTTGCTACCTAAGAGATACATTTGTGAATCGCTCTTCAGCCGCCTAGTTTATTCTCCAGATGATTAAAGTCCACGAATGGTAGGCTTAAATAAACTCAATGGAGAAGGAAGGCTGGGGGCCAAAGAATGGAGGTCTTTGAACTATGGTGCTGGAGAAGACTCCTGCACTCCCTTGGACTGCAAGGCGATCAAACCTAGAGAAGAGCAACCCTGACTGCTCTTTAAAAGGCCAGATCCTGAAGATGAAACTCAAGTACTTTGGCCACCTAATGAGAAGGAAGGACTCACTGGAGAAGAGCCTAATGCTGGGAAAGATTGAGGGCAAAAGAAGAAGGGGACGACAGAGAATGCGGTGGCTGGATGGAGTCACCGAAGCACTAGGCGTGAGCTTTAATGGACTCCAGAGGATGGTAGAGGATGAAAAGGCCTGGAGGAACATTGTCCATGGGGTCGCGATGGGTCAGACACAACTTTGCAACTAACAACAAATTTTGACACACACACCCCAATCCCATTTGTAACATGCGGGAAATGAATACTTTTGTTCTCTTGCAATTAGTTCCTTGGCTGCAAATGGAAACTTTCCCCAACTGTAACTCTGAGAAATAAGGGAAGTTTATCGAATTGCCGGAATTGGCAAACCAAGAAGGGTGGGGTGGAAGAGAGTTTAGTTAAAAATTGGAAGGAGATTGTCAGTGCACACCTGTTTGTTTGGGGGGCAAAAGATTTTACATTGCTGATGATTGGATGTTAGGTTCTTCAAAATGAATGCAAATATCTAACAGATTATTGGCAGGCATGTGCGTGCCTTAAGGCGCCTTGAATTTCCTTTCATCCCAGTTCAATCGAGAAAAAACACCCAAGAGCTGTGAATTTGATGCCTCCGTTTTAATTAAGATTGATGGAAACCTGTAACTGTGTTATAGTTTAATGTTCTTCTTTTATTTTTATGTATTAATAATTGTATTATTATTTTTAATAAAAAGCCAATACAGGTAGTCCTTAACTTATGACCATGGCTGAGCCCAAATTTCTGTTCCTAAATGACAGTTGTTAAGTGAATTTTGCCCCATTTAACGATCTTTTTAGACACACTTGTTAAGTCAGTAACACGGTTATTAAATCCATCTGGCTTCCCCATTGACTTGCTTGTCGCGAAAGGTGATCACATGACCCTGGGACACTGTAACTGTCATAAACATGAGTCAATTCCCGAGGGTCTGAATTTTGATCATATGACCATGGGGATGCCACAACATCCGTAAGTCACTTTTTGGTCATAAGTCACTTTTTCTTTCAGTGGTGTTATAACTTCAAACGGTCGCAACTGTGAAAAATGGTCATAGCTCACTTTTTTATTGCTGTTGTAACTTTGAATGGTCACTAAATGAACTGTTGTAAGTTGAGGACTAGCTGTAATGTGTGGAAGTTTGCTAAAAAGAGATCCAATCTAGTAGTAAGGAGAAATTTTCTGACAGTGAGAACAATTAATCAATGGAATACCAATACCACTTTATAATGTCTTGGTAAGGCCACACTTGGAATACGGCATTCAGTTTTGGTCGCCAGGATGTAGAAAAGATGTGGAGACTCTAGAAAGAGTGCAGAGAAGAGCAACAAAGATGATTAGGGGACTGGAGGCTAAAACATATGAGGAACGATTGCAGGAACTGGGTATGTCTAGTTTAATGAAAAGAAGGACTAGGGGAGGCATGATAGCAGTCTTCCAATATCTCAGGGGCTGCCCCAAAGAAGAAGGAGTCAAACCATTCTCAAAAGCACCTGAGGGCAGGACAAGAAGTAATGGGTGGAAACTAATCAAGGAGAGAAGCAACTTAGAACTAAGGAAAAATTTCCTGACAGTGAGAACAATTAATCAGTGGAACAGCTTGCCTCCAGAAGTTGTGAATGCCCCAATACTGGAAGTCTTTAAAAAAATGTTGGATAGTCATTTGTCTGAAACGGCTTCCTGCCTAGGCAGGGGGTTGGACTAGAAGACCTCCAAGGTCCCTTCCAATTCTGCTATTGTATATTGAATAGCTTGCCTCTCAGAGTTGTGGGTGCTCCATTACTGGAGATTTTCAGAAATAGACTGGACAACTGTTTGACCAGGATGGTATAAGGCAGTGATGATTAACCTTTTGTTGTTGCGTGCTGAAAGCATGTGGGCCCATCCATAATGCAATTAGCGGATGACCCCCCCTTGCACCCCCGTAAATGCATACGTGACCCCCTGTGCTCCCCTTCCCCCCCATGTGCATGTGTGTCCTCCCACATGCGCCCCCCCATGCTTGTGTAGCAGAGGCCCGAAAACCAGCTGGCTGGCAGGAGGCACGCGCACAAGCATGGTGAAGCTGAGCTGGGGCGACAGTTTGGTTGCCCCCAGAGAGGGCTCTATGTGCCACCTGTAGCATGCGTGTCATAGGTTCACCATCACAGGTATAAGGTCTTCTGCCTTGAGCAGGGGGTGAGACTAGAAGACCTCTGAGATCTCTTCCAGACCTATGATTCTATGTTCTATGTTTGAATAGAACTCCTGCCCTTTCTCCCCTTCCAAATTTCCTGATATTTGTCATCAAAGGACAAAGATTTTTATGTCAACTGAGCATCTTCAACTAATGTTTTCCTTCCGAGACTGGAGTTTTCAAACTTTACGGTATCATCTTAGTTATCTTTCATCATGAGCACAGAATTAATTCGCCTTTACTTTTAATGGATTCCCCTTAAATGGAAAGGGCGAATTTTATACAGGTTTGATCTTGTTCAGTTCTTCATTCATTTATTTCTACGCTTATCTCATTTCAGCTGGAGAATTTGTAGAAAACAAAATGTGGGCTAATTTTGTGGGGAATTTTTTCAGTTATTTGCACTAATTCTAAGCTTTCTCAGATATATCATATCTATCTCATATATACATATACATATACATATACATATACATATACACACACACACACATCTGTCTAATATGTAATACAGCCCAGGTTCGATTCCCAGTAAGGGTATGGCTAGCTAATGAGAGCTAAATAGCTTGAAATAGATCTATACGAGTCTCCCTTTATTTATCAGCACAAATGCAACACAAATGTAACAAGGCAACATAAAAAAATAGCTTTCTGCCTGGATGGCTCCCAGAGTGAGCCGATACACAGAAAAGGGAAGCAGTATGTTCCTTCCCATATTTGGGCATACCAGGGGTTGTGACACAATACATACATACATACATACATACATACATACATACATACAAGCAATTTCAATCAAACTTGGTACACAGATAACATACTCTCTGGAAACAAATACTGTGTGGGTAAGAATTGTATTCTGTTAAGATGCAGCCTATTGTGCCTTAAGATGGCTTCTACCAGACTGCCGTAAAATGGCTTTTACTTACAGCACGGTGGAGTTGCTAGGGTAACGGCTTCACAGTACTCCCCAAGGGGGCTCCCTCTGGTAAGGAGGAAAATCCAACATTAGAAATAACATTTGGTCTGGACATTTTTAACAAAATCAGGGCTTTTCTTGTCTAATACAGGATTAGGATAAATAAATACCTGGACAATCAGCTAGTATTCTATATTTATGTGAATATGGTGCTTTTTTCATACTTTCCCCCCCCAAATGCACATTTTGTATGTATTTTTAAGCTTCAAAATGCTGAAAAAGGAGGAATTAATTTGATCCCTGCGCATAGAATAAAATATGCCTAGAACTTAGTTTGCTTTCATTTTTTTTTGGATTAAAAAATGTACCACATTTCTCCATAACTGGTATGGAAGATGCCCGAGCTTTGTTTCTTTTCTTTCTTTCTTTAAATGAAAAACGAGAAACAGTTTGTCTGGACAGATCATTTTAGCTCCTAAGAATGTGGGTTTGAGTTTCTGTTTTCATCTGTTTTCATCATATGGCTCTGAGGATGCTACCTAATGTTTCCACCAGTCCTGATATTTTCATGGCAAAAAGATTTAGCCAAGTCAACTAGAATAGCTGTGATGACTGAATTATGAATGGCACGGTTAAATGAGGACAACCAGTTTTGTCTAGTGCAGGGGTATCAGACTCGATTTCATTGAGGGCCGCATCAGGGTTGTGTTTAAGCTTCAGGGGATGGGATGGATGTGGCCAGGGTGGGCTTGGCCAGCTCGACATCACTTGTGTTGGTAGCACCTGTGATGGCCCGAGCACTCTGCCAGTGAAAACGGGCTCCCAAGCTCTGTTTTCGGCTGCACCAGCCTCCTGCAACCCTCCGCCATCAAAAATGGAGCTCGGAAGGCCAAGCTCCATTTTCTCTTGTAGGAAGTTATCACCCAGCC
This sequence comes from Thamnophis elegans, assembly GCF_009769535.1. Taxonomy (NCBI): domain Eukaryota; kingdom Metazoa; phylum Chordata; class Lepidosauria; order Squamata; family Natricidae; genus Thamnophis; species Thamnophis elegans. The sequence goes on along the minus strand of NC_045552.1, from coordinate 18,130,486 downwards.
CTGTCCCAGAAAAATGAAATATCCTAGGAAATATTGAAAAGGCAGAATATTTCTCTGGATGTGAAAAGAAAGAAACACATTTTAAAAGGCAGAATAGCTGCCTGTAGCTTCCTGCCCATCCCCACTTTGTCAATGGGCCATTAAGAAGACCAAACTAGTCCCTTTACATAATAAAGACTTCTCCACTTCAACTCCAGGGGGATTAAGGAACTTTACCCAACTCACCACATGGCATCTGAGAACTCAACCAAACCTGGATTCAAAACACAGCCTAGAGAGTTGCCCCTGCATAGCCCCATGGGAGTCTGACAACCAATCAGAATACATTTCTTACACAAGGACAGGAAACAGAGAAGTGGGACTGAACAGGTTATAAAAAGCCTAGCAAGCCCCTCCCTCAGCCCTTCTCTTCTTCTCCACCAACATTGAAGCATGTGATCACCTTTTCTGTTCAGGAATCAAGCCATGTAGTCCTGTCCACCAATAAACCATGTTTCCAAGCAGCCTCCATGTCTTTTTCCCCACTTGGAGCCGAACCCAGGAGGACATTTCTTTCATCACTCTGGATGTGGCATTGCGGGCTAGTCCTTTGTTGTTTTCAGGGTGGCCCCACAGGCCAGATCTAAGCACCCCGTGCGCCAGATCTGGCCCCCGGGATTTTGAGTTTGACAGCCGTGGCCTAGTGGTTAAAGACTTAGTTTAGGAATGGAAAAAAAACCACTTTAATCACTTTAAATTATATATGTGTGTGTATATACACTACTTCTACAACTGTTGTTCCACAAATGTTTTTTTTTTTACTTTGTTCCCCCTTCTATTTCAACCTCGCCAGGTTGAATTCACCACAGATTAAATCTTCTTCCTTCTGGGTCATCTTTTTTCATCATAGTAATAAAACCATGACTGGCTATTTTTTAAATGGAGGAAACTAGTTATAACTAAAGTGATCCAATGTCCTTTATTATTAGATTTATTTCATTTAATCTTCACTACCTTGAGTTTCACCCTTGAATTTTCCTTTGCAAAGCAAAATTGCAAACATAAACAATTATTATTGTCTTTTATCCTTGTGAACCTCTTTCAGCTTTGCTCCTTTCTCAGGCTTGTCCTTTATTTTTGTTTTATTTTCTGAGGAAAGATGGTCACAGTAATTATAACATAACTTTTAAGTGAGGGACCTGGTTCCCACACTGTATTAAGCCTAATATGATTTGCTTGGCCTGGATTTAGCATACGGATGAACCCAACAATCGGTAGTTCTCGGCTTACGATCATATTTGAGCCAAAATTTATGTTGCTAAGTGAGACATTTTGCCCCATTTTATGATCTTTCACAGTTGTTAAGTGAATCACTGTAGTTCTTAAGTTAGTAACACAGTTGTAACGTGAATCTGGCTGTTCTAACCAAGGCTTCCCAAGAGCATGAAGCAAACTCCTGGTCCCGACAAAAACTCCTTGTATTAATTTACTGTGAATTCTGCTCATTCATATCCAGCAAAGTCTTTCAAGAGAGGATTTACAGTCATAGACCTTCTCTGGCTTGGAGAGCTGCCAGGCCAATACCAGGCCACAAAACTTGGCAAGGAGTCTCGGAGAGTCACAAACCGATTAAGTGAACTACTTGTCTCCTGCAAACTCCACTCCCCTTTTGCTCCTCTTTTATTTCCTCTGGGAGGGGCCATTCATCGTCCACCTTGGGCCTTACTCCCAAGTCAACCCCTGTTCTTTAGCGTTCCCTTCATCTGGCAACTCTGTGCATGCGCACACTGGGAACAGGCTCCAGCTGTTCTTCTGCCTCACTGATGTTTGACTCTGTAGTCAGCTGATAACTGTCAGACGGCCCTGGCCTCCTCTCTGCCTCCGACACAGAGCCCTCATCCGAGCCTTCCCCAGACTCTAGGACTGGCCCATATTCCTCCCCAACCTCCTCACTGTCCAAATCTGCTGCCAGCTCCACTGGCGGGCCACAACACTGGCTTCCACATTGAGTTTTCTTGTCAGAAGGTCACAAAAGGGGATCACACGACCCCTGGACTCTGCAATCGTCATAAATATGAGCCAGTTGACAAGCGTCTGAATTTTGATCAGGTGACCATGGGGATGGTGGAATGAGTGTGAAAAACAGTCATAGGTCACTTTTTCCAGAGCTGTTGTAGCTTTGAACAGTCCCTAAACAAATTCTTGTAAGTCGAGCATGACCTGTAACTACAGCTGGTTCTAACAAATGGGAGTAGCAAAACCATAATTTAGTAGAAAATGAAACTCTATGGAGATTCTCAGTCATGGTTGTCCCAAAGGTGCTTGTTTAGGAGGCAACTGGATTTGGGTTGTTTTTTCTTTGAAGACATTTCACTTCTCATCCAAGAAGTAAACAGCAGTACTTACTCCGTGCTTTGACTTAAAAGCTGGTTGCAGTGCTGTCTGACAGAAGCCAAGATAATTGTCACTTAGGTTAACATGCACACCTATGCACCAATCAAGCTTGCCATTTGTGATTGTCAGTTTTACGATGGGAACAGAACAATTTGATCACAACACTATCAAATATGAAGGGGTGTGCCTTCTTTGCGGTTTTAACCAGGTTGCGTAACTTTGATAACTAATGTAAAGATGTTGAGACTCTAGAAAAAGTGCAGAGAAGAGCAACAAAGATGATTAGGGGACTGGGGGATAAAACATATGAAGAACGTTGCAGGAACTGGGCATGGCTAGTCTAGTGAAGAGAAGGACCAGGGGAGACATGATAGCAAGGTTCCAATATTTAAGGGGCTGACAGAGAGGAAGGGGTCAAACTATTCCCCAAAGCCCCCAAAGGCCAGACAAGGAATAATGGATGGGAAACTGACCAAGGAGAGATTCAACCTGGAAATAAGGAGAAATTTTCTGACAGTGAGAACCGTCAACCAATGGAACAGAAGTTGCCTTCAGAAGTTGTGGGAGCTTCAGCACTAGAGGCTTTCAAGAAGAGACTGGACTGTCATCTGTCAGAAACGGTGTAGGGTCTCCTGCTTGGGCAGGGGTTGGACTAGATGACCTACAAGGTCCCTTTCAAATCTGTTAATCTTTTAAAGCTTCTTCAGCTTCTTGGATGAGAAGATGAAACCTGAGTCTGAAGGACCCGCGCCCTTTGAGATGGAAGCCGGGAACGCTCACCTTATCCTTTCCCAGATGTTCCTCCTCCAAGGAGCCAACCTAAGTGTCTGTTAAATGCATAGATCAACGCAGCGCTTCTGTTTTCCATTCACTCATCCCCAGCAAGGAGCAACGGAGGAACGTTGCTATCTCAGGCGTGCTACGAACGTCATCGATCCAGCTTAGCCTCATTGCGAGGCCTGCATCCCAACCACCCTGTCTGCCACTCCCTCGGCTGCAGTTGCTAACACAGAGTTGTTTCTCTTGGCATGCAGCTGAGGACATTTCTCTAGATTGTGAGAGAGGGAATTAAAGAAAAAAAAACGTCTGGCTTGGCTGGAAGCAGCTGTTAGGAATGGCTGGGGACCAACTACTGAGCAGTGGAAAATACCAAGCACTTTTGAGGACGACAAGTATGGAGTCAGAGTCTGAGATTTTGGCAAAAGAGCAAGCAAGGCAAGATTGGGTAGTGCGTACCTCCTGGAACTTCCACCCTTTCCCGAGCCAAGGGGCTGTAGTAGGGGCTTTTTTCCCTCCATGCAATTAGTAGCAAGTGAAGCTGTTGCACAACACCTAATGAAGAAGAGTACTTTCTCAGTATCTGTAGACAACTGTAGGAAGTTAGCATCTACCCCTCTCCTAGAGAAATGAAACATTTTAGGAAATATTAAAAGGACAGAATATTTCCCCTAGAAGAGAGGCAGAAACTCTGCTCCCCCCCCACCTTTGTCAATGGGCCATTAAGAGCCAGTGTATTCTACATAACAAAGATCTACCTCCTTCAGGCAGAGCCATAATAGGAATCTCAAAGCCTTTTCATTACATCATCACCCAGCAAGGCTCAACCAAGCCTGGGACTCCCTGGGGTGGGTTCTGGCTTCTGTCAGAACCCAGTTCGCTCAGGGATGCGATGCACAATGCGCGCATGCACAGTAGTAAAAAAAATAGCTTCTGCGCATGCACAAAAGCAAAAAACAAGATGGCGGCGCCTATGGCACCGCCGATAGAACTGGTTTGGGGGTGTGGCTGGCTGAGTTACTACAAACTCGGCTGAACTGGTAGGAGCCCACCTCTGCTCCGCGCGGTGTGCTTTCATCCTCCAAATGCTCAAGATGCAGTGCCCAAAATGGCTACCCCGAACAACTGCTGCCTTCTTTTACCCCTTTCCTGCTTTGCCTGCTTTAGTCACTGGAGCTCCCTCCGAAGATCAGCTGTGCTTTTGAAGCTATTTTTTAGCGCAAACATGAGCTAAGTGATCTTCCGTGCTTTGCCTGATTTTTCTAATTACTGCTCCCTCCGACAATTAGCTATGCTTTAGAAGCACAGCCCCCATCATCCCCAACCTTAAAACCAGCGAGCGAACTGATGTGCTGAAGCTGACCAGGCTAAGGACTAGCTAGCCAGATGAATACCCGGTAGGCAGAATTTCCCCCCCTATTTTCCTCCTCAAAAACTAAGGCGTGTCTTATATTCTGATGTGTCTTATACTCCGAAAAATACAGTAATTCATTTAAGGGAATCAATCTGTAAATTCTCTCGTAGGCCATCCTAAAAGGTCAAATGTGTTTCTCGGTTCCAAAATAGGAACCAAGTCTCTGGTTTAAACTATGACAGCAAAACATTACTGCACATTTGCATAGCAGACTGCCATCAAGGCCATCAGTGGTATAAAAAGCCTAATAAAAGAAATGAAATACTGCTGTGCTTCTAAGCATTGTGTCTCTCCTTCCTGGGTAAGGACAGAAGATAATTAAGGAAACTATATTCACACGATTTCATCCAAGGATAGGAATTGCAAGTCAAATGGACCATAAGTACAATGTTTCCTTCATTTAATCAACAATAACTGGGAGTATTATAAGAACTCTCCCAATTGAGTTTAATTTAGTGCTTTTACTGTGTTCCAAACAGAATGCAGTTTAGCTAGAGCAAATCAGTGGTGAGATTCAAATTTTATTACTACCAGTTCTGTGGGCGTAGCTTGGTGGGCGTTTCATGACTTGGTGGGCGTGGCTTGATGGGCATGGCAGGGGAAGGATACTGTAAAATTTCTATTCAGGGAGAGTTGGGCATGGTGAGGCAGGGAGGCATGTGAGCTAGAGGCAGAACAACTGCTTGTGCAACCTCTCTTTTCAGCCAGGCAGAGCGCCACGCAGCTTAGCCCCTTTGGGATACTACCCGGCAACCCCCCACTCCAGCTGGGCACAGCGCCACCCACCAACCTAGCAGTATCCCAAAGGTGCCAACAATGTGAGCACCTTTGCCCCCCCCGGCTCCTGCGGCTTTGCGCCTTTGGGATATCACTAGGTTGGTGAGTGGTGTCCTGCCTGGCTAGAGGGGGGGGGGGTATTGTCCAGGGGGCTTATTATTGGGGGAGGGTGTATATTTTTGCCCACAGGAAAAATATGGCATGGTCTTATTATCAGGACATGTCATAATTTCAGGGAAACACAGTAGGTGAGGGAGGGAGAGAGAGAGAGGGAGGGAGAAATACAGTAGATAGATAGGGAGAGAGTGTAATTAGGTAGGTAGGTAGATAAAGGGAGAGGGATAGAGAGAGAGACAGAGGTAGGTAGGTAGGTAGGTAGGTAGAGGTAGAGAGAGAGAAATAGAAAGAGAGAGAGAGAAAAATATAGTAGATAGGTAGGGAGAGAGAGAGAGTAGGTAGGTTGGTAGATAGAAGGATAGAGAGAGAGAAATAGAGAGAGAAATACAGTAGATAGGTAGGGAGAGAGAGTAGTTAGGTAGGTAGGTAGATAAAGGGAGAGAGAGAGAGAGAGAGAGAAGTAGGTAGGTAGGTAGAGGGATAGAGAGAGAGAAATAGAAATACAGTAGATGGGTAGGGAGAGAGAGAGAGAGAGAGAGTAGTTAGGTAGTAGTTATGTTCCTCACTTGGGAACATAAATGTTGGGCTCAATTGTGGACTAGTTGAGGACTACCTCTATCTGATTTTTTTCATATAAAGGATGCTGCAGTTCAATGGTTAGATGGCCTAGAGTCAGTGGTGGGTACCTACCAGTTCGAAACGGTAGTGGTATGGTGGCCTGGGTCACTGGAACTGGCAGCCACCAAGGCCTGCCACGCCCCCGAACTGGTTCCCCAGTCTCTTCTGCCATCGCTGGCATGTTTCTGCGCTTGTGCAGAACAGTTTTTAGTCCACTGTCCATGTGCAGCAATGTGTGGTGAGCTTGAGCGAAGCAAGCAGCGCACGGGGAAAACACCCTCTCAGCGAACCGATAGTAAAGCAGTTAGGAACTCACCACTGCCTAGAGTCCTAGACATTGGAATCTGAATATAGATCTTTTTAACATTCTGATTTCATCGTATTTTTTTTAAATCTAGGCAGAACATTAATACATCCTGCAAGTCCCTATATGATATGCCATACTCTAAATAAATAAATACATAAGGCCAATGCATTATTTTAGATCTTTCATAAACGGTATTTGAAAGTTATGCAATGACCTCCGAATCCTATTAACATTTTTTTTCTAAGCAAATTGCGGCATTTTTCCCTGACTTGCTCAAGCACTAAAGAAGGCTGGGAATGTCTCCCTGAAATGGAACGAGGGAGAGAGAGAGAAAGAGAGAGAGAGAGAGAGAGAGAGCGGAGGTCGAAATTCTTGGAATAGCAACCAGCTGAGTTAACAGATCTACTTTCTTTCTCGAAACAAAGCCCAGACATTGGTTGCTTCTGCAACTCCCAGCTGGCAGCCTGTGATGGGGCCAGAGGGAGGAAAAAGCTGGTGTGACTGGAAAACTCACCAAAAATCTACTCATCCCCAACGGCTACGGTAAACTTACAGACATGTGAAAATCGTAATTAATCCATTTGTTGCCAAGCCACACAGAGGACCCTTTCAAATTGTTATTGAACTGCAAACTAGGGCATACAAAACTTTTGCCAGACCAATTCTCAAATACAGCTCATCTGCCTGGAATCCACAATGTATATTGGACATTAATACAATTGAGGGAGTCTAGAGGTATTTCACGAGAAGAGTCCTCCACTCCTCTGCTCACACTAGAATACCTTATGCCACCAGGCTTGAAATTTTGGGCTTAGACAACTTGAACTATGCCGTCTTTGATGTGACCTAAGCATAATACATAAAATTATCTGCTACAACGTCCTACCTGTCAATGACTACTTCAGCTTCAACTGCAATAATGTGCGCAAACAATAGATACAAACTCAACGTAAACCGCTCCAAACTCGATTGCAGAAAATATGACTTCCGCAACAGAGTGGTCAATGCTTGGAATGTGTTACCTGACTGTTGTTACATCCTCAAACCCCCATAACTTTAACCTTAAACTGTCTAGCATGGACCTTCACTCCTTTCCTAAGTGTAAGGGGGCATGCATAAGCGCACCAGGATCCCTACCATCCCTGTCCTATTGTCCCCATTTATTCATATCCATTTCCTGTGTTCATGTCCATACTTTATACTTACACCTGTTATCAGGTACATGTTTGACGAACTACATAAATAAATATAAATAAAATGAATCCAAGCTCCTTGAGAAGGAGAAAAGAAGGATTATTTATTAATAACAGCATCTGGGAAACAATCCCACAATCAGGGATGAAATGCTATAAATTCAGGCTGGGTAGTAAGAAATGCTACTGGTTCGCAGAACTGGGAGTAAAAAATACTATAAAAAGTTTTTTAAAAAAAGTTCCAACGATCGCACGTCGCACTGCAAAAAACGGGGTGTGTGTGTCCGTTTTTGCTCCCATCAGGCTTCCCTGAGGCCTGCTAGGCCAAAAACGGGTGGGGTGGCGGTGAGGTCAAAAACGGGGGGTGGGGGTCCATTTTTGCTCCCAACAGGCTTCCCTGAGGCCTGCTAGGCCGAAAACAAGGGGGGGGGGTTGCTGAGAAAGAGAAAAAGAGAGACAGAGAGAGAAAGAGAGGAGAAAGAAAGAAAAAGAAAGAAAGGGAGGGAGGGAGGGAGGGAGGGAGGGAGGGAGGAAGGGGAAAAGGAGAGGAAGGAAGGACTACAAACCTGGCACTTCAGAGGATAATCCAGGGCTGGAAGGGACCCGGAGTTCATTTAGTCCAACCCTGCTCCAGCAGGACATTGTTAAAGTGAGTTTCTGTCTTTTAATCCCCCAGTTAGATGACTATATAGTCACATGACCCCACCAAACAATACCAACCAAGCCACGCCCACAGAACCAGTAGTAAAAAAAAATTAGATTTCACCACTGCCCACAATTCATGTGTCTTCTCACCTTAATGTGATGAGATTTCTTTTATCCCATTGAATTAATAATGAACGTACGGTATTTATTTCTGACAACATTTATTTACCACCCTCAATCACTAGACTTTGGATTGTTCACTAGAAACATGTTCACATAACTGACCCCATAACATTCCAAAGGACAGTCCAATGATTCTGAAAATGTAATAATGAAGACCCTGAACAGCATTAAAAGGGGTGGGTGGGTGGGTGGGTGGGAAAGAGAGCTAGCTATTGAATTCTGATCTAAGCCATAAATTCTTGACCAAACAGAGATGTCTATCTGGAAAACAATAGTGGAGGGGAGAAATAATTTCTGAGTGTGCATGTTCAGATCTGAGAATATGGAAATCTTGTATGCATCTGTGTCTTCTTTACTCAATTTAGTTTTCTAACATTACATCTTCTCTGGAATGTATGAGTGGCCACTTTATAAAAAGATGATCTTAACTAGGTGATTCTCTTCTTGTTTACCTCTTTTTCTTCTTCTTGTGCCATATCCGTCATCAGACGTTAGAGATCATGTTGGCAATCCTATTTTTGTCAACAGCCGCATGAAAAAGTGTTGCTGAGTTTTGTCCAAACCAGTCCCTTAGGTTTACCTCTAAGGCCCAAGCAATACTCAAATTAAATTATATAAAAAGACCAAACTTTAGTATAAGCAAGAGTTAAGGTTAAGACCACACCTAGAGTACTGCATCCAGTTTTGGTCACCACACCATAAAAAAGACATTGAGACTCTAGAAAAAGTGCAGAGAAGAGCAACCAGAATGATTAGGGGACTGGAGGTTAAACATACAATGAACGGTTGCAGGAACTGGGCACGGCTAGTCTAGTGAAGAGAAGGACCAGGAGAGACATGATAGCAGTCTTCCAATATTTGAGGTGCAGCCATAGAGAGGAAGAGGTCAAGCTATTTTCCAAAGCACCTGAAGGCCAGACAAGGAATAATGGATAGAAACTGATCAAGAAAAGAGTCAACCTAGAAAGAAGGTGGAACTTTCGGACAGTGAGAACAATCAACCAATGGAACAGAAGTTGCCTTCAGAAGTTATGGAGCTTCATCACTTGAGATTTTCAAGAAGAGATTGGACTGCCATTTGTCAGAAATGGTGTAGGGTTTCCTGCTTGAGCGGGGGGTTGGACTAGATGACCTACAAGGTCCCTTAAAAAGGTCATATCTTATTACAATGCAAAATTTAAAATGATTATTGAATGAATGCCTTCTTAAATAGGGATGGTATTAGGTATTTGCCCAGTTCCAAAGACAGGGATTGTATCATTTGGATGCAACCATTCAGAATGCTTCTGTACTGTCCCCACCAATTGTCTCTCTCTGCCTCATTTGGGACACTGTGAGAAAATGATCTCCATAAACTATTCGAATGAGCCTAGGCTGCTGTAGGAGAATGTGGTCCCTATGGAATCCTGGAGCAACTCAGGGTTTCATATACTCAGTTTGTCAGACATGTGAAAACTGGAGCAGTCCCAAAGTGGGATGGGGTGGGGGTGGGGAGAATGCCATCTCTTCACCAGTAGATTGATGGTTGTTCAAATGTCACTCCAAAAATATTCACCTTCTCATCCCAGGCTTCATATTACCAGTGATCCTGGTCATTGAACGGGCAAATGTATTCCTGATGTTCAGTTATTTGCAGAAAAAATACATTGCAAGGCTGCTGTTTCGTAATCCCATCAAATGCATGCATCTTATTTACTGCGGCCTGAGTGGCAATGCTCCAAACATTTTAGCAATGTGTATGCTGATTTGTTGGATGGCGCAAAAATAAAAAAGGAGTGGGCAGATTCTTACCTGGGTCTTAGCCAGTTTAGTTTCCTACTCAAAGTATGTCTAGTGCCTACAATCACAAGGATAAAAATAAGTTCCTTCGTCACAGCCGCAATCCCTCTGTCTCTTGCACTCTCTGAGATCATTTAGAACAGTTCTTCAAAAGGTCTCGGTCAAAATCTCTTTTGAACCTGAGAAGGTTCCCTAGAGAAGGCAGGGATTGAATCAAGGGGCAAGCTGATCACATCCAGAACCAAAATGGGTTTTCTAGGCTTTTAATAGCTGGACATGTAAGAGAGGGGATCTGGTAAAGAGCAGCATTAGAGAGAGGCTAGCGAGTAAAGAAAGCTGCCAACGAAGTTTGGCCAGAGTGAAAAAAGAAATGTTGCATAAACTCTATGGAATTTGCTTTTGTTCCAATTACGGATGAGTAAATCTATCCGTTTTGGGTTCTCTTAGGCTTTTCATTTCTGTAAATCTGTCAATTAATTCCTCCTCACTCAGCTTTCCATTCTTGACAAATTTGTTCAAACTTTTGTTGCTTTGGTCAACTTTTGAGAAATGGAGCACTGAACTCTTATTTTTATATACATTGGTGATTGAGCAGCATGGTAGTCTATTAGTGAAGATGCTCACCTCCCACTGGAAAGGTTGAGAGTCCAGTCCTAGGTAACGGCAGGCGTTTCTCTCTTAGGGTGCAAAGAAAAAAAAAACCTATTGTGAACGCCATGTGACATCAGGAAGGGCAGCCAGTCAGTAAATGCTCAGCTCCATCCAGGCACCCTGACTGTACCCCAATTTAAGGGATTATGAGATGGTAAAAAATAGAGTTTTATAATATAATAATGATTAGGAAAAAGTCTGTATATACACCTATAGATTTGTGAAAATACAAAGTGCATATCTACAAACATATTTTTGTCTGCAATGGGGAATTAAGTAATTCTGAAGATCCCCAAATCCTAAACCATAAGGTACATTAAAAGAGAGAAGCAACACTTGAATTATAGATGGAAGCAAACTGATAACCAGTGCAGCTCCTGAAGTGTTAAAAGGTGAACCAGTCTGGATCTGTAACTTCCTGTTGATGCTGCATTCTGGATAAGTAGAAGCTTCTGAGTAATCTTCAAGGGACGCTCCCAACGCTGGTGTGATCTGTTCTGGGTTGCCCGGCCTTGGGTCTTGCTTGAGTCCTGCTTTTCAGCTGCTCTTTCTCACAAGCTTGAAAGATTCAGCAAGTAACATGGAATTGTTGGGTTCTGGTGTTCCCATAACAGATCCATCAGGGTAGAATTAGTTTATGGAAGATAAGATCTTCTATAACGTTAAATCTGTTCAAGGGTGGGCTGCTGCAGGTTTGCATGGGTTCGGGCGACCCTCTTACCTAAGGAACTGCCCAATTCAGCGAACCTGCGAATCAGAGGTGGTTGCTCCCGGTTTGGTCGAACTGGTAGTGGCGGCGGGAACTCCCCCCCGGATGCTTCTTCCCTTGCACAGAAGCGTTGTGTGCATGAGCGCATGCGCAAGCACAAGCGACCGGGAGTGCTGGGATTTGAAATCCACCTCTACCACAAATCCCACTCCTGGCTGGCTCCTCCCACCCCACCTCCCACAGCCCCTCCCAGGAGTCTCCACGCGGCCCGTTTGGGATGCCAGGTAAGTACAGGGCCCAACCAGAGGCTCGGGGAGGGCAAAAAAGGGCTTCCCGGAAGACTGGAAACGGCCCCATTTCTGACCTCTGGAGGGCCTCCGGAGGCCATGGGAATACGTTTTCATCCTCCCAAAGACTCGAGGAAAGCCTTCAGAGCCCGGGGAGGGTGAAAACACCTCCCCCCGCACCATGGTGCAGGAGGCCAACTAGGCCACGCCCACCATGGCCACGCCCACTCAGCAACCGGGCAGAGAACCTGTTGCTAAAATTTTTGAAGCCCACCCCTTGCTCTGTTGGAACCTCAAAGTATTCTCCAGCAGGTTTTTAATATTGTGGCAGCCAGGGCCGGATTTTCCTATAGGCTAACTAGGTTTCAGCCTAGGGCCTCAAGATCAAGAGGGGCCTACATTCAAATTGTTAGCAAAATTAAAATTACACTATTCTAAAAAACAGTGAACACTAAAACACTGAAACCGAAAATAAGGAGAAATTCTACGCATATGACTAATAAACAAACATAAAAATGTATTGGTTAAGATCGTTCCAGCGCCGCGGCAGTTGGGGAGCCCGCCCACGTTCCTGGCACCGGCGGTCAGGCGAGAGGCGCGGCCGCTCCCAGTAGCCGCCCCGTCGACGCGGAGCCCACCAGCGGCCAGGCAGGTGAGGGCGAGGGGGCCGAGCCGGGCAGCTGAGCGCAGCAGGGGAGGCGGCTGGCCTCGCTGCCTTTGCCGCAGAGCAGAGCCGCCCTCCGTCGGGAGGCCAGCTATATATATTGATATATATCACAGTAATGATATATTTTATTGTCTCTCATGTAATTTACAAACTTAAAAATGGGAGGTGAAAGGGCCTCATAAGTGGAATAGCCTAGGGCCTCTTTTCATCTAAATCCGGCCCTGGTGGCAGCATACGAGGTACTCATCACTGACTCAGTCAATGTGTTGTGGAAATAGAGCTAACATGTTGCCTGCAAAGATAAATTCTTCTGACATTGCTGATTATTTCAGTGACAGCAAAACCTTGGGGGAAAGGAGGTAGATAGGAATGGTGACCTCCGAGCAAGCCAGCTACAAAGATCAATGCAAGAATACTATATGTTCTTGGCTGTTTTTTCTCCTTTTAAAAACCCACCAGTTTTCAGCCATCTGGAATTTGTCTTTATCTCTTGATAAGAAAAGCAAATGGAAATTCTCCCTAGCCTTGTACGTCTTGATAAAGGCCCACCATTTCTTTGGTGTGATATCAAATGGAAAAATCAGCAGCTCACCAAGGAAAGGAAACTTGATATTAACAATCAGGGGCTATTTATAACTGGGGTGGCAATGCTTTTCCTACCTTGCTGATAAAGGTAGGAAAGGTATGAAATAGCAGCTAATCTTGCATTATGAAATCTCAACAGCTTTGTTGGCTTTACGCAGAACTCTTCCCTCATCTTGTACATGAAAGAAAAGGCAAGAATAAAAGAAAAATGTAGTTAGAATGTGCAGAGATGAACAAATTTACAATAGAAATAAAGAAAAGGAGGAAACGGAATATTATATGGTATGGAACGAATGGTACAAATGGCCAGAGGACAGGTGTAAAGCTTAAGGAAAGACTACATGAAGAAGACACAGGAGTTAGAAATTAGCAATGGATAGGTGGAGATGAACAAACATGTATAAATGGAATGAAGGATTGTAAATTAAGGACTGTATATAATAGTATCCTATTTATAGACAAAGAGAAATTGAAATAAGGGGGAGAAGTGCATTTATAATGGATGGATGCATACCGAGGTGGAAATGTTGTACAGAAGGAAATTGCAAAAAAAATTGTCTTTTTTTTTTTAAAAAAAACCCAACTGTTTAATAAAAATATTTTTAAAAAAAGAAAAGGAAAATGTAGTCGTGTGAGGACGGACAGATGGTCATGATTGATATATTGACCCTATTGCCTACATTTTTTACCTTACAGGTGATCCTCGACTTATGACTACAGTTGACACTGGAATTTCCATCATACATTAAGTGCGAGGACCAATCAAAAGTATAACAGGCCCCCTTCCCCACAGGCCCCTAAGGCCACAGTGTTTTTCTTGTTGGTTTAAGACCACAGAGACTCTTATTCTAATCGCTTTGAGCTATCAGAGTTGAGATGGGATCTAAACAGGGGTCAAATGTCAGCAATGGGTTCTCTGCCTGGTTGATGGGTGGGGGTGGGCATGGTGGGCATGGCCTAGTCGGCCTCTTGCACCACGGCCGGGGAGGCATTTTTACCTTCCCCAGGCTGCGGAGGCTTTCCTCGAGCCTCTGGGAGGGCAAAAACTGCCTCCCCCAGGCTCCAAAGGCCCTCTGGCAGCATTTCCAGCCTTCCAGAACTTCCCAGAGGCCTGCTTTCCCCCCTCTCTGAGCATCCGCACGGGCCCTGCACTTACCTCTCATCCAAAACAGGCCGCGTGGAGACTCCTGGGAGGGGTGGGGTGGGGTGGGTGGGGCCAGCTAGGTGTGGGATTTGGAGGTTCTCCGAACCAGCCATAACGTTAGCTATGGGTTCTCTCAAACTCGGGGGAACCCGTAGCAGCCCGCAGCCCACCCCTGGATCTAGATACAATTGTGGTGGAATGCATTCAGGATTCCCAGGAGGGAGGGGCTATGTTCCAGAGGAGCAAGAGACAGTGAAGTTTAGACGGGAGGAAGAGGGTCAAGACAACTCCTCCCTTGAAATTCTCAGAGTATATCTGTAATGAGGCAAGTAGTTTGCTTTAGTTTGACAAGATTTCTGCCAATGGGTGAGGAATAGAAAAGGGAAGTGTTTAAAATAAACTCTACATGTCCTCCTTGGTCTTTGACAGCAACCAACCAACCAACCAACTGACCGACCGACCGACCAACAACCAACCAACCAACCAACCAACCAACCAACCAACCAACCAACCAACCAACCAACCAACCAACCAACACAATACACCATTACACAGTAAAATAGATAATATTTTCAAAAAAACTGCCTTAAATCTAAGGCAGTTTGACCAATATAATGTCTCCTTCTAAAGATCAGGTACCTACTGTATGTTTCATGATATGAAGGGAAAGCTCTAGTACTTTGATTAATTTAACGCACACATTTTATGTTGCTTTTGAAATAAGTGATAAACACATCTTCTTTTCCTAAATGAAGAATGCCTGGATTGATCTGACACCCAAAGGATAAATTCTTGACGTTGGACTAACATTCATTTTCTTCTCTGCTCAAGCTTTTGCAAGCTCAGCTTCTCTGGCGCAGGACAAAAGCTGGATCCATCCATTCACCCAAAGCTCTATTGTGCTATGAACAACTGCAAAACCAGTTGGCTTTCCCCGGGGAAAGGTTTTCTTTTGCCCTGACAAAGTCATAGGAAATGCATCATCAGTTAAATATTTATGCCTAAGCAAATCTCAGTGCTGGCTCTCCCATTAGGGCAGCCCCAGGAAGTAGATTGGGGGTGTCGTGAATGGACAGCAAGCGCTTACAAATTTAATTTGTTTTTATTGTATTTTAGCTGATGGTAGTAGGAGCAGGTGTTTGTGCGGTGCCTCATGTGCCAAAACAACTTGAGGATAGTCTTTGAGTCATAGGCAATTTTATGATGACCTCATGGTCACGTCCATGCCATTGTCTGGCAACAATAGGGATGTGATGTTCCATCATCCTCTCCTGAAGTACAGGTAGCCCTCACCGTACGACCACAATGGAGCCCGAAATTTCCATTGCCAAGTGAGACATTGGTTAGGTGAGCTTTGCCCCGTTTTATGACTTTTCTCGCCACATTTGTTAAGTGAATCACTGCAATTCTTAAATTAGTAACCCGGCTGTTAAGTGAATCGGGTTTCCCCATGGACTTTGCTTGTCAGAAGGTTGCAAAAGGGGATCACGTGACCCCAGGACACTGCAACTGTCATAAGTAGCAGTCAGTTGTTAAGCATCCAAATGTAAATCACATGACTACGGGGATGCTGCAACGGTCACAAGTGTGATAAATGGTGATGAGTGCCGCTGTAAGTTTGAATGGTCACTCAGTGAGCCTCTTGCCGGGTTCTCTGTATGGGGAGAACCAGTGGTGAAATTCAGTATTTTTTGCTACCGGTTCTGTGGGCATGGCTTGGTGGGCATGGCAGGGGAAGGATACTGCAAATTCTCCATTCCCACTCCACTCCAGGATCTCCATTCCCACTCCACTCCAGGGGAAGGATACTGCAAAATCTCCATTCCCTCCCCACTCTGGGGCCAGCCAGAGGTGGCATTTGCCGGTTCTCCCCTGGGGAGAACCCCCATCCATCTCAATGCATTCTACTCCCTATAGCAGGGGTGTCAAACTCAAGACCCAGGGGCTGGATCCGCCTGTGGGGCTTATATCTCACCTTTGGGGCCACTCTGGAAACAGCAAAGGACCAGCCCGCAATGCCTCTGCCAGTGAAAACAGAGCTCGGGAAGGCTGGGTGCGTCCCTCCCAAGGTCCATTTTCATTGGCAGAGGGTTGCAGGAGGCCATCCCAGATGAAAACGGAGCTTGAAAGCCCATTTTCATTGGCAGAGCACTCAGGCCACCACAGGCACTCCTGACACGAGTGACTTCGAGCTGCCACACCCACCGTGGCTACACCCACTCCGGTCCTCCAAGGTCAAACACAACCCTGATGAGGCCCTCAATGAAATCGAGTTTTACACCCCTGCCCTACAGCCTTATCTAGAAGAACCAATTTAGCATTCCTGGTGAGATCATTGCTCCCATAACCATCCCACCTGCAGAAATGACACACCTCTTTTCACCAAAGCATACAACATCTGACTTCATCTTGTAGTAGACCTACCTGTGTGTGTTTGCGTGTCTAACTAGGAAAGGAATGTTGAAGCATGATACTATGTGAAGTACTCTAGCCTGAAAGCAACATGAGAAATAGCGTTGGCATCTGTTTAGGGTTGAAGCCATGGAGTCCTGAGGTTTTCCATTCCTTCACACTTCATCAGAGTTCACGCTTGTCATGGGGCCACCTCATTTGTCATACCTTGGAATTTTGTCTTCTTAGCTCTGTTGTTTGGTGAGAGGATGACAGGTGCAACCTGCTCTTCAAACTAACCATTTTGTCAAAGAGGACGTATGCATCTCGGAATCCAATGGAGATCTCAGTTAAAGGGTGACTATCTCTTCAAGCAGCTCCTCAAAGCCAGCCGTGAAGTCAGCTAGAATCGCAAACTAAACAATAAGAGTCAGCCAGGAGTGTGCATTTTATGCAAATAGCAGTAGTGAGAGATTTTGTAAACAATTAAGGGTTGATTTTTTCAGTTGTAGCCCTGACCCGCAATATATCTCCAGACTGTTGACTTCTAAAGAAGAAGAAGAAAAAGAGGAAGAGGAGGAGGAGAAGAAGAAAGAGGAGGAGGAGGAAGAGGAGGAGATGAAGAAGGAGAAGAAGAAGAGGAGAAGATGGAGAAGAAGGAAGAAGAGGAAGAAGAGGAGGAGGAGGAGGAGCAGGAGGAATAGGAAGAGGAGGAGGAGAAGAAGGAGAAGCAGAAGCAGAAGGAGAAGACAACGACAGATTAGGGATAGATTACTGTGGAGAAAATCCTTTCCATTTTTCTTTCTTTCTTTTAATCTATATTATTATATCACTATGATATAACAACATATTATGATAACATATATGTCTGTATTATTTTTATATTATTGTAATTATAATTTTCAATAAAATTACACTACTTGAAAAAAAACACATTCTGCCTTAGGGCTGCCATGTATTCTGAACATCTGTGGTTTCACAATCTGAAAGGGAACCTTATTTTAGATTTATAATACACTGATTATCCAACATAAGGAGAAATGTTTCCCCTTTTGCATTTGAGCATGCAAGAAGGGACAGGAAAGGAGAAAGGAAAGAAAAAGAAGGGAAGATGGGAAGAGAGCAAGGAAGGAAAAATCAGTTCCCATCCATTATTCCTTGTCTGACCTTCAGGTGCTTTGGGAAATAGCTTGCTCCTCCCTCCTCTCTGTGGCAGCCCCTCAAATATTGGAAGGCTGCTATCGTGTCTCCCCTGGTTCTTCTCTTCACTAGCCTAGCCATGTCCAGTTCCTGCAACCGTTCATTGTATGTTTTAGCCTCCATCCCTCTAATCATCTTGGTTGCTCTTTTCTCCACTCTTTCTAGAGTCTCAACATCTTTTTAATAGTGTGATGACCAAAACTGGATGCCGTATTCTAGATGTGGTTTTACTAAGGCTATCATAAAGATATCCCAATCAGTTTGATATAAGGCCGTGAAGGTGAACCTATGGCACATGTGTCAAAGGGGGCACGCAGAGCCCTCTCTAGGGGCACAAATGCTGTTGCCAGTTGCTCTTTGGGTTTCCAGATCCTGCCAGCTGATCTCCAGACGTGCATGAGCCCAGGAAACCCAAAAACCAGCTGGCTGGTGCACATGTGCATGCCGGTCACCTGGTCTTTGGGTTTCTGGCGCTCCGGCATGCACGAAGACAAGGTGGCCGGCACGCACATGCGCACCGGCCAACGGGTCTTTGAGTTTCCTGGGCTCCGGCACACACATGCGTGTACACATGTTCCAGTTTGGGCACTCGGTGCCAAAAAGGTTTGCCATCACTGATATAAGGAGTTGTTAGTTCAGCTATAAATTTAGCAGTTCTGCTCATAACATAGGTAGCCCACTTTTTCTTTCCCCACTGGTGTGGGCATGTATTGTTTAAGAAACAAAAATTATTATTACCATTATCTTTTTTTTTTAATAATAATAATTATAGTCAAATGAAAATGGATATATGATGATGGTGACATGTATGAATATTTGAGTTAAAATGCTCGAGCTAACATGAACTATGTTTCTTGACTGTGGAAGAGATGCGCAAAAGTCTATTTGTAACCAACTGATACACTTTCTATAGCATGTAAAGAAGGATGTTGTATTTGTTTTAAATTAAAAATTAAAAAACTTTAATTAAAAAAAAACATAGGTAGCCCAGGAGAAATCTGCAATTTAGATCCCAGTGCGCTGTTCTTTCAAGTAGGATGTTAAAAATCTAAACCTAACAAGGCCATACATTGACTGCCAAGCAAACCTGAACAATATGTTCAATGACTATACATGCAAGTCTCTCATCACGATATGGCAGATGGTAGAAGTGCCCATATCTGCCCATGATGGACTTACTCTTCCCCAGGAATTTGGGCTACAGCTAAAGCGAGGAGCCCTTCTTCTTAGCAAGCCACGAGAAGGATGCAGTCAAAACTGCAGTGGTGGAAATGTGGTTTCCGTACTCACAGGTTGCAATGCTTTGCCTGGTTTTTTTTTTAGTGCTGGGTTGGGCATGGAGCCAGGAGGATTTTTCTTCTGTTCTGGGAATTTATCATGCGGTAACTAAGACCTTTAATTGTGAAATATTAAACCAGGCAAGTTGGCAATGATTTCTGAAAGCACACAAGATGTTTACCCCCCCCCCAAAAAAAAATAGGCCAACAGGGGGAGTATCTCAGAGGGCATCTCATTATGCGTTACTTTACACTGTGCATGACCCTTCTCTTGAAGCTCGTTGCCCTAAAGAGATGGGTGTCCAATGTTCTTGTCAGAAAAGAACAAGAAGAAATTACAGCTGACCTCTCCTGGATTCAGTTCACCAAATAAACCCAGAGGGTTTAATCATGTCAGCATAAGAGCTGAGTAGGAGACAGGACTTCTTCCCCTGACTATAGGTTGCAAGTTTGGAAAGAGCCTGAGTTACCTGATAGTTTTCTATAAATAAATGGTTCTATTTATTGCAGGATCCAATCTGAACCAGTCACTGAAATCAGAGATTTAGTCTTCCAAGCTTTCAGACTTGTGGTGGAGCCCATCCAGGGGTGGGCTTCAAAAATTTCAGCAATGGGTTCTCTGCCCGGTTGCTGGGTGGGTGCGGCCATGGTGAATGTGACCTAATCAGTCTCCTGCACCACGGTGGAGGGAGGGGGGAGTTTTTTGCCTTCCTCAAGCTCCGGAGGCTTTCCTCGAGCCTCTGGGAGGGCAAAAACTGCCTCTCCCGGGCTCCGGAGGCCTTCTGGGAGGCCTGTTTTTTGCCCATCCCCGAGCCTCCGTGAATTCTTCTGAAAGATTACGGAATGACCTCTCTAACTTTACAATAAGTGCTGTTGAGCAACTGTTGCCCTATCATCCTTTTAGTTAACTGGCCACTGACTGTGCAAACTTTTGACTGTTGGCCACTGGCCATTTCTCATTTTTGGCAATGAGCAAGGAAGAAACTCAGCGATACCGTAAGGCGTAAATTTGTAACTGAAGCGTGACGATGAAACCTTTCTTTGATGGGTCCCAACTCCTAGATTTGCTTGCTGGGAGATTTAGAGAAGAAACCAGAGTCCTAAACATGATGTCAGCGTTCCAAATATTTGGATCTGGATTGATGATGTCTCCTATCATGAATCGTTTATCTAAGACAGTGTTTCTCAACCTTGGCCACTTGAAGATGTCCGGATTCAACTCCCAGAATTCCCCAGCCAGCATTCGCTGGCTGGGCAATTCTGGCAGTTGAAGTCCGGACATCTTCAAGTGGCCAAGGTTGAGAAACACTGATCTAAGAGATCTAACATTTACCCAGCATAGCATGGGATTTCTCATGTTTTAGGACAGTGGTCACCAACTGGTGGTCTGCGAGAAAATTTTGGTAGCCCACAGAAAAAGTATTTGCATTTTTTATATTGCACTAAATCAGGAGTCCTCAAACTATGGCCCCTGGGTGGGATACGTGCAATGAACGCTTGTGTTGCTGTAGAGAGTCTCCCTCTTCTGGGTCTTTTTGTGTGGGTCGGAGTGGGGAAGAAATTCTGACTTGGGGGTCTGCTTCAGCCTTCTGGTGAGGGGTGAAGGCTGCAGGGAAGTGCCGCTGGTGGGGATGAGCCAGAGGACCTTGTTCCAGTGGGACTGTATCAGTGGTGGGATTCAGCCAGTTCGCACCTATTCGGGAGAACCGGTTGGTAACTTTCTAAGTAGTTCAGAGAACCGATTGTTGGAAGAAATCTCATTTTGTTTTTCCCCACTTTACAGAGGTATTCTTGTAAGGAAGGCAGGAAGGAAACATTCTAGTGTTGTTTCTAGCCTAATCTTTATTGACCTGCTTACAGAAACTGCCTCTCCGGTTAACCCTTATTACATTGTAACAGCTAAGGTGAAGCGTCCATCGACCTGAGTGACCTTGAGTTGGCCACGCCCACCCAGTCACATGACCACCGAGCCCCACCTACCCAGATGGTCATTAGGGCAGAGAACCGGTTGTTAAATTATTTGAATCCCACCACTGGGCTGTATCATGGCCTGGAAATGGCTGACCATCTCCAGGGGCCCGTACCTGACCTTGCACTCCCACAGGTTTTCTATCTGCTTGGAAAGCCTATGCTCATAGCCCTCAGTGAGGTGCTTCTGCTGAGCCTCCTTCTTTGTCAGATCCAATTTGAACTGAGCCAGCTGTTTTGCCAACTCTTTCTCATGGTGGCTTCTTAGCTCCAACAATTGCTCGTTGGAGCCCTAAGGAGCCCAGGTGGGCAGGGGAGGAATAGCTGGGGGGGAGGGGCGAATAGAGCCCGGCAAGGTGTCCCTCGACATGAGTGACATCAAGTTGGCCAAGCCCACCCAGTCACATGACCACCTAGCCACGCCCACCCAGTCAGTCATTAGGCAGATCATCTTAGTGGTCCACGGAATTTGAAATTATGAATTTAGCGGTCCCTGAGGTCCAAAAGCATTAGGACCCCTGTTTTAGAAGATTCAATTACCTGCTGTAGATCGGAGGATCCAACTTTGGGAATTTGAAGACTTGTGGGCTTCCACTCCCCAAAATTCACCAACCAAGCATGACTTGATGACTAATTAATTCGAGATTCATAGGAGTCTTAGAAATGTGCGTGGTTTATAGTTAGTAAGATAATGGATTAGTTAGTTGGTTTAAAGGGCATGCTGAACCCCAGTCTTAAATGTCTTCAGATAACCTTTTTTGACTGTCATTTTCTTTACTTTCTTTATCCAGCAGAAAATCCTGCAGGGAACTTGCCAGATTGATAGATCCAGTCTGTTTATTATTATTTTTTACACTAAATGTCAAGCAATGAATCCTAAACAGGGAAGGGAATTAAACTTGTCCATCAAGTTATCATGGCATAGAGACACTATTTTCAAGGACATGTTATGCAATGTAGAGGTACTAAGGCAACATTCCACTAAATACAGGTAGTCCTCGACTTATGATCAAAATTGAGCCTGACATTTCTGTGGCTAAGCAAAACAGTTGTTAAGTGAGTTTTTGCCTCATTTTACGACCTTTCTTGCCACCGTTGCTACGTGAATTCCTGTACCTCTGAGTGGCTTACAATCTACCCCTCAACCTGATTAAATGCACCCATAAATATATATTTCTCAGCAGATTTAATCAGAAAAGGCACATGACTAAATACATTTAATCTCAAAATAAGGATTTGAAATTCTTTTTCTTTTAGTTGATCACTGTTTTACCAGATTCAGAGAAGTCCAACTTCTAAAAGATCTACTCTGATCTGCATATAATTTTGGGCAGCGTAGCCCATCTCAGTTAGTAGCTGAAATCCTCTTAAGCAGGCATAATCACCTTGCCTTAAGTTGGTTAAGTTCAAATCAAATACATTAAGGTACAATTTAGGTAAGGTAAACATGTACATGTTCCTCATGAGTTCAGAACCGGAATCTTATTTCAGATTACCTTTCAAAATTAAACTATATTATCATCCTTTTTTTTTTCAGCTTAAAGGGGAAAGTCCTTTTTTTCCAGCTTCTGGTAATTGCTCTTAATTCAAATACCCAAAATTGAAAAAATGTCAACCGCTCATTTTAGATCTTTATCAAGAAAGAATAGGGATGTGGTGGCTCAGTGGCTAAGGCGCTGAGCTGGTCAATCGGAAAGGTCGGCAGTTTGGCGGTTTGAATCCCTAGCACCGCCTAATGGAGTGAGCTCCCGTTACTTTTCCCAGCTTCTGCCAACCTAGCAGTTTGAAAGGACGTAAAAAATGCAAGTAGAAAAATAGGAACCACCTTTGGTGGGAAGGTAACAGCGTTCCATGCACCTTCAGTGTTTAGTCATGCCAACCACATGACCACGGAGTCATCTTCAGACACCGCTGGCTCTTCGGCTTTGAAATGGAGACGAGCACCGTCCTCTAGAGTCGGGAACTACTAGCACATATGTGTGAGGGGAACTTTTACCCAAAGAAACAATTTGGCCAACAATAGACAACAACAGTTTAAACATGAAGCATCATTTCAAAAGCAATGGGAAATTAAAACGATGGCTTCAATATTTTTAAATGGGGTCCAGAACATGGTATCAACAGAGGATTCCCCAAAGTTTTAAAACTCCAATTCAAAGAGCCAATTGGATTGGAGTTTTAAAACTCCAATTCAATGCTGCTACTACAAGTCTCTTTAAACTTTGTTGAAGCTTGACCTAATCAATATTGTTTGGTTCACCAAAATAACTACCCTCGGTCAGATAACTCTTCGTTCTTCATAATTAGGTCAGTTTCATCTTTAAATGTGGTAAATTGTTAACAAGAAGTTTGGCCCTTAGATTTCAACATATTATGCTTTGCAACCACTGGAAGATCTAAAGATACTTTCTAGTCATTTTGTTTTTGGAATAGTTTAATAGTAATTTAACCTCAGCAAAATAGAGAAGTACAGGTAGTCCTCAACTTACAACAGTTCGCTTAGTGACTGCTCGAAGTTACGACACTGAAAAAATGACTTATGATCATTTTTCACACTTATGACCGTTGCACACCTCCATGGTCATGTGATTTACATTCAGGTGCTTGACAAATGACTCCCATTTATGATGGTTGCAGTGTCCCGGGGTCATGTGATCCCCTTTTGACTAGCAGAGTCAATGAGGAAACCAGATTCACTTAACAACCGCCTGACTAATTTAACTGCAGTGATTCACTTAACAAATGTGGCAAGAAAAGTCGTAAAATGGGCAAAACCTGCTTGACAAATTTCTCACTTAGCAACATACATTTTGGGCTCAATCGTGGTCGTACGTTGAAGACTATCTGCATTTACCGGGGGGAGGGGGAATTCACATTCTTGAAAATTTCAGAATTTTGACATCATTAACATGCAGCTTTAAAAAAAATCCATTTCCTCTACCTGTGCACCCAATGGTAGAAAGGTGAATTCAGCTTTTCTTTTCTAAAGTTGATATTTGAAACCAGGGGTGGATTCCTGCCCGTCCTAACCTCTTCTATAGAAGAAGTTCCACAAATTTACAGTGCCGTTTAGAACCGGTTCCAGCTCCCTCCCCCCGCACGTCCGCACATCATCAAGATGAGGAGCGAGAGGAGGAATTCTGGGAGTTGAAGTCCACAAGTCTTAAAGCTGTCAAGTTTGAACACCCCTAGAAGGTTTTTTCTAAAGGGTTAGGGGAACAAGGGTCTTGTAACTTGACAGCTTTAAGACTTGCGTGCTTCAAATGCCAGAGTTTCTGAGCCAACATTTTGGTTGCTAAGCAAGAGCGTTGCTAAGTGAGTTTCACCGCATTTCACAAGTTGGCCACGCCCACCCAGTCACATGACTGCCAAGCCACTCCCACCCAGTCACATGGCTGGCAAGCCACTCTCACAAAGTAGGCCACACCTACAGAAGACGTTCTAAAATTTTTTGAAACCCACCACTACTGCTTATGTTTTTTTTTAAAAAATGAAACAAATGAAGTATATGTCCAAGTACTACTCTTTTAGGAAGCGACACCACAGCATTCTGGGACTATAAGCATCTTCTGCTCCAAAAATTAATATAGGTAAGTCCTCGCCTTACAATGGTTCATTTAGTGACCATTCAAAGTTACAACGGCACTGAAAAAAGTGACTTATGACTGTTTTCCATACTTATGACCATTGCAGCATCCCCATGGTCACATGATCAAAATTTGGATGCTTGGCAACCGGTTCATATTTATGACCGATGCAGGGTCCCGGGATCATGTGATCCCCTTTTGCGATCTTCGGACAAGCAAAGTCAAGGGGGAAGCCAGAATCACTTAATACCTGTGTTACTCACTTTACAACTCCAGTGATTTAATACTTAACAGTGGTGGCGAAAATGTTGAAAGATGGGGCACTTAACCACATAAATATGGTTGGAAGAGTTGGAAGGGACCTTGGAGGTGTTCTAGTCCAACCCCCCTGTCTAGGCAGGAAACCCTATACCGTTTCAGACAAATGGCTATCCAACATCTTCTTAAAGACTTCCAGTGTTGGGGCATTCACAACTTCTGGAGGCAAGCTGTTCCACTGATCAATTGTTCTAACTATCAGGAAATTTCTCCTCGGTTCTAAGTTGCTTCTCTCCTTGATTAGTTTCCACCCATTGCTTCTTGTACTACCCTCAGGTGCCTTAGAGAATAGTTTGACTCCCTCTTCTTTGTGGCGACCCCTGAGATATTGGAACACTGCTATCATGTCTCCCCTAGTCCTTCTTTCTATTAAACTAGACATACCCAGTTCCTGCAACCGTTGTTCATATGCTTTAGCCTCCAGTCCCCTAATCATTTTTGCTGCTCTTCTCTGCACTCTTTCTAGAGTCTCCACATCTTTTCTACATCGTGGCGACCAAAACTGGGTGCAGTTTTCCAAGTGTGGCCTTACCAAGGCATTATAAAGTGGCATTAACACTTCACGTGATTTTGATTCTATCCCTCTGTTTATGTAGCCTAGAACTGTGTTGACATAAATTATGGGCTTGGTTGTGGTCATAAGTCGAGGACTAACCTGTAGATCAGACCAGAACAATTTTGTTTCATTGAAACTAAGTCATGTTTTTCCTCTATTGTCATGCTAGAAACACTAATTGGGTAACCGCTTCTGGAGGTCTCTGGAGGATGTAATCAAGATGAAGGCCTCGAGTTATGCATTTCTGCTCTATGACACATGATTATGACATTATGGTAAGACTTGAGTAGCTGCCATCAATTTAGATTGTTAGCCCGTGAGCAGGGATTTTCTTCTTTGGCTTAATTACTGTAAGCCCCTCTGGGATCCAGAGCAGAAATGTAGAATAAACAAACATCGTTTTTGCGGGGACCACACAGGGTGTAGCTGCAGATGAACGAAGTACTCGACAGTTACTAAGGAGGAAAAGCCTCCTTGCAGAAATTGTAATTATATCCTTTGCAAACTTCTAGGCTAGTCATTCGTGAGATTTTGTTCCCCCAGCATGAACCATCGGCCATTGTTGATATGGAAAAACTGGCTCAGCTTGTATTCCAATGACTAAAAGGAAAAAAAAAATCAACTTGGGAAGGGGATGGCAAAATGCATGTTAACATTCTGTTAATGAATTTAGTTAGCCTTCATTAGCAGACTGGTAGTTATATGAATCACCCTCAGCCTGGCAGAGTGAATGTCTAATTGCACCTTTGTAGGGCGATGCGGTAAAGGAAGTAAGGGGATGTTGCTAACTCCACTGCCTTGTATTTTGGGGGAAGAAGAGATAGGCGCGCGCGTCCTTCCAAGGACTCCTCCCTTGCATTAAGAAGCCAAATGTAGGGCATGCAGTAAACACCCCGTGCGGAATGCATTGAAGCTGCTTTGCCTTCGCTTTGAAGGCAGGGTGACACTGTTCTCACTGAAACTCCCTTTTGATAAATGGTGAAGATAAGGAAGGTAAACATGTACTGGTGGCAGTATGGGGGCAAGGATCAGTGCCTGAGAAGGGAACAGGGGATGAATGGACAGGGGTATTTCAGAGGTACCATGGAAGGGGTGTGTGTGTGTGTGTGTGTGTGTGTGTGTGTGTGGATTCCTGGGGGATAGCAATAGCACTTAGACTTATATACCGCTTCACAGTGCTTTTACAGTAATCTCTAAGCGGTTTACAGAGTCAGCATATTTCCCCCCAAAAATCTGGGTCTTCATTTTACCGATCTCAGAAGGATGGAAGGCTGAGTCAATCTTGAGGCAGTTATTTATCTATCTATCTATCTATCTATCTATCTATCTATCTATCTATCTATCTATCTATCTATCTATCTATCTATCTATCTATCTATCTATCTATTAGACTTATATACCGCTTCATAGGGCTTTCAGTCCTCTCTAAGCGGTTTACAGATTTTTTAGCAAATTGAGTCAGCAACTTGCCCCCACAGTCTGGGTCCTCCAGGCTGTGGGCAGAGTTTGCCTCCAACACTGCATTCTAACCACTGCACCACCAGGACCAAGGAAAGGAGGGGGGAAATAGCAATAGCACTTAGACTTATATACCAAGGTCAAACACAACCCTGATGCGGCCTTCAATGAAATTGAGTTTGACATCTGTGGTAGAGGATACAGACCTGAACACCACTCTGTTTTATGGACTCCTCATTTACTTTCGTCCCCTATATAGATCACAGATGATCATAGCCAGAGATAGCCAACCTTGGCAACTTTAAGACTTGTGGACTTCAGCATAGGTGACTGGGGAATTCTGGGAGTTGAAGTCCACAAGTCGTAAAGTTGCCAAGGTTGGAGACCCCTGCCATGGCTCTCCACAAATCCATTTGTGTCTTCCAGAATCATTCCATTCTACTGCTTTTTTATTTGGAGGAAAAGTTCAGAGGCAAAAGTGGTGCCTTAAATCTCATCAAAGCTTCAAACATCTTTCTCTCTTCTCTCTCACACACAACCCCAGTTAAAAATTTCATGAAATTGGACTGGGGTGCCTCATAGGTCAGTTTCGTCTTTTCAAACAACAGAATTTCTAAGTCCCCTTCTCGCTCCAGATATTTTTATGTGTTTTAGTGTTTGCAGAGTTGCATTTAACCCCTTTGGGATCTAAACTATGCCACTCTTTTTAGTGATATGTTGATTAGCAGGAAACATTTATTTCAATGTCTTAATAGCATTAGAACCTGGGTATCTATCACAGTGATGGTGAACCTTTTAGACACTGAGTGCCCAAACTGTGTGCATGTCCAAACTGAAAGGTGCACATGTGCAGGCATGCACAAACATGCACAGGCATGGGTGGATGCCCGGCAGAGAGCTGGCTGGCAGGAAGTGGGGCATCCCAATACCGGCAGCATGGAAAGAGATAAGATCTTTTTCTTTCATGAGCTTCTGTTTCGTTGTTTACAGGGAAACAGAAGCTCAAGAAAAAAACGCCATGGAGATCTGACCTGGGGCGACAGTGCATGCCAGCAGAGAGGGCTATGCGTGCCACCTCTGGCATGTGTGCTATAGGTTTGCCATCACAGATCTATCATATTAAAATAAATCACATCCAAGACATCAGAGGCATAGGCCAGGGGTCGGCAAACTTAAACACTCAGAGCCATTTGGACCCGTTTCCCACAGAAATGAAAACACCGGGAGCCACAAAGGTCCTAACCGGATGCCCCCTGTTCAGTTCTGGAGCTGACCGGAAGTTCAGTTTCCCCACCATAGAGTCTCCTCCAAGCACGGCATACTTTTTCCTCTACCTGTCCTAACCGAAAGCCCTATCAATTGTGGAGACAACTGGAAAACCCTCCCCTTGCCATAGTGTCTTCTCCTGGCGCACTGTGCATCTGTCCCCCCCCCGGAAGCTCCTCTCAAAATTGTGGCAGAGCCACAGCAGAGCCGCAGCAGAGGGAGGAAAGAGCCACATGCGGCTCCAGAGGTGCAGTTTGCTGACCCCTGCCATAGGCTATACAGTCGTACAACATTGTTTGATCTTGTTGCACCTAAATCTAACCATCACATTTTCAGTTTTACTTTTTCTTTAAAACTCCTCTTGTGAAGCAAGCAATTGACTAGTATTAATATGATAATCAAGCCTTTTCAGAAAATGGGGAAAAAATGAGTTTTTTATCTATTTCTCAGCTGGAAGTATTGGACCTAGAAAGCCTGTCTGCTTTACAAGAAACCACATTTTCATCTCACAAAGTCTGA
Source organism: Thamnophis elegans (assembly GCF_009769535.1). Classification (NCBI taxonomy): domain Eukaryota; kingdom Metazoa; phylum Chordata; class Lepidosauria; order Squamata; family Natricidae; genus Thamnophis; species Thamnophis elegans. The sequence goes on along the minus strand of NC_045552.1, from coordinate 18,101,720 downwards.
GAGAAACCTGCCATCCTGTCTAAATGTTAAATTCTCCAAATGAGTTTTGTGTGGCTTTAAACAAATCTAATCGGAACCAGCAGCTGAACAACACCTTATGACAAGGACAACACAGTTGAGTTGTGCATTTGAGTTGCTTGTCACTGGACTTTGTTCAATAGATGGAAAGGCAGCAGAGGAAAACAGCTACTTTTCTTCATCGTCCAAGAAACAGTGTCAGATCAAGAGATATTACCCCAAATAATTCTTTTTTTTTTTTACTTTTTATTCTCATGGGATGTTTTTCCTTGAAGCCCTTACTCTAGGTTCCCAACTTTCCATACCATATTGTCAAAGAACAGGGGTTCCACCAGCATGGGGTAAAGGGGCCCAATAAAAATGTCTTTGTTTTCAGACATTCCCTTTTTATCGTTCTCATCTCAGCTAATTTTAACAATTAAAAACATGCAAAACTATTCTTATCAATATCTTTAGAACTATAAATAAAAGTCCAGTTTTCTTCTAGACCTCCACCTCTCTCCCCAAAATATCACCATATAATAAAAATTAACTAGTCGAATATTATTTAATTTTGGCTCCAAACCTCCAAAGCGTCTGCATTCCTGAAAGTACAGTACTGTATGGATTCTTTCTTAGGGGGCTTTGACATCTGGTTCTAGTTGATAAAACGTAGGCTCCATGGGAAGGGGAGGTGGGGAGAGAGAAGACCCCCAAAAATATATTCCTCCACGCCGAAAACTGTTCAATCTGTCTGGCTCACTGTTTAATTATTCCATAGACAACTAATCCCCCATAACAATAGCTTGTTGAGTTGTTTCCAGTGCTATTCTCTTCTGTATTCCATCTTACTCAATACTATTGGCTCAGCTGCTCTGACATTGCTGGGGGTGGAAATCATGGTGATACTTGGAAATACTCTGATGTCACTCAGGAGATATTCTTCGTTACTTTAGAGAAGACTAATTGAACAGGACAGGGAAACCTGAGGATTGGTGGGAAATAACTTGGGACTCACATGAAAGGGGAGCATGATCAGAACTGATGGGAGGAAAGGCTGCCTATTCTTTCACACAGAAAGCTACACAACTTTTCTTCTGGCCAAATGAGACTTAGATCTCTGTGCTCCCAAGCCTCTTCTTTCACACAGTCAATAGAGAGGCACATAAAATAGGCCTCCTATTATGGTCCTCTGGTTTTTGTTGGGTTGGTGTTGAGATCAGTTCAGGTCTGTTCCTCCTCTGTTTGCAGCAGTAGAAATGACACTGCAGATATTAACTGCACTGTACGACTCTCCCATCTGTGGCATTGCTCAGGACCCACTAGGTGTTTCCAGGTAAAACTCGAGATACATTATCCGTATCAATGTTCGCTGGATGTAAACATTATCTTCAGGGGACAGTGGAGGAATGATGTGGCCAGAAAGTGACATATGGTGTTTGTTGCTCATTCGGTGACATTGGCATGGCTTGGAGAACAGGCTAGATCAGGGCAAATAAATAGATTTGCACATCTTTATTATTCCAGGAAAAAGCACATCCTAAAAACGTATTAAAGGTTTGCACTGCAGCATAAACAACCAGGTCCAAGTCCAAATTCAGAGGTAAGAGGGACCTCTAATTTATTATATTGTTTGGTGAACTTTAAGCATCCAACCTTTCAACAGTCCTGCCCTAGTTAACTGGGAGCCAGACACGGTCACAAATTCACTAGCAAATTCACGTGACCCGACAAAAGGGCGAACGTCAAAACCGCGCCCAACTAAACCGTGTAGCTAAAACCGCGACGTCATCAACACGGCGATAACAGTGCAGAGACAACAGCGCGGAGACAGAAGGGCGCTTTACAATAGCGCGGAGACAGAAAGTCGATTTAACTTAAGGTAAGGGTTAGGTTTAGGGTTAGGTTTAGGTTAAGGGTTAGGTTTAGGGTTATGTTTAGGTTTAGGGTTAGGTTTAGGGTTAAGTTAAGGGTTAGGTTTAGGGTTAGGGTTAGGGTTAGGTTTAAGGTTAGGTTTAGGATTACGTTTAGCATTAGGAATTAGGTTTAGGTTTAGTTTTACAGCGCGCTTCTGTCCCGGTGCTGTTGTCGGTGCGATTCAGCGCCCATTCATCGGAGCACTTTAGAACACGTGGTTTTATCACTGCGGTTTAGTTGGGCACGGTTTTGTCATTTGCCCTTTTATCGGTGAACCCAAATTCACTCTTTCTATACAACCCTAATTCCCTTAGGAGAGACGTTGATCCATAGCTAAGATATTAACTATTTTCAAGATCAGGTGCTGGAAAGAATGAAACCCAAGTCCAACTTGGACTCTGGAAAGCAGCCACTAGATACCAAGTGATTAGGTTCAACTTTTGAGTGTGCTTTTTGATCTTATAGGAAGGTGTTCCATTAATCAATTTTCATTCATGGGGCTTATTAACACATTTCACTCCTTGCAGGCAGCTAGAAGGCACCTTTCAAGTTTTTTTTTCTGCGACCTGTAAATTAGGTGAGGCTACAATACTGAAGAGATTTGGAAGAAAACACAATGACACAACCTCAAATATACCATCCCAATAAATTTGAAAATAAGGTAAATGGTTAAGCAGCTCTTGGAAGGTGAGGGGAAACTATTGATGAGCAAGTTTTTGGGTTGTTATTTATCTAAGAATTTCCAAAGGTAGGAAAACATGCATATAGGATGCAGTCAAATAAGATAATTCAGCTTTAGTGGTAAAAAATAGTTTTCTGCTCATAGTGTTGTTCCTTCTCTGCTCTGTCCAGCAGAAAAAAAATGACTTCAGATCAGATATCATGTAGTTCAGTGATGGCAAACCTTTTAGAGACAGAGTGCCCAAACTGTGCATGTGCGCATGGCCAAACTGAAAGGTGCATATGTGCAGGCATGCATGGGCATGGGTGGGGCATCCCAACACCCAGAACACAGCAAGAGGTAAGATCTTTTTCTTTCGCAAGCTTCTGTTTCGTCGTTTGCAGGGAAACAGCAGCTCACAAAAGAAACGCCATGGAGATCTGACCTGGGGCGACAGCGCATGTGCCAGCAGAGAGGGCTCTGCGTGCCACCTCTGCCACAGGTGCCATAGGTTCGCCATCACAGATGTAGGTCTTACCTTAAGAAGAATAATATTCCTTTTGAGGCAATTGGTTTCCTTCAGATATATACAATTTGCAAAGTAATTAAAGAGTTTTTATTTTTACACCTTATCAACCAAGGCTTAGCAAGCACATGGACGATCAAAACTGCTATCCAACATTCAACACAGCTTCACACCAACATGCGAACTGAGAGGGAAGCTGTTTTGAATAGCGTCATACTAAGTTATGTTCCTCAATATTTATTGGCAGAAAGAACCTGTCCCATCACAAATGAGCCCATGCACAGGATTTAGCAATGGTTCCTTCCTTCTTCTGAGGTTTTTTTTTTTTAAAATTACACTTTAATTTAAATGCCTCACCCGTAAACAAGTCATAATCCAGTAACTTGGATGTGAAGAGCAATTTTGCATAAATGACGGAAGACAAATATGGGCTGGTTGACAAAGTTATAGAACCATAAAATTGGAAGGAGCAAGCATCCAAATTAAACTCTCAGCCACCAAGCCTCTTTGCCTGAACATATATTTTGCTCAAATTTGGCTCAGTATATTGGGCAGCCCTATTCCACCCATTGTGATTTATCCTGTGACTGTAGTTAAGTAAATCATGGCTCATTGGTGTACAAACTAGGTCATATTCTAGGTAAGATCATGACAAATAGGCTTCATGCCAGCACTATAGCACTGTAAGCAATTCATCAAATTTCCCAAAGCCATATCAAAGCCAAGAAAATAGAAATAATAACTATCGTATTTAATTTGCTCAGTGGCTGTCCCACCTATAATCTTCTAAATACACCTTTGCTATATTTTGACAATACTTTTTAAATTTATGGCTATGGTTATTATTAAACCAGTATTGGACTGTATGTAGAGTGTTCTTCCAATTTGTTAAGACTCAGATTAAAAATTCTCCCAACAATATGCTGAGCATGTATACACATTTAATACATCTGATGCTTACCAGACTGGACGTAAGGTTTTTATATTGACCATAGCCTTCATCATTTTGATATCGGCTTTTCTGTTCAATTAAAAATGACAGACCAACTTTTGAGAAAATAGATTTTTATTAGGTTTTTTTTTAAAGAGATCAAACACTCAAAACATTGAAAGCCCCCTTTCAGATCACAACTAGTGTTTTCTACAAGCATCCTTTTGTTTAGGAGTGATCTGCTCCAACAATAGAAAAAGCCAACCACATCAGGTGGTTTGTGCTGCTCTGGTCAGTTTCAGAGACAACCGCCAATTACAGGATTAGGACCAGGGTTTGTGCTATTGGAATGGCATAAGAGGTAAAAACTTGGCAAGACCCCCCACCCCAACCTACATCATATTATATTTAAAGGCCAAATTAATTTCACAATGGAAGGATGTATTGAGTAGTGTTCTGAACATAGCTAGTAAAGCTAAGAATGAAGACTATGGAAAGAGGCTAGAGAGATAAAATCAGAACCAGACTAGATCACCTGATGTCTTTCAGTAGCTTTAGATATTAACTTTCATTTACTTGCCTAGACAATAGCAAATGGTTTTTGGAATAGCAGTTTAAAGTATCTGGAAGATACACAGAGCCCGGCTATCCCCCCATGCAAGCATCCATTGTCACTAATTGGGCAATTCACAAGCCACGTTAAGATAATTCCTTATATACATAGGATACTTGGAAGTATAGCGTTCCAAACCTCAATGCAACACTCTCCATTTACTCCAGAAAGAAGAGCATAGTAAGCAGGTAACAGAGGCCTGGTAGTGAAGGCAAGGCATAAATCCCATGTGCCTAGGAGTCTCTTCTTTGCTCTCTCCACCTAGAACTGTTTTGAAAAGTGATTTAAATATATGCTGAAATACTATTGCATTAGGAAGATGTGAATCATTTTGTATCTTGCAGAAATGATGTGACTTCTGTGTAGCAATGTTCCCTATCCATTTTTTTTGGCACCCTAGAGTGGTAGCCCTCTGCCTCAGATCATACCATATATGAACTGGGACAAGTATCATCCAATCATCAGCAGAAGATGCAATCAGCAAAGTTACAGGGCAGAAGACTGCAGTGAAACTTCAGTATGGCGTTCCCTACTTTATTCCACCTACTCTGCAAAAGCCAATTATGCCCTTAGGAGGAGAAAGGATAGCCATTTGAAAGCCACCTTTATTCCTGGAGCCTTTTAATTTGGGTGGCCTAAAACAGCCTTTCCTTGTAGTCCAGTTTATCTAGAATGTACAGGTTGGGGAAGGCTAATTTGGATCCATTTTGTTTGAGGCCGAAGAGAGAATTGAGGATTAGAAACTAAAACTATGGTACCTTTGTTTGATTAAGTAAAGTAAATCCAACAGAGTTCAATACATTGTATTTATTTATGGTGACAGATTCTAAAGAATCCAAAGTTCGTATGTCAGGCTTATTGCATGACAGATTTGATAGCTGCAGAACACATTCAAACACAAGTCTAGAAGTGCCATTCATAGTGTCAAACTCTTCAGGATATTCTCATGCACACAAGGAAAACAGCAGTATCACAGCAGATATATCTGGTGCAGCCTCTACTTATATTTCACCACATATCCCCATACAGCAAAAAGTGCTTTAAAAAAAGCATCCAGGAAGCCCTTGATTACATGGGAGAACTTTTTTTCTCCAAACACAGCATTTATCTGTTTTTTTTTGCAGAGACAATTTTTACTATTTAAATTTTCACCCATCATTTTAGCTAAAAACATTGCTGTCAGCCAGCTGTGCGGTTCTAGTGCAAACCCATTTCTCTCCTTGTAAATGTGAATTATCAAATGGTTGTCAAAGGAGACAATCTGGAAAAGCAAAGCCTTCCTTTAAGTGGCAGAGGAAACCTAGGGCAGCCCTCTTAATCATCAGGCATTGCAGCCATGTTCATGGAAGTCTTCACCGGTATAGAGATGAGATCATCTAAAGCCACCTATATATACAAGAACTCTATTTACACAGCACTGAATTTATCAGAATTGTTAAGTTTCTCTTAGCTTGTACAACTTGTAGAAATATCAAAGTGGGTGAAGTTGTGGTAGGTATTGGTCAATAAGTCAACAGAAGTTAAAAACTGCCTTACCATCTCAACTCATTGTCTCTCAGGAAGAGGCAGAGTGTTTAGCTAGACAAAATCCAAGTATATTTTATTTTTGATTTTCCTTTCTTTTAGTCTGCTCCAACAAGGTACAGTTTTGATTGCAAAGAAAACAGATTAGCAAATAAGTCAACCTTCAAAGATACACCATGGAGCATTTTGTGTATCCCTTACAGAGCAGGTATGTCCAACAGACAAAGTATCTGCTGCCCCAGCTTCCTAAAAGGTATAAACTAATCTGAACTGATATGTTGTAAAATTTCTATGCAATCCAAAAAAATATACAGGAAGAATTATTGTGCTGGATAAATAATTATTTCAAAGCCTAATTTGACAAGACATCAACAATTTCCTGTGTACAGTTGTCTACAGCTCTCTCGTCTCGTTACTTATTCTACTGTAGCAAGCGCAAGACATGAGGAATTTTCTCTACATCAAAATTTTATAAGCAAAAACAAGGCAATGGACCTGTGCAAATCAGATCCGATCCAAATGTATTTTTTTTCTAAATCAGATTTGAATTTTCAGTTCAAACATGTGAATTGTGTTAATCCAATTTGTAAGTTCAATTCAAACAAAAGTCATCTAAATTGCATCACTTCATCTGATTCAACGCATCAAGCCTAGTCTTCAATTTGATGACTTGATTCAATACATCACTGATACCTTGTCAAATTAAGACTATAAAGTTTTGCACAGCCATAACAAGCAGTGTTAAAATGTTTCCTTAGTCTAACATGGAATCAAGTAGATAGTCACAGACACCCAACAGGAAGAGAAGCACAATTCTCAAGATACTGTAGTGGGCTATCAGACACAAAGTTGAGGGCTTCTGGGCCAAGGTCTAATTGGTTCTTTTTGTTAACCAGGACAAAGGCTATGCATGTACCTTTTTATGTTTTTGGTCCAGCTCATTTTTACTCTAATACCATTGACAGTCCTAGAGGCTATAAAAGCCTGGGAATAACTGCTCCTTGCATGAAAAAGATATATTGATCCACACAGCAAAATACTGATCTACAGGCTTTCCTTTAAGAGGAATTAAAATATTAGGGTTTTGGCACTGCACATTAAATTGAATAATAATTTAGGGTAGTTCCCATTTCCTCTGGTAGCCTTGGCAATGAGGGCACATAATCCATCACATTAAAAATTCTCTATCATTATAAATTGAACCCCCATTTAGTTCCCCATCCCAGCTCTGCTCCAACTGTTAATCAGTGCTGCTGGTCCATCAAACAGCAAGCCATGTTACAGTGGCTGCTGTGGAAAGCCTCTGCCTACCTCAGTTCCCTTGACATAAATTAATGTGTGATCCTAAAACCAAAAATTCCTCGCAAACATCCATAACTAAGCTGTCAATATAGATTTCTGCCACTACAAAAAAAATTACAGTGTTTCTTTTTTTTTTTTTTTGGGTTGCAGGCACTTGTATAAGATTTCTTTGGTCCCTTAAAAGGAATTAACGCTTTGAAATATGTTCAGAAAAAAATAGAGTCTGCACAGCCCATAATGCTTCTTGCACTAAGAAAGAAAGAAAAAAATCAGCTTGCATTTAAGGTAGTGCAGCTCTACTTTTAACCTAATCCTTTCCACCCACCTTATACATTAACTCAAGCATTTTCTTCCTGTAAACATTTCTGGTAATTAGACATATCACTGCACAATTTCCCACAATTAAGTAGACTTATAGTTCCAATGTAAGAGCAAGATACTCAGCGCAAGAGACCTATTTTTTCTTTTCTTTTCTTCTGAACACACAGCCTCTGCTCCTTGCGAAGACAAAGACTGGAGCTTTTTTCAGCATTCAGCTGCAAGGGAGCCACGTTGGGTAGGAGTGACTGCAAGGCAGAAGAGGTTGCATGTGGGTTACGTAATAGTTGACGTTTATTTCCCCCATGTATGGTGCTGGCTGATAATAACAAGTCACATTTGTGACAGTTGGAATTATGTTCCGCTCAGCCAGGACCCGGAGGGCCAACATGGCAATGAGGTTCAGCGTCTGTCGTCTTTCATGTCCCATCAGGCACACCGTACTCTCATTTACCACTCTGTGTAAAGTCATCAGGCAATCGTACCTTTTGCTTTCCATTCCTACAAAGTGGCTTTGGAGGTAAGACTCCAGCTTTCGTTGCTGTTCCCCGATGTCAGGAAAGTCTATAAAAAACCTTGAACACATGTACCTCTGCAAGGCTTTCATGTCAACTTCTGATTTTGCTTGAAATCCCCTCACCAGGAGGTTGCAGTACTTCAGAAGCCCACCTCCTCTGATTTCCTCTGGATTCCTAGTAGCTATAATTCGGTTCCTCAGGTGATCAATCGCCTCCTCAAAGTCCCCATACATACTCTCCCCAGTGACAGTAGGGTGGAAGTTTGCAGACATTGGATTCTCTGAGCACTCTCCAAAGAGCAATAGTGAGTCTAATATGATCTGGAAAGAATCAACGCTGAATTCGAACTGCCGCCGGAGAGAGTCTACAAATTTGAGTTCCACATTCTTCCCACTGTTGTTTGACAGTGATATAAGGCTCCAGCGGTCAGTTTCATTGCACACTTTCACCAACTTCTGCACATAGGCCTCTTTCAGAGTCATGGGAGTGATCTTATCTTTGTTTACCCCTTCTGGGAGGAAATCCAGGAGACAATCCATCACTACATCTTTTACCAGCTGGAAAATATCCTCGCTTTTCAGATCAACACCAAAAATGAGATCCAGATCTTTATACCCCAGACCGCTGTCCTGGTGCAACACGTGGCTAGCTGCTGAGCCATTCAACCTCACATTGTGGACAGTGATGCCCTGCTTTTCTAGACGACTACGAACCACCTGCAAAGCAAGGAGAGGCAAATTGGTACGAGTTGACAGCAACTAATGGTGTGGAAAGCAGTTCAAATGGGAAATGTAACAAACCACAAGCTAGGAAATTTGAAATATGGGAATATGTTTTTAGTGTCTTTAGGGACAATACAGAAAATCAAGCCAAAAAGCACAGTGTAATAGCCAAATGTGAGACATTCCTATGAGCCCAGCTGAATACTATGTCTGGAAATGATCAAATCTACTGTTGTATCACTGTTCCCACACTTGTCTTATGGGATAAATAGCAGCTCAGGTGAAGAATTTTTAAATAGGAATAGTATAGGAGAAAGGGATTAACAACTAGCTTTACCAATAATCTGTAGACCACCTTTGTACTAAATGTTTGGCATGACACCTAGATTAATCTTAAGTAGATTTCAGGTTTTGGTCCTGATTTCATTATGCATAGTTACAGATGAACAGTTCTTCCATATACCTTGTTGTTCTTCCATCTTAAGGAGGCATCTGCCCTGACAGGTTCAAAATAAATAATTGGTCTGTCTCTTATCATCTTTACTTTCAAAGTCAGGAATTCTCCTACAACTTTCTTTTAGCGCAAATGATAAGATATAAATTTGAGGTTGTAGTTTGAAATGTGAAATAAGTTTAATATTAGTTTAAAAACTGGTGAGTGATATTCCATATTGTCAAGATTTAAGGACAAAGAAAATGTGCTCCACTAGGGACCTACAACCATACAGCTTTAAACACCTTGTGAAAAATTTAAGTTCAACTATCATGCAGCTGCAAATTTGTTCACATTTTAATGCAACTTAGGTTGTAAGTACAAACGAAGTTATTATATAGGGTTGAGATTAACATCCACACAAACACCCACACACCAGTCTTTTAGTTCTCTTCCAAAATCAATTTCCATCACTTCAGTAGACATATACAAAAGATATATGAGATATTCAGATGGCTGTACTGTACTGATACACATAAGTGTTACCTTAGTAATCAGGACTAAGTCAGGCCACAATGTCGGAAGCAGGCTTCAGAGAGAGACAATTATAATGAAAGCATGTGTTATACCCAGTTAGGAAAAAATGTTAAGATACAGAATTTCAAACCACCAATACCAGAGCACGAGCATTTTATTTTACTAAAACTAGTCATTAGCTTTCTAGTAAAGTTGGAGGTTTTAATGGTGTTCAAAAAAGTGGATAAATATCAAGCTACCGGTACTATTTTTATTCTTATATATCTATCTGTGCAATCTGAAGAAAAACCAGATTATACAGCAACTATACACATTTAAGGGGAAAAGATGGTTTAAATGTCCTTTAGGAGGTTTTTTTCCTGTTTTACAACTAGCACATAATTGCAAGCTGGATAATTTAATTAATATTAGAAGAATAAAGCTTACAGAAGACGGCTGTTTATCAAGAATACTGGTCCATTTGTATAGCTACAGTGTATCATTAGCCATCTTGCAGAATAGGCACATTAAATATTCCTTACCTCTTTTGTTTTAGAGACAAGACACATCAGGCATTAGAACAGTAACTGCCTTTTTAGGTTACGTGCTCAAGACTGGTGAAATTATTTAGCACTGGCTAATATTTTCTGGTCAGAGTCAATCGTTTCTGTTTACAGTACAATGAACTGCTATGTGACATTTAGAATAGCCCTCATTTCCTTTTAAGAACACTTGTCCTTTTGCATGTTACAACAGCATTGTTCTGCAAAGTTGTGAGGTTTTTTGTAATAGGACTTGAAGCAAGGCATATTTCATCCAATTAATTGGAGAGATATTATGGGATGCGTTGGGAGGTTATCAATATTTAATATTTCTAATATTGCTGAAGTGATCAAGTTTATTTGTGCATAAATACCTGTGAACTACTCTAGCTAAATCAGAATGCAGATCCTGGCTAATTTGTCAGTGTCCTTGTGTAGTATAATTGAATAACTAAAACAGAATTAAACCAAGTCTATATGTTTTTGTAAAAACAACCTATTACTTTTACATATATTGTTTTATTAAACAACTCACTGAAAAAAGAAGAATGTGCTTCTCTGTCAGAATATTTCAATCTCACTGGTTAATGGGGATAACTTCCAAAAGTTATCTGATCAAGAATTTTTTTTTGAACTGCATTGCAGAATTTTATTTCAGTTGTACAGGGTGACCAAGCAGGTTATATACGTATGTCAGGAGGGCACAGAGTTCTTAATATTTGCATCCAGGGACTGAAGGAGGGGAAAAAGTGAATTATATCCTTCCTTTTTTATTGGTTTTAAAAAGCTACTTTGAGTACCATTGTTGCTATAGTCATTTGTTGTGAAAGCTATAACTTTACATACTGTACTAGTGTATATTCTTTTCAAGGCATCACATTTAAAATGGCAAAACTCCTAACCAGCATATATACAAAGACTGCACCATACTTTATTTGGACAGTGCTGTTTATGCTTGAGAGAGAAAATTAGAATCTATTAGCTGAAAACCTCAGTCCAATCTGTCACTGTTCAACATCTTACCTTCTAAAACCTCTTCATCAGCATCAATGCTATCTCCAACTGCTGTCCTACACCCTACAAAATTCAATTAATCACCAGCCAAACCCATATCCCACATGCTACCGCTTGTCCTCTGAAATACCTTCATGCCAAATCAGCATTTTTCCATGCTTTGCCAGCCAAGCCTTTTATACTGGCTGTTACATGTTCCATATCACACCCACCCTATAGTCATCGCTATATTCAACTATTTGAGCCCTGTACACACTTCTATATTATTCATAATTTACTGCCAATGGTATAATTTAGGAAAAAAAATAGCAGAGGCTGCTTAAACATCAGGTGCCGTTAGCTAGCCTTTACCCATCAAATATATTGCTCCATAATCCAAAGATAGTTCACCAGGTAATTTAACATGGAATGGCAGAAATGGGGCACCACCCAGTGCATGAGTAAGATTGACTACTCTGTTTAGCTAGTTAAATACAGCACTAAATGTGTGCAGGAATATGCCAGTCTTATTAATTTTTGCTTTAAGAAATTTTATAGCTGCACATTTCGGGAAATTACAATACAAATTTAAGTAATCTGTAAGGGAGCTGTAAATTAAAAATCTAGAAACAGAATGCTGTATTCTAAAAAATATGGAATGTTCTTTTTTCTTCCATATCATGTCAAACCTCCTCCTGGACAGAATGTCATATTAAAAAGGGATTCAGCCTGCTTTGGTGGTATCAAGAAGTTTCTGTCTCTAGATTGACATTTTTAAAAACATCTCTTAATTAGCTTGGCTTCTGTGTTCAGAGGATAAAGCGATAGGTATACTAGAATTGCCTGGCAGCCATCGTGACTCTCCTTTTCAGAATTTCAAGTTCTGCGGTGCCTATTTATTTATTCATCAGATTTCCACACTGCCCATTTCACCTAAGTGACTGGGCGGTTTACAATAAAAGGCAATGTCTAATTAATGACTGAAGCAAGTATAAAACTACTACAAAAACATTAACATGAATGTCTTTATATATTGCATTCCTAACTCATTTTCTCTCCAGAAGCTCAAGGCAACGCACATAGCTCTTCCTTGTGCAATTTTCCCCAAAACTACAACTAAGTAGGATTGACTGGACTAAGATACAGTGACTACTCTTGATATCAGCTAATAACTTCCCATGTTTAAGGATGGATTTAAATCTAGATATGCACAAATTTTACAGTTGGAGCATGTGATACAAAAGATAGAACCGGAAAATCTTTGTAAAAGAACGGCTCTAATTTAGAATTCTGAAATATAATTAGTACAAAATGGGTAATTTTCATATAATACATTATGTGAGTACAAACATGCACTCCCCATGGAAACACTTCAACTCCTGGCAATTACTGTAGTGAAAGGCAGCAAGTTTTGTTCAATCCTTTAAAAAAAATAGAACCCAATGTGCCTTGTTACATCTGAGTCATTGCAGAGGAATGAAGCCACCTCCCATATAAAATGAATATGCAAGCAGCTTTTTGGCACAACATTAGTGCCTACTAAGCACAGTGTTGCTACTTTATAGACAAACAAATCCTTAGTAATTTGTGGCAGTGATGACACACTGAGCCAAGCAGGCTATTTAAGGGCAAATGGACTGTACTGGAAGCAGTTGGGCCAGCTTCTCACTGGGCAGAGATTACAAGCATCAAGTATAAATTTGTGCATCCATGAAGGTCTACTTCCAATAAACTATACAAAGAGTATTCCAAAGTAATGTATATGTTAATGAACAGGGATTTGTATGATATCACTGTTATGTAATCTCTAGGTAAAGAAGTATCATCTGCAAGACCATGTAGTGTAATGGTTACAATGCTGGAATAAAATCAAAGAATCTTCAATTCATGCAACCACAAAGTTTGTTAAAATAAAATTTGGACCAGCTATTCATAGCTATATCTATATATGAATGAAATGACAGGCATTAAAGTGATGTCCAAATTATATATCTCTCAAGCCAAAGCAAAGCACAATGCTCAATCAATGATCCAAGGGTGATGAGGCTCACTTCCTGCCAAGACAGGATACACTTGAAGCAAATACTAAGGCTATAAATGGTTGGGTGTTCTAAAGTCAATGTAAAGGTTCAACTGAACTGTGATCAAGCAAACAATAATCTGCTCCAGGCTGTTCTCATCTCAGAGTACATTATACATTCCCAGTTCTAATAAGCATATTAAAATCCATCCTATCCTCAGCAATGATATTTACAATTTTACATTTCCAGAAAAGTCCAAGCTGGTGAATGAAATGGAGAACACATTGCTTTGAACTATTATGACTGTAACGTTTTTTCATTAACCCAGGAGTGACTGAAAAGGAACAAAAAGAAGCTGACATATGCTAGAGATGTTAAAAAAGGTGACAACTGACGTACAAATGGCTGCCATGTAATTTCCCTTTTATATTGACAGTTATATCAGTATAATTGTGAACAATACCTTCATTAAAGGTAGTCCTTGATTTACAACCAATTGTTTAGTAACTATTTGAAGTTACAATGACACTGAAAAAAATGACATAAATAGTCCTCACACTTACAACTGCTGCAGCGCCCCCAGTCAAGCAATCAAACACTGGGTGCTTGCCAACCTGCATGCATTTTCAACAGCTGCAGCATCCTGGGGGTCATGTGAATGTCATTTGCAACCTTCTCAGCCGTCTTCTGGCAAGAAGTCAATGGGAGAAGTGAGATTCACTTACTGACCATGTGATTCACTTAACAACTGCAATGATTAATTAATAATTGTGATGAAAAAGTCATAAGATCAGGAGCAACTTACTTAATAAGCACGTTGCTTAAAAATGGAAATCTGGTCCCAAAATGAGTACTATCTCATCAATCTCCCAAACCAGCTTTATGCTGTTCCGATCTTTTATAATATTTCTCATCTGCAAGTTAAGCAGCCCTCAGAAATGTAAATATAAATCTATGATATGATATTCAGCAAGGGGCTTTGGGAAAATAAGCATTAAACTAGGCTAAATTATCTGACATGATGATATTTATTCTTTAACTTACAAACACAATTGAGCCCAAAATTTTTGTTGCTAAGCAAGACAGTTGTTAAATGAATTGTGCCAATTTTACAATATTTTTGCCATAATTATTAAGTGAATTTGCAGTTAAGTGAATCAAATGGTCATTAAGCAAATCCAGCTTCCCCCATTGTCACCTTGCTTGTCAGGAAGCTAGTTGGAAGATCGCAAATAATGATCACATGAGATTAGGAAGATGCAACAATCAGAAATACATGCTGGTTGCAAAGCACCCGAATTTTGATTATGTGACCAGAGGGATGCAGCAATAGCTGTGTGAAAAAATTTCATGTCACTTTTTTTCAGTGCTGTTGTAACTTCAAATGGTTGTAAATCAAGGACTACCTGTACAGTACTATGATAGTCCATCAAAGTGGACCATACAGTAGGTTCAGTAGATGAGTCTTTCCCTTCTAGGAATTGTTAAAATTTTGAAAGGAAGTCTGCACATTTGCAGAATGCTCAGACTGGGGAAGGCTGCTACAGCATATTTTCTTATCTACCATTAATATCTCTGGATGTATATCATTATCCAGGTTTTTCTTACTTCCTCATCCTAGACATTCTTTTTCAGTTTTACAGGCATCACAGATTTACTGGCCAAACATTCCCTACTAAAGAAACAACATTTAGAAAGAAATTCCCTATATAAAATTTATCTAGTGTGTAATCATATATGCCAGCCATTAATGACCAGAGCAGCTTTCATTATTTCTTTTCATTTTATACTAAAACAGACTAACTTTTGCATCTAACTAGAGAATCCTAAACTCTAATGGCATTCAGCCAAGGTCAAAAGACCAGACACCACCTTCATCAGCAGATTTATTTTCTGCTAGCAGATTCCAAGCTCTAAATAAGCAGATTGCAGAATACCAAGTGAGAGGCCAACCACAATGCAAGTTAGTCAGGTCAGAATGCAACATACAACTTTAAATAGCTTCATCAAATGTATTAATTATGAACTCCCAAGAATGAGCTAATTTGTTTTCCATAGTATTTTACATTTGTGCCTCCCTGCCCAAAAGCTTGAATAGCCTCACAATATTTTTCGGGTGCAAAAATTGCACTGAGGTCTCAAATGAGATTTCTTACAAATTAAGATGGAAAGCTACAGCATAGCTCTACCTATGAGGAAAAGGAGAAAGATGAGCAAGAGCAGTACGGAAGAGGAAGAATGTAGTTAATATTCTGGGAATTGATTCTTGTAACTGGTTATATCTCTTATATAGCATGTTGCAAAAGGGTCAACATGTTCTCATTGTTAGAGACTTGTTTTACTCAGGTCCCACAAAAATCCAAATATTTGCCTTTCAGCATTTTTTCTCCTTTTGAAAACACAGCTGGTAGGGATTCCATCTTCCAATGCATCTGCAGCATTAGCTTTCACACATGAATTAGCACAGTATTGAGCTCTTTGGAATGAAAGGTGACCTGAAAATAGCTGACTACAAGAAAAGCAAGGCACACTTCTCTCCAAGGTCTGTGAAGCCCCTCCAAAAAGGTTAGAAGCTTTTGAACAGCTGATCTGTAGTGACAACTTAGAAAAGCTTAGGCTACCCTTTCCTTGGGCACAATTGATGGGCAGGATTTTAACTTTGATTGATTGCATTCCTGCTTTTATGTAATCCACAAGAAAGCCCTGTACTACTTTTAAGAGCAGGCATTCGTCTCTTTTTCATTCTTTTTTCCATGAGTAAAGAGTTTGCCAACATAGCATAAACAGACTGGTTTTTTTTAAAAAAAACTTGGGATTATTGCAGCCAAATGTGAGAACGCACTGTTCTCTTTCACTTTTGCTGAAAGGGAGAGAAAAGCTCTGTAGAATTATAGTGGGGAATCTAGTACAATCCTCACCTATGTCTAGCTGACTGTTGGAAAACAATGGCTCAGGCATGCTACAGAGTGGCTTCATTCACACATTCTAAAAAAAGAAATCATAGTTGACAAGCAGTAGTTATACAATATAAACCAAAAGAAATCACAAAATGGGGCTTAATAAAAATGGCAAGACTCACAAAACATGCTGAGATATGGTTTGATTTTGGTTTAGGCACTGTTGCTTGTTACTAATGAATTACCATGTCTATGAACTCCAGCAGTGTGAAAGGCAATACTCATTACTTCAAAACACCAATACATTAAAGAAATGTACTACACAACTCTATACAAAACTAAACCAGTGTTTACAGCAAGACTAGCTATAATAAAGATAAAAGCATATTATGCCTTATTAGAATACCATATTAGGCCATAATAAAACATGCCTTTCTTGGGAAAAAAATATGATTGTTAACAGTCATCACCAATTTGACAGCACATAATCCAACCAATCTTTTTGGGACAACATATGTGAACATAGCAACTTTAGTTCATTAACTATGGGTTATGGTTTAGAACTGTGTACAAACTCAGCCACTTACAAGCTTCAACATGAATACTCCTTTATGGAAATAAGTCTTTTTCTAAAAGAGAGATGCCCTTGGCAGAAACTAAAAACTTACACCATCTAGATTCCTCTCACTAAAGACCAATCAGTAATCATTATTAAAGCAGAGCTCTGTCCCAAGATGTAGTATGCCTCTTAGTTCCATACCTTTGACATTCTATTAGTTATCATTGACCCAAAAGTTTTATGTAGTTTAGAATTGGCATATAACCAGTGGGGGAACTGCAACCTACCAACCACAGCTTCCAGCAGCCCTAAACATAGCCAATGCAAAGGAATAAACTGACTTACTTAGCATCATATGTTTCCCTTGTAGCTTTTTCCCAAATTCAATTCTGAGAGACTGAAAATTCCTAGGCATTAATAGAATTGGAGCAAAAGTTGGCAACTTACATCTTCAAAATGTTCTGAGTGTAAGTTCTCACCAACACAGTTAATGCCAAGAAACTGTGAAACTTCAAAGCATGCATAGCCTTATATTGTCAACAAGGTTAAGAACAAGTTCCACCTGTCTTTAACATGAATTTGTATGTAAGTCAGAACTCATACTTACAAATGGGCTGCCTATTACTAAAAATGGTGGACAGCATTCTCCTTCCTAGAGATGATAAACTGAAGATGTGCTATGTTTTTATGAACCACTGAAAACAGTTTGTATATTAAAAACAGGCAACTTCAGTGGTTTGTCAGCTTAAGGAAAGAGAATACCATCTGCCATTTTTAGTAATAGGAAACCCATTCGTAAGTATGGGTTATCTGCAAGTCAGTTGTTTTTAATCCAGGGATTGTCTGTATACCTAAGTTAACTCTAACCATTTATGAAAGGCTTGGAACCAAGGAACTAAAGGGTCTATTCTCCAAAATGTTCAGTCCTTTATGTATAACCCACTTATACAAGTTCACAAACCCAATGCTTCATCTAAGAAATCTCATTGCATCTGGACACCAATTATTGGAACCTGCATATATTTAACTACACCCATTTAAATGCTGTACAGCTCTGTTTAGGTCAGGACTGTCTTCTAAATAGGGCACATAAAGATACCAGTGATTTCAACCCCTCAAAGTGAATGGAAACTGACTGTATTAAATCATTTCTATGCACTCTATGTATACTATATAATAGAAATGACTTCACCCTCTCCCAAACTAATTGCATTCATATATCTTTCTTCTTAAACGTCTTTATCAGGAGTTGCAGTCCTACTACTTCAGTAAATTCTTCACAAATCAACTGCTTGAGCAGGAGGTTGGACTAGATGATCCACAAGGTGCCTTCTAACTGTTAATCTGTTAAACACACCATTTTGCTCCAAATGTCTGATGTCTTGGGTAATCTATGTGCGATTAGCTACCTGGCAGCTAATTTATCTTGATGTCACTGTTGTGAACCAACCATAAGTCTTGTAGCATCTTAAAAGTCTACAAATAGTATGGCATAAACTGTTCTGAACTACAGGCTACTTCACATATTAAAAAACCATGATCTAAGAATATAACATAGAACTCTTTTTTGACACAGAGGACCTAAATTATTGCCCAACCCACGATAAATCTCAAAGATACCTTCCTCTAAATCCCATTTTGTTTGGGATTACAACCTTTTCCGCTTCATAATACAGCCACTACACAGCCATCCAGTGGGCAGTTTACTTTCATATTTATATTTCATACAGCTTTACCTTCCTAGGCAAAATAATGTTTAAATGAATGAATAGTTTAACTTTTAGCTGCATCTCAAGAACTTGAAAACTGCAGTTTAGGGGGATGTATCACACTGGTCTAACATAATTGAAAGCCTTTTATTGGATCATCTCATATTATTGCTAAACACAACAGTTATTATGGTTATCATTTTCTGCATTTTCACAATATAGTAAGCCAAAAATTAATCCAAGAGTTTGGATGCACAAAATTTATTGGCCAGAAATAAACTAGATCTTTGACCTGGATACACATATGAATAGTTACTGAGCATTAAACTATAGTCTGCCATCTACAGATGATCTAGTTAACCTACAACTGAGCTATTCGTTCAACAAAAAAGTGCACCCAAATTTACCCACAGAAGATTAAAGTTCATAGGAATGAGGATGTAGAGTTAATGCCAACTTAATTAATATAACTTTATAGGAAGTTTTATCAAGACCATTTAAAAAAAAAGACTGACCTTCTAAGCATGTACACTGTATCAAATTCTATGGGGGTGGGGTAGGGTAGACTGTGGCTAAATGTTCCTTTAAGTGCTCTGTAGCTACCCTGGTGGGCTTTTTTTACTATATTTTTAATCTTTCACTGCAGAGTTATCGGAATAAAATTTAAAAATACTATTAGAATGAAAAAATCTGGCACTGAATATTTTTTTAAAAAATACTATTAAAATAAAAGAATCTGGTACTGAATAAACTAAAATAAAAAAAGCTGGCACAGAGTGGGAAACATTTTTTTTTTAAAAAATGGCCAAAATTGTGACAGCAATTAACCCGTCATCTCATCTTGACACTATATAACTCTGGAGTTCTACCTGGGTTGATATCCTAAAACAGCTAAATAATTCCAAATAAATTCAAGGACAAATGGATTCAGCTGATGAGACTGCAGCTCTCACGGGAAGCTTCCAGGAGATGCCATCCCCTCTTCCTTATAAAGGGACTTAACCTCTAAGGTGTTTTTTTGTTTTAAATCAATTTAACAGTGTCCTATTCGACCCCTCCACCCCCACTTCCCCATAGGTAAGAGGGAAGCTTCCAGGAGATGCCATGCCCTCTTCCTTATAATGGACCTTACCTTCAAGTTTTTTTTTTTAAATCAATTTAACACAGTCCTATTCGATTTGACTCCCTGTGCTTCTCTCTGTCCTCCCTCCCCCCCACAATAGGCGAGAGGGAAGCCTCTAGGAGATGCTATCCCCTCTTCCTTATAAAGGGACCTCCAAGATGTTTTTTTTAATTTTAAATCAATTTAACAGCGTCCTATTCGATTTCACTCTCCATGCTTCTCTTCTCCCCACCTCCCTCGCTGCCGACCATAGGCGAGAGGGAAGCTACGCTGCTTTTAAACCCACATAAACCTCTAAGCTTGAGCAATTCCCACCCTGAACTTCACCGTCCAGGCCTTCCGCACAGCCTTGAAGAACTGGCTCACCCGTCAGGCCTGGGGATAAGGACCATTACCCCGCCCGAATGTTGTATGCATGTTGCTTATTATTTTATTATGTGTTGTCGTCTTAGTGCTGTATTCCCCCCTCCCTGGTTTTCTGTGAGCCGCCCTGAGTCCCCTCAGGGAAAAGGGCGGCCTACAAATAAAATCAATTCAATTCAATTCAATTCAACTTAAGCATCCTCCCAATAAAGGGGGCGGCTCCTCCGCTAAAAATACGCGCAGTGACTTTTCCAGCGGCAGATCCTGCCGTGCGGCGGGCGGCCCTTTAATTCCCGAGGAAGCCCGAATACCGACTATTAATTTTAGGAAGAGCCCTGGTATGTACGATGCGCATTCCGAACTACTGAGGCGTTTTTCCGCCGGCCTGGCCTTCTTCCACTCACCCCCACCCGCTTCCCCAGGCGATCCCACATCCCGGCCCCGAAGGATACGGAAGGTGTCCCGCCCCACCCCGTGTCAGTCAGTCATCCCGAAAAGCAGGCTGCGTTCCTGAGGTAAATCATCATCCCATCCGGCGGGATCTCCAAACGGCTCCCCCGCCTGCCTCGGGCTTCGACTCTCCACGCACCTGCACGATTCTGCGGGGCCGCACCGACAAGGTGGGGAAGTTGCCGCGGCCGTGGATGGGGACGGCTTCTTCCAGGATGTGGTCCAGCCGCTGCACCTGCTCCCAGCTGAGGACGCTGAAGCGCCCGTCCCCGTCAGCCGGCGTGGTCGGCGGCGCTTTCCCCGAGCTGGCGGTGGCCGTGCCAGCCGTCCCGGTCCCCGTGGCGCGCATTGTGAGGGGCTCTTCCCAAGGGAGACAAGAAAAGGGAGGGTGGGTGGCTGTGGAGGGAAGTAGAGAAGCGCCGGAGAAAGGCGGAGACACAAACCGAAATCAAACACAAAACGGGGTTGGAACGGCTGAGGAAACCGCTTCACCCCACCAAAAAAAACACAGAGGAAAATTCCAGAAGGTGAAGAAAGGCGGGAAAAAAAACACCCGAGGAAAGAAATCGTTCTGAGGGAAACCGGAGGGGGCGGGGAAAGGGAAGGCGTAACCTCGGCGCGTGCAAGAGCCAAGTTCCCTTCCTTCCACCCGTCCCCTCCTGTCTCTGCGCCTGCAACGCTTGAGCACTGCGGGGAGCGCAGCCCCAGCATTGCTTTATATACTACGGTGGCGGGGCGACGCGATTGGCTCGGGTTGGCGAACCAATCTTGGACGAGCTTTAGAAGTTCGGGGGGATGGCCATTGGGTGCGAGAGGAGGGCGTGGCGCGGAGTTGGGGACGGCGACCCACCCCCTGGGTTATTAGACTGGGGGTGGGCGGGGAAAGAGGAGGAGTTGGAGATGGAATGAAGGGAAGATGATGGGAGAAGGCGTTGGGCAGCTCAGACGTCAAAGGGAGTCCTGGCCGCGATTGGCTATCAGGGATTTGGAGCCTTGTGAAAGGCAGCCTTGTCTAAAAGGCAAGGAGATTTTGATCGATTCTTGTCCGTTGTGCTGGAGCTGATGAGGCATGAGATGTCCGTGTAATATATTTCATATGCAATGCTTTATTGGTATGTAAAAGAAGGGAGTGGACCAAAGCACGGAACAATACTGGACATACGTTTAAAGGAACTCCTGTCTTCATTTTTTTCAGAATTCAATCAGGTATTGAAAACGTAATATGGGAAACAAGCCATGAATTTAAATCAGATTGGTTTTGGGGCAGATTGGATGAGATAAAGTCTGTTGGTGAGACCTGGATAATTTCCCTGAAAATTTATGCAGCTTATTATTGTAAATAGAAAGAAAAAAAAACTGATTATGTAAATTAAAGTTGTATGGATATACTGCAGATGCAATATGAAATGTGAGGGAATACTGCAGCCCCCTGTTACATCTAATATTGTGCTGGTGAAGCTGTTAGAGAAACATTAAAAATGTAATCGTGATTTCTTAAATCAATTCTGATGAATTGAAACAATATTAATCATTCCATATCCTTTTCTTGTACCTACCAGACACAATCTGAGCTAAAGGTAAACATAGTTGATCTGATTAATCTCAGTAGATTTAATGCCTAATCTTCGGAAGACCAAGCAGCTGGGCTAGATCTGAAGATTTACTGTATTTAAAACTGGGTGAGGTTTCACTCACCCATTCAGAGCTGCAGATAATATGGAGGTCCACCTGAGCTTACTTGATTGGGAGGCAGATCAAGGCTACATCTTGCATCTCTTTCCAGATTAAGAGGTCTGGTCATAATCACTCACATCTTGGTTATTTTTCATTTTGATTCTGCAGTGTGCTGTACATGGAAGGGCCCTTGAAGATCATCCAGATGCTGCAACTAGTCCAGTGGCATTGAGTAGTAACGGGCATCTATGTAATACCACTATTCCATAAGCTCTACTGGCTCCATATAGACTTCCAGATGCAAGTCAAAGTATTTATCATTTATAATGCTTGCATGGCACAGACCTGTTTTATTTGGAAAACTGCCTATCTCTGGTTACTTTAGTCCATTCCATTAAATTGTACAGGGTGAGCATGCTCCAGTCCCTCAAGCAATATTATCTAATGAGACTCGATGTGCCTTTTCTGTTGCTACACCTGTACTTTGGAACAAGTCCACCCCACCCCACCCCACTGGAGTTTTGGGTGATCCCGACCCTATTAGGCTTTCGTGGAATCATGAAGACCTGGCATTTCTTCCAGGTACTGGGCCAGGACAATAATTATGCCCATTCTACTGGGAAAATAAGAGCTTGTTATATCCAGGCTTGGATATGTGTACCTTATAGGATATAACTTTGGCCTGTTATATTAGCTTTTTAATTTTTTGGGAGTGTTCTTGATGTTTATTGATACATGCTGCTGAGATATATAAATTATGAGTAGGAGGGCCTACTAAAATTCTCAAGTATAAAACTAAATGATTTTTTTAAAAAAAATATTGAAACCAAGTACTCGATGAGTAAATACTTTGAGACCATTGAAACGATGAGTTCAATTGGGCCGTTACAACTGCCGTTGTACATACAATTTAAAGCTTTTGAATCATGCATTGATTGGGCGTGCTATACAACATATAACATTAAGGTATAGGTGGTTTAGTCATTATTTATCAAATAAGTCACAACTTAGAATTCACACAACATTCGAAGCCACGAGTAGTAGTTAGTAATGCCGCAAGGATTGGTTTCATGCAGCATGCTGTGTCAAACCAAACAATCGACATTGTGAATTTTGGGTAATGCATAAAAATATGTCTGTATACCTGATTTTTCTGAGAAGAGCCATTGCTCTTTCATATCTCTTTAGGTTCACTCGTTTAGAATTATAGTTGAATGTGCTACATTGGCATGAACTCAACCTAATTGGCAATGGCATGATGCATTTCTCCATCTATCTTTTGACTTCCCTGTAGTGCTTCTATTTTTGTAATGCATTTGCCAAGGCTCTTTGTGCCTCTTTTTGTTCTGCTCTACTTTTACATGAATAGTTCTTCCTTGAATTCAATGGTTTTGTGGCAATCAGCCTGCTGCTCTGAACAGAGTTGTTGAAATCCTGTTGAACCGTTGTTGTTTGCTGAACTGCCAACATTAAGTGCTTGTAATTCTCCAGTTAGTACTAGTGTCCCGACAACCTGGAAGCTCCAAGTTCATGTTTCAGAAAAACACTCAAAAGCTGGACAACATGCAGTCACCGCCTCATTTGTAAAGTTTCTAGAGCATTCTCACACTGTACTGCCAAGATTTGGTGACAAAACTGCCAATTTTCCTTTGTATGATTTTTTTCCTGGTTTTACAGTAAACCAGGAAACCCTCCAAAAACACAAAGTACAAGCATTACAATCTGCAAAGATCTGAAAAGCCCAGAACTGTCTGAAAACATTACTCCCCCTCTTTGAGTTTATCACATCAGGCCTCAGTAGCCCTTGGGGGAAAAATGACATTTGCTTTTTTCTACCTAACTCATCGTATAGTTTAGTACAGTGGTGTCCAACCTTGGCAACTTTAAGACTTGTGGACTTCAACTCCCAGAATTCCTCAGCCAGCTTTGCTACAGTTTTGCTGGGAGTTGAAGTCCACAAGTCTTAAAAGTTGCCAAGGTTGGAGACCCCTGGTTTAGTATGTTGTGTGAACCAGTCCTTCTGAGGCACAGCCAGACCACTTGGCTTGTCCATGTACATGCTTAGTGTAGCAACCAGGGGTGAGTTCCTGCCAGTTCTAACCTCTTCTATAGAAGAGGTTCCACAAATCTACTGTGCCGTTTAGAACTGGTTCCAGCTCCCTCCCCCCGCCCGTCCGCACATCATCAAGATGAAGGAGGAATTCTGGGAGTTGAAGTCCACAAGTCTTAAAACTGTCAAGTTTGAACACCCCTGGGGTTTTTTTCTAAAGGGTTAGGGGTGCAAGGGTCTTTTAACTTGACAGCTTTAAGACTTGCACGCTTCAATGCCAGAGTTCCTGAGCCAACATGACTGGAGGAGGAATTCTGGGAGTTGAAGTCCACAAGTCTTAAAGTTGTCAAGTTTGAACACCTCTGGGTTTTTTTTTCTAAAGGGTTAGGGGTGCAAGGGTCTTGTAACTTGACAGCTTTAAGACTTGCGTGCTTCAAATGCCAGAGTTTCTGAGCCAACATTTTGGTTGCTAAACAAGAGCGTTGTTAAGTGAGTTTCTCCACATTTTATAAGTTGGCCACGCCCACCCAGTCACATGGCTGGCAAGCCACTCCTGCCTGATCACATGGCCGGCAAGCTACTCCCACAAAGCAGGCCACACCTACAGAAGAGGTTCTAAAAATTTTTGAAACCCACCACTGGTAGCAACCATATAAGTGATAATGAACATAAGAGCTAAGAGTGATGTTCTAGTGTTGCCTTCAAAGACAATACGGATCTTATTTTTGGTACTCTACATCCTATATGTCAAACAACTAAAGTATTATTATACAAGTATAATACAATATAGTACAAGTATTATATAAACAACTATACCATAAGGGGTCCTTGCTACTCTCTGAGTTTGGTTTCCTTTCCTTCTGATAGTTCATTACCCAAACTAGGTAACATCAGGGCTAGTACCTAGTTTGAGTAATGAAACATCTGCAAGAAAACCACCAACTCTCATTACATTATATTCTGCCCTACCTTTGTCCATTAATATGCAAATATTGTTACCTAGTTTGGATAATGAAGAATCTGCAAAAAAAATCCACCAAGCTCAGAGGGCACCAAGTACCCCTCATTTCAACCCTGAACTACAAATAATCTCCTTTATTGGTACTATATGTTGTAGATTTGGACAGTGAGGAGAATGGGGAGAAACCTGGGCCAGTCTTGGAGTCTAGGGAAGGCTCTGGTGAGGCCTCTGTATTGGATGCAGGGAGGAGGCCAGAGCCGTATGCCAATTATAAGCTGCCTTCAGAGTCAGACATCACTGAGGCAGACAAACAGCTGGAGCCTGTTCTCAGTGCGCGCATGCACAGAGCTGCCAGTTGAACGGAACAGCTAAAGAACAGGGTTCAACTTGGGAGTAAGGTCACAGGTGGACGATGAATGCCCCCTCCCAGAGGAAATAAAATAGGAACAAAAGGGGAGTGGAGCTTGCAGGAGATAATTAGTTTGCTTAATTGGTTTGTGACTTTCTGAGACTCCTTGCCAAGTTTTGCAGATATCTGCCTGGCAGCTCTCCAAGCCAGATAAGGTCTGTGACTGTAAATCCTCCCTTGAAAGACTTTACTATAGGAATGAGCAGAATTCACAGTAAATTAATAAAAAGGTTTTTGTGGGGACAAGGAGTTTGCTTCATGCTCTTGGGAAGCCTAGGTCAGAATACTGTATTTATCGTTTGGAATATAAATGTGAATTTAAGGTCTTTATAGACAACAAAAGAACAATCTTGGGAAACCAGTTGTTGTATTTTTCTTTTGGCAACTAAGGTGGCACAGGGACTGGGGAGTGATGTAGTGATTGCACTGGCAGAAATGGGACCTATTTGTCCCTGTTTGGACATTCAGCTGTGGGCCTAGAACAGTAAGGAGCACACTTAAAAGCATTAAATGCCTTCTTTTTATTGAAAATGAGCATTGCCAATGTCAATGCCAAGATTTGAGGGGACATGAACCCTTATATAGAAAATGTTCTCTAGTGTGGGAAGCACACTGATAAAAAGAGAGGGCATCTTGACATTTATTCTAACAGCAGAGAGCTGAGAAGGTTTGCTTTACAAGTGTCTGTAAGTCGGATTGAAGTGAAATAATGATGTAGTAAGAGAAACTGGGTTGAAAATGTGGCTTCTTCATCAGGCCCAGGATAAGTTATGATCTATCTCCCTTGGAAAACCAAGGTGATTTTTGTAATGGGCTTTGCTGTTTCTCTAATGCGGATTATATTATTTTTGATTTTTATTTTGGTGCCTTGTATATTTTAGGGACGCGGTGGCTCAGGGGCTAAGATGCTGAGCTTGAGGATCAGAAAGGTCAGCAGCTCAGCGATTCAATCCCTAGCGCCTCATAACGGAGTGAGCTCCCGTTACTTGTCCCAGCTTCTGACAACCTAGCAGTTTGAAAGCATGTAAAAAATGCAAATAGAAAAACAGGGACCATCTTTGGTGGGAAGGTAATAGGGTTCTGTATGCCTTCCGCATTTAGTCATGCAGCCGGCCACACGACCACGGAAACGTCTTCGGACAGCGCTGGATCTTCGGCTTTGAAACGGAGATGAGCACTGCCCCCTAGAGTCAGGAATGACTAGGACTCATGTGCGAGGGGAACCTTTACCTTTACCTATATTTAAGGAATTATAAAACTGCTTAGTTGCAGATTGTGACTAAAGCAGCCTGTAAGTTTGACTAACCAGTTTATTTTGGATGTTCCATTCTGTCTTGTTCCATTTCCTTTCCTCCATCCGAGAACTGACATTTTGTGGACATGGCACATCCTCAGTTTTGTTTTCTGGAGTCAGCCCTCATCATTTTTTATCCTAAAGAACTTTTGTATGTACGTGAACTGCATGATTCTCTAAACCACTCCTGCCTTGAACACAGCTGGTGCTATTCTTATTTTTCCATTGTTGTTAAGTGTGAAGCTTCCTAAATGTATATGGATTTCTTCAATTTCAATTTTTTTTTTTAAAAAGATGAGTTTTCAATTCAAGATGGGTTTTAAAGATAAAAAAGAAAAGAAATTTTAAGGAGGAATCTGTTCAATGTTTCATTTTCTTTTTCCCCTTTTCTATCCTCCAATGTGTTTGGGAAAAGGAATCACTGATCTGGAAGGGTCTTTTGATTGGGAGAAGATGAACCAGTTCTAGGCACAAACACACATTCAGGGTGGATAGCAGTGTTGTACCTCTTGTCCTTATTCACAACTAGCTGATAACCCGATGTTGCCTGGGTATTTATTTATAGGGGGGAAATATCCGGACCACACATAATTTCTAATATTGGATTTTCCCCCTTACTAGAGGGAGCCCCCTTGTGGAGTACTGTGATGTCGTTACCATGGCAACTCCACTGTGCTGCATAGTAGAAGCCATTTTACGGCAGTACAATAGAAGCCATTTTAAGGCACAACAGGCTGTGTCTTAAAAGAACACACACCCTGAGGGGTTTTCGGAGTGTCTTACTCCCACAGTGGTTTTTCTAGAGAGTTAAGTCATCTGTACACCAGAGAGAGAGAGATAAGTTTTTATATATAGAGATACTGGAAAATATTTGAATAAAAGGATCCTCCAAATGAAATTCTTTGGAAATATGCAAAATGGCAACTAAAAATGAGGAGGGGGGAATTGACCATGATATATATGTGTCAGGAGCTGTGCTACCTAGATAAATTTGAGATTCCTTCTAATCCTTTTATTCTAAGGGGGCAACTTATTTGTTTTTCATAATAATTACTTTGAGAATACAAGTAGTCCTCAATTTACAATAATTCACTCATTTGTTTGTTTGTTTGGTGTAAGAAGCGACTTACAACCGGTCCTCACACTTACAACCGTCAGAGCATACCCAGAGTCACAGAATCAAAACTTGGGCACCCCAGCAACCATCCCGAAGTCACATGATCACCATTTGCAACCTTCCCAGCTGACTTCAGACAAGCAAAGACTGTGGGGGAAGCCAGGTTTGCTTGATGACTGCAATGATTCACTTAAGAACTGCAATGATTCATTTAACAACAGTGAGAAAAAAATCATAAAATCAGGTGTAACTCTCTTAACAAGGGCCTTGCTTCGCAATGTAAATTCTAGCCCCAATTATGGATGCAATTCGAGGAATATTAGCAGTACTTACATAATGTGATTCCGAAGTATGCTGCTCTCCAATTGCTCATCAGATCACTCATGTCTACTAGTACAATTAATGGAAGATGATCAACACAGGTCCTACCTTGGATTTTCCATGTTGACTGAAGTTTGGTGGATGGAAGCAAGAGACTACACCTTTTTGTTGTGAAAGTGGAGACTGAGAGGAATTTTCAGAGAATAGGTAGCACAGTTTGACTAATTAACTGTTGACTTATAACAGTGATTAGGAAATCTAACTCCCTAAAGCAGGGATGTCAAACTTGATTTCATTGAGGACAGCATCAGGGTTGTGTTTGACCATGGGGGGTGGGGGTGGAGTGGGCGTGGCCAGCTTGACATTACTCAGCATTACTGCCAGCAAAAACGGGCTTCCAAGCTCCGTTTTTGACTTTGATGGCCTCCTGCAAACTTCTGCCAGAGAAAATGGAGCCTGGGAGGGCAGCCCTCCCGAGCTCTGTTTTCATTGGTAGAGGCACCACAGGCCAGTCCTTCACTGTTTCCAGGGTGGCCCCGCGGGCCTGATCTAAGCACCCCCCCCCCAAGGACTGGATCCGGCTCCCAGGCCTTGAGTTTGATACCCCTGCCCTGAAGCTTCAGTTAAATCGGCCAGTGATGAAGGATCTCAGAACATTCCTTGGATGTCCCATCTTTGATATTAGTGAGTTACTTTTTTTATTGTCAATGCACATGGTATAATGAAATTAAATGTCGCCTTCAGTGTACATTATAACTATAAAAATAAAAACACAAACATACATCTTTTGCATTCTATATAATTGAAATTGAAAACCCGATATTGCACTATACCATAGAATTCAATATGGTTACTGCCCTGGGATAGAAGCTGTTTTTCAGCCTACTTGTCCTTGTTTTTATTATCCTGTACCGTCTGCCAGATGGTAACAGTTCAAAAAAAAAAAAGGGTGCCAGGATGAGATGGATCTTTAAGAATGTTTTGAACTTTCTTAAGGCAGGAGAGCTATAAAGCTCTCTATAGCTGTAAAATGCCTTTGATATTGAAGACAGTGGGAGACATGTGGGTGCATTTAGCTTATCTGACAACTCTCTGTTGTTTTTATTAAACTCTTTTTGTGCAGATTACCAGTTCTCGAGCAATTCCTAGGTGTGCCAATGAAGTTGCAGCCCAAGTGTGAGATTCCAGAATCCCTTAACCGCAGTGTGAGGAAAAAAAAACTAACCTAGGCTTGAGAACAATTGAACAAAAAGATTGAAGAACAAAGAAATGTCCGCCGTAGTTAATTACTTAGCATTGGAGGGGTGTGAATAAGATATGCTGTGGAGAGGTTTGCTAATTCTGCAGAAAAACCTGTGTAGGCAGGTTTTTATAGTGGTGTGTTTGTAAAAGAACATAGCAAAACTTTGACCGTAATAGCTAGCAACCCAGGAAGTTCCTTTTTTAAACCTGTGGTTTCCAGGGATGTCATAATGATATGTTGCATTTTAGTGGAGTGATTTAAATACATTGTGCTGGCTGTTTACCACAGCTGCCTGCTGCGTAATGTCGAAGCCCTTCACACTGGTTTACATTTCTTTCTCTATATTTCTTCCTATTTTAGAATAGCTCCATATCTTACTTCGCAAAGAACAGCTCTGTCTTTGAAAAGATGCCCAGTCCGTATCCCTGTTAAAGAAGAATATCCCTCAGGGAGAACAGCATTGCCTTTGGTAGTATACTCACAATGAATGCCTGGATGACAAGCAGCGTAGCTCCATATTTTTCCTGGCACAGATTTCCCCCTTAGGGTGAGAGCATCTTTCTAATTTTAAATCGGGATCTGTCTGTATAAATCATCAGCCACCAATTTTACCCAATTTTCTCTTCCTCCTTTTATCCTCTTCTTTGCCCCCTAATATGCACACGGATAGTTCTCAATGTACTGTGGCGGCCCACCAGCTGCCTGTGGAACTGGCAGCCGATTTGGACAATGAAGAGGTTGGGGAGGAACATGGGCCAGTCCTGGAGTCTGGGAAAGGCTCTGATGAGGGCTCTGTGTTGGAGGCAGAGATGGGACCAGGGCCGTCTGACAGTTATCAGCTGCCTTCAGAGTCAGACATCAGTGAGGCAGACAAACAGCTGGAGCCTGTTCCCAGTGTGGGCATTGGTATTCATACACAATAATCGCAATATAAAACCAATATGGTAAAGATAAAAACTTCCCTTGATTTGAGAGGCGCTCCTGGGGTTTAAACTAGAGGTGGTATTCTACCGGTTTGGACTGGTTCACCTGAATTGGTAGCGGAAATCGGAGGTGGCCCTGCCCCCGCCCCGGCTCCATTTAGGCCCTTTTTTTCACCAAAAACGCATGTGCAGAAGGCTGTGCGCATGTGCGGAGATGGTGCGTGCAAGCAAAGCACGCGCACATGCTCATATTTGCGAACTGGTAGGGAAGGTAAGTGAATACCACTCCTGGTTTAGACAGAGTTAAGCCATAATGTAATTTAGTTTTGGCTCCCTGTGTTTTGTGAACTTTGCCTTTATGGTATTTTTTAGTACATTTTAAGTTTTGTCTAACAAACTAGAGGAGAAACACCCATGGCTTAGTACAAACCCAAGCTTTTCTGTAATATGCTCCTCATTTCTCCCAAATGGAAAAGGAAAGGCAAAATTACAAAGCATTGTTTCTTTGGGATGTGAGGCTAATTTTGGCTGATTTGTGACTTTGCTGCTCTGGCTTTATAATTAAATATAGAAGCAAGACACTTTGGAAAGCAGCTTTTGTCAACTCAAGTGCAACTACAAATTGTGGGTTAGATCTCCCAGAGGTAACAGCTGTATTTTAAGCTTCAGCCAATTTGCGTCCTT
The DNA here is from genome assembly GCF_009769535.1 of Thamnophis elegans. Classification (NCBI taxonomy): domain Eukaryota; kingdom Metazoa; phylum Chordata; class Lepidosauria; order Squamata; family Natricidae; genus Thamnophis; species Thamnophis elegans. The sequence continues at coordinate 18,070,409 of NC_045552.1, read as the reverse complement.
CATTCAAAATCTGCCTACCATAAAAACATCCCTTCCTGGACTGAGTTCGCATAATATACCTTATCGGGTGAGTTTATAAATCTGATAGTCCATTTACATCATATGATACTCTTATTTCAACCTGGGTTAGTACGTTTGCATTTATTTTAACTAAATTTGCTTTCTATAACCCGCATTTTGTCTCCTAAACCAGATTAAGATTAAGCAACAATGATCTAGTGGCAATCTATCTGGTTTTAAATGTTTGTTATCAGGTTCACCGACAAATGCGTGCCCGACAAATGCGCGCTGACAAAACTGCTGCGACAAAAAGGCGATGTTGAAAGCGCGCCCACTAAAGCACGTCAACAAATGCGCACCGACAAAAGCGCACCGACAAAAGCGCGCCATCGAAAACAATGTGAAAACAACTGTAACAACGTTAACAACCCTAACCCTAACCTAAAAACCCTAATCGTGCTTTTGTGGGAGCGCTTTAGTGGGCGCGCTTTTAACGTCGTTTTGTCACGGCAGTTTTGTCAGCGCGCATTTGTCGGGCACGTATTTGTCGGGTCACGTGTTATCACGCCTTTCATATTTGTATACATAGTTCTGTTTATTCCATGTTCCTTAACTACCTGAGTTACACATTTTACAAGTGCATTTGCTCTGCATGCTAAGCGTGGTTAGTTTTAATCTTTGTGGGGTTGGTTTTGTGACTTGGCAGGTAGTGGAATGGATCCAGGCAATTTGGTTAGATTGTAGGTCTGTGGCAAAATGACTAGGCCTGCTATGCCCGCCAAGCCATGCCCACCAAGCCACGCCCACCAAGCCACACCACGCCCAGCACGCAACACCCACAGAACCGGTAGTAAAAAAAATTGAAGCAAAAAGTATTAGATGAATTTAGCCTGTGAAAGGTTTAGCCATTCAGGAACTACTCTGATTATCTTCTGATCTTTCATTTCCTCCTGAGCTGCTTCTCTGTTAAAGAGTGGACTGAGCAAACAGAAAACAAAAACGAACAAACAGATAGGTGTGTTCAAACCAGGGGTGAAATCTAGCAGGTTCTGGAGAACTGGTAGCGGAAATTTTGAGTAGTTCAGAGAACCAGCAAATGCCACCTCTGGCTGGCCCCAGAGTGAGGTGGGAATGGAGATTTTGCAGTATCCTTCCCCTGCTATGCCCGCCAAGCCACGCCCACCAAGCCACACTACGCCCAGCACGCCACTCCCACAGAACCGGTAGTAAAAAAAATTGAATTTCACCACCGGTTCAAACCAAACCCTGGATTGTGGTTTACTATCGGGCCATGACCTGCTTGGAGCCAGACCGTGCACATGGTGGATGCATATGTGCATGTGCGCAAAGCTCCCCTCATGCGAGTGGTGGTTGTCTTGCATTTCCATGTGAAATTTCCCTCACACTAATGGCAGCCGCTTGCCCTCATGCACGAAGCCCCCCTCACTCAAGCGGTGGCCAGTTTGCGTGTGAAGCTTCCCTCGCGCAACCAGCAGTGGCTTTTGCTCACATACAAACCTCCCTTTGCACGAGCAGCGCATTCATGCACCCACTGCTCACACAATTGGAGCTGTGTAATGTCGTGCGGACCCCGCCTATCACTCACAAAGAACTACCCCGTGTCCACCCCTGCCGGGCCACCAAGCCAGAAAGGTTGGGGACCACTGATTTACATATACTGTCTCTACAGTGCTCCCTGATAGATTGTTCAATTAAGAGTTACTTATGTACCCTGTTTGCTCCTTTTGTCTTTTAAAAAATGCATGAAAATCAGAGGTGGAATTCAGCCAGTTCTAACAGATTCTGGAGAACCGGTAGTGGAAATTTTGAGTAGTTTGAAGAACCAGCAAATAGGCTGGCCCCGCCCCCATTGCCTCCCAGCCGATCTTCCTTTGTTGCCCTGAACAGGAGAATGGAGCTGGAAAGCAGGTTAGTGGGGTGGGGAGGGAATGGGGATTTTGCAGTAACCTTCCCCCAGGAGTGGGGAAGGAATGGGTATGTTGCAGTATCCTTCCCCTGGCGTGTCCACAAAACCACACCCACAAAACCACACCACACCCACAAGGCCATGCCAACAGAACCAGTAGTAAAAATTTTTGAATCCCATCACTGATGAGGATAATCAGTTGCAGTGATCTGATTCTTCCTCTTCAGCTCTTGACTTCTGGAACACATCCTCAACAGTCATTTCCACAGCATAGCAGCAACGTTGTAGAAGAAGAGAGGCAGAGGTGGGGAGGGCAGAGTTAAGCATGTCATCAGCTTAGAATCATTAGGTTCCTGCAAATGGTCCATGCCCAAGCCCTCTTGAATTCCTTATCTGGTGCCAAGTTAGAGTTGAGCTTTAGATGAGTAGGTTCTTGTGTATAGACTTGAATAAATCATCTGTACTGCAATCTAATGGATGGTCCTGGTTCTTTATGCCTGACAGATAACAATAGCATTTAGACTTATAAGCTGTTTCATAGTCCTTTAGTCCAGTTTACAAAGTCAGCATATTGCCCCCAACAAGTTGGGCCCTCATTTTACTGACCTCGGAAGGATGGAAGGCTGAGTTCAACCTTGAGTCTGGTGAGATTTGAACTACCCAATTGCAGTCAGTCAGCAGAAGTACTGCATCCTAACCACTACGTCACCACAGCTCTTGGGGCAAGTCACAGCAGGATTCATAATTCCTCCATTGTGCTTGCAAGAGTATTCTCCTCTCTCAAAGGTTTCCTCAAAGTGGAGCTATAAGCAGGATCCAGCAGCATAAGGAGAGTGGAGATTATGACACATGTGTGTATGATTAGCTTGAACTCATGTGGCTGTTTAAATCACTAGAAATCTGGTGACATCAAAGAAACCTTCTGGGGACATGTGACATCTGGAAGCATGCAGTAGGATTTCCAGCTATGAGGCTACTCAAAGAGAAGCCAATTAAGAGATACCCTAATCACATACTATAATTAACTGAAAAAGGGAAGATCAGAATAAGGTAGAAGCCACAAAGTAGGAGACGCGCCGGAGAAAAAGTGCCAGTCACCTTAAGCAGCCCATCTCAATCTTGCCAGACACATTCTGCTCTCTCTTATATTCCCACATTCTAAGACAATGCCCATCATCCCCAGCCAATACAGACATTCATCCTGTCAGTGAGAACAATTAATCTGTGGAAAGGCTTTCCTTCCTAAGTTGTGGGTGCTCCATCACTGGAGGTTTTTAAGAAGAGATTGGGCAGCCATTTGTCCATAATGGTTTAGGATCTCCTCCTTGGGCAAGGGGTTGGACTAGAAGATCTCCATGGCCCCTTCCATCTCCGTCATTTTGTATTCTGTAATACTTTGTTTATTCACGTTGAAAATCTTAGCATAAAATAGGGATGGACAACTTGTAGCCATAAGGTCCTATCCAGATCTTCATTCTTTTTTTGAGAGGTCTGTTGAGTTCAACTTTGCTGTTGACTTTGGCAAGGTGATTCTTAATGCTGGATGGTACAGCTTCCTGCCATTTTGAGACTGGAAACAATGAAAGCTATAGAGTTAGCAACAGGGGTGGGAGGAATTCCCTACAAAATGCACACACTCTGAATAAAAAGGAAAATTCCAGCCCCATCAACTTATATAAGGTGCTCCTGGGCAGTAACTTTTTCTTTTTGGTTTAAAACAAAAGAATAAGGCATAAGATAGGTTCATATAACAGATTAAGCCAAAATGCCATTATGGTTTGAAAAACAGAATGCTTGGTTTTAAGCAAACCCAGCCAAAACGGTGTTTTATGTAATAAACTGGGGTTAGGCAAATTGGTGCGTTTGTGTATTGTGTGAACAGTGAAGTCTTGCTCTTAAATTTATTTTATTGCATTTGTACACTCCAACTACATCCAACATGCAATATGTCATTAATTCTGCTCCCAGCCATGTTATCCTCACCCCAACCATCTGAGGGTGATCACAGTGTTGGTTTGCAGCTTGTCAATAACCTTTGTGACTATGCGTGATTTATAATCCCTACCTCCCAATCCAGTTCCCACACACTAATCCAACTCTATTGAACCTGGCGACCTCCAGATATTTTGGACAATTCTTTGTCAGCTTCATGCTGGGAATTAAAGTCTCAAGAATGGAGTGGTCACCAGATTCCTTGCGCTTTCACTGGCTCAGTGGATTTCCTCATAAAACCCATATCTTCTCTTCATTTAGTGCTTTTGAGAGAAGGATGAGCAGGATACACTGACCATATCAATGTCAACATCAGACTTGCACAAGGAGCTTCCTGTTACATGGAACCCTTAATTAGCTTCATCAAGATACGCACGCCATTTATACAGCCAGTGTTTGAAAGCGGACTACAACAATACCCGGCTACTCACTGCCTTCTGCAATAAAATTTGTATGTGTGGCAACGCAAAGGAGGGACGTTTCCAGCCTTGCAGAATATGCAGTCAAAAAAATCCCCAGATGTGCACATGCTGCAGTTTTAGCCACATTAAGGAATAGGTGTTTGGGGTGTAGCACAGCTTTGGTTCTTATATAGCTGAAGTAAGCAAGCACTGAGTTGAACAAGTGATAGGTACAGGTAGTCCTTGATTTACGACCACAATGAAGCCCCAAAATTTCTGTTGCTAATCAAGACATTTGTTGTGTGAGTTGTCTCCTTTTATGACCTTTTAAAAAACGTTTTATTTATTTTATTTATAATACTTTTCATCTCCATCAAACAGTGTGTGAACTGGGTACAATTATTTGAGAATTCATAGTCCACATATTTGTTGTTATATTCAGTAACATTGCTAATATAACTATATATCAAGATAATCAGTGGTGGGTTTCAAAAATTGTTCGAACCTACTATGTGGGTGTGGCCTCCTTTGTGGGAGTGGCTTGCTGCCCATGTGACCGGATGGGCATGGCTTGCCGCCCATGTGACCAGATATGAAGATGCTGACGACGCTTGTCAGAACCACCTTAAATTACCTCACACACAGCACTGGCCTGCATAAGAATATGATGTAAACTTGTTTTTTAAAAGGCATCTTTGGTTTGCGTTAAAACAACTTCAACACACGCAATGTTCTGATTGCACCACAAACACAGTAGTCATCCTTACCTTTCACAGAGGCACTGAGTTTTATAAATATGAGCATGATAGTGTAGAATAATCATATCCAAGGACCAGTGGTGGGTTTCAAAAATTTTTGGAACCTCTTCTGTAGGTGTGGCCTGCTTTCCGGGTCCACTGGTGGAACCTCTTCTAACCGGTTCGGTAGATTTGACGAACCGGTTCTACTGAATAGGTGCGAACTGGTAGGAACCCACCTCTGAAGATAATTACAATAATACATCATATCATGATAAACTTTTCTCCAGAGTAACATTTTCTCTTCTGGTACCTCCTCCTTCCTAACTTCTGTTTCTATTCTCTAGCCACTGATAAAATGCATCCCACATCACAAAATATTCAGTTTCTTCTCTATCCTTGATAATAAGTGTTAATCTGTCCATTTCTGCCATTCCATTATTTTCTGAATCACCCTCTTGAGTGATGGGATCTCCTCACTCTTCCACTATTGCGCAAATACAATCCTAGCAGCGGTCAGTACATGTAGAATCAAATATATAGTCTTTTTGTCGTATTTTTCTGGTAGGATGCCCAACAGAAATGTCTCTGGTCTCAGTTCAATATGCTACTTTGTCATTTTTTCCAACCAGGTATGTATTTTCAACCAGTATTTTTTAGTTTTGGGACATGTCCACCACATATGGTAATATGAACTCGGTGTCTGGTTACATTTCCAACACATTTGGCTGATCTATCTTTGTACATTCTAGCCAACCTTACCGGTGCAAAGTACCATCTATAAAACATTTTGCACAAGTTTAAATTAGCATTAAATTAGAAAGTGATCAGGTAAAGGAGACAATGATTGCTTGGGCTAAGAATGTTGGACACACAATAGGATTAGATAAATGGCAGACATTATGGGATAGGAATGTAAAAATGACAATATCGACTTTTATGACCTTTTTTCGCGACAGCGGTTAAATGAATCACGGTGGTTAAGTGAATCGTGCGATCATGAAGCCAATCTGCCATTGTCAGAAGCTGGCTGGGGAAGGTTACAAAAGGTGATCACATGATCCCAGGTCTCTGCAACTGTCATAAATACCTGCCAGTTGCCAAGCATTGAATTTTGATCATGTGACCTTGGGAATGCTTCAATGGTGATTACTGTAAAAAAAACAGTTATAAGTTTTCATTGCTGTTGCAACTTTGAATGGTCACTAAACAAATGGTTATAAGCAGAGGTGGTATTCAGCCGGTTCGGACCGGTTTGAGTGAACCGGTAGAGGAGCTCGTGGGTGGGCCTGCCCTCCCCCCTGTGTTATGTCGTTCTATTTAGTCATGTTTCTGAGTCGGGCACATGCGCGGACTGCCCATGCGGGTGGGGCGAACCAGTGGTAAGAATAAGTGAAACCCACCGCTGGTTATAAGTCATGGAGTATCTGTACCAGGGGTGGGTTTCGACCGGTTCGCACCGGTCCCTGCGATCCGGTTGGTCGCCGAACCCGGAAGTAAGTAACTTCCGGGAACAGCGAAGCCCCCCCCCCGCGCCCGCGCGCGCCCGCACACCCGCGCCCGCTCCTTACCCGGTTTTTTTGAATTTTGCGCTTTCCACGCATGCGCAGAACGCCTGCGCGATCCTCCAGGAGCAGCTGGAGCATCGCGCAGACGCTAGTATGCACACGCACGGCGCGTGCGTGCGCGAGGACGCCGCCGGCCTCGTTCCAACCGATCCGGTTGGAACGGGGCGAGAAACCCACCCCTGATCTGTACCACTAAAGCTAGATGAAATGTTTAATACTTCGCTGGTCACTGTTCTATCTAGGCATAGTGTGATTAGATTATACGATCAAAATTAAGCAATAAAAATGCTGAATATGACAACATGATTTCAGACTGCTTGGGGAACAAGATTGGGAGGGCTATTGCTCCCTTTCCCACCGATCTGAAAATAATTATTGTGCCCCTTCTTCTGATATCAAACCCTCAATAGATGGTCTACCACTCTCCAGGTGGTTGGGAGGCTGAATTGTGGATTCCCAACCTCCCAGATATTGTTCTCTCTAGATTAATGCGTTGTGCAAATATTTTTAAAAAGAGTGAACAAACTGGCACATATCCAGTGGTAGATTTGGGTAATATGAGTAGTTGTGTTTGCTCCATAGACCCAAGGAATTCCTATCCAAAGGCGACTCCAGCGATTTAAATAATCACAAGGATTTATACTTACCATCATTCATTACATGGAAATATTAAATGCCTTTTCATACTTCTTGGTTTCTCTAGAAACTCCCACTTCCTGGGCCATTTATTTCAAAAGGTAGGAAACAATAAAAGAAAGCAAATCATTTCAAGAATTGAAGTAAACATTTGGCTCCCAGGTTCACTGTCCTAAAAGGGGCTTGAAGCAGAAGACCTAAAGGTCCTGAGAATGGGGCCCTTTCTTTGAGGAATATTTGGACTACATTAAACATAGTCTGGAGATGAGAAGATCAGTGGGAGAGAGGGGTAGGGTTGTATGGTTTATTAAGAAAGCCACAGTTGGCAGAGCTCCTACATTTTAAACCATGGTTTACAACGGCTGAGTTCATAGAACCAAGCCAAAGAAATATTATGATATAATGCATGGGCGAATCCCACCTATTCATATGACTCTGAAATCATATCTTATATCCAAACCAGGCTTTTTAAAATTCATTGAGTCAGAAGGGATGGGTGCTCTCTTCTGTAAACTATGGTGACTTGATTCATATCACTGACTCAGCTGAGCTAAATAAAGCATGTTATGACTGGCTTCACACAAAACAAAGAAGCCATCATTTGAATAAATCCTACTGGCTGGGTTTGTATAGGATCTCAGTCACATAGGTACATACCATAAGCTAAGCTTGTGCATGCGCGCACACCATGCATCAAGCGCGCACACGAACGCACGCAGCGCGCTCATGAACAAATTTGCAGTAGTGCCTGCTGGAATCCACCCCTGTATCCAGTGATATGATGGAACCTTGGAAAGAATGAAGACAGTTAATTTACGAAGGGGCTGAAAGTCAGCTGTGACCAGACAGACTAAAGACCCCCAGTAGGAAAGGGCAGTAAATTGAATGGAGAATTAAGGTGTACAACCAATTCCTTGGGGAGTGTTTGGGTCTTGCATAAGATGTAGGTTGTTACCAGCTTCAGAAAGAAAGCCTGTTCTGTAGAAACCAAGCCAGTGATTAATATTTATTGAAGGCCATTATTTAAATGTATCAATGACAGCAGCAGCAGCATCAAGACACGCCAACATCAATTCATCAGAATTATTAATTGCAAGGCAGCCAGTGTGGTGCAACAGTTAAGGGACTAGCCTAGGAACCAGGAGACTGTGAGTTCTAGTCCTGCCTCAGGTACGGAAAGTGGCTGGATGACTTTGAGCCCATCACATCCCCAACCTGGGCTGTTTTATGGCATATGGACTTTTAATTCCCAGATTTCCCCAGCCAGCATGCTAGAAATGTAAAACGGCCAAGGTTGAGAAGCAATTGCTTCCAACCAATTGACCCCAATTGATCGTTTGATTTTGATTTAAGGAGAATAGGTAAACAAGCCATTATGTCTTATTCAGTAACCTCTCGTTGTGAGAAATGGTCTAATAAAATATATAAATCTAGCCATTTTGTGCATGTTTAATATAAAGCAACTAAAGCTGGGTTCAGTAGGACTTATTTCTGGATAACCATATGTAATGTTTAGCTTTATAATTTATTGTTTTTTTAGTACAAGGCAAGTAAAAAACCCCCCACTATATTATCACAATTTTGAGACCTGACACGATGGTGATGAACCGGGAGAAATAAAGTTTAGGCTTTCAATGAACTGACTTTTAATTAAGTCTACACTATATATTCTGAATTAATATATTTAATGCATCCAAATATTGATAGTGTTTAAAGAATGAAATAGAAATTTAGATTAATTGCATCTGTCTGGAATTCAGAAGAAACTCACTGTTTATACATTGTCAAGAATTCAGGTTGTTGTAGTGAAGTTTAGGATCACAATCATGCAACACTTTAGGATGGGGATACTTCTGAAAGTAAAGGTAGTACAGCTAGACCTCAACTTACAACCATTCTTTTAGTGACCAAAGCTACAACTGCATTGGAAAAAAAGATTTATGACCATTTTTCACGCTTACGACCATTACAGCATGCCTCGTGGTCATGTGATTGAAATATGTCTTTATGATGGCAGTGCGTATAGTCAAAGCTCTGGTTTTCCCAGTTGCAATGGATGGCTGTGAAAGTTGGACCATAAGAAAGGCTGAGTGCCAAAGAATGGAGGCCTTTGAACTCTGGTGCTGGAGAAGACTCCTGTGAGTCCCTTGGACTACAAGGCGATCAAACGGGTCAGTCCTAGAGGAGATCAACCCTGACTGCTCTTTAGAAGGCCAGATCCTGAAGATGAAACTCAAATACTTTGGCCACCTAATGAGAAGAAAGGACTCACTGGAGAAGAGCCTCATGCTGGGAAAAATGGAGGGCAAAAGAAGAAGGGGAGGACAGAGAATGAGGTGGCTGGATGGAGTCACCGAAGCAGTTGGCGTGAGATTAAATGGACTCCAGAGGATGGTAGAGGACAAGAAGGCCTGGAGGAACATTGTCCATGAAGTTGTGATGGGGCGTTGTACACGACTTCGCAACTAACAACTTTTATGATGGCTGCAGTGTCCCTCGGTTCTGTGATCACCTTTTGCGACCTTCTGAAAAACAAAGTCAATGGGGTAGCCAGATTCACTCTTACAACCATGTTGCTAACTTAACAACTGCAGGGATTCACTTAACAACATTGGCCAGAAAGGTTATAAAACAAAAATAACTTAACAATTGTCTCGCTTAACAGCAAAAATTTGGGGCTCAATTGCGGTCATAAGCTGAGGAGTATGTTTACTTGTTTATAACTCCTTAATGTTTGTGTCTTTTCCAGAGATTGTGCCCTTTGGAGCTGCTTTAAACAGTGGCAGACCACTGTTTTATTCAAAGCTTCCATGGTCTCTGAAGTACTTTGAGATTGAATCTAAAGTGATGCAGCTTCTAAAGTATTTATGAATCTAATCCCGACAGTTTCCCACGGGTTCCTACATCTTATTCTGCCTTTCCTATCTCCAACCTCAGTTGGTCACTTTGCCCTTCACGTGATGGACTGTGGCAGTCCATGTGATTTGGTTAATGGGCATCTGTCACCTCACCATCAAAAATTGCATAAGTCACCACAGGTGATTGGATTAAGTGGCAGTGAGAGCAAAAAAACCAAGGGCAGTGAGGGTGAAAAAAAGAGAGAAAGTATTAGAGAAAGAATCAGATCAGTGCAAACGTCTTCATCAGGAAGGTTGAAAACTAAAAAAAAGCTATTTGATATTCATAATGCAAAGAATGTGATCCTACCTCAACATGAGTCATGTATATAAAGAATAGATATAACTTGCTTAAATGTTTATGGAACGAACTAAAATAAGTTATATGATATCCATTCTTATATCCATATATATATATTATATGAATATATCCTTTCTTATAGCCGTATATGTTTGGTGTGTGTGTGTACCATTAGATCAGGGGTGTCAAACTCAAGGCCCGGGGACTGGATCTGGCCCACAAGGTGCTTCAATCTGGCCCGCAGGGCCACCCTAGAAACAGTGAGGGACTGTCCCGCAGTGCCTCTGCCACTGAAAACTGGCTCCCGAGCTCTGATTTCTGCTGTGACAGCCTCCGGTCTCATAGAGCTTTCGCTGGTAGAAGGCTGCAGGAGGCTATTGCAGCAGAAAACAGAGCTCAGGAGCCTGTTTTTTCTGGCAGAGCACTCAGGCCACCACAGGTGCCCCCAACACAAGTGACGTCAAGCTGGCCACACTCACCCTGGCCACGTTTCCCCCCCCAAGGTCAAACACAACCCTGATGCGGCCAAACTCAATGAAATTGAGTTTGACACCTCTGCGTTAGATGGATGGATGGATATATCCATATAATATATACATATGAATATAAGAATGGATATAACTTACCTTAGTTCATTCTGCAAAAGTTTAATATATATGTATGTGTGTATATATTCCTATCAAGTAAGAGGATGAAGCTAAAGACAGAATAACATCTTTGTAAGTGAAATTTTGTAGGTGACAATAAATGCTGAAGCATGCAGTTGAACAAAATATTTCAAATCTTTGCTTCATCTTGAATAACTTTTTTTCCTAGATACTTTAAGCTCTTAAAGACATGCTATAAAATTCTGATTACTTCTTCCTAGGGATATCAGACATTTAGAAGTATTTTCGTAATACTTCCAAAGAGATTTCTAAAAAAGGAAGGAAAGGAGGAAGGAAGGAAGGAAGGAAGGAAGGGAGGAAGGAAGGAAGGAAGGAAGAAGAGGAAGGGGGGAACAAAGGAAGGGGAAGAAGGAAGGGAGGAAGGAGAGGAAAGAAAAGAAGGAAGGGGAGGAAGGAGGGGAAGGAGAGGAAAGGAAAGAAGGAAGGGAAAGAAGGAAGGAGGAGGATAGAAGGGGAGGAAGGAAGGAAGGAAGGAGAGGAAGGGAAGGAAGTTCCTTGATACTTAATCATTCTGCACTCCTTGCTAAGCTTTCATCTTGTACGATTGTCTAATCATTCAATACAGGCCTATCCTGAATAACCTGATAAATTCCTGAAAATCTTGTCCACTATGCATGGGAACATTGCCTGCTTTGGTCATATATGTACAGGCAGTCCGTCCTTGACTTATAACCACAACTGAGCCCAATATTTCCATTAGTAAGCAAGACAGTTGTTAAGTGAATGTTTGCCCCATTTTGCAACTTTTCTAGCCACCTGTGAATTTGTTAAGTGATTCACTGCAGTTGTTAAGTTAGTAACACGGCTGTTAAGTTGGTTGGCTATAACACATGTCAAAGATATCTCTGGTCCAAGATGCTTCAATAGATCTCTTTGACGCTTTGCCCTTAGACATAAACCAGATAATTAAAAAAAAATATGTTAAAAAAATCATTTAACAAAAATTATTCTTTTTAAAAAGCCACTGTTCCTATAGGACAGTCAGGGTCCTATGGTGAACCTTTTTGGCACTGAATGCCCAAACTGGAATGCACGTGATGCCTATTTCTAGGGCTTATATTATTGCTTCCATGCCTTTTTTTTTGCCTCAAAATAGTAGGAAAGAATCACCCAATGTAGATGGCCATTCTGACAACATTTGGTGGTCATGCTGACATTTGCTTGATCTGCATCCTTGTCCTGTCTGCAAACAAGGGTGGGCTGCTGGGGATTTGCAGTGGTTTGGGAGAACCTCTAGCTAAGATTCTGTGCATTTTGGAGAACCCCCAAATCCCCTCCTGGCTGGCCCTGCCCACCCTGCCCCTCCCCATCCAGGAGTCCCCACATGGCCTGTTTTGGATGCAGGTAAGTGCAGGGCACGCACGGAGGCACGGGGAGGGCAAAAAACGGGCCTACCGGAAGTTTGGGAAGGCTGAAAACGGGTCCATTTCCGGCCTCCAGAGGGCGTCTGGAGCATGGGGAGGCCGTTTTTGCCCTCCTGGCGGCTCAAGAAAAGCCTCCAAAACCCAGGTAGGGCAAACACCCCTCCCACCGTGGTGCAGGCCAAATAAACCACGCCCATCATGGCCATGGCCACGGCCACACAGGCAGAGCACCTCTTGCTAAAATTTTTGAAGCCCATCCCTGTCTGCAAATCATTCATTTTGTCCAGTGGCAACTCTAGGAATGAAGATGAGGCTCCCGCTTCTTGCTCCTTTTTTCTTTTTTAAATGGGAGGTGCCAAGAAACAGGATTCTGTTCTATGGAACCAGTGTGTGTAAATACACAGTATTACATACCTAAACATCTTTTTAAATAAACAACAACAAACCTTCAAGAAAAGACATTGTTATTCCCGGTAATCGACTCCTCCTCTTACAGGAATTTTAAAATGTGGATGACCAAAAATGGTGTCTACGCTCTCTATAGTGTTCATTATTGGCACAATAAAATAATAGCATCTTACCCTGCAGTGTAATTCTACTGCCTGTATTTTCTGGCATCAGAGGAAAGAAGTTAGCATTTATATCCGAGATCAGATAGGAAACTTTGCTGAGTGCACAGGACAAGAACTACATGGGAACAGTGTGTGGAGCCAGGAAATACCACCTGCCATTCTATCTAAGGTCATCCTGTCCTCAGAGAACCTATTTGAAATTCCGTTTCTAATTTTGGACAATGAACGCTTAAGGAATGTCGTGTCCAGCAGTGCTGAAAATGTAACTCCCACCAGGGCCTAAAATATATTGCTAAACTGTGATCAGGGACCATTCACTTGCGACTAGGGTTTTAAAATGAACTAGATTCTAGCTTTTTGCAAAACTGATCTTTTGAAATTGTCCGACTTGGGCAGCATGCTTGCTTCCTGGGGCTGCAGTTAAAACATGTTCAAATAGTAGTTGATTGCTTGATTGGAAGCCGGGGGTTCCCATGGCTTGCAAAACCCAGCCCTGTTAACAAAATACAATGGTTGAATTCACAGGTTCCACCACAAATGTGCGTACGAGAAAAGCGTGTGTGTCTAAAGCACGGTGACAAAACCGCGCCATCAAAACCGCAGAGACGAATGAGCGCTGAAGCGCGCCGACAACAGCGCGCTGACAGAAGCGCACTGTAACATAACCCTAAACCTAACCCTAAACCTAACCCTAAACCTAACCCTAAACCTAACCCTAAACCTAACCCTAAACCTAACCCTAAACCTAACCCTAACCCTAAACCTAACCCTAACCCTAAACCTAACCCTAAACCTAACCCTAAACCTTACCTTAACTTAAATCGTGCTTCTGTCGGCGCACTGTTGTCGGCACACTGTTGTCGGCGCGCTTTTGACATCGCGGTTTTAGCGCCGCGGTTTTGTCGGCGCGCTTTTGACGTTCGCGGTTATGTTGTGCCACAGAATTCACATGACGCTTTAGTCCTCCAACAAATAAATCATATTATAGCATAGGATAATGGTCTGATTCAAATACATACAAAAACAGTGGCTTCATTTCCCATAGTACCCACAAACCATCCTCTCCATTTTAACCTTATCTTGAATGTTGTATGGTTTATTTATTTACTTGTCAAACTTGTACAAGATAACAAGTATGCATTGCATTGGCATCCTTCAGTCTCAAAAGACAATGGTATCGTGCTCTGGAAAGAGGTCCTAATGCAGCATCTGGTGTGGCTAAAGAGTCAAATTCGGGAATGGGAATCCCTTCCACACTGAGGGCAGATACATTCTGTCCCCTGCCCAGCCCCCAGATTTCGCTGGTTCCAGGACTGCCTCTTTGCCTCAGTCTGCTGAACGAGTATTTTTCAATGCTGTAGGCAAAGCTGGAGTGTCCTCTCCAGAGCACGAAGCCTGGGTAGATTAATATGGAGGATAGACTGTTACCCAAGCAGCAGATCCCACATCTCCACATTGCTGAAATAGTCCAATGGAACGGCAAAGCCGATACGATTGGTTCCCAGAACATGATTGTACACAGTCACGAACTGCTTCCGGGACTTCGGATTTTGCCTCGAGGTTGACTCCTGAACAGTTTCCAGTAGTGGATATAGCCACAAGGCAGTGGGCAACGCCTCGCGTGCCCTAACAAATAGCTCCATGTGCCACCTGTGGCACAAGTGCCATACGTTTGCCATCACGGGTATAAGGTCTCCTGCCTTGAGCGGTTCTACCACAAACCCGCGGACGACAAAATCGCGGTCGACGAAAGCGCATATGTGACGTCATCACAGCGCGACGAAAAAGATCGAAAAAGATCGAAAAATGTAAAAATAAAGCTAAAACCTTCCCCTAACCCCCCCAAACCTAACCCTAAACCTAACCCTAAACCTAACCCTTAACCTAACCCTAAACCTAACCCTAAACCTAACCCTTAACGTAACGAAAAACCTAACGCTAACCCTTAACCTAACGCTAAACGTAACACTAACGCTCTAACCCTAACCCTAACCCTTAACCTAACCCTAACCCTAACCCTTAACCTAACCCTTACCTTTATGTGAATCGGCTTGCTGTAATTTAATTTTTATTTCAATTTTTCGATCTTTTTCGTCGCGTTGTGATGACGTCACATACGCGATTTCGTCGACCGCGCTTTTGTGGAACGCGCTTTTGACGGGTCACGCCTTGAGCAAAGGGTTGGACTAGAAGATCCCCAAGGTCCCTTCCAGCCCCATGATTCTGTGTTCTATGTTCTTTCAAACACAAGGTTGGTTGAACATGGTTGTGAACAGCAGTAGAATTCATTGTCAGAGTTGAAATATTCCATGGGTTTCTTGAGAAAGAAGAATTGACATCTAGTCCTGAGGTCAGTCATGCAACCAACACCAATTCCATAATTGGTGCCATCTGGACAATGAAGTTATGACACATGTAATATCATTGTGACATACACCCCCTATGATTATAGGCAATCATACGGGGGTGGATGGGAATTATATCTGACATAATTCCCAGGTCAAATATGGCGTATCACTGTAGTTTGGATCAGATGCCAAGACTAAATTCTAATATTTACATAAAAGGGGAAAAAAGGTCAACTCTGAAATAGAGGCTTCTTCTATTTTGTTATCCAAATTCTAGAACTTTCTCCCAAGATGCATTCACCTGATGAGGTCTTTGTTATATTTAAACACCAGGTAAAATTGTTTCTGGCTTCCAGGGAATTTGAGGCTCTTTCTTAATATTTTTTTCCCCAGACAATAGTTTTATTTTGCTTCTGACACCTTCGTTGATTTTGTGTTCTTTCATATTGTGGTTGAAGTTTATTTTGGAGTCACTCCCGCAGAGCTGATGACCACAGAAAATTGGTTCCCCATTCAGTAAATAAATAAGTGCCATTTGCAATTCAACATTGGTAACAGAGCAGAGGTGGGTTCCTAGAACTGGTAGAACTGGTTCGTCAAATCTACCGAACCGGTTAGAAGAGGTTCCACCAGTGGACCCGGAAAGCAGGCCACACCTACAGAAGAGGTTCCAAAATTTTTTGAAACCCACCACTGACACACACACACACAGAGAGACTCACACTGTATCAGAGGTGGTATTCAGCAGGTTCTGACAAGTTCTGGAGAACGGGTAGTGGAAATTCTGAGTAGTTCAGAGAGTCGGTAAATACCACCTCTGATTGGCTCGCTTTGCGAGTCCCAGCTGATCGGGAGGGAATGGGGATTTTGCAATAACCTTCCGCTGGAGTGGGGAGGGAATGGAGATTTCACAGTATCCTTCCCCTGCCATGCCCACAGAACAGGTAGTAAAAAAAATTGAATCCCACCACTAATTGGTAACTTTTTTCAAAGTTCAAATGAAGATATTGGAGGCTTGGTTTTTCACTGAAACAAATGGAGTTTTAAGTACCTTTAAATTCATTGAAGCCATCAACAATGTGGCTAATTGTTAACAATTAGAAATTTATCTAATGGCTACATTTGACTGGAACAATAAATTAGACTTTTTAATGCATAAAAAAGCCTCGGTTAAATCAGATCATTTCTGTGATATAAAAGATGATACTAAGTGAAGTAAGTTTCCCTTTCTATTTTTGTTAACGGTATATCATTCCTTTACTTTACTTATAATTAAAAAAATAAAAAATAAAATAAATAGAAAATAAAATCTATACATATAAAAATGACTGTGTGTGTATGTATGTGTGTGTGTATGTTCCAGCAAAACTCTGGAACGCCTTGAGCAATTTCAATCAAACTTGGGACACAGATGACTTACTCTCTGGAAAAAATATTGTGGGGGTAAGACACCCCTAAAACCCCTCCAGGTGTGTGTTCTGTTAAGATACCGCCTGCTGTGCCTAAAAATGTCTTCTACTGTACTGACTTCTACTGTACAGCACAGCGGAGTTGCCATGGTAATGGCTTCACAGTACTCCACAAGGGGGCTCCCTCTGGTAAGGGGGAAAATCCAACATTAGAAATTACGTTTGGTCTGGACATTTTTCCCCTATAAATAAATACCCGGGCAATGCCGGGTTATTGCTTAGTAAAAATATAAAATAAAATACATAAATATACTGTAAATAAAAAACAAAATAAAAAACAACACAAAAAAACAAAACAAAAAATAAAACAAAACAATGCATTCTGTGGGGAAAAAATGACAGAAAAGGTATCTCTTTTCTCCTCACCCTCTTTCTTAAAATACTATAACCAGTTAACCCAGGATTCTGATTGCATCAAGAGGCAACAAGTATTTAATGATAATAATACCATTCCAGACAAATGGCTATCCAACATTTTCTTAAAGACCTCCAGTATTGGGGCATTCACAACTTCTGGAGGCAAGCTGTTCCACTGATTAATTGTTCTCACTGTCAGGAAATTTCTCCTCAGTTCTCTCCTTGATTAGTTTCCACCCATTGCTTCTTGTTCTACCCTCAGGTGCCTTGGAGAATAGTTTGACTCCCTCTTCTTTGTGGCAACCCCTGAGATATTGGAAGACTGCTATCATGTCTCCCCTAGTCCTTCTTTTCGTTAAACTAGACATACCCAGTTCCTGCAACCGTTCTTCATATGTTTTAGCCTCCAGTCCCCTAATCGTCTTTGTTGCTCTTATCTGCACTCTTTCTAGAGTCTCCACATCTTTTCTACATCGTGGTGACCGAAACTGAATGCAGTAAACACAGTGTTTATCTAAACCATGAAACTCACTAGAGAAGATGTAGGGATTGTGGGCAATCCTTTAAAAGCATCATTTAGGGGAAAACATGGCTCTTTGTGCTTAATAATGGCAATGATGGTCTAGCACTAACAGCTTTTGCAGCATGACCTGACAAATGCACGCACGACAAAAATGCGCCGACAAAACCGTGGCGCTAAAACCATGACGTCATCAACACGACATCATCAACGCGGCGACAACAGCGTGGCGACAGAAGCGCAATTTAAGTTAAGGTAAGGGTTAGGTTTAGGGGTTAAGGTTAGGGTTAGGTTTAGGGCAAGGGTTAGGTTTAGGGTTAGGGTTAGGGTTAGGGTTAGGTTAAGTTTACAGTGTGCTTCTGTCGCCGTGCTGTCGTCGCCGCACGTCAGCGTTCATTCGTCGCTGCGCTTTAGAACTTGCAGTTTTGTCACAGCGGTTTAGTCGGGCGCGCTTTTGTCGTTCGCCCTTTTGTCGGTGAACCTCCTTCTGAATGCCAGATATCTTGGTAGGTTTGTGCAGCTTAATGTTCTTTTCTTAGCTCCTCAGAAGGGTGAGACCAAAAATGCTGCATGACACAGAATTGTTGCCTGATGCAGCCCATTTTTCCCCCTCTTCCATTTTGTCTTTTAACATGGCCACAAAAAAGAGATTGGAAATGTCTACTGTTGTTTTTTAAATCACCTCACCAAAGATGTGACAATTCAGCTGTAATCTTAATGAAGCAAAGCAACTCCTTGCTGTGGCTTACAAAAGGATATTGTTTTTATTAGCTGTGGTTAAAATTAATGAGAGTTTCAAGTTTCAAAGATAGCATTTAACTGAAACTGGTTCATTGAAAGCAAACATGGAAATAAGACATGTCAACACCAGAAGAGGAGACAAACCAGTGCTTGTAATGAAAAACCAATGCTATGTCAGAATGCAATCAACAATTGGATGTATTGACTATACCCCATTTTCCTTATGCTGGTCTATGACCATAATAAAAATCTGATTTGAGTAATTGGATTCAAACATTATGTGGAACCATTACGTGATCTGTGTGATTTGGGATTAGCACTGGGCACATCCAGTTACAGCTTCCTGGTATATTAAAGACAGACCATGATGCATTATTCCACAAACCAGGGATTAAAATCCTGGTTCAGCAGTATGTCAAATCAACGTTTTAGTCACACATTGCCCTCACTTTTTTAACTTAGTTGCTTAACTAGTTTTTCCTGCAGCCATATGCCATGCCGAGCCACAAATAAGTGAACCCCATTTTGACTTAATGTCATCGTGTGTGATATTAAACCTCTGATTGTGCTTAAGCATTTTATTCATCAAGGAGCTAGTCACTAAATTTGAACCCTTCAACTAGGCTAGAAGTCCAGATGCATTGCATCCCAGAAAGAACAGTGTACAAGCAAAACTTCCGAAGTCTAGACCAATCTTAAAGGTAACGGTAAATGTACCCCTCACACATGTGTTCTAGTCATTCCCGACTCCAGGAGGCAGTGCTTATCTCCATTTCAAAGCCAAAGAGCAAGCGCTGTCCAAGGTCGCCTTCGTGGCCATAACTAAATGCTGAAGGTGCATGGAACACTGTTATCTTCCCACCAAAGGTGGTTCCTATTTTTCTACTTGCATTTTTACATGCTTTCGAACTGCTAGGTTGGCAGAAACTGGGACAAGTAACAGGAACTCACTCAGTTACACAGCGCTAGGGATTCGAACCGCCAACCATTCTGGTCGACAAGCTCAGCATCTTAGCCACTGAACCACTGCATCCCTAGTTCTCCATCTTAGGAGCTTAAAAAAATTATGGACTTCTGTTCCTCGAATGTCTGGCTAGAGAATTCTGGGAGTTGTACACATATCTTGCTAAGGTTGAGAAACCCTGCTCTAGGCTTGTATCAGATGCCGAATTCTGCTGTAGAAAGTTGGGTGGTTAGCTAAGCTGGTATAGCACGTTCCCATGTTAGACAGATGAAGAAAAAGAGGCTTAAGCAAACAACAATGCATCACCAAATATAACTAGATTGTTGCTTTGATGTGCCGGTACTTATTGGAATGGTAAAAGCTCAAAAGGAGTGGTGAGCCATTGCTTGGATTCTTGTAATGGTTTTGTCACAGACTTCCTCTGTAACTAGAGGCAAGTTGTTTGACGGCTTCATGCTTCAGTTTTGCTCTGCAGTACAATGCAATTAATAATACTTAACATCTACCTCACATGGGGTGTAGTGAGACTTAATGAGACCTTGTAACATGCTTTACAATCCCAAGATGAAAGGGGCTGGAGCTGGGCAGGCTGTCATTAAGAAATGTAGGCAAATGATACAACCTGGTAAAACAACACCGAATGCCTTGGTGTGAGCTGTTTAACACAACCCACAGTGACACCTGCTGGGAATGAGTCTGTCAGCCTGCCTTCACCTTAGATCGAAACAAACAAGAATGAAAAGATCACGGCATAGGGTGGGGTGGGAATGGAAGCATCCGTTGGTACGCATTTGTGTTGCTTCAGATTGGAACAGTTTCTGAACTTCATTTTTTCCAAAAGGAAACTGAAATTTCTTTTTTTCACAGAGACCGGGGTCCAACTTGTAAGCTGGGAGTTTTTAAGGCATGGTGAATCCATTAATGGGTTCCCAGCCTTTGCACATGGGTTGGCCAAATAGGAGGACTGCCAATTTTTCTTAAAGGCTCCACAGGCAAGCAGACCTGTGAAATGCAAGCCAAGAAAATCCAGGCCAAGAAGAGCTGAGTCAGCCGATTCTTCAGCAGGCCTCCATTCCTCAATTCCGTGGGGTTGCAAAGCTTTAACCTCTCCAATTCATCTTCCACCTGGACTTCCCTGTCTCCTTCTCTGAGGGAGGCCACCTCACAGTTACCAAACCAAGATAAGGGTTTATCACTTCTGATCTAACAAATAGCAAAGAGATCCAGTTGGTCTACAAACATACTGGCTGGATCCAGATAGCATCTCCTTAGTGGCCAGAAATGTCTGAAATAGTATGGGGTTTCCTGCCTAAGCAGGGGTTTGGCTTGGAAGACCTCCAAGGTCCCTTTCAATTCTGTTACTCATTTATTTATTCCATTTAAGCAATCAGAGCAAAGAATAGCTGTATGCCTTTTCTGCCCACCCACCTCTCCAGACAGGAGAGAAGAGATAAAGACACTGATAATGTCCAATCGGTCTTGAAAGTGTGGGGAGATATCTCAGAAACCATAAATGGGAAGCTTCTTGATTATTTGGTCCAAGCAGATTGGTATTCCCAGCACTGTCTTGGCTCTTGGAGAAAAAGGGGAATAGGTGGGATCAGTGGTGGGATTCAAAAATTTGTACTATAGGTTCTATGGGCATGGTTTGGCTTGGTGGGCATGGCGTGGCTTGGTGGGCATGGCAGCAGAAGGATTCGGCAAAATCCCATTCCCTCCCCACTCCTGGGGGAAGGATGCTGTACAATCTCCATTTCCTTCCCACTCCAGGACAAGGATACTGCAAAATCTCCATTTCCACCCCACTCCAGGGCAAGGATACTGCAAAATCCCCATTCTCTCCCCACCCCACTAACTTACTTTCCAGCTCTAATCTCCTGTACATGGCAACAGAAGAAGACCCAGCCAATCACCTGGGATGCTGATCAGCTGTGACTCGGGAGGCAGCAAGTAGATGGGGACGGGGCCAGCCAAAGGTGGTATTTGCCAGTTCTCCAAACTACTCAACATTTCCACTACCAGTTTGCCAGAACCAGTCAGAACTGGCTGAATACCGCATCTGGGTGGGATTCTGGACATGATAAGATACATGAGTTGACTCACAGAGCAAGTCTGCGGGTGAGTTCTGAGGATGGGCTAGAGAGATTTGGGGAGAAGATGTCCCAGATAGTGAAATAGACAGTAGGAACAGGCTTGGTTTCAGAATGGAAGGTAATCTCACATCTGCGTGGAGACGTGTAGGTTTTCCACATACTTCAGCAGGAGCACTTGTGGGTCAAGATGCAATCAAAACCCTGCCTATTTTTATGTGGGACACACCTTAAAATGGATGGGAGTTTCATTTTCAGGTTGGGGTGACCATCCTAACTTTTTTGATTCTCCTGCAGATTGCTTTGTATTGTTTAACCAATGAATGGGAATGAATTTCCAGGCTTTGGGGGAGGAAGATGGGACAGGAAAATATCACTTAGCTTACAATCATCTTATAGCAATAGCAGTAGACTTATATACCGCTTCATAGGGCTTTCAGCCCTCTCTAAGCGGTTTACAGAGAGTCAGCATATTGCCCCCAACAATCTGGGTCCTCATTTTACCCACCTCGGAAGGATGGAAGGCTGAGTCAACCCTGAGCCGGTGAGATTTGAACCGCTGAACTGCTGATCTAGCAGTAGCCTGCAGTGCTGCATTTAACCACTGCGCCACCTTGGCTCTTTTTTTTTTACAATTCAATAAAAACATGAATTTATAGGGATATAAATACACATAACAGCAGCAATAAAGAGAAACCTGCAACTCAGCATGTTTTGATTACTGTTTTTCACTGATAGAAACAGTTGAGGAAAATGAGATTTGAAGTCTACAAGGCCATTTGTCCGGTCCTGTTTTTGCTGTTTCCATTTCCATTTGAACTGTGCAATCGGTCATCAGCTGCCACTCATCCAATTTAAACAAGGTGCTTCTAAAGCATCTAAGAATGTTACAGTCTCTTCATAAAAAGTCCAAAAATAATTCTCTTTCACGTTTGGAGTTTTTAAGTACTGTCTTCCATACATTTTGGCAAACATGATTAAGAATCTTCTTTCTCCTGGAACTTGCATTGGATGCAGGTGTAGAAAACCGTCTGCCCTTCATCTGCAGATCTCATCTGTCGAGTATGGTAGGCCATGCCCTCATGCCCACACTGAGGACATTTTCTGTCAATCAGTGGACCCTTAACTTCTTTTCCTTCTTCGGCAGTCAAGGAAGAGGAATCTATCTTGTTGAATGTGACAGATGTACGGATGACTCTCTTTTCAAAATCTTTCACATCAATGTTGAAAGAGCAACAGGGACATATCACCTTATCCTGGATACCTGGCAAGGGCAGGACAGTACCACACTCAGGACAAAAATCAAGTTCTGATTCAAAGCAGGAACCTCCTTGTTCCATAATTACAAAGTAAAACAGAGGCTCTTTGCCCCCTGCCCATTTAAAAGCATTCGCCGGCTTCTAAATGTAACTCCACGTGCAGCTTGAGAAATAATGCACAATTCACTTCATTATAACATTGAATTGGACTAGCAAACCCAAAATAAGCCAATTCTTTATTTTCTTACTGCTAAGTCAAATGTTGTTTACCCATAGCAATACAAATCTAAATAACTGCTCCTGGGGTATAAAAATGTCAAGTATATTTCACATATCTATGTTGTATACAGGTATATTAAAAAAAACAGATTACATAGTTGAAGTGTTATAATTCTTAAAACAATATTTTATGATTTCTCTTGTAAGCTCCCAATGGATCTTTTTAACTCTACCATTAGATGTGGAAGCTATAAAAACAATAATATAAACTTTTTAAAAAGGGCTTATGTGTTGCTTTCAAAACTTCATTTTAAAACCTACTCTGTTCTTAAGTAAAAAAGCAGGATGCAAATATTTTAAAGAATTCTCTAAACCAGAGGTAGAATACCAAATCCTGGTTCCATTGATAAAAACGGCATGTAAATGACATGAACACATCATCCACTCCATCGGTGCCTCCATCCATCAGATACATACTCAAAAGTTTCACTCATCAAAAAAAATATTAAATAGGCCCTCCAGCCAGGGATGGGATTCAGCCGGTTCGGACTGGTTTGAGTGAACCAGTAGCTCCAATGATCAGGTTGGTAAACCCAGCCGTCCTTGTGCTTTATTTACCTATATCCTCTCAGCTGATTAGCACAGCAGAGTGGATTGCTGCACCTCAGTTGTGTTACTCCCCAAGAACTAACGTGGAAACATAAGTTTTGGTAAAACTGTGCATGCGTACACAGTGAAACACGATCACCAAACCAGTGGTTAAACCGGCAGTATTCCACCACTTCCTCCAACAACCCAAAGATTACTGGTCTTCGACATAAATGGAGAATATTGTAGTGTAATATTTCTCAACCTTGGCAAGATTATGTGACTTTCATCTCCCAGTATTCCCCAGCCAGCATGGTTGCCAAGGTTGGGAAGGAGGGCTGCAATGGGTTATATTTAAACTATTCCCGTGATGTGGATATGAAGGCAGCAGTGAGGACACTGACACTGTAATATCCATTTGCCAAAGGATAAAAGGCATAAGACTGCTGGCCATCTATGTAATAGGGAAAGGTGTAGATATTAAACCTGAACTGTTTTTATTAGGGATGATATCAGAAAAATTTGATAAGAGAAGTGTGTTTTCAGCATTAGATGTTTTAACAGCAGCGAGGGTCATCTTCGCACAATATTGGAAAGAGGAAGAAACACCTTGAGATGAAGAGATAATTAAGAAAATATTAGACTGTGTAGAAATGGATAAACTTACATTGAAAATCAAACAGAAGGAAGACATAGAATATTATCATATTATTGGAATTTATTTTACCAGTGGTTGGAAAAAAAGGAGTGGAGAGTAAGAATGGCATTTGTATTGTTAAGCAAATTAAATACCCAGACAACATGACGTTTATTAAGCACTAAGAAATGGAATTAATAGAAAATTTATAATTTTTTTAAAAGACTGCTGATTGGTAGAAATGCTCCATGGTGGATGGTAGAGTTGTAAAGGATATATTATTTTTATCACTTCCAAATACATATTGGAGATCACCTCATAACTATAATAATAACAGTGGTTGTGTTAGTTTCAGTAGATTTCTTATAAAGGCAATAAGGAGACAGTAATGGATTTCTTGTTTTAAAACAATCCATGTCGGGGGGGAGGAGGAGGAGGAGGAGGAGGAGGAGAAGAAGAAGAAGAAGAAGAAGAAAATATTATCAAGCTGTGAATACCACCCAATCACAGAGTCGCAAGGGACTTCATAACAATATAATGCAACAAGCATAAACATCTAAACATTCTTCACACACACCCCAATCCACAAAACCCCCATTAACTTAAAAACAGAGGGACAGAATCAAGATCATGTGAAATGTTAATACCACTTTATAATGTCTTGGTAAGACCACACTTGGAATACTGCATTCAGTTTTGGTCGCCATGATCTAGGGACTCTAGAAAGAGTGCAGAGAAGAGCAACAAAGATGATTAGGGGACTGGAGGCTAAAACATATGAAGAATGGTTGCAGGAACTGGATATGTCTAGTTTAATGAAAAGAAGGACTAGGGGAGACATGATAGCAGTGTCTCAATATCTCAGGGGCTGCCACAAAGGAGTGGGAGTCAAGCTATTCTCCAAGGCACCTGAGGGTAGAACAAGAAGCAATGGGTGGAAACTAATCAAGGAGAAAAGCAACTTAGAACTGAGGAGAAATTTCTTGACAGTTAAAACAATTAATCAGTGGAACAGAAGTTGCCTCCAGAAGTTATGAATGCTCCAACACTGGAAGTCTTCAAGATTATGTTGGATAGCCATTTGTCTGAAATGGTGTAGGGTTTCCTGCCTAAGCAGGGGGTTGGACTAGAAGACCTCCCAGGTCCCTTCCAACTCTGCGACTGTATTATTGTATTATTGTTACTCTTCTGGACTGTAGGCCTTCCTTAAGTTCCTTCCTGAGGATCCACCTCCTCTCTCCATTCTGTTCTATCTCCATTCTCTTAACCTCTCATGGGGTGGACCTTTAAGTGTCCCCAAACCTCTCAGACAGCCCAAATGCCATGATTAAAGATATTACATGCTGCCAAAAAAGTGAACCATATTTCTTCATCCAGATCCTGACATGTGACCAATGCAGTCCAGCATCTGGGCCTGGGTCTGAGCCCTGACGTTAAATCCTCTGTAACAGAAATTCAACCATTCAATTACCATATTTTTCAGAGTATAAGACACACCTCCCCCCCCTAAAAGAACATGGAAGTGTTGGTGTGTCTTATACACTGAATAGAGCCATTTTTGGCCTCCTGAATCTCCGTCCCCGCTTCCCATGTTTGCGAAAAAAGGGCAAAAAATGGACCATTTTTTTCAAAAACTGCGTTTTTGCTTTCCCTCAGCCACCAGGAGCACTCTGCAGGCTTCAGCAAGCCTTGGGGGGGGGACGTAAAGATGCCCCCATTTTTTGCAAAAATGAGGGCATTTATGCCTTCCCCCAGCCCTGCTGAAGTCTACAGAGTGTTCCTAGGGGCCGGGTAGGACAAAAATGTTTTTTCTTTGAAATCCTGGTGCGTCTTATACACCAGTGCGTCTTATAGTCTGAAAAATATGGTAAATGTTTTCTCCAGAAAGACAAGATCGGTGATTGGGTAGAAGTTGTCAAAACCAAGTGGTTTGAAAGCTGGTGTTTTCAAGAGTGGGTACCGGATTTCATAATTTCCAGACCAAATCACTCTGGATTCTTTAACTAGGCTTTCAGCTTTATGATATGTGTGAGAGCATGATTTATGGAGATGTACAAAAATACAAACAACGCAAAGGACACCATGAGTACTGTATCACCCAACTTTCTCCAATCTAACATTGTACCTTCCAGATGTTCTGGATTACACTTTGGCTTGGAATTCTGGGAACGATCATCCAAGACATGAGCACATCTGGAAAGTGCGGAGGAAATTTTGAAAGAGGACAATGGATGTTTCTGTAACAGCACTGAACATAGCGAAGAACCCAACAAGAGAGAATGACTCAACTCTTTGAAAGCTGTCCAGAACAAACCAGTATATTAGTTGGCTTCTTTGTGCTTGCTTTCCCAATATAGAGACCTGTATTGGATCCAGGTCTAATTAAACTTCTGCTGAAATACTGAACCACATTTTCCACCTAACCTTTGGTTCATCTGTTCAGTATGTATTTGTTTGTTCTGCTAGCTAACACATCCAATATGTCTTTCAAATGAAAGTCAATATCCAATTGACCCACTCAGACCAGCAGCTTGGAATGAATGCTGATGCTTCATTCCAGATATGCTAATAATTACCCAGGCTTTAACGATGGATGAGCTGCTTCTTGGCAGATGGCAATAAAGGAAAATTAGACCGGTGGGGCCTAAGGAAGTTCTTCTCTCCCCCCACCAATAAGGGTTTATTTTCAAATTCCAAATCGGTTGCAGTTCATTTTTTTTTTACCTGCCCAAAACTTACTTGCATGCCTCCTACATTCCTGAATGTTTCACGGGCTATTTTCAACTGCACGCACGCAACCTGGTGTTTCTCAACCTTATTACCTTTAAGGTGTGTGCATTTTTGCTTCACATACTGGCTGGGGAATTCTGGGAATTGAA
Source organism: Thamnophis elegans (assembly GCF_009769535.1). NCBI lineage: Eukaryota > Metazoa > Chordata > Lepidosauria > Squamata > Natricidae > Thamnophis > Thamnophis elegans. Next base: position 18,043,275 of record NC_045552.1, on the reverse strand, counting down.
ATCCACAGATCTTAAAGTTGAGAAATATTGCTTCTAGTCTTACAACACCTCCTTCCCGGTAGAGCAAGGATTCTTTTCTTTTTGTCTCCATTCTTCAAGTTTGTTGTGCTGCAGGTTTAGCCTTTTAAAAATTGAAGAGGTTAGATTTGGAGCACAGCAAGCAGACCAGAGGTGGTATTCAGCAGGTTCTGACCAGTTCTGGAGAATCAGTAGCGGAAATTTTGAGTAGTTCAGAAAACTGGTAAATACCACCTCTGACTGGCCCTGTCCCCATCTATTCTCTGCCTTCTGAGTCCCAGCTGATTGGGAGGAAATGGGGATTTTACAGTAACCTTTTCCTGGAGTGGGGAGGGAATGGAGATTTTACAGTATCTTTCCCAGTGGTGGGATTCAGCCAGTTCGCACCTATTTGGGAAACCGGTTGCTAACTTTCTAAGCAGTTCAGAGAACTGGTTGTTGGAAGAAATCTCCTTTTGTTTTTTCCCCTCTTTACAGGGCTAATCCTGTAAGGACGGCAGGAAGGAAACATTCTGGTGTTGTTTCTAGCCTAATCTTTATTGCCCTGCTTACAGAAACTGCCTCTCCCGTTAACCCTTATTACATTGTAACAGCTAAGGCGAAGCACCCATTGACATGAATGACATTGAGTTGGCCACTCCCACCCAGTCACATGACCACCAAGCCCCCCACCTACCCAGTTTTGAGTTTTATTTGAGTTTTATTAGAATTTGTAGGCCGCCCTTTTCCCTGAGGGGACTCAGGGCGGCTCACATAAAACTGGGAAGGGGGGAACACAAACATCAAGATAGAAGACATATAATAAAATGGTAGGCAACATACATTCATCATTCGGGAGGGGTAACTATCCTTATCCCCAGGCCTGACGGGCGAGCCAGTTCTTCAAGGCTATGCGGAAGGCTTGGACGGTGGAGAGGGTACGAATCTCCACGGGGAGCTCGTTCCAAAGGGCCGGGGCTACTGCTGAGAAGGCCCTCCTCCTTGTGGTTGCCAGCCGACACTGGCTGGCCGATGGAATACGGAGGAGGCCTAGTCTATGGGATCTTATTGGTCGCAGGGAGGTAATTGGCAGAAGGCGGAAGGCGGTTAGTCATTAGGGCAGAGAACCGGTTGTTAAATGATTTGAATCCTACCACTGATCCTTCTCCTGCCATGCCCACCAAGCTACGCCCATGAAGCCACACCACGCCCACAGAACCAGTAGTAAAAAAATTTGAATCCCACCACTGAAGCAAACATGCCTGATTTTTTTTTTCAGATGGCTATGAGAAAAAGGACAGGGCAGGACCAAATTCATGGTCAGGAATTCAATTCAATTCAAATGTTTTATTAATTGATTGAAACTGCCTCTCCCCCTGCTCAGGATATAAGGTCAAAAGACCACTTGGGGTTGAGCCACTGCAACACCATTATTATTTTTTTCATATCATACACTTCTCTCACACATTTGCAGGTGCTGTAAATGACAGTCTCTACCTTAAGAGACTGCTAAAGATGGTCAGAATTGGTAGCTGAGATTTTGTTATGCATGAGAGATAACAGAACAACTTGGGAAGACAGTTGTGCTGAGGGGATAACGCTTGTCAACCCAATACAGGTAATCTTTGACTTAAAACTACAATTAGGGTTGGAATTTCAGTCACTAAGTGAGATATGCTTGATTTTGCAATTATTATTTTTTGGGTACAATTATTAAGCAAATCACCCAGTTGTAAGCAAATCTGGTGTCCCACATTGATTTTGCTTGTCAAAAGCCGGCTAGGAAATTCGCAAATGGTGATCACCCCAAGACATTGTAGCCATCATAAATACATGCCATTTGTCAAGCATCTCAATTGTGATCAAGTGATTCTCATCATAAATATGACATGCAACTTCACAGTCTTACAAGTTACATAGATCTAGGTATATGCTTATAGAACAGGGGTGTCAAACTCGATTTCATTGAGGGCCACATCAGGGTTGTGTTTGAACTTGGAGGGCTGGGATGGGCGTGGCCAAGGTGGGTGTGGCCAGCTCGACGTCGCTTGTGTTGGGGGCGCCTGTGGTGGCTCAAGCACTCTGCCAGTGAAAATGGGCTCCCAAGCTCCATTTCGGCTTCAACGGCCTCTTGCAATCCTCTGCCAGCGAAAACAGAGCTCGGGAGGACCGGACACATCCCTCCCAAGCTTTGTTTTCACTGGCAGAGGCACTGTGGGATGGTCCTTCACTGTTTCCAGGGCAGCCCCATAGGCCAGATCTAAGCACCCTGTGGGCCGGATCTGTCTTCCAGGCCTTGGGTTTGACACCCCGTTATCTATATATACTGTATATATAAATGGCTGTGTGTGTGTATGTTCCAACATAAATCTGGAACCCCTCAAGCAATTTCAACCAAAGTTGACTTACTCTCTGGAGAAAAATACTGTGGGAGTAAAACACGCCTAACACCCCTTGAGGTGTGTGTTCTGTTAAGATACAGCCTGTTGTGCTGTACTGCTGTACTGACTTCTACTGTTCAGCGCGGTGGAGTTCCCATGGTAACGGCTTCACAGTACTCCATAAGGAGGCTCTCTCTCTCATAAGGGGGAAAAATCCAACAATAGAAATTACATTTGGTCCAGACATTTCCCCCTATAAATAAATATCCAGGAAACACTGGCTAGTAGAATACATATGATGGGATGATCAATTCCTATAATAGTCAATCCCCAGTCATCCTGACGTTCTGATAACAATGGCTAGGTGTATTTGGCTCCCATTTATTTGTTTTATAAAGGCTGAGAAAGACATGTTTCTGAACTACTGGCAATTACTGGGATTATACACCGCACTATGTCAGTTTCAGGGTCGCTCAACACACAATATTCAATAATATTGTTCTAAGCCATAAACCATGTTTTACATAGCTGTGTTAATGCTCATGTATGAGAAGAGATAGCACAGCTCATGATTACATATTTTTCTCTGACATTAAAGACAAAGTTTTAATATCTGTTAATCTTTCTTCTTTGGTTTGCCTATTACATGTGGTTTGACAGTGTGCAAAGTACATTATAGATTAGCAGGGTGTGTGAACCTGGTCCCTGTATCTTACAAGCCATAATTTATAGGTTAGTATTACATTGGGATGTGGTGGCTCAGTGGCTAAGACTATGAGCTTATTGATTAGAAAGGTTGGCAGTTCGGTGGTTCAAATCCCTAGCGCCACGTAACGGAGTGAGCTCCCGTTACTTGTCCCAGTTTCTGCCAGCCTAGCAGTTCAAAAGGATGTAAAAATGCAAGTAGAAAAATAGGAACCATTTTGATGGGAAGATAACAGGTTCTGTACACCTTTGGCATTTAGTCATGCCAGCCACATGACCATGGAGACGTCTTCAGGCAAAGCTGGCTCTTTGGCTTTGAAACGGAGATGAGCACCACCCCCTAGAGGCAGCATAGATGTGCGAGGGGAACATTTACATTTATTACATTAGAGTTAGGCCATTGAGACTGACACTCAACCTAGTGTTAGTCTACAATATATTAGACTGCTTATTCCTTTGTTGTTGAACAGATCATTGTAGCTTATCTTTAAAAAATGAGGGGGGAAAACCCACATCGTACAAATCCATAATGTGTTTTGCAGCACAGTGTGGGGGCCAGAATTTATCCTATTGTGTTTTACTCAGACTATGATTTGTCAAGCAAAACCATGCTGGACTAAACAGGTCAACAATATGATTTAGAATTAAGCAGGTTTTTTTTTTAAGCTTTGCTACAGCCTTACCGCCAAAACCTCAAAGTAGCTTATATGAAGATCACCTTACATTTTATTCCCACAACAACAATCCTGTAAAGTATGTTGGGCTGAGAGAGCGACTGATCCAAAGCCACCCAGCCAGTGAGTTTCCATGCCTGAGAGGGAACTTAAGCCCAGATCTCTCCAGTCCTAGCTCAACACCCTAACTTCCCCATTGCACTCTTTACCAATGAAATCATAGACTTCCTGTTGCTCTCCTCCTCACCATCATTGTTGAAAGACAAGGATCCTGGTCAACAGATTGGGGAAGGATGGCCTTGGCCTGGCCTGGGGGAGAGGACAGGAGGAGAACCCCAATCAGTGGCTCCCCAATAGGCCTGCAATTATGCATGGTCGTTGCTGACCTGGACTATTTGTGCAAACAAGAGGGGCAGGAATGTCAAGGGGTCGACCTGTTCTCCAAGGCTCCTGAAGGCAGGACAAGCGACAATGGATGGAAACTCATCAAGGAGAGAAGCAACCTGGAACTAAGGAGGAATTTCTTGACAATCAACCAATGGAATGACTTCCCTCCAGAAGTTCTGGGTGCTCCAACACTGGAGGCTTTCAAGAAGAGATTGGATAGCCTTTTGTCTGAAATGCTATAGGGTTTCCTGCTTGAGCAGGGGGTTGGACTAGAAGATCTCTAAGGTCCCTTCCAACTCTGTTATTCTGTTCTGTTCAGATGGCTAGGCCACTATAGTTCCACCTGGGGCATACATGCTCTGTAAGATAATCCCTTGAGTGGTTAACCTCACTCCTAGTCTGTGATTGAATTGCGGGTATCAGAATAAGCTTCAGAATAGGTGTGTGCTCCTTTGCGGGGATCGGTTCTTAGGGAGGAGAATCAGATCTTCTTCTGAATTCATAATTCTCAGGCTTGTCAAATGTTAAACAAAGGCAGTGTTTGCTCATCCAGGTAAGTTACCTATCTGGTTTGTCCAGTCATTTCCTCCTACGCTTGTGTCTTTTTAAGGATGTCTGTGTTGTTTTGCGGGCTACTCATTTCCTACTTGCCCTTTGTGGCTAATTAAGTGTTGCACAGGGTTCATTAGACTTGACAGGAACCTGGCAGAGCAGGGACCCTTCGGCTTGGACAAGTCTTTGTGGAATCCATCATTAATAAATGAAGGCTTTCTTTCTGGCTTGGGAGCTTGATTCAAGTCCGCGATCTCAGCTGTTCTCTATGATAGAGGACCCAGATTGTTGGGGGCAAGAGGCTGACTGTAAACCGCTTAGAGAGGGCTGTAAAGCACTGTGAAGCGGTATATAAGTCTAAGTGCTATTGCTATTTTTCTTCCTTCCTTCCTTCCTTCCTTCCTTCCTTCCTTCCTTCCTCCCTCCCTCCCTCCCTCCCTCCCTCCCAGTGGTTAGAATGCAGTATTGCAAGCTAACTCTGCCCACTGCCAGAAGTTCGATTCTGACCAGCTCAAGGTTGACTCAGCCTTCCATCCTTCCGAGGTGGGTAAAATGAGGACCCAGATTGTTGTGGGCAAGAGGCTGACTCTGTAAACTGCTTAGAGAAGCCTGTAAAGCACTGTGAAGCAGTATATAAGTCTAAACGCTGTTGCTATTATTCCTCCTGAAATGTTTGCCTGCTGGCCATTTGGAATTTGCTTAGTGAAAAAAAAAGGTGAATATCATGCCCAAGCTTTCTTCTGCATTTTAGGAGACAGTTCTCATTCTGCTTGATGGCAAAGAAATCTGTTCCTGTAGTTTTTTTTAGTGCAGAAAAAATAGGGGTAAAATTCTCAGACGCTCTGGTATTTATTTCCCTTACTCGTAGGATCGCCAAGAGTAGATCCTATTTTTTTGTTGCGCAGTTATCTCTCCAGCAATCTCCTTGGCTGCCCAAGTCTCTAAAGGAATCTCAAAGGCAAAAATCATAAGGGAACTATTCCCATGGAACTTTTTTCCAATCTTAGAAAGAGGAAAGATATGCAGGAATCTGCAAACAAAAAATGACAATAGCACCAGCATGCTTAATATTATGTAGAAAGGTAGCACCATCTCTCTCCTCGAAAAATGAAATATTTTAGGAAATATTTAGAATATTTCCCCTAAAAGGGAAGCAGAAACTCAGCTCCCCTCCCACCTTTGTCAATGGGCCATTAAGGCCTGAGCCAGTCTATTGTACATAACAAAGATCCACCTCCTTCAGGCAGAGCCGTAATAAGAATCCCAAAGCCCTTTCGTTACATCATCACCCAGCAAGGCTCAACCAAGCCTGGGACTCAGGACAGCCTACAGAGTTGCCCCTGCATGGCCCCATGGGAATCTGAGAACCAATCAGAATACAAGCTCAAATTCAAAAGCCCAGAGAGGGCATAGAACCAGGGCACTCTCAGCATCTCTTCCCTTTTTTTGCCCAGGACCTCAAACCCATGTGGTCCTGTTCACCATTAAACCATCTTTCCAATCAGCCACCACATTTCCAGGGTCTTTCTCCCCACTTGGAATTGAACCCAGAAGGATATTTTCTTCCAACACATGTACCTCTTGAGATATCAGTGGACAGAAGAAACTCTCTTCTAGATATCTGCTTATATAAGAGGCTTGGCACGACCCCCAAATTGGCAGTTAATCAACTATAGAAACAAGATTGCATCTATTACAAAGACATGGTCTCTTGAGAACAAATAACAGTAGACATCAAAAGATCCTCAGGCTTGAGTAACTGCCAAGAGAAATAGGCTTCAGAAAGCTTCCTTTGCCAGGTGCCATTCAAACAACTGGCTGGAATGGTTGCTTGCACCACCACTCCATAACCAGGCCCACATAGACTGCATGGCAAGAATATGGGCTGTCAACAAAACAACTCACAATCAGCCTTTGATTCGCATAGATCAGTTAGTCCAAAAGGGAAAATAAGGACAAGACTGACTAGCACTTTCAATGGTTATTATTGTACAGGGATGGGCAACTATGGCAACTTGGTGACCGGTGGACTTCAACTGCCAGAATCCTTGAGCCAGCTATGCAGGAATTCTGGGAGTTGAAGTCCACAGGCTGTAAAGCTGCTCACCCCCTGTTACCACAGTGCAGTTGACCTTGGCAAAGTCAATACCAAACGGTGATGAATGTAGAATCACTCGTCTCCAGTCTGAGTAGGTTAAAAGATATTAATAGAAGAAATGACATGTGTCAGTTAGTTTGGAACCAAGGATGGACATGTCATTTGGTCATTATTTAGCCCAGCCTTCCCCAACCTAATTCCTTCAGATGGGTTTTGTATTACAGCTCTCTTGAACCACCTGGAATCAGATGGAATACTGCAGTATATACAGCGGTGGTATTCAGCCAAAAGACCTCCAGAGTGATGGGATTAAGAATGACCCTCCAGGACATAATAGGATTAACCTATCTAGCAGCAGAACTCACTGCATTGCGAAATCTCCTAAGGATATTGCATCACCCAGCAAACTTCAACCAAACACATCTCAGACAAATATGACCCCACATGGCCCCTTAGGAGTCTGACAACAGCCAATAGAATACATGCTCTTGCACAGGAACAGGAAGCTCAAGTGCAAAGCTCACGAGAAGGTATAAAAGCCCCCCCCCCAAAAAAAACTCTCAACTCCATGTGTTCAGCTGCACCAGAGAACCATGTGCTTGGTTGTTCTCTTCCATCATTAAACCTTCTTTCCAATCAGCCTCCAGCCTCCATTTTGTCTCCAGTGTCTTCCTCCCGGCTTGGAACTGAACCAGATGGATATTTCTTCCAACACTAGCATTAAAGAGAAATTTCCTGACTGTGACAACAATTAACCAATGGAACGATTTGCCTCCAGAGGTTGTGGGTGCTTCATTACTGGAGGTTTTTAAGAAGAGATTAGACAGCCATTTGTCCAGAATACCATGGGTCTCCTGCTTGAGCAGGGGGCTGGACTAGAAGACCTCCAAGATCCTTTCCAACTCTGTTATGCTGTATTTGGTATGAATTAGGCCCATTTAACCAGTTTGTGAATACTGCTGCTAGGATAATGAAAACCACACTACGTATTTCTCGGTCCTTCCAGTCCCCATTTGAGCTAAAATGGCTGAGTTTACACATTCCACCATGATGAATTATAAATACCAGTGACTGGGTTCCTACCACACACTAAGCCAAAACCAAACAAAATCACATTATCACGAGGCTCACACATTGCACAAAGCCTGTAGATTTATTCAAATTACTTTCTCTGAAATCAACGGTCTCTGGAGCGGGGAATCTAGTCTCAGGGTCCTAAAAGGGCATGTAATCTACAGCAGTTTTGGAGATGGGGGGGGGTTAGAATTTTTCTCTCTCTGATTGGCTTTAATGGGCTGGAATTCTTTAAAAAGAAATTATTGGGAAGTTAGATACAAAAGCTTTTCCCCACCTTTTCCGGCAGCAGCTCGAATGGTCTTCAAAATTTGGGAAGCTTCGGATCTCAGATGTCAGTACCCATGCAAATAGGAATGCCCTGTAGAAGTTCCAGAACTGAATTTCATTAAAAATACTGATGTTGTTGTTGTTAGTTGCGAAGTCGTGTTTGACCCATCGTGACCCCATGAACAATGTTCCTCCAGGCCTTCCTGTCCTCTACCATCCTCTGGAGTCCATTTAAGCTCATGCTGACTGCTTCAATGACTTCATCCATCCACCTCATTCTCTGTTGTCCCCTTCTTTTTTCCCCACAATTGTTCCCAGCATTAGACTGGTCTCCAGGGAGTCCTTCCTTCTCATTAGGTGGCCAAAATATTTGAGTTTCATCTTCAGGATCTGGCCTTCTAAAGAGCAGTCGGGGTTGATCTCCTCTAGGACTAACCAGTTTGGTCTTCTCCAGCACCTTAGTTCAGAGACCTCAATTCTCCAGCACCTTAGTTCAGAGGCCTCAATTCTTTGTCACTCAGCCTTTCTTATGGTCCAAATTTCACAGCCATCCATTGCAACTGGGAAAACCATAGCCTTGACTATACACACTTTTGTGGGCAGGGTGATATCTCTGCTTTTCAGTATGCTGTCTAGATTTGCCATAGTTTTCCTTCCCAGAAGCAAGTTCTTTCAATTTCTTGGCGGCAGTCCCCATCTGCGGTGATGGGGATGAAGAAAAAACATTGATACTGAGATCAATGAGAACTGTGCGTGGCATTTTCATTCTAGATCCTGAGAATGAGACACAACTCTTTTTTTTGAAAATAATAAAAGTGTTCAGGTCTTTTGAAAGACCTATTTGTTTTTCTGCTAACTACGTGTAATAGCTATAGCAAAAGCTTCTTGTTTCTTACAATCATCTGACCAGGAATTTCTATACCTTTGCCCAATATTACTTTGGGTAAGGAAAAAATGTCCATTGTCTCCAGTAAAGCTGCTGCTATCAATAAACTTCAGATTGTTTTGGATTGTAAACCCAACTACCAAGATTTATGGTTAAACTGTAATACTGTATGGGGGCAGCCAAAATCCAGACAGTCTGGAGATGGCAGAAAAGAGTGTTCTGTATCCCATGAGACCATATAGTGATCATCCACAGCAGTGGTGGGATTCAAAAATTTTTACTACTGGTTCTGTGGGTGTGGCTTTTTGGGTGTGGCATGGCTTTGTGGGCATGGCAGGGGAAGGATACAGAAAAATTGCCATTCCCTCCCCACTCCTGGGGGAAGGTTACTGCAAAAACCCCGTTCCCTCCCCACCCCACTAACCTGCTTTCCAGCTCCCTTCTCCTGTTCAGGGCAACAAAAGAAGATCAGCTGGGAGGCAGTGTGGGCGGGGCCAGCCTATTTGCCAGTTCTCCAAACTACCCAAAATTTCCACTACCAGTTTTCCAGATCCTGTCAGGATTGGCTAAATACCACCTCTGATCCAGAGACTTTACCAACCAAGATGTGGTGTTGATGGATCAGTTTTTAAAGTACTGTCATCTTCTAAAATAGGTCCGTACTATTAGGCCCACTTTGCAGTTATGAGTCCAGGCTGAAGGACAGAAACCTTTGACTGTTATTTTCACTGAGCTGAGGATCGTTTATCCCCAAGATTAGCTTGCAAAGTTGGAGAGCTTGTCTATTCAAAAAGGTAGCGGTCTAGAAGAGCGCAGCCAACAAGTCCCAGGAGAAAAACACTGCTTGCAAGTAGACTGGAAATTGCTTTTCTGCCTACAGCAAATCAGAATAGAATAGAATAGAATAGAACAGAATAGAATAGGGGGGAGTTACCTGAGCTTCTCCCAAATAGAATAGAATAGAATAGAAAGGAATGGAATGGAATGGAATGGAATGGAATAGAATAGAATAGAATAGAATTCTTTATTGGTCAAGTGTGATTGGACACACAAGGAATTTGTCTTTGGTGCATATGATCTCAGTGTACATAAAGAAAAATGAAATAGAATACATTCATCAAGAATCATAACATACAACACTTAGTGATAGTCATAGGTTACTATTAAATGGCACATCAGGTCAAAGAAGAAAACACTCTTGAGAAAGATAGACTGGAGATAGTTTGATAAGCCTCCTTATCTGATAGAAGAGCTTCCATCATGTCCTACCCACATTTCATGAAACTGCAGTAGATTCAAGAGTCAAATGAAGTCTGTGACTTGGTGACAATGCTGGTGCATGCTGGGTATGTTTAGTCTTGCTTTCTGAAGGATTAAAAAAAACTAAGAAGAATAAGGAGGATAGGCATCGCATTTCTATTAACTACAACATGAATGTTAATGTCACAGTAGTCATGATAGGAGTGTCACAATTTGTGCTCCACTTCAGGTAGCAAATACCGTGGGTAAACATTTGTGGAAGCTTAGTTAGCCATTCACTGTTCACAATGACATTCAATGTCATTTGCTTGACTTTCACACTATCAACCAACGTCTTAAATTAGCCATTTTTAGGGATGTCCATTTCAAAGTCAAGAAGGAAATAAAAGGTCATGATCGCCTCCCAGTAGTTTTGCCCACTTGAGTTTATTCAGCAAATCAAGTTTAAGAACCATGAGGCCAACCATTCAAAACTCAAGACTTTAAACCATTCGAAGCAGATGGGACTTTAGATAAGTCAAATCAACTTACCTATTTGGGGCACTTATTTAGATGATCTGTCACTTGAGTTTGAGAGACCCAAGAGATGAACTGGAAGAGTAAAATGGAACTTTGCTGGAAAACATGGCTTAAATGAATAAACTCCAAAGTATTGGGATAACATAACTTTCAACCTGGATGCAATCCTTTCATAAACTTTCTTCCAAACAGGACAGTAACAAGAACCTTGTTTATGCATTAAGAATGTAGATTGCCTCCCAATCATTCACCTGAATGTTGGAGATGTGGATATAAACAAGGAACCTTCTATCATATGTGGTGGACTTGTGCCAAAGCCAGAGAGTATTGGCTTAAAATAAAGGAATGGCTGGAACAAATCACAGAACAAATATTGAATGGAAACTGGAACTATTGGGCATTCTAGATGATAAAATGTGTAAAAAATTCCAATATATAATATTACATATATTAAACGCAATAAGAATAGTATTCGCTCAAAACTGGAAACAGAATAATATCTCTTCAGAAGCAATGATAATAAGAAAGGTACTTGAGTGTGCAGAAATGGATAGGTTGACCATGGAATTGAAGGATAGAGAAGAATCAGAGTACTATAAAGTATGGAGTAGATGGCATAAATGGTTGGACGTTAGACACAAGATACTGTATAAGAATTAAGTATTCCACTATAAATATGATAACAATGCATATACTGCATCGTAAATATTATTATATTCTAAGTGACTATATAATATAGAGTATATTAGAGAATATGTAATTGAGAATGCAGAAACAGAGCTTATGTAAATAAGAATGATATTAATGTAACTGATACAGACTCGCTGTAATGAGTGAAAATTTGTTGTTTTGTTTTTTATCGTTTAAATAAGTTCAATAAAAATTATTTAAAAAAAAAAGAATGTGGATTGCCACCTTCTACTGGTTAGAAATGATGCTCATATAATTACTACATGACATTAGAGTTCCAGTAGAAACTATGGCAAGGATAGCTCATCCAATATATGTTTCATATGTAACCTACCTGTTGCCAAAACACTTAAGAGGAGATCTATCTAGAACATCCCAGTATACTATCGAATTATAAATATGGGCCGTCACAATTTGGAATGCTGATAAGATTCAGAGACATCCTGGCACGGCACTTGTGTACACACCCAAGATAATGAACATTTGAGTTTCAGCTTCTCCCCCTTTCACAGTGCAAACAGATTAAGGGCACTTCATTTTTCCATTGCTCAGCTTAGGCGCTATCTCTGTTTCTGCATCAGTGAGCAGCTAGGAAACAACAGTCTACCTAAAACCCGAACGTGTGAATGGATTTTCTAAGATGTTCCTTACAACTTTCTCATCCTCTCACCTTTTACCACAATTACACCAAACACAATAGGTTCAGGGGTGGGTTGCTACCGGTTCGGCATGCTTTTTTTTTTTTTTGCTTTGCTCGCGTGCATGCCAAATGTGCACTATGCGCGTGTACACATTTGCACCTAAAAAGGTCTGCACATGTGCATGTTAGAAAAGGGGGGGGATTTAATTTTTGCAATGAAGATTGTTCTGCGCATGCACAGAACCGAAAGTCAAGATGGCGCTGACAACGATAGAACCGGTTCGAGGGCATGGCAGGCCGAGTTACTACCTATTTGGCCGAACCGGTCCGAACCAGTAAGAACTCACCTCTGAATAGGTTTCTATTTTGTCCTATGCATGTGTTTTGCGATAACCTTCTGGAAACTGTAACCTGCAACGTAGATTTAAAGAAACACAGATGTGGGTGTATAATTTTATTTTGCTCTGGAATTAAAAAGTATGCCTTATCTCCATATCTCTAGTAGCGGTGCTCAACCTCCACCCCTAAGTCTATTGTACAGAGTTGACCATAGTAGTCTAGAGGAAACAGTGAATGGACAGTCCCCTAAGTTTGAGAGAGTTGATTTTGTACAACAGGGGTGCCAAACTTGATTTCGTTGAGGGCCGCATCCTGGTTGTGTTCGACCTCAAGGGGCAGGATGGGCATGGCCAGCTTGATGCCATTCATCAAGACTCCGTTTTCAGCCATGACAACCTCCTGCAGCCCTCTGCCATTTTCACTGGCAGAGGGCTGCAGGAGGCTGTCATGGCCAAAAAGGGAGCCCAGGAGGCTCGCATGTGGCCCTCCCGCGCTCTGTTTTCGCTGGCAGAGGTACCACAGGCCAGTCCTTTGCTGTTTCCAGGAGGGGCCGATGGGCCACATCTTAGCAATCCGCGGACCAGATCCAGCCTGTGAGCCTTGAGTTTGACACCCCTTTTGTAGGAGATCAGTCTCTGAAGATAAGGACTCTCTTGTCCATAATCACAAACAGAGAGAAAAAAAAATCAAACAAGAAACTGTCTTCCATCAACTTGGATCACACTGAACCCTGATGTCAGGACATTTTACTCAACGCCAAGTTCTGTATTTAATAGAAAGGATGAGGCTCCCATATTTGGTGATAAACAACTCAGAGTATTTTGCTTCCTATTTTTATAGTACAGATGGAGGAGTTCATAAGTTTCAGTTTCTTCAGTTTGGTTCGTCTCAATGACCAAATTTGGCAAATACGGGAAATTTGTAATCAAACTTAATGCAGGTAATCCTTAGGTTATGATCATAATTGAGTCCCAAATTCCTGAGATTGTTATTAAGTGAGTTTACCCCCATTTTATGACCTTTCTTGCCACAATTGAGAAATGAAACCACTGCAGTTGTTAAGTTACTCTCACGGTTGTTAAGTGAATCTGGCTTCTCCATTGACTTTGCTTGTCAGGTCACAAAAGGGGACCTGCAACCATCATAAATTTGACTCAGTGGCCTCTGAATTTTTATCATGTGACCAGGGGGATGCTGCAACATTCATAAGTGTGAAAAACAGTCATAAGTCACTTTTTTCAGTGCTGTTGCAACTTTGAACAGTCACTAAATGAACTGTTGTAAGTCGAGGACTACCTGTAATCCATGAGTTTAAATTCATTAAAAACATGCATTATTATGGGGCATGCCTCTCCCAAAATGCACGTGCTCCCTGAAAAGCTTTGCGCATAGTTTTTCCCCAGTGTTGTGTACTTTGTGAATTCTTTTTCATGAATAAGTTCCTTCTTGTAGGCATAGATTTTATAAAAGACTCTAAGTTTTGCTGCTAACAAAATTGAAGGATCGTTCAGTTCATGAATTGGTGGAAACTCTGCAAAATTATATCATTTTCCCCCAGGTCTAATTTATACCACTTCAATTTACCTCGAAACTTTTTTAAAAAATTAACTTTAACTTTAACTTTAAATTAATTTAAAAATTTAAAAAAATTTCAAAGTGAATCTTCTCAAAAACACCAAATTTAGGGGAATGAATGAAAGGTGAAACACCTTTATTGGGAAAACCACTACCCTGTTTCCCCCAAAATAAAACCTCTCTGGATAATAAGGGCTTTTGAGCGCATGCCCTAAAATAAGCCCTCCCCGAAAATATTGCAACGCAGCAATGAAGTGACTACACTCGCTGCCTCCTGCACCACAATAATAATAATAATATCTCCCTGAAAATAAGGCCAAGTGCTTATTTTGGGGATTAAAAAAAAGACCCTGTCTTATTTTCAGGAAAACATGGTATTTAATCCACATATGGGTTAAAATTGTCAGTGAAGTGCAGACTCATTCAGCTGAGTGATCTATTGAAGGTATTTTGGCTCTCCCCCCAAGGAAGCCCAGAAGTTCCTTAGGTAAGGGAAGAGGGAAGTGATTTCTATACTCTCCCTCCTATAAACTTGACACATTTGACTAAGAACACGGACTTGCGTATTATTTCCATGGCAACCTGCGCAGGTCACTGGAAATATGCACACCCTGCCTGTCACTTGTTCTCTTTGCCTTGGAGAAGGTCACACCTGTCTACCCAGAGAGTATTTGTAAGCAGAGCGTTACTATGCTGGTGCAGTGACATAGGACACCTGCATGATTTTCAGCATCATCCTTTCCTCACTTCTCTGTTGTTGCACGCATGGCTGTGTTTACATAAGCCTCCAGGAAGCCAACAGGATTCATGAGTTATCCTGGCCCGGACAAACTACTTTGCTGATCAATTCATGAGATTGTGTTGATGGAGTCCTCATATACATGTCATCCTCAACTTACAACCCGTGTACTCTGTGCTGTTACGGGTAGGACGACTTCTGCAAACGCCGGGATAAATAGCGTGTACATTGCCGTGGCTTCCTTGTGTTCCTCCATCTTCCCTGAGTCTTCACGCCACCCAGGATCGTTCGCGTTGACGATCAGGGCTCAGAACCCCAGACAGCACTCGGGGGAGATGGTTGTGGTTTTAAAAGGGTTAATGTCAGGGTTCCAAGTAACACCTCCAACGAAAGAAGACTCCGAGGCTCGAGTTTCCTCAAAGTTCCACTTTATTAGAGATGCCCTATTGGCACATCTTGGAAAACCCGAATCTAAAAGCTGCCAGGTTTTCTCCACCCAAGTGAAGGTTCAAGCCCCTGGCCAGTACCCACATGTCACATGGTCCAATCAGGCACTGTTCCTGCCTCCCAGTCACGCCATCCCAGGTGCAGGGCAACGTGTCCTTGACTCTCTGAGAAAGGAATGTTATTTTGACTTTATCTACCCCACTCCATATAATCCTCCCTTCCATTTTCCTGCCCGCCCACCCGTCCCCGGGTTCTACTGACCTTTATTTCTTCTTCCGAAGCCCAGCTCATCAGTGGTGGCAGATTGAATTGCTTCCCCTCAGCAGCTCCTTTCCTTATTTGCAATGTGGAAGTTCAATGTTTGCTAAACTGCACACGCAAAGCACACAGTGTGAAGCGAACCAGTTCTTCAACCGGTAGGAACCCACCCCTGATCCCTTGCTGTAAGGATCTGCCTGTCTTCCTTTCCCAAAAAAGAATAGACTCCTAAAATGGTGTTATTTCAAAAAGAATCTTTTCTTGAGAGGATGTGATAGCAGAACAGGCGAAACAGATTCTAAATTCCATCCAGTGGTGAAATTCAATTTTTTTACTACCGGTTCTGTGGGCGTGGCTTGGTGGGCGTGGCAGGGGAAGGATACTGCAAAATCCCCATTCCCATCCCAATCCAGTGAAGGATACTGCAAAATCCCCAGTCCCACCCCACTCCAGGGGAAGGATACTGCAAAATCCCCATTCCCATCCCAATCCAGTGAAGGATACTGCAAAATCCCCAGTCCCACCCCACTCCAGGGGAAGGATACTGCAAAATCTCCATTCTGTCTCCACTCCAGTGAAGGATATGCAAAATCCCCATTTCCTCCCTACTCCAGGGAAGGATACTGCAAAATCTCCATTCCCTCCCTACTCCAGTGAAGGATACTGCAAAATCCCCATTCCCTCCCCACTCCTGGGGTCAGCCAGAGGTGGTATTTGCCGGTTCTCTGAACTACTCAAAATTTCCGCTACCAGTTCTTCAGAACCTGTCAGAACCTGCTGAATTTCACCCCTGATTTCATCCCAAACTACACAGTTAGAAATAGCACTCTAGAATCCATCCCTCCAGTTCAAATCCACAGGTGTGTAGCGACTGTCCTGAGAGCCAGATAAGGATCCATTCCCATGGTCTTCTTTTGCTTTCAACCAACTGGCACAATCCACATGGCCCTCCCTCCTTATTTCATTCCCAAAAGGTGAGAATATTGCAGGGCACTTTGGCACCAGGAAAAAGGCTAAAAAATACAGCTTATCACCATGCTGCCTCCTCCCTCCATATGAATGGCAGTATTACATCAGGGATCTGACACTTGGTTTCCCTGGCAGTCATGACCTGAGATGGAAAGGCAGAAGATTGCTGAAGGAGATCACCCTTTCCAAAGTGATCACTACTTAAATCATCTTCTAGGCAGCCGCCCAACTGTCAATTTGATGGGCTGTCAGCACAATTCTGCTGAGGAAGGTATTCTCTGACTTTCTGACAATAAGCATTAACATGGTTGGGAGAAGGAAATCCAGGCTGTTAACATGTTGTGCAGCTAAAGTTGCATAAGGGACGTTCATAGAGCATCAGAGGAGTTGGGAAGGAACTTGGAACTGCTCCATGCAATGAGTCATCATGCTTCTACAGGGTTCTAACAAGAGATCTTCCCCAGCCCCACTAGAGAATTCCAAACTCTTAATTGTAATTTGTCTAGTTTAATGAAAAGAAGGAGTAGGGGAAACATGATAGCAGTATTCCAATATCTCAGGGCTGCCAGCCTGCCACAAAGAAAAGGAAGTCAAGCTATTCTCCAAAACACCAGAAAGCAGGACAAGAAGCAATGGGTGGAAACTAATCAAGGAGAGAAGCAACTTAGAACTAAGGAGACATTTCCTAACAGTGAGGACAATTAATCAGTGGAACAACTTGCCTCCAGAAGTTGTAAATGCTCTGACTTAGCAGTCAGAGGAAGATATTAGGAGCTACCTGCTTTAATTGATCAGGCAGTTAAAATTGGCAGCAGAAAATTTGTACTTTCAGATTTACAAGAATCCCTTAATGAGGACTTACAGTAAAGTAGAATTAGCTCATGTAGTTGTGTTTTTAGTCTGGTTTACCTTGAGAGCTGACAGTTGATGTCAGCCTTGGGAAGACTCCAGACAGAAAGCACACCCAGTTGAACTACTAATTCTTCTTTCATGGAAGCTTCCATTACCAGAACTTTACCATTTTGAAAGTACATTTCTCTCCCATCACTTTTTACAGCCCAAAAAACCTAGGGAGGGTCTCTTCTGAAGTGTTTGCTACACCCACATTCCTTCTGCGGACTAAGCTGCCTCTGTCAGCCTCGCCAAGTAGACTAGACAGGAAACATGACCAGATTCTACTTTGTTGTAAGGTTACATTAACAGAGCCTGAAAGTAAAATTCTCCACTGTCACCTGTACAGCCCAAGAACCTAGGTTTCTTCTGACCAGAGGTGGAATTCAGCAGATTCTGACCAGTTCTGGAGATCCGGTAGCGGAAATTTTGAGTAGTTTGGAGAACCAGTAAATACCACCTCTGGCTGGCCCTGCCCCATCTATTCTCTGCCTCCCGAGTCCCAGCTGATCGGGAGGGAATGGGGATTTTGTAGTATCCTTTCCCTGGAGTGAGGCGGGAATGGAGATTTTACAGTATCCTTCCCCTGCTATGCCTGCCACGCCACGCCCACCATAACACACCACACCCACCAAGCCACACCCACAGAACCAGTAGTAAAAAAAATGTAATCCCACCACTGCTTCTAACCCTCTTTCTTCCCCCACTCTGCAGCTACAGGCTATGTTGTCTTTTATCTGACTATTCCTTAGGCAGCATCTCTTCCCTTCATCTCCCAAAGTCCTACATAGAGACAGTCCTCGACTTATGACCACAATTGACGTCAAAGTTTCTGTTGTTAAGTGAGACATTTGTTAAGTGAGTTTTGCCCATTTTGTGAACTTTTTTTGCCGCCGTTGCTAAGTAAATCATTGCAGTTGTTAAGTTAGAAAGATGGTTGTTAAATGAATCTGTTCCCCACTGACTTTGCTTGTCAGAAGCAAAGCTGTCACAAAAGTTGATCAAATGATCCCAAGACACTGCAGCGGTTATAAATATGAGTCCGTTGCCAAGCGTCTGAATTTTGATCATGTGACTATGGGAATGCTGCAATGGTCATAAATGTGAGAAATGATCATGTCACTTTTTTCAGTGCTGTTGTAACTTTGAACGGCCACTAAATGAACTGTGGTAAGTCAAGGACTACCTCTAGCATTATATCCCTCTTATTCAATTGGTCCCCTCGACTGTGGCTCTTCCTCTGTCTCCCAAAATCATTCCCAAATTACCATTGCTGTACATATTCCCACAACTATTCTTGAAGTAGCATCTAGTTTCCTTCCCTAATCCTTACATCCTTATCCACACCCTATGATCTGAGCAAGCACGAATTTTCCATCCATAGAAAAGGGAGCAGTCACACCAATAATAATTGCAACAGGTGCATTTAGATTCTTCTGCATAAACTGGATAATCACTAGATGGCAGGAAAGAGCTAGAAAGTATTCCTTTCATGCCATCTAGTGGTTAGATTTGGGGAGACCAGATTTATTTTCTTCTTTATACAGGACAGGACAATTTGAACCATAGCAATGAGTTGACTCTTAGACTACTCATTGATGTAGTAATCTGATCAAAAGCCAGATTCATTTAACAATGTTATGGCTCACTTAACAACTGCAGTAATTCACTTAAGAACCAAGGCAAAAAAAGGTTAAAAAGTCAAGTGTGACTCACTTAACACCCACCTTGCTAAGCCACAGAAATGCTGATCCCAGTTGTGATTGTAAGATGAGGACTATCTGTATAGTCTTTTATCCAAATAAAAACAGCTCATTTGAAAATGGCACGTGTGGATCTGATTGCATTGTAGAGTGGTAAATATGAGTCCATGGTGCTTTCTGACATGTGATGCGACACCCGGAAAAATACACCATACTTCACTTAATCCTCCAAGGAAAGATTGAAGGCAAATGAGGTCCAGGCAGAAGAAGAACCTAAATGGCTTCAAAATCTAAGGGACTGGTTTGGACAAAACGAACAGCACTTTTTCCTGTGGCTGTTGACAAAAATAGGATCGCCAAGATGATAGCAAACGTCTGATGACGGATATGGCACAAGAAGGAGAAGGAGATGCTCTCTGAGCAGACATTTTGTTACCAGACTCCACAATTCAACCCTGATTTATTAAGTATTCTGTTAAGGCTTCACGGCAAGTCAATCAAGTATGATCATGAACTAACAATTTCAAGTAAAGGAGGAGAGATTCTTAGAGATGAAGGTGCTCAGAGATGGAATTCAGCAGGTTCGGACCGGTTCTGGCATACTGGTAGCGGAAATTTCGAGCGGTTTGGAGAACCGGCAAATATCACCTCTGGCTGGCCCTGCCCTCCCCCCCCCCCCCCGTCGTTCCCTGTCCTATATTGCCTTGATTTTTAGCTCAGCTGATTCGCAAGGCCACGCCTCAACTGAACTAAAAAAACAGCTCAGCTCACCAGCACTGACACCAAGGGTGGTCTTTGAGTGCTGCACACGTGTGCAAAGCATATGTGTGCATGTGAAGCGTGTTCTCATAGAACCAGTAGGAAAGATTTGGAATCCCACCACTGAAAGTGCCCAATACTGCTCAGGATTTATTGTTCTGCAGGATTCAATCTGAGTCAGTTACAGGACCAGAGTCAATCACTGGGACATTCAGGAGAGAGAGAGAGAGAGAGACATTCCCTGAAGATGGGCTCCAGCACACGTCTGAAAGCTTAGAAAATTAAACCTCTGATTCCTGGACCCTGCAACATACATTATCCTGGGATCCTGGGACACGTGCATATATATCAGTGGTGGGATTCAAATAATTTAACAACCGGTTCTCTGCCCTAATGATTTCTTCCAACAACCAGTTCACTAAACTGCTGAGAAAGTTAACAACTGGTTCTCCCGAAGTGGTGCAAACTGGCTGAATCTCATATATATATATATTTATTGCCTTCATCGGTAGGATTTATTCTGTGCAAGGCTTCCTTGCCCCTGTAGGGAAGTTAGCACTGGGGTCTGATCAGCCTTTCCTGAAGAGAAATGGGGTGAAATGACACTTTTACAATCTCGATGATTCCAAAGTCAAGTAAACACACGGTGACCCTTTGACGGGTTGAGAGCAAACAGCCCAGGCAAGAGCTACCCAGGGGCGTTACTTTCCACAGTGTGCCTGCATATCGTGCCCAGAAAGGGCACAGATTTCCAGCAGCCTCAGCAAGTTTCCACCAGGTGGAAAATTTTGGGGGTCCTTGCTCCGCAAACATAGCAACTCACCTTGAACTCAGCTCTCAGGGCACATTGCTACGGAAAGAGCAGGGTGCCGAAATCTGGGAGGTTGGGAAAGAGAAGCTCTCATGAAAGGAAGGCTAGCAGAAAAGGTCCCATATCAGTGAAGACTTAGTACCATCAGTGACTCATGGACTGCAACCAACCATAGTAGCATTTTAAATCTACTTAATCAGCCTTTATGGAACACCCTAGAGTTGGAAAAAGCCAACAGGGCACACATTTGCAGGCCCATGTTTTATCAACATTTTTTAAAATTGAATTATAAAGTATTATCAAAAACAAAATACAAAGTAAATAGAAAAACAGTGGGGAGGTGGAAGCAAAGGTGAGTGAGGAAAGATAAGGGAAAGAAAAAGAAGAATTGACTTCTGACTTGCTCTGTTACAGTAAAATAAGACATTGATATCAAATCACAGGGTTTTTTTGCTTTTCTCATAATAATATGAACAAGTGTACAAGTGTAATTTTCTTCAATCAAAGTCGTCAGTTTTGCCATTCCAGCCAACTCCCTCAACTTCTTCAACCATTCATCCATAGTAGGACTTGAAGTATCTTTCCATTTTTGCGCGTACAAAAGTCTTGCTGGAGTCAACATACATAATAACAAGGTTCCAAATTTGTGCAGGACCATATTTGTTAAGTAGATATCATGACTGTTCCCTGAATTCTCCCATTTTCTACGTTTATGTAATATACTGGCCCAGACCCATAAAGGAAACAATAGATTAGGTTTTTATTATATTGTAAGCACTCAAATAAGAATGTGGTGGCTCAGTGGCTAAGACGCTGAGCTTGTCGATCAGAAAGGTCGGCAGTTCAGCGGTTTGAATCCCTAGCACCGCATAACGGAGTGAGCTCCCATTACTTGTCCCAATTTCTGCTAACCTAGCAGTTTGAAAGTATGTAAAAAATGCAAGTGGTAAAATAGGGACCATCTTTGGTGGGAAGGTAACAGCGTTCCGTGCACCTTCGGTGTTTAGTCATGCTGGCCACATGACCACGGAGACGTCTTCGGACAGCGCTGGCTCTTTGGCTTTGAAACAGAGAAGAGCACTGCCCCCTAGAGTTGGGAACAACTAGCACATATGTGGGAGGAGAACCTTTACCTTAACAGCTCTAAACCTCACCAAAGTATACACCAGTGGTGGGTTTCAAAATTTTTAGAACCTCTTCTGTAGGTGTGGCCTGCTCTGTGGGAGTGGCTTGCCAGCCATGTGACTGGGTGGGAGTGGCTTGCCAGCCATGCAACTGGGTGGGCGTGGCTAACTTGAAAATGTGGTGAAACTCCCTTTTTTAAAAAGTAATCTTTATTAGTTATACTTTTTTTTAAGCGCAAAACATACAAATACAAATACAATTTTAAACATACAAAAACCCCTCCCCTCCCCCCCCCCGCGGTGACAGTCATTCACAGCCCAACTTTTTTCTTTCCTTCCTCATTGTTAGGTCTCTAAGCCACATCTTCTCATTACAAAATTCAGGGATCTATTACAATACCCATGTTCACTTTTAACTTTCCCCATTTTAAGTCCCCGCTGTTCTCCTTGTCGCCCACATATACCATAAGTTCCAGCTAAGGTAATGTTCCGTTTCTCCTTTGTCCCTCAGCCAACCCGTCATTCTGTCCATTTCTGCACATTCATAGATCTTTTTAATTATAGCATCTTCCGACGGTATGGTAGTGGATTTCCAAAATTGTGCATAAGTTATTCTTGCGGCCACAATTATATGTAGGCTCAAATGCCATATTGAACTGCTCATGTTTTCTGGTTTAATGCTTAGTAGAAGGTTCTCGCTTACAATGCTCTGAGACCAGTGGTGGGTTTCAAATATTTTTAGAACCTCTTCTGTAGATGTGGCCTGCTTTGTGGGAGTGGCTTGCCGGCCATGTGACTGGATGGGAGTGGCTTGCCAGCCATGTGACCGGGTGGGAGTGGTCAACTTGTAACATGTGGTGAAACTCACTTAACAACGCTCTTGCTTAGCAACCAAAATGTTGGTTCAGAAACTCTGGCATTTGAAGCACGCAAGTCTTAAAGCTGTCAAGTTACAAGACCCTCCCACTCCTAACCCTTTAGAAAAAAAAAACCCAGGGGTGTTCAAACTTGACAGGTTTAAGACTTGTGGACATCAACTCCCAGAATTCCTCCTCTCCATCTTCATCTTGATGATGTGTGGACGGGCGGGGGAGGGAGCTGGAACCGGTTCTAAATGGCACTGGAATCTCTTCTATAGAAGAGGTTAGAACTGGCAGGACCCACCCCTGGTATACACCAACTGAAAGAGCCAGTTTTCTACAGTGGGTAAGACACTGGGCTAGAAACTGGGAGGCTGGGAGTTGTAATCCCACTTTAGGCATGGAGCCAACTAGGTGACTTTGAGCTGGGTACTCTGGAAAGAAAGCAAAGACAATGAACACTTCAAAGGAGCCCCATTCCAAAAGAACTCCAAACTTAACATGTGCTGTGATCTGCTGCTCAATTATAACTCCAGGAAGGTCAAAGAAGAGGGATGCTGGCAGTTGTAATTCAATAATATCAGTCAGTCCCAATACATCCTATCTCTCCTATAGCAGGAGAGCCAGTCAGGATCCATTGCTCCCCTGGCTTTCAACAACCCACATTCTTTTTTAAAAATTATATATAAAGTTTTTTATTTTTTCATTTGCATAACACGCATACTATTACATAGCCAACATCATATTGTATTATTAAATGTTTACATCAATTCATCTTACCATCAACTCCCAAAAACCATTACTGGCTCTTCTGCTCTCCATACACCATATTTGTACCTTATCCATCACTTTCTTCTCCCTCTATCCTCCTACTCCCTACCTCCTTTCTTCCCTCTGTCTTCCTTCTCTTCTCTACTTCCCCTTCCTCTCTCCTTCTCCTCTCTCCCCTTTCCACTCCTCCTTTCTCTCCTCCTCTTCCCCCCCACCCTCTCTCCTATCCCTCTCTTCTTCCCTTACCCCTCTCCTCCACTTCGCACTCTTCATCTCATTTATTTGGTGTATTTCAGCTTCTGAGCAAGCTCCATTTTATGTTGATGGTATTTATAATTCCTTTTCAGTATACATATTTAATGTTAACATATATTAGTGTGTGTGTATATATATATATATATATATATATATATATATATATATATATATATATATATATATATATATATATAACATTAGGCTGGGGGGGAGGTTTAAAAGCACAATGACTATATATGTATACCTTTTTATCTCTCTTTTTAAAAAAAGGAGGAGGAAGATATATATTAACAACCCACATTCTTATGGGGCTGTTAATCTGCAAAATGAGTTTGTGTGATGTATATTGGTGAATAGTTGAACAGGTATGACATTGAAGAACAATTGGGTAGTGGATGTGCTTTACGGTAAGTGCCAAAGGACTGAATGATTTTCCTTTTATTTAAGGATTGGGGAGGAAAATATGACTGCTCTTTTAAGTGAAAACTTGGCAATTCCTTCATAAGTAAAGCAGAAAGCCGTGAAAATGCTGCTATAAGAATGATTGTGCTCTCCAGATATTTTGAAATGTAATTTCCAAAATTCTTAACTCACAACAGTCAAGTTGTTGGAGAAATCTGGTATTTGTTGCCCTGCCAATCTGGAGTGCACCAGGATGAGGAAGACTATGCTATCACAAATACTCTCAGAATAATTCAACATTACAAAGGAACTCATTTTGGCCACGTCATGCGGAGGAAGCAATTATGTTGGAAGAGTTAGCAGTAAAAGGAAACCAGGCTGCCAAAGAACATGATGGCTGGACACCATCAAAGCTGACACCAGTCAGAGTACAGAACAACTCAAAGAAGGAGTGCAAGTTTGGAAGATGTGGAGAGACCTGGCCCAAAGAATCATCAAGAGTCAGACATGACTGAATAGATAAAATTATCACCAACAAAGGAAGATTCTCTAGTTCCCCTTCATAGAATAGAATAGAATAGAACA
The DNA here is from genome assembly GCF_009769535.1 of Thamnophis elegans. NCBI lineage: Eukaryota > Metazoa > Chordata > Lepidosauria > Squamata > Natricidae > Thamnophis > Thamnophis elegans. Next base: position 18,018,651 of record NC_045552.1, on the reverse strand, counting down.
GAACAGAACAGAACAGAACAGAAAAGAACAGAAAAGAACAGAAAAGAACAGAAAAGAACAGAAAAGAACAGAAAAGAACAGAAAAGAACAGAAAAGAACAGAATAGAATTGTTTATTGGCCAAGTGTGATTGGACACACAAAGAATTTGTCTTTGCTGCATATGCTGTCAGTGTACATAAAGAAAAATTAAATACATTCATCAAGAATCATAAGATACAACACTTAGTGATAGTCAAGGTTACTAATAAGCTATCAAATCATACTAGTAAACAAATAAAACAATATAAATTGTAAAGATACAAGGAACATGGTTATAGTCATAAGCGGGAAGAGATAGATACTAGGAAGGAAGAGAAGAATAATAGTAATACACCCTTAGTAAATTATTTGACAGTGTTGTGGGAATTAGTTGTTAAGCAGAGTGATGGCATTTGGGACAAAACTGTCCTTGTGTCTAGTTGTCTTGGTGCACAGTGCCCTATAGCTTCGTTTTGAGCATTCCTTCACAGGATGTGAAGGGTCTGTAGATATTTTCACAGCCCTCTTTTTGACTCGTGCATTATAAAGGCCCTCAGTGGAAGACAGGTTGGTAGCCATTGTTTTCTCTGCAGTTCTAAGTATTCTTTGAAGTCTGCCTCTGTCTTGTTGGGTTGCAGAGCCAAACCAGACAGATATGAAAATGCAGATGACAGACTCAATAGAACTGTAGATGCATGATGCATCTATAGATGCATGATGCAGAAGGCCAAAGTCATCACATCAGCAGTCCTGTCTCTCCAGAAATCATACCTGTGGTTACAAAAGGAATACCACCTGGCTGCTGAGGACCACCAATCTACTGCTTGCAAATTGGAGAATAATTAGAAAGAGGCTCTTACGGAAGGAAAGCAACAACAACAACAAAGGAAATGGAATTGCAGGTAGTCCTTGACTTAAAACAGTTCGCCTAGAGACCCTTCAGAGTTGCAACGGCAGAGAAAAAGTGACGTGACCGTTTTTCACAGTTACGACCTTAATCGTGTGATCAATATTCAGATGCTTGGCAACTGGTTCATATTTATGACGGTTGCAGCGTCCCAAAGTCATGGGATCCCCTTTTGCGACCTTCTGACAAGCCAAATCAATGGGAAAGCAAAAATCACTTAACAACTATGTTACTAACTGAACAACCGCAGTGATTCAGTTAACAACTGTGGCAAGAAAGGACGTAAAATGGGGCAAAACTCAGTTAATAAATGTCTCACTTAACAACATAAATTTTGGGCTCAATTGCAGTTGTAAACCGAGGACTACCTGTATGTATTTTTAAATGATTGGCTGGATAATTTGGCCTAGAATAGAAGAGGCCAAGTAACCATCTTTTACAGCTTTCTAATCCAACAGCGATCAACCACACTCTGATTACTTATCCCTTTTGTACGTCACGTTGCCCTGCCAAGCCAAATCAAACATGAGACCAGCAGTTTCCTGTGTTTAAACAAGACATTGCCCTCACCATGTCTGAAAAACAGGAGCTGGTAAAATAGGATATCATAGGTCAGGGGCCCTCTAACTTCTTCCCAGGGTTTAGTCATTGACAAATAAGACCCACTGGCCACATCCAAGTTTACTTTGAAAGTGATAGAAGCTCTGTTCATTCATTTTATGAGGAAAGCTTTGGAAAGTGCAAGGACTGGGGGAGGATGAATGACTTAGGTTTCCCCATGCAGTTCAAACTCTGGTTTTACAAATTTCTCAATTCATGGAGCTAAGTTTAATGCGAGCACCCAGATGCAACCCATTGTTCCTAGGCTTCCCAAGTGCAGGAAATAAACTCCTTGTCCTGACAAAAACCCCTTTTATTAATTTACGGTGAATTCTGCTCATTCACAGCCAACAAAGTCTTTCAGAGGAGGATTAACGGTCACAGACCTTATCTGGCTTAGAGAGCTGACAGACCAATATCTGCAGAACTTGGCAAGGAGTCTCAGAGAGTCGCTAACCAATTAGCAAATTAATTCTCTCCCCTTTTGCTCCTCTTTTATTTCCTCTGGGAGGGGCCATTCATCATCTGCCTTACTCCCAAGTTGACCCCTGTTCTTTAGCTGTTCCCTTCATCTGGCAACTCTGCACATGCGCACACTGGGAACAGGCTCCAGCTGTTCATCTGCCTCGCTGATGTCTGACTCTGAAGGCAGCTGATAACTGGCATACGGCTCTGGCCCCCTCTCTGCCTCCTACACAGAGCCCTCATCAGAGCCTTCCTCAGACTCCAGGACTGACTCATGTTCCTCCCCAACCTCCTCATTGCACGAATCTGCTGCCAGCTCCACTGATGGGCCACAACTCCCATGCTTTGAATTACAGAAGACACTTATAATAGGATTGTTCAGCAAAGGCAAAATTCTGGCCTGGTTTAGTGTTTAAAGCGCTTGAAGTTGTGTCCCAGCAGTCAAAACCCAAAGGGTGTGTTCATGTTCAATATGAGAAGTTGTGGGGTTTGTTACTAGGCTCATTACAATGCAAGCCAGACTTTTAGAGTTCTGATATTAGGATCTGGGTCCCCAGAGGTGAACCTGTCCAGGGCCTTCTGGCTCTTATACGCCTTCTCCGATAAAGAGTGTTAGCTAATGAAGATCGTTATGGAAATGAACTAAAGTGCCAGTCTTCCTTCTCTCTTACTTGGTCCTAATTGGAAAAAAGGGAATTACTGCCTGAAATAAGCTAAGGCTTGTCCCATTTTTTTAGAAAGCAATTTTTTGAATATTTTCTTAAGACCAAGATCATTAGACAACTTGGTGACAATGATTTTTCCTGTTACACACAGATTCTCATATTGATGAATCTGATAACCTAAGATCCTTAATATTTTCCTTCCTTCCTTCTCTCCCTTCCTCTCTCCCTCCCTTCTCTCCATCCTTCCCTTCCTTCTCTCCTCCCCTCCCCTCCCTTTTCTCCCTCCCTCCCATCTCTCCCTCCCGTCTCTCCTCTCTCTCTCCCCCTTCTCCCTCCCTCCCTCCCTCCCTCCCTCCCTTCCTTGCTTGTCCTGTTGCTTCTCTGACGCTCTCAAGGCAAGCATCAGAGACCATGTGTATGTCATAGAACCCAAGTACATATAGTGCATTGCATGGAAGCAGTGATATAGGCTCTCAAAAGGGCTTGCTCTTCTCAAAAGGAGATGTTTGGTGAAAGTGGGAAGCATCATCAACAACAGCAATAGGAGAAAGATGGAAATGATGGTGAAGGAAGGGAAGATTGGGGTAGTGGTACATCTTGACTTTTAACCTGGATGATTTCTTGGTTGATGATGAATTGAGTCCTCTCTCACATAAGTCTCCTTAAATTTTATAATGTGACTTTTGTTCCCAATTCAACTCAAATTATGGTACATTAGAGAAAACTATGTACATCATGGCATCTTGTAAAGGACAAAATGTTTGTGCAAAGGAGACACATTGGGAAAAGTGCATTCAGAAATAGAAAGAAAATCTTGAAAAGGGTTAGATTCAAGGTCTAGATTTGTGTTTTTTCACACTTGGCAACTTTAAGATGCGCAGTTTCAATTCTCAGAATTCTTCAGCAAGCACGGCAGGCTGGGAAATTCTGGGAGCTGAAGCTCACCCAACTTAAAAGTTGCCAAGTTTGAAAACCACTGGTATGGATGGAGAAGCCCACAGCACTCAATGGGTGTGTTGATGCCATCTTTGTAATGTAAACTATGAGACCAACAGAAATTGTGGTTGGTCAAAGAAGCATTTTGGGTTAAGAAATGGCCTCTTTTTCACATATCAAAATCTCTTTAGCTGGGGAGCAAGAAATCTCGTTGGTCCACTGCATTTTAAAACCAGAGCTGAAATTCACCACCAAATCTATGGGTAGAGAAATTTAATGAATTACAGATAATCCTTAACTTACAACATTCGTTTAGCAACTATTCAAAGTAACACTGGCACTGAAAAAAGTGACTTATGATCGTTTTTCACACTTACAACCATTGAAGTATCCCCATGGATCACATGATAAAAATTCAGATGTTTGGCAACTAGTTCATATTTATGACGATTGCAGTGTCCCAGGGTCATGTGATCACCTTTTGTGACTTTCTGACAAGCAAAGTCCATGGGGAAGACAGATTCACTTAACAACCGTGTGACTAACTTAATAATTGTAGTGATTCACTTAACAACGGTGGGAAGATAGGTCACAAAATGGGGCAAAACATACCTAACTGTCTCGCGTAGCAAGAGAAATTTTGGGCTCTACTGTAGTTGTAAGTTGAGGAGTATGTCTACAGTATTTTTTATAATTTCAAGGGAATTGAGTCTGTCATCTGCACCTCTATAACTGTCTGTTTTGGCTCTGCAACCCAACAAGACAGGCACAGACTTCAGAGGATAATTAGAACTGCAGAAAAAACAATGGCTACCATCCCGCCTTCCATTGAGGACCTGTACACTGAACGAGTCAAAAAGGGGGCTGTGCAAATATCTACAGACCCCTCACATCCTAGACAAAAATTGTTTCAACTTCTACCCTCAAAATGACGCTATAAGACACTGCACACCAGAACAACATGTCAGTTTTCTCCCAAATGCCATCACTCAGCTAAACAACTAATTCCCACAACACTGTCAAATAATTTATTAAGACTGTATTACTATTGTTCTTCTCATCCTTCCTAGTACCTATCTCTTCCCACTTATGACTATAACCATGTTCCTTGTATCTTTACAATTTATATTGTTTTGTTTGTTTATTAGTATGATTTGATAGCTTATTAGTAACCTTGACTATTACTAAGTGTTATGATTCTTGATGAATAGAATACATTCATTTTATTTTTCTTTATGTACACTGAGAGCCTATGCACCAAAGACAAATTCCTTGTGTGTCCAATCACACTTGGCCAATAAAGAATTCTATTCTATTCTATTCTATTCTATTAAGAAAATCTCCAACCATTTCTTAAAGTCAGGAGTCTCTCCCATTGCTCCTGAAAAGGATCCAGACCAGGAGTTCCTTCTTCATCTTCTCCCCTGGAGATGTCCTTGAAGCACAACAGCCAAGAAGCAGGGGATTGAGCCCAGTCATGCAGGCCAATGGCCTGGCCTACCTCAACGCTAAATGGCTGTGTTTACACAACACCACTAATCCAGGCTGCCACTAACCCAGGCTGAGCATTCATTCCCATGGGCTGATGGCAGGTGATGAGGGATTTCCTGCTCCAACAGAACAATCATCTTAACAGGAAGCCCAGCCACCACAAAGGTGGCTTGGAAGCTGTTGCTTCCTTTTGTATTTTGTGGGTTTCTTTTGTGCAGACTGGGGAAGGGAAAAAAAAGAAGAAGACACAATTAAACCAAAAGTCTGCAGTAACCCAACCAGAATTTCTCCGCTTCTGCAGAGTCAGGGGAAGCTCACCTACCCTCACGACGACTCCACCCCTGCCTGTTTTATGCCTTGAAAAATAAGATGTACTCAGAGAAGGAGCTGCTACCAAGCTCCTGTTCCAAGGCATGAAATGAACAAAAACAGGGCTAACCTTCTCTTTAGTCCCTCTCTTGTGTTTTCTTGGTGCAGTTGACTTTGGAGAGATTCAATGGTGGGTTGCAGGCGGTACGCTCCGGTACGGGCGTACCGGTGCCTGCCCGGAGCACTGGGTATCGTTCCGGTATGGTGATCCAGAGGGCCCACCCGCCCACCTGAGCTCCTTACCTGTATTTGAGCTCTTCGGTGCTTCTGTGCATGCACATGGAGCGCACGGTGCCTGTGCGACACTCCGCCAAGCAGCTGGAGCGTCGCGTAGGCTCACTGAGGCGTCACAAGAGGTAAGGACACATGTGCGTGCTGCACGCTTGTGCGCGAGAGCTGCACGCGTTCATACGATGGACGCCGGAACCCACCACTGGAGTGATTAATTAGATTAGCAGAGTTGGAAAGTCATCTAGTGGATCATGGAGCCGAGGTGGCGCAGTGGTTAGGGTGCAGTACTGCAGGCCACTTCAGCTGACTGTTATCTGCAGTTCAGCGGTTCTAATCTCACCCGCTCAAGGTTGACTAAGCCTTCCATCCTTCCGAGGTGGGTGAAATGAGGACCCAGACTGTGGGGGCAATATGCTGACTCTGTTAACCGCTTAGAGACGGCTGAAAGCCCTATGAAGCTGTATATAAGTCTAACTGCTCTTGCTATTGCTATCATCTAGTCCAAGCTCCTCCCTCAAGCAGGAGATCCTATAACATTTCTGACAAATGGCAATCCAATCTCTTCTTGAAAGCTTCCAGTGATGAAGCTCTCACAACTTACGAAGGCAACTTCTGTTCTTTTGGTTGATTGCTCTCACTGTCAGGAAATTTCTCCTTATTTCCAGGTTGAATCTCTCTTTATTCAATTTCCATCCATTATCTGGCCTTTGGGTGCCTTGGAAAATAGTTTGACCCCCTCCTCTCTATGGCAGCCTCTCAAATATTGGAAGACTGCTATCATGTCTCCCCTGGTCCTTCTCTTCACTAGACTAGCCATGCCCAGTTCCTGCAACCATTCATCGTATGTTTTAGCCTCCAGTCCCCTAATCATCCTGGTTGCTCTTCTCTGCACTTTTTCTAGGTACTTGAATAAGCCACCTGAACCCAAAGTAAGATTCTGTACAAGTAGTTCTTGATTCACAACTATTCATTTAGTGGCCATTTGAAATCACAATGGCAATGGATAAAGTGATATTGCAGTATCCTCATGGTCCTGTGATTGAAATTCGGACACTTGGTGACTGGTTTGTGTTTATGGCCCTCAACTTAACAACCATTCATTTAGTGACAAAAATTAAAACAGCATTGGAAAAAAAAATTTATGACCATTTTTCACCTGTAGGACCATTTGCAGCACACCCAAGGTCACGTGATCAAAATATGGACACATGTATTTGTGACAGTTGGAGCATCCTGGGGTCAGGCAATTCCCCTTTTGCAACCTTCCAACAAGCGAATTCGACGGGGAAGCCATTTTCACTGAACAACTGTGCAACTAACTGAACACCTGCAGGAATTCATTTAACAACTGCAGCAAGAAAAGTCGTAAAAGGGGGCAAAACTCACTTAACAACCATCCCGCTTCGCAAACGGAGGTTTCAGGATCGACTGGGGTTGTCCTTCAAGAAGTGCTTGTATCCCCACAGCTGACCCATAAATATTCTAACCTTAACTCCATTCACACGCCAGTTAGCTAAATAATGACAGCTAGATCCATGATTTTCGTCCAATTTTCTTTTCTCTTTGGAAAACCTCGTCTCATGCAAATTGTCCTTTATCAGACGGACTAAGAAGTGGTTGTGTGGAAAGGCAGGAGAACATCACTGCCTGGCACTCTTTGAAAGCCTAAGCAAACCTCCAGCTCCTGCTGCCCAAGTTTCCCTTTCTGATAAAGCGAAGTCCTCGGAATAAGGACTCTAATGAGAAAGTGCTGACTTTGGGCAGGTTGTCCCAGTCCCACTTTTTGGGCAGGAGTTCATTCCAGGCCAGGTGAGACAAGACCAGGGGTGGTATCCACTTACCTCCCCTACCAGTTCTCAAATGAGAGTGCACGTCCATGCATGCGCTCGGCCTTCTGCGCATGCGCTTTTGGCTAAAAAAGGCATAAATGGGATGCCATAGAGCCGGGGTGGGTGGGCAGGGCCACCCGCGATTTCTGCTACCATTTCGGACGAACCAGTCCGAACCAGTAGAATACCACCTCTGGACGAGATCATTCGCCCGGATAGGGGACAGACAGCATCTGAATGCAACAGGCATGAGAGTTGCTTATGATGTGGATGTGAATCAAAACAGTTGGCCAACTCTTGCCTATGCCATTTCCTTCCAACACTTGACTCCCCCCACCCTTTGGTTGTGGTTTTGAACCAGGAGAAATTAGCAGGCAGAAAAGCCAACTCTCCCCATGGTATATTTAAGCCTTTTTCTCCTCCTCCTAAGTCAATACAATAAATCCTCGATTAGCAACAGTTCACTTAGTGACCCGTTCAAGGTTGCAACGGCCTTGAAAAAAGTGACTTATGACTGTTAGGAATATAATCTAATGATTGGGTTGGCAATATATAAATCATATAGCAATGCTGTACCTGTTTCTTTAAATCATGCTGTAAAATGTGATTGGCTGCTGTTTTCCTCAATCAGCCATAAGAGGGAGCCAGAATGACTGTTAGCTCTCCATTTGTTAGATGCTGGGCTGATCTGATCTGAGTGTTTTGCAGGCTGGCTGTTAGAAAGTGCCGTGAGCTATTGTAAGTTTTGCAATTGCTAGCAAACTTTGAGTAGCGGACTGTTTGTATGATTATGGACTAGGTTATTTCGATTATCCCTTAACTGAAAGACATTGATGACTGACTATCTTATCCGTGTATGACTTGGACTGTTTGATGGACTCTGATACCTCTATTTCCACAAAAGTAAAAGCCTATTTAAACTGCAGTGTCTCTGTATACTGGTTTGTGTGTTCTCCAACACAACTCTCACAACGCTTCTCTGAACGCACTCGCTCTCCCAACGGGGAGCTTACCTAACACTGACCATTTTTCACCCTTACGACCATTGTAGCATCCAATTCCCCATGGACACATTATCAAAATTTGGAATGTTTGGCAATTGTCTCATATTTATGTCTCACATTTCAGTGCCCTGGGGTTGTGCGATCCCCTTTTGCAACCTTCTGACAAGCAAACTCAATGGGGAAGCCAGATTCACTTAACAACTATGTTACTAATGCAGAGGTCTTCAAACTTGACAACTTTAAGACTTGTAGACTTCAACTCCCAGAATTCTCCAGCCAGTCCACAAGTCTTAAAGTTGTCAAGTTTGGGGATCCCTAAACTAATGTAAAAGCTGCATGGGTTCACTTAGCAAAGGAAATGAGAAAAGCCACAAAATGGAGCAAAACTCACTTAACAAATTTCTCACTTGGCAACATAAGTTTCTAGCTCAATTGTGGTTATAAGTTGAGAAGGAATTCTGGGAGTTGAAATCCGTCAAGCTTAAAGTTGCCAAGGTTGGAGACCCCTGAACTAAAGTAGATAAAAGTGATTTCGTTACCCATCCTTTCACTCTACTTAGTTTGCTGGTCTTTTATACCAGCCCAGCTTGTGTGTCAGTGGTAGGATTCAATTTTTTTACTACCGGTTCTGTGGGCGTGGCTTTGTGGGCATGGTTTGGCTTTTTGGTGTGGCTCTGTGGGCGTGGCAGGATAAGGATACTGCAAAATCCCCATTACTTCCCCACCTCACTAATCTGCTTTCCAGCTCCGTTCTCCTGTTCAGGACAACAAAAGAAGGTTGTTGGAAGGCAGCAGGGGCGGGGCCAGCCTATCTGCCGGTTCTCCCAACTACTCAAAATTTCTGCTACCGGTTCTCTAGAACCTGTCAGAACTGGCTAAATATCACCTCTGTTGTGCAGCCCTCTCACCCTGGGAAACAAGCAAAAGAGGACATTCAATTAAAACATCCTAGCCCAAGAAACAATTTTGCGACTCCACCTCTCTGGGAACAGAGGTTCTTCTACCAAAAGGGAATTCACCATACTTCTCATCCTTGCTTTGGTCAATTATTATAATTAAGGAGAATGGCATTCATATTATCTTCACCGCTTTCAAAGCTCAATATCCTTCCTTCAACTCCTCCTGTTTGTCTGCTTCTGGAAGCAGCCTAAATTTGGGTAGCGAAATTACACAGATGTGATAGGTCTTCCTGGGAAGTGAAGTTAGCAGAACTGCTGATTGTGGCCTGGAGCACCTCGTTAGAACTAAGGAGTTGCAGTTGACTTCCAGAATCATTTTCCCAGAGTCCTACATCTGCCTAGCCTAACAAGGTGTCCTCCTGACATGTCAGCATCAAGGCTTATGGACAGAGGTGGTATTCAGACAGTTCGGACTGGTTTGCCCGAACTGGTAGTGGAAATCACTGGTGGGCTCGCCTTCCCACCCCAACTCTATGCTGTGCTATTTAGGCCACACATGTGTGATCAAAGTGCATGCACGGAAGGCCGAGTGTCCTCAACTTACAACAGTTCATCTAATGACCCGTTCAAAGTTACAACAGCACTGAAAAAAGTGGCTCATGACCGTTTTTCACACTTATAACCGTTGCAATATCCCACATGATCAAACTTCAGATGCTTGGAAACTGACTCATACTTTTGACAGTTTGCAGCACCCCAGGGTCATGTGATCCCCCTTTTGTGACTTTAGGGCAGGCAAAGTCAATGGGGGGAAAACCAGATTCACTTAACAACCATGTCACTAATTTAACAGTTGCTGTGATTCACTTAACAAACCTGACAAGATAAGTTGTAAAATAGGTTCAAAACTCACTTCACAAATTTCTCACTCAGCAATATAAATTTTCGACTCTGTTGTGGTCGTAAGCTGAAGATTATCTGTACTAACTTAACAATTGCAACAATGCACTCAAGAATTGTGGCAAGAAAGGTCGTAAAATGAGCCAAAGCCCGCTTAACAATGTGTGGTTTAGCAACAGAAATTTTGGCTCAAACCCCAATGGCATTTTCCTTTCTCTCTTCTTATATCAAAGAGAATAAAGGTGGAGTCACTTTAAGTCTCTTTCTAACACCTTCTTTCTCACCTGGGTTCCATTCATGTTTGCTAACATTCCTTCTCAAGGTAATCTCTGTAAATTCTCTAGGTAGTGTGTGAATGTAGATTCAGACTCAGTGATTTCTACTTTAGGTCTGCATACACACGTTTAACCAGCTTAGTTTGTTACGTACTTAGACGCTGCACCTATACTTAGTAAACTTGGTTAATTATAATCTTTGTTCATTTTTTTGTCTGTGTATGTCTTACCTTTATATGTAGTGAATCTGTTGTCACCCACCAGCAACCAGTGGAGCTGGCAGCAGATTCGGACAGTGAGGAGGTTGGGGAGAAACATGGGCCAATCCTGGAGTCTGGGGAAGGCTCTGATGAGGGCTCTGTGTCAGAGGCAGAGAGGGGGCCAGGGCTGTACACCAGTTATCAGCTGCCTTCAGAGTCAGACATAAGTGGGGCAGACAAACAGCTGGAGCCTGTTCCCAGTGTGCGCATGTGCAGAGTTGCCAGATGAAGGGAACAGCTAAAGAACAGGGGTCGACTTGGGAGTAAGGCCACAGATGAACAGTGAATGGTCCCTCCTATAGGGAATAAAAGAGGAATGAAAGGGGAGAGGTATTTATATATATAGATATTGGCCTGGCCACTCTCCAAGCCTGAAAAAGGTCTGTAATTGTGAACTATCTTGAAAGACTGCAGGACTTTGCTGGAGAGGAATTCACTGTAAATTAAATAAAAGGGGTTTATCGTGACAAGTACTCAGCTTCATGCTGCTGGGGAAGCCCACGTCAGAACAGAATCCATCGGTCAGTTCTCGGGTTACTGTAGCGAGCCAACCTAGTAACAAGGTTAAATGTGTTATTTCAATACATCTCCATGACTGGGTTTATGTGTAATGCCAGTTAATGGTGTCACTTGTTCACTTGTTCAGTTCTGGGTTAAGGTGCTTGTGAGGTTACTCGTTGCAGTTAGTAAAAACTGGTTAGGTAAGTCATGGCTTACTGTATATCTGTGAACCAGGCCTGGTCATGTCTGGTCAAGTTTAAATACATTTAAATGATGGGTGCACCCAGCCTATAGTTAAATACACACAGATACACACAATTATTTCTCAAGATTCTTCTGTAATCAAGAAAGAGAATGTAAACAGAGACAGTTGAAGTAAGAACAGATGTTTCTCTTAATGATTAAAAGATTATGCTTTATTTATGCTGTGTGGATTTGATTTGTTAGCCTGCATTTTTATTTGGTATCTGCATACAGTATATCTTTGTAACACAAGACCAATTTTGCATCGCATTTTGTAGATAACGTGTTTTCCCGAAAATAAGACAGGGTCTTATTTTCTTTTGACCCCAAAATAAGCACTTGCCCTTATTTGGGGGGGAGGTCTTATTTGAGGTGCAGGAGGTGGTGCGTGTATTCACCTCATGGCTGCTCCCGTGTTGCAATATTTTTGAGGAGGGCTTATTTTCAGAGGAGAGTTTAATTTCACCGCATGCACTCAAAAGCCCGATTGGGCTTATTATCCAGGGAGGTCTTATTTTCAGGGAAACAGGGTAGACATTGAACCTTATTTAATCTTAGCTACCTCCTATATATTCAGTGTATTCTCTCTGTTAATTTGAACTTTGGTAAACAAATTATGGCAGTTATCTTTTCTTACTGTGGTTTAAATGCTGAATTTGCCCAAAGCCCAGAACTACCAATTAGCCAGCCCTATTTTAATCTACTTGGATATGCAAACCCAGTTGGAGTGGCTAGTTTGTTTTAGGGTATGATGCATGAAGCCTGAATACCAGGCTCCCTTGAATGAACTGTGGTTAAAATGAACAGAAGCATCTAATGTGAACTCAGCCAAAGAGAAAACATCACAAAGAGCGATGGCATTATAGAGAGTCAATTGAAAAGGCAGGATATCTGTAGCTTGGATCAGGATAACTCCTCTGTGGTCAGCTACTGGTTGGGTGAGGCTAGTGTGTGTCACGGGGTTTTCTGAGTGCCATTCACAAGCCATGTTCTGCTAGCATCAGGGATTCTGGCTAGCTACCAACTCATTCAGGAACCTGTTGATCAGGAGACATGCTAACATGAGGCCTGGAATAAAATCAGCAAAAGGAAATCTTACATTAAAAACTCCCTAGCCCAGTGATGGCTAACCTTTTTGGTGCTGAGCGTCCAGCGAAACCCCAAAATGCAATGCAAGCGCCCCCGCACATGCGCCCCACTGAGCATGCACCCTCTGAATGCATGTGTGTGTCCCCCGCATGCATCCCGCCCTCCCCCCCCCCTTGCCCATTTTTTTACTTTCAGGTTGGTGCAGGAGGCCTTCCAGGCCCAAAATGGGGCATGAGGGGGGGTATGCATGTGTGCAAACCCCCAAAATGCAATGCGAGCACCCCCAGCACAAGCACTCCACCCCCTGTGCATGCACGGCAGAGACCTAAAGACCAGCTGGTCAGCGGGAGGCTCACGCACGTGCATGTGTGGTAGAACTGAGCTAGGGCGCTAGCTCGCGTGTCCGCAGAGAGGGCTCCATGTGCCACAGGTGGCACACGTGCCATAAGTTTGCCATCACAGCCCTAGCCTATCCTAAGGACATTATTTACCCATGTTTCATCCTTATCTGCTAACTTTCCATATACATATACCTGTGGTTGCCAGGTTTGAAAAAAAGCAGCTGCCAAGTTTTGGTGTGACACTCATCTATCTTGAGTGGTTGAATTCCCTCTTTCTTAACATGTAAATTGGCTCGAACACAATGCCATCTGCTGTCTTCACACCTCACCAAGTTGCTGGATGGTTATCTGGAAAAGTCTCAGTGGCTCCCTGAATTGGTGAGTCAACTGCTGACAGCAGCAAAATCAAGCCCCAGCACAAGTTTGGGGATCAGGCAGATTTAAAGTCTGTCTCGACGGCTTTCCAAATCAGTGGCACATGGGAGCAGAAGCCATGCGCTTTCTCCTTGGTTTGAGGTGGACTCCTTTCCCAAGAAAAACAGAGACAGGTGATTCATGCATTACCATGGGTCATTCCATCTGGGATGATGGTGATGGATTGATTTATTATTACATTTATTATGGCTGCTCACTCCAACGTAGACTCTGGGCGGCTTACAAAATCCAACCACAGAATTAAAAATGATAAAAACAAGGTGGCTGGGCAAGAGAACAGAACGAACTGACATCCAGAACGACGGACATTGAGATACCTGGCGAATGCCTGTGTAGCAGGAATGAGCCTGGGTACCTGCAGAAATGGGGCAGAGGAATTGGATTCGCTGAAATAATTTTCAAAAAAAAGATTGTTGTTGTTGTTAGTTGTGTCCAACCCATCGCAACCCCATGGACAAGGTTCCTGCAGGCCTTCCTGTCCTCTACCATCCTCTGGAGTCCATTTAAGCTTCGGTGACTCCATCCAGCCACCTCATTCTCTGTCGTCTCTTTCTTCTTTCACCCTCAAAAACGCCCCCATTTTTGCCTTCTCCAAGCCCTGCTGAAGCCTGCAGATGGCTGCTGGGGGCTGAAGGAAGGCAAAAAAAGTGTCAGTTTTTATGAAAAATGGTCCATTTTTCACAAAAATGAAATGCGGGGGTGGGGCTTCAGGAGGCAAAAAATGGCTGTATTTGGTTTATAAGACGCACCAACATTTCCACGCTCTTTTTTTGGGGGGGAGTGCATCTTATACTCCAAAAAATACGGTAGGTAGGTAGATAGGTAGGTAGGTGGGTGGGTGGGTGGGTGGGTGGATGGATGGATGGATGGATGGATGGATGGATGGATGGATGGATGGATGGATGGATAGATAGATAGATAGATAGATAGATAGATAGATAGATAGATAGATAGATAGATAGATAGAGATAGATAGATAGATAGAGATAGATAGATAGATAGATAGATGATAGATGATAGATGATAGATAGATAGATAGATAGATAGATAGATAGATAGATAGATAGATATAGATAGATATAGATAGATGATAGATAGATAGATAGATAGATAGATAGATAGATAGATAGATAGATAGATAGATAGATAGATAGATAGATAGATAGATAGATAGATAGATAGATATAGATAGATGATAGATAGATGATAGATAGATAGATAGATAGATAGATAGATAGATAGATAGATAGATGATAGATAGATAGATAGATAGATAGATAGATAGATAGATAGATGTAAATAAGCAATATAGATTGAGAGGACTAAGCCAGGAAAGGCTATATCAGGCCAAGCAGTCATATTATTCCACTGTGACCCAAATATGGGTTGAAGTTAATCTTTGTCACCCATTTTATAACGAGCGGCTCAAACTGTTCTGTGCGTTCCTTGTTTCAAGTAGGGTGAACATGTAGCATGGCCCACAGCTGACGGTATCTTGTTTTCTAAGCTACTAGAAGAAACTTTCCATGATGACATAAGTGTTTTGGGATGGTCCTGTCTGGTCCGTTTGGCTTTCTCGCGTTCTAAGAGTTTCTGCCAGGTTTATGAAGTCATGAACAAGTAAGCTCTTCTGTAAAAATGAAGCAAATTCTCCTCAGGCTGCTTGTGGAACCGAGAGCACCATCAGTTCATCTTTGCTTGTCATGACAAGCGAAGCGGCATGCTGTAAAGTGGCACCTTGGAGAAGCAACAGACCCAAGATACCAACTGTCAACACCACAAAGATAGCTCAGTGTGCAGATGGAATAAGACAGGGATCTCCAACCTTGGCAACTTTAAGCCTGGCGGACTTCAACTCCCTGAATTCCCCAGCCATCAAAGCTGCCAAAGCCAAGCTGGCTGGGGAATTCTGGGAGTTGAAGTCCTCCAGGTTTAAAGTTGAAGGTTGGAGATCCCTGGACTATGATGTAGTTTTGTAGGGTCCAAGTGTTCACAGCCCTTCTGCTCAAACGCACAAATATATCGCTTTGGCTTTCTCCTGGTTCAAAAATCACTTTAATCCCCTCTTCCTGTTTATGAGGAAGTTTGTGAACTTTGCAAAGTTGTGCTTTTTAAAAAAAAACACGAACAAAGGTCACCCATTTCCCTTTGTACATCACAGACAAAAGATGGATTATCTTCAGTGAGTTAAAGGATCAGACGAATGTAATGGAGGTTAAAGGCTATCAGTTTGTCCCCGTTAGATTGTGCAGATTTATCCGCAGGATCACAGAGATACGTATCATTCAGACCAACAAATGGAAGAACATGAGTGTTACAGGATTGGGGCGATCACAATGATCACAGACTGGTAAACTAGACAAATGCAATTAGACTTTTCCAATAGTTATTTGCTGGAATAATTAAAAGGAGAAGTTTGCCACCTAGTGTTCATAGAAATTATAATTTATTTGGTGATTCAGTGGAAGAGCAGCAGTAAAATCTGACTACAACGTACTTAGATTTATCAGTAGAAATATATTAGGTATTAAACTTTCAGTTTTTTATTTTTGGATTATACTTGAGTTATACTTGAGTTCACTGGTAGCCTCCCACCGTTCAGTGCGATCCCACAGAGTTGGCCTCCTCAGGGTGCCGTCGGCCAGACAATGTCGGCTAGTGACCCCCAGGGGAAGAGCCTTCTCTGTGGGAGCGCCTTCCCTCTGGAATGAGCTGCCCCTGGAGCTTTGTATAATCCCCGACCTCCGGTCCTTCCGATGCACCCTAAAAAGTTGGCTTTTCCAGCAAGCCAGCCTGGCCTGAACAAAACAAAACAAATTATTGATTATTGTTAACTTTAATTGAATTTTTTTAAATGTTATTGTGAATCTTTCTTTTATTGCATTTTCATTTTCCTTTATACAATCACTTAAATACTGTGCAGTTAAAAAAGAAGAAGCAATAAACAACTCATAACACTTCTATCCTACATACACCCTTCCTTCTACCCCTCCAACTTTCATTTCTCCCTTCCAACAATCCCCTCTTCTACTTCCCCTCCCCCTCAGCCATTCCTTTCTCCCCTTCCCACCATCTCACCCTCCTTACATTCCCTTCTCACTCCCTTTTAATTCCCCCCTCTTCTTTCCCTCTACACCTCGCTTCGGTGTATTTCTAGTATTCATTGGTCTATTTGTTTTGTACTAAAACAAAAGAAAAATAAAAGGAAAAGAAAGAAGAAAAGAAAAAAAGAAAAAAAAAGCAACAGTATCCAAGTGCATTCATTGTTCTGAAAATTGAGTCTATACTTCCACCCTCCCCCCCACCCACCCCCTGAACCCCCCTCCCTGACCCCCTTCCGACTTCCCAGGTCCCATTCCCGGCATCGTTCTTTATCAAGCAAAGTCTGGAGTATATTGAAACCAAATAGATTAGAAGTTACAAAATAATAAAAAATAATAAAAAAGAAAAAAGAAAAAAGAAAAGAATAATAAAAAGAAAAAAAGGGGGGGGGAAAACCCCCCCCAAGAAAGAGAAGTCAATATACTCTCTAACATTAAACTCAGCTTCTCATTATTTTTAAAATCTTAAACAATGTCTTTACCTGCTTCCGCATATAAATTCTATACCTCTCATCCTGCCTTTACCCGTGTCCGCATATATATTTTATCCTCATCCATTGCTCCTCTCATATTTACTCCACCCTCGTGTAGACTCTCCAGATAATCTTTCTTAACCTTGTATTCAAATAACAATTTATACAAAAATCAGCTTACATTCTGGATCAAGATAATCTAATTGAACTTTCACTACCCTTCCATCTACCCCACGCACCCGACTTCATTCATCCCAAACCACAATCCAAGAAGACTATGATCTCCGCTCTCCTCGCCCCAAAGAATAGATCATGCGCAGTTTAAATTAAGATTCAAACAAGTCTTATATAAGTCCCATACAATATATGTCCAAATTCAGCACCGCTTCTTTCAGTCTCAATATCTCTTCATCGGTATACAGCTTTGTCATTTTATACCAGACAGGAGTCCTGAAATTTTATTCAAATTAAAAATTTAAGAAGTATTTTAAAGGCATAGCTGGATCTTTATTCTTTACTCTTCTGCCCTTCCGGAAAGGGAAAGCAACACCCTCCGCCTTGTAGCCACGTGTCCCGCTGCTTATCTTCTCCTTCTCCTTGTCTTTCTCCAAGTCCGGGTGAATCAGGAAGTCCCGCCTTCAGAGTTTTGTAGTAAAAATCTCGGGCTTCGCAAACAGAATTGAGACGATATTTTTGGTTCTCAAATGTGACTGTGATACCAGATGGCACTTCCCATTTATATTGTATCTGAGAATCTCTGAGTTTTTCAGTTAAGAAAGTGTAGTCTCTCCTTGCTCTTAATATTTGAGATGGTATTTCTTTAAAAACAATCAAGTCCTGTCCATCGATTCGCAGCCTGTTATTGTAGAACTTCTGTATTATCGCATTTCTGGATTCTCTTGTGGTGAAATATATAATTATGTCCCTCGGAAGCTGTCGTTGTTTTGCTACACACGAGTTCTGGCGATAAATTTTTTGAATCTGCCAATCAAAGTTAAATCCCGGACTTCCCACCGAACGTCTGAAAGCTTCAAAAAAGGTCTGTTTCAAATTCTCCTGTTCCTTTTCACGCAATCCTCTGACTCTTATTGCAAACGCAGTCTTATTATAATTTATCATAACGAGTTGTTTTTGAGCATTTTCAACTTCCTGTTGTAACGTTTGAATTTTAGATGTCAAATTAGAATTAGTTTTTTCCAAAAGTTCCAATTTGTCCTCCATTTCAGAAACATAGCCTGTCATAACAGTCATAACTCTGATCATATCTTCCCTTGTTTGAGCAATCTTGGCGTCCAGTTTATCATATAAGTCCGATAAAAGTTGTTTAATTTCCTGTCTGAACTCTTTAAGGGTTTCAAAAAGAAATTCTTGCGTTAAGAGATCTCCAGTAGAGGGCGTGGGAGGCAAGGGCAGCGATTTTGTAACAATTTCTTGAGATGTATTATTAAGGAAACGCTTAGACTGCTTCGATTTGGGAGCCATTATAAAAAACGCACAAACAAACAAAGTCTCTGCTCCCCTCGGTTTTAAATGGGATACTATTTATAGACTTTTAACAGTTAATAAGGAGAAGTCTTCAGGAGAATAGAACTGATTGAGTGTGTCATATATCAAACGCAGAAGCTATAAAATCGCCATCTTGTAACGCAGCTGGATAAGAAAGCCTTTTACAAAATTGAAGCTGGTATTTTGAATAGTAATAAGAAAAAAATTTACAACTTCAAGTTAATATTTGGTTTTGAAGCCATTTCAAAATTTATCTGCCTGCAGTTAATAAAACTCTATTGCCTGAATATGCAGCTTTAAGTAAAGAGGCTGAGTTCCCCTTTTATTTTGAAGTTAAGGCTTGGCAAAACTTTCAGTGAGTAAACATTGTAATTGTTATTGTGAATCTTAATTGGGTTTGTTTTTTGGATATTCTATCTAATTTTTTAAAACCTTTGTAATATGTGTTTTCTTTTAATGTTGTACGCTGCCCTGAGTCCTTGGGAGAAGGGCAGCATATAAATCCAATAAACCAAACTAAACTTTCATTTTTTTATTTTTGGATTATACTTGAGTTCTTTGAAATTATTTAGTTCTGGTCTTGGACTATAACAAAGAAAGATGGTGATGATTGATGTTTGATAATGGATAGATTGACATGTCATGTTAAGATTTTTAACTTATTTATTGAAGGCCAGGTTTGTAGATGTACATATCTAAGGAACATCATGTTAAAGACCTTTGACATATTAAAGTTGTTTAGATAAAGTTAAACACCAACCTCACACATATGTGCTAGTCGTTCCCAACTCTAGGGGGTGGTGCTCATCTCCGTGGTCATGTGGCCAGCATGACTAAATGCCGAAGGCGCACGGAATACTGTTACCTTCCCACCAAAGGTGGTTCCTGTTTTTCTACTTGCATTTTTACATGCTTTTGAACTGCTAGGTTGGCAGAAGCTGGGACAAGTCACGGGAGCTCATTCTGTTACGCGGCGCTAGGGATTCGAACCGCCGAACTGCCGATCTTTTTGATCGACAAGCTCAGTGTCTTAACCACTGAGCCACCGCATTTACAATTTCATAAGGTGCGTGAAGTGCAGGGAATAAAAAACTGGTTTAACTTAAGGTGCCCCAAGATATTTTGTTGGAGTAAGCAAAGAGCTATAAACACACAAGACAAAGCAAATAATAGATTTTTAACTCTGAGTTTTTAATATTCATGCCACCTGGAATCAATGTGTATGAGTGGGGCAACTGTATAAATCTGTGAAGGGAAGGGGAAAGGGAGAATCAGTAGCCAGAGGGAAAGTCTGTTACAGTAGCAATGGCTATACTATTGGGTGACCTATAGAATTTAGGATTGATTATTATGGGGAAAATCTAAGTGGTTGCTAAGAGTTGACACTAACTTTATGGCACATGATCCCGTGTGTGTTCAGCTTACACACTGCACTAACCTACACTTCGTTTTGACTTTGTTGCTTGTATACTTACAATTGATATTGTTTCCTGATTGCTTACTTGTACCCTATGACTATCGTTAAGTGTTGTACCTTATGATTCGTGACGAATGTCTCTTGTCTATTTATGTACGCTGAGAGCATCGGCACCAAAGACAAATTCCTTGTGTGTCCAATCACACTTGGCCAAGAAAGAATTCTACAGCACTGATGATGTTACCTAGCTTGGCAATGAAATGTCTGCGAGAAAAGAACCAAGCTCAAGGATCCCTCAAGGGCCACACAATTTTTATCTGCTTCTTGGCTTAATGCAGTGTTTCTCAACCTTGGCAACTTGAAGATGTCCGGACTTCAACTCCCAGAATTCCCCAGCATTCGCTGGCTGGGGAATTCTGGGAGTTGAAGTCCGGACATCTTCAAGTTGCCAAGGTTGAGAAACACTGGCTTAATGGATTGTTTCACAGACCAAGACCAGCTGCTTACAATGCTCTGAGACCAGTGGTGGGTTTCAAATATTTTTAGAACCTCTTCTGTAGGTGTGGCCTGCTTTGTGGGAGTGGCTTGCCGGCCACGTAACCGGGTAGGAGTGGCTTGCCAGCCATGTGACTGGATGGGAGTGGCTTGCCAGCCATGTGACTGGGTGGGAGTGGTCAACTTGTAACATGTGGTGAAACTCACCTAACAACACTCTTGCTTAGCAACCAAAATGTTGGCTCAGAAACTCTGGCATTTGAAGCACGCAACTCTTAAAGCTGTCAAATTACAAGATCCTTTCACCCCTAACCCTTTAGAAAAAAAACCCAGGGGTGTTCAAACTTGACAGCTTTAAGACTTGTGGACTTCAACTCCCAGAATTCCTCCTCTCACTCTTCATCTTGATGATGTGCAGATGGGTGGAGGGGAGGGAGCTGGAACCGGTTCTAAACGACACTGTAGATTTGTGGAACCTCTTCTATAGAAGAGGTTAGAATTGTCAGGAACCCACCCCTGTCTGAGACCCACCATTAGAAGCTATTCAAAAGCATGGAACATTTGCATTTTGGAGTCCGAAACATGAGGAGATGAGACCCAAACTTAATACTTGTCCCCACCACTGTTCCCTTGCCAATCCAAATAATCTTTCATCTGAAAACAATTCTCATCCTCAGTTTTGTACGTGATTCCCATGTGCTTCAGCAGAGCCCAAAGCAAAAAGATTAGACAAAGGGGACGGAGGGGAGAGAAAGAGAGAGAGAGAGACTCACTCCAGGCCATTAAAAATTAAAACATTCATTTATTAGAATATTTATGTAAAAAGACTCTCTTTACACAATATTTTATACAATAGATTCATTGCTTTAAATGGCTCCTAGCGGAGACAGTATTGTACATGAAAGCACATAGAGGCTACTGAAGGCCACTGGTTCTCGCTTGGCCTGAAGCAGAGAACAAGAGGCAAAAGCCCAGCTTAATTTGAGAGTACAAGAACTGTGAAAAGCAAGCTGGCTGGGCTCCCTTTTTTGCCCTCCCCCACCTGTGCTGTGCAACGGTCTTCCAGCCCAGAGGAAGGGGTGAGTGCACCAAAGGGGGAGTGGGGAGAGAGAGAGAGAGAGACGGGAGCTCGTCGCTGTTTGGATGGAAGGGTGCACTGGTGTGTAAGGAGCCCTCCCAGAGGGGCCCGGATGGTGGCCAGACGAACAGGCAAAATTGCACAACACCATTTTCCACAAGGCAGACACTGTATGGCTAAAAAGGCACAGCACAGGGGCAGAGGGAGGAAACGCCCCCTTCGGGGTAGGGGGTAGGGTAGGGCCGGAGGAGGAAGGGACGGCTATGTACTACTGAAAAAAAATCAGCAGGCACTAGCATGGCTCTGTAACAGGGTACGATCCTTGTTGAACAAGCTTTCCATGAGACTCGGGAATAAACCAGAGTTAGTGTCTACCGTGGAGAGCAGATACCAAAGATGCGCTGACTTCTTATGAGTCCCCTCCCTCACCAGAGGTTTCAACGGACACACTCTTCACAAACAAATCATTTCTTGGTTTGGAATACCTGGACAGAGAGATAAAAGCGGGGCAGAACGATAGCCCTATACCGAAGAGGATTGGGGTCCTGCTCCCTTTGAAGAGCTGTGCTACACCTCCCTATCCAGAGAGAGCAATAGCAATAACGCTTAGACATGTATACCGCTTTACAGCCCCCCCTCTAAGCGGTTTACAGGGTCAGCCTATTGCCCTCAACAATCTGGGTCCTCATTTTACCCACCTCGGAAGGATAGAAGGCTGAGTCAACCTTGAGCCTGGTGAGACTCAAACTGCCAAATTGCAGGCAGCCGGCAGGCAGCAGAAGGAGCCTGCAGTACTGCATTCTAATCACTGCGCCACCACGGCTCATATTGTAGGAACTGCAATACTCCCCAATCCCAGAGGTCTCCACATGTTAGGGACCACTCCTCTTGTCTCTATTTTGTCACAGAGAGTAAGAGCTGAGGCTGAGAGGTGTTGGAGCCAAACATCTGGAGACCCAACCATATTGAGGAAAGCAGAAATAGATGTTACAATCTTACCTCTTTCCCGGACTTTCCCACTCTCTACTTCTTCTGGTCTAAGCCACGGGGACTATGTAAAACCCTGAACAAGGAAGGTTATCTTTGGCTAAGAGCCACCACAAAGAAGTGGCAGATTATAGTCAAGGTCATCGTGGATCATAATCAAGTTGGTTGACTATGGAAAGGAGCATTGTTAAATGCTTTTCCATATAATTCTTGCGTGTCATTGGAAGAAAGCAAGGCCAAGAAGAACCTTCTTCCCCAACGTAGGGATTTTCTACATGCAGAACTTTTATTCTCTATCGTAGGGAAGCATTCTATCGTGTCGACAGTTGCCCCCCTGCGATCTGAAAGTGATTAGTCTCATTCAGGGGTGGGATCCTACCAGTTTAACAACCGGTTTACTGTTTAGAAAAGACTCACCTTCTGGATTGCTGCTTGGGAAGGAAAACAGCTGAGGTGCAGCAATCTATTCTGCTGCACGATTCAGTGATGAAGATAAAGGTAGGTAAAGCGCAGGGGCGGGGGCCGGGGGCAGGCCCATTTACTAATGGGAGCAAACCGGTTCGCTCCCAGCTGATCTTCAGAGCTATTGGTTCGCCCAAACCGGTCCGAACCGGTCAAATCCCACCCCTAGTCTCATTCAAATTTTATGTTTTAGACTAAAACAAAACAGGAACGAAGCAGGAACAAGCATTCCTCTCCTCCTTATTGCAAAGGATTCAAGAGAAGCTGCTTGCTCCGCAGGCCACTCCATCTGTTTTTAGCAGCCCAGACCCTGATATAAAAACCTGTTTCCTGCCATTTCCAGCAACGTGAGCCTTGCTATTACATATAAGTGTTAATGTGTTTATCCCCGACTCTGGAATAACCATGGCACAATTCAAACATGATTCGGGAGGAGGGGAAGGAGAAGAGAGAGGCTGAAGTCTCAGAAACCAAGATGGAGACAAACATTATAAGAAGAGAAACTGGACAGCCATTTGTCTAAAACGGTGTAGGGTCTCCCGCTTGAGCAGAGGGGGTTGGACTAGAAGACCTCCAAGCTCCCTTCCAGATGCATTCTGATTAGATCTCAGCTTATGACAGCTGTAAGTCAAGGATGACCTTTTATTGATTAGAAGGCCACCTTCTTGAAAGAAGATGCCAATTATGGAATAAAACGAATGAATGATGGAGAATGAAGACTGGATGGGAGAGCAGAATAAACCCAGGTAGCACCGAGGACCAGAAAAGAGAAGGATGGGGAAGAAAAGACAGAATTATTCTGACTGAGATGGGTATTGATAAAAGGAGAGAAGACGAGATAGCATCTCATCTTCTCTGCGCCAAATATTGCTAGATGGTAAGGCTCAAACCAGTCACCTAATACCGGTATTTGTTTCATGCTCTCAACTGACAGGCAGGGAAAAATTGAAGCATTTTAGACAGAGAGAGAGAGAGAGACAGACAGACAGACAGAGAGACAGAGAGAGAAACAGAGACAGAGAGACAGACAGAGACAGAGAGACAGAGAGACAGACAAAGAGACAGACAGAGAGACAGAGAGAGACAGAGACAGAGAGACAGACAGACACACAGAGAGAGAGAGAGACAGGGAGAGAGACAGTCACAGAGAGAGACAGAGAGAGAGAGAGACAGACAGACAGACAGACAGACACACACACACACACACACACACACACACACACAGAACCTGTGTCATAAGCATACTATCACTGTCCCCAAATGTACTAGAATAGCTCCTCAGTGACATCCTAGTGTCTTCCACGGAATTTAGCAACTTTCTCTTCAAGAAAGATTACTCTGTTGTTAAAAACTAAAAATAAATAAATTAAAGCAACCCTTTATGTACAACCACGTATTCATCTTTGGTCAAAACCTGCCTTTGGAGTTGCACGTGGGCTGTGTTAACACAGGTTTTAACGGAAATCTCCCAGTTTCAGGCAAGGACAATCAGGAGTGAGTCAGCCAAGAGAAGGACACACACACATCGGAGGGACCTTCACCCTGGCTCCCTCCAGATGTGCTCGACTGCAGTGCTATCATTCCCTGTGAGAAGAGTGGCCCAATCCACTTGCAGAACCTTCATCAGCTCCTCGTTTCGATGGCCAGTTACCCAATCAGCTAAATGGAGCGCTGGACATCATGTGCCCAGACCACCTTAGCCATAATTCAAAATTGGTACAAGAGCAATCTTTGGTTACGGTTAATTTGCTCATTTGTATTCAAATAAAACGGGGGGAAACCCATTAAAAGCATAAAATAAGGCAAAACTCATGATGCTAGATTTGGAACCCCAACAATTTGGAACAGGGGTCTCCAAATTTGGCAACCTTAAGCTTTGTGGACTTCAACTCCCAGCATAGCTGGCTGGAGACTTCTGGGAGTTGGAGTCCACAAGTCTTAAAGTTGCCAAGTTTGGGGACCCCTGATTTAGAACAATTATTGATGGCTTATGGGGTTTAAAAAGAAGCCCACAAAAATTAAAGAATAAACTCTACTGCTTAGAAGAAAAGATGGAGGAAACATGGCATTAGAGCTGAGGATGGAAACTACATGTATGGAAGCCACTGGTCAATCAGTGGCTCAGCATGTGTCTATGACCATCCAATACCCATGCAGGATATCCTGCAGCATCACCTGAATATACATGAGCACCCAACGGTCCTCAGCTCTTCTGCGGTGTTTCGAAACTGGGCGGAGGGAATTATAGCAAAGGTGTTTCTCTGAAGGAAACGAGAAGGTGCAGTTGCCAGTGGAGAAGGCAACAGTGAATCAGAGCATGCTACTATCCAGGAGGAGATCATCTCTGGATAGAATGGTTGGCATTCCCGACCTTGGATATGGAATTGGGGCTACTTCTAGATCTATTGCCTCCAGCCACAAAATATGCTCCATTTAGAGGCTTTCTGCTGCCTTCTAGCAAAGCTCCAGCATTGAAGAGAAGGAGACAGAGAAGAGAAAGACACAAAGAAATAGAGATTGCCATAACTGTGTGTGTGTATGTGTGTGTGTGTGTATGTGTAATTTGCACAGGAGTGCAAGAGCCTCTCCTACAGGTTAGGTCTAGTAGTGCATAGCGGAGCTCACTGCCCTTTGGGGATAAAGGGCTCCCCCTCTTCAGGATCTGGCCGAGGCCCTGGATCACTCAGGCATCTCATAATCCGTTGGTTGCTGGGACTGTCGCCTGTCCCAGGAGTAAAGACGTCGTCTGTGCCTGGAGAAGATGACTCCTTGACCTTCATTATCAGCCCCTCCTCATCTTCATCTTCCTCTGGGGAGGGGGGAAGGTGGTTCATGCCTTTCAGGGTCTCGTTCACCAAGTCAACCGACTCCGGCGACTGGGGGGACGCTGGGTCAATGGTTATGGTGGGGACGTTGTCAGAATCTGGCTTCGGGTCATAAGCGAGAGGGTCTACGGAAGAAGGCAAAGATAAGTGGAGTTGAAAGAAAAAGCCACTCAAGTAGCAGAATCAATTTTTTCTCTTCCAATCATCATCTTCATTTAACAACCGCATAAATGTCTTGCAGGGTAGAGTATGGGCGACTGAATGGAGCTAGCAAAGTGTTTTAATGGCCGGATGCTCTTCTCGTCGCCAATGCAGAGTTTTGTTCGGCAGATATATTCTCATTGCAGAGAGAGAAATATCTGCCTCTACCAGAGGTGGGTTCCTACCTATTCGGTCCGGTTCGGCTGAATAGGTAGTATCTCCGGCGGACACGTGACCATACCGGTTCTATGATCGGCGGTGGCATCTTGATTTTCTGTTCTGCACATGTGCAGAACAATCTTCATTTTTAAAAAATGTAATTTTCATTCATTTTTTTTAATGTCGTCCGTATGCACAGATCGTTTTAAAGGAAAATGCGCACGCATGTGGAGCATGGCTCTGGCGTGCATGCAAACTTTTTTTTTTACTACCAAACCGGTAGTAATGGTGGCTGGAACCCACTCCTGGCCTCTGCCTCCTGATAGTGAGGGGAGATCTCCACCTCTAGGCCACTGCATCACTCCCCAATTTTCTCTGCTCCAACTGATCAGGAAAATCATTTTCCCAATTATAATGTCATACTAACTACTGTGAGGCACAAGGAACCAGAACAATACAGTGAGCTGACAAGAAAGTTTCTTTACTACTGCTTGCTTATTTAGAAGAATCTCCCCAGTCTTAACTCCACTCTCTTGGGAACAACTACATATCAGAGATTTTTTGGGGGGAGGGAGGGGTGATATCTCCCCCATCACTTCCTCTCATGCAGGGACATCCAGCTCATCAGTCTCATAACACCCACACCCCCACTCTGCCCCCTAATCTCTCCACTTACCTGAACCAATGCGTGCCCTTGACATGGTTGGTGAATCTATTTTATGTGTTGGCACTGTCAGATAGTTGTTCATCTGGAATCAGAAACACACAGGCATGCGTTTAAAAAAACGCCCACTTTCGGGAGGTTCAGCCCAGTTCAGATTTCTGGAGCATCCTTTATCTACAATAGCATCAATTTAGAAGAGGCAAGAGCCCCAGACAGAGGGAGTAGTTTGAAATGTGTGTTTGTGTGTATATGTATCAGTGTATGTAAGAGTGTGTGTGTGTGTGTGTGTGTGTATTTCTGTGTGTTTTTGTGTTTCTCTGTGTATAAAAGGTAAAGGTTCCCCTCGCACATATGTGCATTTGTTCCCGACTCTAGGGGGTGGTGCTCATCTCCGTTTCAAAGCTGAAGAGCCAGCGCTGTCCGAAGATGTCTCCGTGGTCATTTGGGCGGCATGACTAAACACCGAAAGCGCACGGAACGCTGTTACCTTCCCACCAAAGGTGGTCTATATTTTTCTACTTGCATTTTTTCATGCTTTTGAATTGCTAGGTTGGCAGAAGCTGGGACAAGTAATGGGCGCTCACTCCATTATGCGGCACTAGGGATTCGAACTGCCGAACTGCCAACCTTTCTGATTGACAAGCTCAGCATCTTAGCCACTGAGCCACCGCATCCCAGTTCTGTGTGTATAAATGAGGTTATTATGAATGACGTGTTTTGATTATCACTTTTGGAAAATTTAGCTGATCAACAAAGATGGATCTTGAAGTAGTTGCCAGTCACTGAAGACCCTTTCTAGAGGATCTAGAACAGGGGTGTTAAGATCTGGCCTGTGGGGCCACCCTGGAAACAGAGCCCAAGGTGGCTCTGTTTTCACTGGCAGATGGTTGCAGCTGAAAATAGAGGACAGGAGCCCATTTTCGCTGGCACAGGCGTCCCCAACACATGTGACGTTGAGCTGGCCACACTCAGCCTGGCCTCCTGAGGTCAAACCTGATGTGACCCTCAATGAAATCAAGTGTGATACTCCTGGTCTAGAATCTCCCAAGATCCCTTCTCCCGCCCTTATCCCAGATTCTACCTTCCTGCCCCTTCACCTTATGTTCCAGCTGCCGAGCCTTCTGTCTTCTCAGCAACATCTGGTTCCAGGCTTCTTCATAAGGATCTGCTACCAAGGTGTGTCTATTATATGACCGCAACTGGAATGGAAAGCAGAAGAGGTTAGACTGAGAGGCAGATGCTCACTGCCTGTTTAAAAAGTATGACTTCTACAACAAATCTCTAGGAAAATCAACACAATTGACTCCAGGATGTAATTCAAAGAATTAAAAGGCGGGCAACGATGTTATAGAGCATTGCACACCAGAACAACTAGACACAAGGACAGTTTTTCCCCTGCATGCCATCACTCTGCTAAACAACTAATTCCCACAACACTGTCAAACTATTCACAAAGGCTGTATTACTATTATTCTTCTCATTCTTCCTACTGCCTATCTATCTCCTTTTCTACTTATAACTATAACCTTGTTGCTTGTATCTTTACAATTTACATTGTTTTATTTAGTTCCCTAGTATGAATTTGATTGCATATCTTATGATTCTTGATAAATGTATTTTTTTTTTATGTACACTGAGAGTTTAGGCACCGAAGACCAATTCCTTGTTTGTCCAATCACACTTGGCCAATAAAGAATTCTATATTCTACAAGCAGCCTTCCAAATGCTTGTAACACCCATCAAGGAATCCATAGCCACCAATAATGAAATGAATCCATTGACATTTGGCAGGCTGCTGGTTGCCTATTGCGTATGTTATTAACCATTGCTCGAAGCACATTCTGACAATCCTTTCTACCCTCTACCCCAAAGTCTATCTCATTATCTCTTTCTTAGCCCATGGACTGACAGGAGGTTAACAATGATCTCTCTTCATTACTGAACAACGTTTCTGCTTGCGTGGAAGATTTAAAGGGGGAATGAGAAAGCACAGGAAGAGAAGAATCTAATACAATTTTTTTTTTAAGTTGGCTGGGAAAAGGTCCTTGCCCTTACCCTCTGCCTGGTTTTTTGCAAGTTGGTGCGCAGGATCTTTCGAATCTCCTCCTCTTTGTCCTTGGACAGAGCTGGCAAAATGCGTTGGATCGGCAAAGTTTTTGGATTGATATTCCTGCAAAGTGAAAAGGAGTTGGTTGCTGCCTTGGGGAAGGGCAAATGGGAAAGGCTCTCTAAGTAGGAGCTCCAGATTCTTTGGATAGAACCAAACATGCAAAAAGACAGAATAATTAAGAATGAATCATTCCCCATTAGAGAATAGTTCTCACTTCGCATCCGCTTTTGGGATTATCATTAAGCACTTCGGTTGATAAGTGGAAAGCCGTGTGACCGCAACAGGCTTATGACCTCACTTCCCCTTCAGTGGTTAAGCAAAACATCATGTGACTATAACTTACTATTTTACTTCCCCCCTTCTCTCTATTAACTCTGCTTGTTGCAAGCAGGTTGTGAAGCAGGGGAATAGTTACCACACAACCTCTGGATGCCCAACAGTCATAAATGGAGGATTGGTCCCAAAGCTTTGTCTTATACCATTGTGACTTTGAATGGGTAGGGTAGGGTAGGGTAGGGTAGGGTAGGGTAGGGTAGAGTAGAGTAGAGTAGAGTAGAATAGAATAGAATAGAATAGAATAGAATAGAATAGAATAGAATAGAATAGAAGA
The DNA here is from genome assembly GCF_009769535.1 of Thamnophis elegans. Classification (NCBI taxonomy): domain Eukaryota; kingdom Metazoa; phylum Chordata; class Lepidosauria; order Squamata; family Natricidae; genus Thamnophis; species Thamnophis elegans. Next base: position 17,989,104 of record NC_045552.1, on the reverse strand, counting down.
AAAGAAAAGTGGAGTGGAGTGGAGTGGAGTGGAGTGGAATAGAATAGAATAGAATAGAATAGAATAGAATAGAATAACAGACTTGGAAGGGACTTTGGAGATCTTCTAGTCCAATCCCCTGCTCAGGCAGAAAACCCTATACCATTTCAGACAAATGGACCCACATCTTCTTAAAAACTTGCCGTGTTGGAGAATTCACAACCTCTGGAGGCAAGTTGTTCCACTGATTAATTGTTCTGTCAGAAAATTTCTTTTCAGTTCTAGGTTGCTTCTCTCCTTGACTAGTTTCCATCCATTGCATCTTGCCCTGCCCTCAACGGTTGCTAAACAAGCCAGTCAGAAGGCAAGGGCGATCTGAGTCAATCAGAATCCTCCTGCCGGGATTTCCCACTGCTACTTACTGCATCGAAACGGTGGAGACGGCCGAGGGGATCTTGCCCATTCCCCCACTTTCCACCAGCTCAATTGCTTGCTTCATCTCCATCTTATGATAGAAGGCGATCAACTGAGGCTCCTTGGATCTTTCCCCAGCAATCAGGCACTTCTTCACATATTTCTTGTTGAAGCGGTTTAGCCTTTAGAGAAACCATACAACAGAGGCATGATCAGGGAGAGGAGAAGAATGGAAGATAGCAATAGCACTTAGGCTTATATACAGCTGTCCAGCCCTCTCTAAGCGGTTTACAGAGTCAGCCTCTTGTCCCCAACAATCTGGGTCCTCATTTTACCCACCTCAGGAAAGCTGAGTCAATCTTGAGCCTGGTGAGACTCGAACTGCTGGCAGTGAGCAGAATCAGCCTGCAATATTGCATTCTAACCACTGCACCACCAGGGCCAAGGAAAGGAAGGGAGAAATAGCAATGGCACTTAGACTTATATACCACTTTACAGTGCTTCACAGCTCTCTCTAAGAGGTTTAAATAGTCAGCCTCTTGCCCCCAACAATCTGAGTCCTCATTTTATACACCTCGGAAGGATGGAAGGCTGAGTCAACCTTGAGCCTGGTGAGATCTGAACTGCCAAATTGCAGGCAGCCGGCAGTCAGCAGAAGTAGCCTGCAGTACTGCGTTCTAACCACTGCGTCACCGAGGCTCATCGTAAGTGGAGTATTGGTCCCAAAACTTTGTCTTACAAGATGTGATATACAAAGACAGCAATCAAATAGTTCTACAAGTAGTCCTTGACTTATGATCACAACTGAACACCAATTTTCTGTTGCTAAGCAAGACAGGGCTTAAGGGAATTTTGCCTCATTTTACGGCCCTTCTTGCTACAGATGGTAAGGGAATCACTGCCCTGGTTGTTAGTCACACGGTTGTGAATCGGGCTTCCCCACTGACTTTGCTTGTCAGAAGGTCGCAAAAAGTGACTCCGGGACACTGCAATTGTCAAAAACACATGCCAGTTGACAAGTGTCCGAATTTTGATCACATGACCACGGGGTTGCTGCAATGGTCTAAAGTGGGGGAAAAAACATCATTTTTTTCAGGATCATTGTAACTTCAAACTGTCATTAAATGAATGGTTGTAGGTCAAGGAGAAGTTGTACTCCAGGCTGCTGTATATATTTACTTGTGTTTACTTAGAAGCAAGAAAAAATAATAATGATAGGCCAGATGTCCCCCCCCCTTTTTTTAAACCACACAATTGTTTTACAGGATCAATTAAAAATGGTTTCTGTTGTTACTTAGAGTGACATCCCCCCCAAGTAGACATTTGGTTCAGTTGCTAAGTCATGTCTGGCCATAGCACACCAGGCCCACAAAACTAGATATTATTGTTATGAATTTTCAAAACAATGAACTAAGAACTGACTTGAGAAGCAAACATGTACAAACTGAGTACTGTATTTTTCAGAGCATAAGACGCACCAAAATATAAGGTGCACCAAGATTTTGAAGAGGAGAAATTTAAAAAAAAGTTTTTGCACTCTGCATGCCTCCCCAAAACAGCCCGTTTTTTGTGAAAACGGGCCTGTTTTTTGTCAAAAAAATGGCATGCATAGCTTTTAGGAGGCTTATAGAGTACTTCTGGGAGCTGGGAGGGGGGCAAAAACAAGCAAAAACAGGACCATTTTCCGCTCATTTTTGCCCTCCCCAGTGCACAAGAGCACTCTGGAAGCCTCCTAAAGGTTATTCATGGCCATTTTTGCAAAGGGGATGGGGTTTCAGGAGGACACAAATGCTGTATTCAGTGTATAAGATGCACTCAGATTTTCACCCTCTTTTTGGGGGAGGAGGAGGAATGGTGCATCTTATACTCTGAAAAATACGGTAAGTATTTCAACAACTATTTACTTTATTTGTTTCTTCTGCTCTGGTGACACTTACTTGTCCTTCCAATGGTGATGTCCGTAGTGGCCGCATATATCCTCAATCCCCGTCAAGAGATGATCCAGAAACTATTTCAAAAAGAAGGAAGGTGAATTTATTGCTCATTTATTTAAAATTGCCTTCTCTCCAGAAGAACGTCAATTGCAGGTGTGAAAAGCACTGTGAATCCCATGAATTATGAGGAAAAGCCAGTAAATTCTCGACCATGTAAAGCTTGATGACTCCCTGCAGAAAACCACATAGTTGAAGGATGGGATCAGAGGTGGTATTCGGCCAGTCCTGACTGATTCTAGTGAACCAGTAGCAGAAAATTTGAGTAATTCTGAGAACCGGAAAATACCACCTCTGACTGGCCCCACCCTCATCTATTCTCTGCCTCCCGAATCCCAGCTGATCGGAGTGAGCTTAAATGGACTCCGGAGGATGGTAGAGGACAGGAAGGCCTGGAGGAATGTCGTCCATGGGTTTGGACATGACTTCACAACTAACAACAACAATCCAGTAAGACTACTATCTTGAGGGCACCAGGTTGGGGAAGGCTGAATTAAGAACACAAGACATTTCATTTAAGTTGCACTGCCAAGATTCTGCCATAGGTGGCAGCAGAGTCCTTGCTTTCTTATTAAATCAGCAGGTACTATAGTCCTCCACTTCAGATTGATCATTTTACAATGATTCAAAGATATGACAGCCTCAGAAAAACTGACTTACGACCAGTCCTTGAAGTCACAACTATCAGGCAACCCCCGTGGTTACATGATTGCAATTCATGCAACCAGCATCGAGCTCGCATTTACTATTGCAGTCCCTTGCATTTAAGTAATTTAGATCTGGCAAACAGTCGATTGGGGAAGCTGGATTTGCTTAACAACCGTGTGATTCACTTAAAGACTGTGCTGATTTGCTTAATGACCATGGTAAAAAAAGCTGCCAGGGTTCCAAATAGCATCCAAAAGTAAATCAAAGTTCAAGGCAAAGTATTGCTCAATGTTCCAATTTATTAAGAGAGCCATGCTGGCACATCTGGGAAACCCTGAATCTGAAACCCTGAATCTGAAAGCGGTTTTCCCCACCTAGTTGAAAGTTCAAGATCTTGCCCCCACACCGACAAGTCCATCACATGGTCCAATCTCCCACTGCCATGCTGGCTGTTCCACCCATCCAGTTCTGATCAGGTGCAGAGGTGCAGAGACAAAGGATGACCTTGGCTTTCTAGAAGGAATTTTGTTTTGGCTACATAGCATCTAACTCTGTACAATCCCCTCTCCCATTTTCCCACAATAGAAAATGCATAGTAGAATAATAGAAAGTGTGGCAAGCCAAAGATCCAACAGGAATATGGCTACAGGCCTGACAAAAGAATTGTACAATTCCAACTAATTTTTTTTTAAAAAATATTCAAATGTTGAATATTATGAAAGACAATGTAGAAAACATTACCCTCCATTTTAAAAAAATATTTAAAAATACATTTTAAAGTTGTGTGAAGAATATCCACACAGCCGGTTACAGTTGCACTCACTCACACACATCACAGAGATGCTTTACAGCAGCTGGAAGAGAACCATCACCTGAGTGTGAATTTCCTCATTAATGGACCTCTTGGTCTCCTGCTTTTTTTTCACCGCCAGAAGATCCACCAGAGGGCGGATGGTCATGCCCTGCAGATAGACAAGCCAGGTTAAATTCCACCAGCCATACCCAAGGTCGGTTCATTTTTCATTTCCCTTCACAAACGATCTTCCCAAACACTTTCCTAGCCCCACCTCTCTAGCAGTGGCCGAGCTTTAACAGGTTAACAGAGTTGGAAGGGACCTTATAGGTCATCTAGTCTAACCCCGCTCAAGCAGGAGACCCTACACCATTTCTGTGGTCTCAAAATCATCAAAGGTAAATTCACTTCCTGGTCATTTCTGATCTTTCATATATTTAATCCGTATTGCATTTTACGAGTACCTCTAAAGAACTATACAAATAAATATACAAAGCATGAATGCTGTAATTAATACAGTAAATCCCAGAAACATTCTTTATCAGGGGCACAGCTAGGTGACTCTACCCAACTGACATTAGCTGATGTTGGATGAGACCCGCCTAGTACTTGGAAAGGAGCCCATCAGGAAATCCCAGGCCCATCGACTAGACTCAAAAGTTGAAGCAATATCCCAGAAGAGGGCAGTGGCAAGCCAATGCTGTACTATTGCTAGGAAAGTCACACAAGCATGTTCTTGGGAGTCTCGGGAGTCAAGCGGAACGCAAAGGAACGTTGACTCCATATATTTATGCCACCGTAGGTCAGAGTTGGCAAACCTTTTCAGCAATGAGTGCCAAAAAGGCTGTATGGAAATGTCACGCGTGCATGCGCTCATCAGGACCACGCTCCGGAAAAGCCGAACTTCCAGGTAATAGCACACATGCACACCCGATGATCAGCTGGCAGGTGGGCATGCAAAGGCCAGTTTTCAGCACTGCCACATGAGCGAAGAGATCGCGCTCTGGAAAAGCCGAACTTCCGAGTTCTGGCACGAATGCGTACACAACGATCAGGTGGCCAGCGTGCATGCAAAGGCCAGTTTTCAGCACTGCCACATGAGTGAAGAGATCACGCTCTGGAAAAGCCAAACCTCTGAGCTCTACCGCGCATGCGTGCACAACGATCAGGTGGCCGGCGTGCATGCAAAGGCCAGTTTTCTGCACTGCTGCGCACACAAAAGGATCACACTCCAGAAAAGCTGAACTTTGGGGTTCCTGTGCACATGCGCACCCAATAATCAGCTGGCCGGCATGCATGTGCTCACCAGTTTTTGGCACTTCCGTGCGTACGAGGGACAGCTGATCATCACGTACGCATATGTATGCCAGGAACCCAGAAGACAAACAGGGAAGGCTGCGCCTGCTAGGTGACATGGCTTTGCGTGCCACTTTGGGCATGTGTGCCATAGGTTTGCCATCACGGCTGTAGGAGAACAGGCATGTTTGTCTTTAGTAGCCCCAAATTCAAAGGACCCCAGTGGTACATTTTCAAACCTGCACAAAGACTGTGAAGAAGATGACTGTGATGATCGCTGTGAGGAACATATTCCGCATGGGGAAATGTTCATGATCCAGCAGGTAGCCGAGAGAGAAGGCGATGGCCCCTCGCAGGCCACCGTAGGCAATGATGAACTGATCCTTCGGGCTCAACTTCACAATGCGAAATTTGTTGATGAACCACGTCAACACCAGCACACCTGAACAAAGATCGAAAAAGACAGAGAGGCACAGATGAGCTAATGGCACAGTTGACCCATACAGAGCTCTTGGTTTTCCGTTTTTCAGGGTTGCAAATCACACGGTTCACACAGCGTCGTTACACCGATCGGGTAGAAGGTTAGTGCCACACACACACACACACATTGCATGCAAAACCAAACATTGGTTTGTTTATTAAATTTATTTGCCACCTATTTTGCCAAGGGGTACTCTCATACTCTAAAAGCAATAGCACTTAGACCCATGATGGCAAACCATTGGCACGCATGCCCAAAGTGGCACGCGGAGCCATGTCGTGTGGCACACATGGCATTCTCCATTCCTCTTCTGGGTTTCTGGCATGCACACACACATGAAGTCAGCTGGCCTTCATGTGTGCAGCAGTGCTGGAAACGGGAAGATCTGGTCTTCCATTTTCCAGGGTCAGCATGTCTGCCGGCCAACTGATATCTCACATGCACATGTGTGCCAGTAACTGGAAGAGTAGCTGGCTGGTGCGCATGTGCATGGAGGAAACTGGAAGTTCATGTTCCGGTGCATACATGCCCCCTGGGCAGCTCCTCTTCTGGATTGCGTCCCAGACAAGCGGCACGCACGTTCCCTTTTTGGCACTCGCGGCCGAAAAGGTTCACTGACTTAGACTTATATACCGCTTCACAGTGCTTTGTAGCCCCCTCTAAGCAGTTTACAGAGTCAGCCTCTTGCTCCCACCAATCTGGATCCTCATTTCACCCACCTCGGAAGGCTGGAAAGCTGAGTCAACCTTGAGCCTGGTGAGATTTGAATTGCCAAATTGCAGGCAGCCGACAGGCAGCAGACGTAGCCTGCAATACTGCACTCTCACCACTGTGCCACCACGGCTCATATAGTATGTTATACAAACCCAGCCAGTTTCCTAAGCATCTCTCTGGGGCACAGGAACATCCCCGCTGCACACAGTGCCCCCCTACATCCTAACAGGAGCAATGGCCCAGAAATTTAGGTGATACCAACATGTTCTCGCTCTGTCGATTTGATGCCTAGAGACTTCCTGTAAAAGTTGGTAGGGGAGTTTGCCAGTGGCACTTATTTATTTCTTTAATTTATTATGTGAATCAATGCACACAATGACTAACAACATCAAAATGTCACAGTGTAAAAACCCAGCAACCTCCATCCATCCCAGCAGCGATGATCACACACTCATGCCAGCCACCCAATGGGCTCTGTATCAACCTGGGGATCTTTTGTCAGAGGTTTTGTCGACCATGGACTAAAACTACATCTTCCAGAAAAGTAACAAGGGGGGGGGACTTATCTTTGAGGCAATGATATTCCCCAGGGAGGGGGCCACCATGGAGAAAGCCCTTTACCTTGGATCCCACAAGGTGTGCCGTCCTAATGAATAGCAAAGGTAAAGATTCCCCTCGCACAAATGTGCTAATTGTTCCTGACTCTAGGGGGTGGTTTCTCATCTCTGTTTCAAAGCCAAAGAGCCAGCGCTGTCCGAAGACGACTCCATGGTCATGTGGCCGGCATGACTAAATGCCGAAGGCACCTGGAACGCTGTTACCTTCCCACCTTCATACTTTTCTACTTGCATTTTCTACATGCTTTCCAACTGCTAGGTTGGCAGAAGCTGGGACAAGTAACGGGAGTTTACTCTGTTATGCTAGGGATTCGACCCACCAAACTGCTGACCTTTCTGATCGACAAGCTCAGAGTCTTAGCCACTGAGACACCCCGTCCCCCCTGTCCTAATACCTACAATAGACCTCGTCTTCACACTCTGGTGGGCGGGGTAGATGCTTAACATAGGAGAGGTGGGTCTTCAAACAGCCTGGACCCCAAGCCATGTAGGGCTTTAAAGGAGATAACCAGTAACTTTCATTCATCACCCCTGCCCTGTTTCCCACTTGAGCAACATGTCCAGACCTAAAACCCTGGCAATCAAGCAGAAAATCAGGGTGCAAATGATGAAGGCCCAGTTCCACTGGTGCTGCCCGGCCACGGTGGAGACACCAAGAAAGATGAAGATAAGGGTCTCGCTGACGCTGCTCCACATCTTCAGGAAATATTTGATGGTTGTATGGGACTTGTGGGAGATATTGGCCTCCACATATGGGCGCATCACCACCCCTGCGGCGATCAGCCTGCAAAAAAGAGAGAAATGGGTCTGTGGGAAGAGCAAAGAGGCCACCAACCTCCCTCATCTTGCTGAGAAGGTATTCCATTCCATCGGATGATCACGCTCGGAAGGAAAAGATGGAGAGAGGAATGCTTGTAGGAGCTATCTAAGGTAAAGGTAAAGGTTCCTCTCACACATATGTGCCAGTCATTCCTGACTCTAGGGGGCGGTGCTCTTCTCCATTTCAAAGCCGAAGAGCCAGAGCTGTCCGAAGACATCTCTGTGGTCATGTGGCCGGCATGACTAAACACTAAAGTCACATGGAACACTGTTACTTCCCACCAATGTGGTCCCTATTTTTCTACTTGCATTTTTACGTGCTTTCGAACTGCTACATTGACAGAAGCTGGGACAAGTAGCGGGAGCTCACTCCATTACTCGGCGCTAGGGATTCGAACCACCAAACTGCCAACCTTTCTGATTGACAAACTCAGTGTCTTAGCCACTGAGCCCTTATTTATATCACTCAAAAATGAGCCTTAATATAAAATCTTCTGTTAAGCGTTCGTTTGGTTGTCCCTGGCAATCGGAAACTGCCTATGTATGAGTAAGTGGGAGACATCTTTCCTCTTTAACCCCTACGCAAGACTAAAATATGCTGTTAGAGGAAGTGGCTTTCCCATGGCTTCACACCCAGCCTAGGCTCCCATATGTTCTTTTAGCTTAGAGCTTAAACAGTGACTTTTAATCTTTTCAAACAATTTAACGTATTTTTCACATGTTCCCTACCTACGGATATACTCTTTCTGGGCCATGTTTAAATTATGTGTTTATTCATTTTGTATTGTAGTCCTTTGTCTTTTTGCTCATTATCTTTTCTTTCAAATAGCTTATAACAAAAATACAATAACAGAGAGGGAGGGAGGGAGGGAGGGAGGGAGGGAGACAGACTCAGGGGTTGTAGTAAAAACTGTAGTTCAGTAATGGGGATGTGAGAGAGAGAGGAAGGAAGGAAGGAAGGAAGGAAGGAAAAAAGGAAGGAAGGAAGGAAGGAAGGAAGGAAGGAAGGAAGGAAGGAAGGAAGGAAGGAAGGAAGGAAGGAAGGAAGGAAGACTCAGGGGTTGTGAAACTGTAGTTCAGTAATAAGGATGTGTGTGAGAGAGAGACACACACACACAAATCTTCCAATTCACCCCTGCCAGTTGTGGGGGGGGGGAGGAGGGGGCAGGAAGAGGTGAACTAGAAACCTGTTGCCCCCCAGCCATTTCTCTCCATTTCTTTACCTAGCTAATCAGGATAAGTCAAGATTATAGCTCAGCAGTTGATCTACAATGACTCATCCACATTCCTAAGGGAAGCGCATCAGTAAGACGGGGCCAAGAACCGCTGAATCCGAAAGGTTGCATGAATCCCCCACTGCGCTCTTCCCCCCTCCACTCCCCCCTCCCCGGCCACTTCTTTTATGGCCCTGACTGAGTTGGAGCTCTTGTCTCTGCTGGTTTTATAGCGAGGGAGGTTTTCCAGTCGATTCTGCTGACAGTATTGGCGTCGTCAGCCAGGGAGCCGGAGGATGAGTCACCCCGCAAGCTTGGCAGAAAGCTTCTGTTCTGTAAGGCTCCAAGAGAATTGGGGGACAAAATGGAGGACAGGCAAAATGCTTCGTTGGAGCCCCGAGAGCAACTAAAAGCAAAGTCTTCCTTCCGGCAGTTAGGCCAGAGAAGAAAAAATTCAGTTACGATGGCACTGAAAAAAGGGACTTATTAAAGAGCTGCTGATTCAGTTCTACAGAGGAATTATTGACTCTGTCATCTGCACCTCCATAACTGCCTGGTTTGGTTCTGCAACTCAACAAGACAGACACAGACTTCAGAGGATAATTAGAACTGCAGAAAAAACAATGGCTACCAACCTGCCTTCCACTGAGGACCTATACACTGCACGAGTCAAAAAGAGGGTTGTAAAAATATTTACAAACCCCACACATCCTGGACAAAAATTGTTTCAACTCCTACCCTCAAAACAACGCTATAGAGCACTGCACACCAGAACAACTAGACGCAAGGACAGTTTTTCCCCCAAATCCCATCACTCTGCTTAACAACTAATTCCCACCACACTATTAAATCCTTTACTAAGGCTGTATTACTATTATTCTTCTCTTCCTTCCTAGTATCTATCTCTTCCCACTTATGACTATAACCATGTTGCTTGTATCTTTCAATTTATATTGTTTTATTTGTTTCCTAGTATGATTTGATAGCTTATTAGTAACCTTGACTATCACTAAGTGTTGTATCTTTTTATTCCTGATGAATGTATTTTATTCTCCTTATGTACACTGAGAGCATCTGCACCAAAGACAAATTCCTTGTGTGTCCAATCACACTTGGCCAATATAGAATTCCTATTCTATTCTGTTCTATTCTATTCTATTCTTCTTTATGTGCACTGAGAGCATATGCACCAAAGATAAATTCCTTGTGTGTCCAATCACACTTGGCCAATAAAGAATTCCTATTCTATTCTATGACCAGACATCTCACTTATGACCATCACAGTATCCCCATGATCAAAATCCTGATACTTGGCAACTAGTACATATTTACAACGGTTGTAGCGTCCCACTTACAACTCTGCCAGCCGCCTTTAAACATGCGAAGTCAATTGAAGAAGTCAGATTTATTTAATAACTGCCTTGCTTACCAACAGAAATTCTGGCTTCAACTGCAGTCATAAGTTGGGGACTATCTATATACACTAACACTGGACAAAATTCCACTGTGCTCAGTTACTTCACCTCTGGAGTTCAGAGGAGAAATATGAGTTGATATATCTATGCATTTTAGAAGCCACGGTTAAGTTCAGCGACTTACAAGGCTCCAAAATTGGCAACTTTAAGACTTGTGGCTGGCTGGAGAATTCTGGGAGTTGAAATCCACAAGTCTTAAAGTTGCCAAGTTTGGAGAACCCAACTCTAAAGGTTACGATCTAAAGTCAACCTCAACTCCTAGAAACTTCATGGACATAGCAACAAGGCAAAAATGGTCTATTAACAGAGTAGAAGCACATGGATTGGAGGACTGGAAAGAACATGAATAGATGCACTTGAAATGTTTAAGTGATGTGATTGTGATTGGTATTAGAAGTGTACATTGAGACATTTAATAATGAAAAAATGAAGGATGAAATTTTAACATAAATAGATGTGAATATCTAAATAAGGGAAACATTTATTTATTTATTTATTTATTTATTTATTTATTTATTTATTTATTTATTTATTTATTTATTATTAATTAGACTTATATACCGCTTCATAGGGCTTTCAGCCCTCTCTAAGCGGGCTACAGATATTTTTTTTTAGCAAATTGAGTCAACAAATTGCCCCCACAGTCTATGAAAAATAGAAAAGAAATGTCTTTGAATATTATAGTGATATGAAAAAAAAAGTTAAAATAGTGATAGAAATAAGAGGGGAATAATAGTGTATATGTGTATGTATATATGTATGTATGTATATATGTGTGTGTGTGTGTGTGCGTGTGTATTTATGTATGTATGTATGTATGTATGTATATAGCTGATAAAGGAGGAGAACCTGTGGCCTAGTGGCTAATACAGCTGCCTAATATGTAATACAGCCCAGGTTCGAATCCCAGTAAGGGTATGGCTAGCTGATGAGAGCTAAATAGCTTGAAATAGATCTATACTAGTCTCCATTTATTTATTTATCAGCACAAATGCTATATATATATATATATATATATATATATATATATATATATATATATATATATATATATATATATATCCATTTCAAAGCTGAAGAGGCAGCGCTGTTGAAGACATCTCTGTGGTCATGTGGCCGGCTTGACTAAACGCCAACTCTAGATGCTCATCTCCGTTTCTAAGCCAATTCCGTGGTTATCTGGCCAGTATGACTAAATGTCGAAGGCACATGGAACACTGTTACCTTCCCACCAAGGGTGGTTCCTATTTTTCTACTTGCATTTTTTACGTGCTTTTGAACTGCTAGGTTGGCAGAAGCTGGGACCAGTAACAGGAGCTCATGCCATTATGCGGCGCTAGGGATTCGAACTGCCGAACTGCTGATCATTCTGAGCCACCATGTCCCTTCTCTAATCCCTTCCAAAGTGCTATGTTAATTGGGATTGCTGAGAGCTCCAGTCCAAAATGCCTGAAGGGCACTACTTGCCTCCATCCCAGTCTCATACTTACGCCATGATGCCTGACAGGTGGAAGACTTCTGCAGACAGATATGCCATGTAACTGTACAGAAAGACGAAAAGAGGTTCGATGACCCGGATGTGGGAGGTAAAGCGGGAGGTGAAGGCTCCAATTATGCCATAGACCATCCCGACAAAGACGCCCCCCAGGGCCACCACAAAGAAGCTCAGGAAGCCCAGGACGATGTCTGTGATGGTGACTTTTGGAAAGCCGACAAACTCTTCAAAAAGGTGGTAGAGTACCTGTAGAGACACAAAGGAGGGAGAGAAAAACCGTCTCAGCCCACCAAGGCAGTGATCAGAGGTTGCCAATAGGTGTGCCAACACAAAAGGGAATTACTATCCCACAAAGGGAAGGAGAAAGAGTGGTGCGGTGGCCTAGAGTAAAGCTATCACCTCACAATCAGGAGGCTGTGAGTTTGATCCTAGGCAGATATTTCTCTCTCTGAGAATGTATCTGCTGAATATAACTCCGTACTGGTGACAGGGAGGCATCCGGCCAGTAAACAGTTTTAATCATGTGAACATGGGGATGCTGGAATGGTCATAAGGGTGGAAAACAGTCAAAAGTCACTTTTTTCAGTGCCATTGTAAGTTTGAACGGTCACTGAACAAACTGTTGTAAGCTGAGGACTATCCAGTACATTAAGGGAGCCGGCAAGGAACAGTCCTGCACAATTTCTTTCCTTCTCTCATATACTGGCTTCCACATTATCACCTGAGCTGAGTTCTGTGGCATTTCAAATGGAGACATGGGTTTTAATACGGGTATACTTCAGATCCTGAAGGTGAAACTCAAATACTTTGGCCACCTAATGAGAAGGAAGGACTCCCTGGAGAGGAGTCTGATGCTGGGAACGATTGAGGGCAAAAGAAGGGGATGACAGAGAATGAGGCGGCTGGATGGAGTCTGTGATATAGCAATAGCAGTAGACTTATATACCGCTTCATAGGGCTTTCAGCCCTCTCTAAGCGGTTTACAGAGAGTCAGCATATTGCCCCCAACAATCTGGGTCCTCATTTTACCCACCTCGGAAGGATGGAAGGCTGAGTCAACCCTGAGCCGGTGAGATTTGAACCGCTGAACTGCTGATCTAGCAGTAGCCTGCAGTGCTGCATTTAACCACTGCGCCACCTCATATAATGACATCACCCTGCCAACAAAAGTGTGTATAGTCCAGGCTCTGGTTTTCCCAGTTGCAATGTATGGCTGTAAAGGTTGGACCATAAGGAAGGCTGAGGGCCAAAGAATGGAGGCCTTTGAACTCTGGTGCTGGAGAAGACTCCTGCAAGTCCTTTGGACTGCAAGGCGATCAAACCGGTCAGTCCTAGAGGAGAATCAACCCTGATTGCTCTTTAGAAGGGCAGCTCCTGAAGAGGAAACTCAAATACTTTGGCCACCTGATGAGAAGGAAGGACTCACTGGAGAAGAGCCTCATGCTGGGAAAGACTGAGGGCAAAAGAAGGAGGAGACGACAGAGAATGAGGTGGATGGATGGAGTCACTGAAGCAGCAGGCATGAGCTTAAATGGACTCCAGAGGATAGTAGAAGACAGGAAGCCTGGAGGAACACTGTCCTTGGGGTCGTGATGGATTGGAGACGATTTTGCAACTAACAACAACAAAAATACTTCAATTGTAAATCAAGATCATCATCTTCATTTCATAATCCCTTGCAGGTGGAGTCTGGGCAACCGAATGGAGCTAGCAGTGTGTTTTAATGGCCAGATGCCCTTCCTGACATCAACACGGAGCTATATTCAGCAGATATATTCACAGTGTGCCCAGAGAGAGAAATATTTGCCTCTACCTAGGATCGACCTCATGGTGAGGCGGGAGCTGCACCTCTAAGCCACCGCACCACTCCAATTGTAAATCAAGATCCAGTAATAATTTCAGAGGGTGGTTAGTAAAATCGGTCTCAAATCTCGGTTTAAACTTAAAGAGCCAAACTTTGTATAGAAGAGAAGCTGATGAGGATTTGGCATTCATTTCTGGTTTAAACAAATGATGGTTTATTAACTGTCAGTCCTGATATCTTCCCTGGCAGTCTTCTATTGAAATACAAGCTAAGTTCAGCCTTGTTAAGTTTTTTTTGAATGTAAATGGCACCATGTTGCTGGGCAATTGTTTTCAAGGGCTTCCATACATATCAGTTGCTCTAAATGGGCAATTTCTCTTTTTCCACTCTGCTTTTGATTTAAAACAAAACTGGCTAAGAATAGAACACTGCACTAACATTTAAATACTGTACACTTATTTTTAGCCTCCTGTTTGTACATAAGACATCAAAATGTATTTCCAAACATATTCAGCCACAGAGAGCTTTTTTTTTTTTTTTTGCTACTAAAATTCATGTTAATGTTATTTTATTTAGAAAGACTGGGGCGGAATATAATCAAACATTTGCTCCACAGTGAATTCTTTCTTTGAAATTTCAGTCAAAATAGCTCTCCTTATTTCTTCTTCCCAGTAACTCTCCTGTTATCCCTCCTCTTTCATTTTCAACGCCTTTCCAGTTTTCAAAGTTTTCTCTACAATGGATTACAAGTTATAGCGATATCACTTACAAAGCACTTTATAGTGCTTTCACAGTCCTCTCTAAGAGGTTTATAAAGGTAAATGTAAAGGTTCCCCTCACACATATATGCTAGTCATTCCTAGCTCTAGGGGGAGATACTCATCTCCGTTTCAAAGCCGAAGAGCCAGCACTGTCTGAAGACGTCTCCGTCGTCATGTGGTTGGCATGGCTAAATGCCAAAGTCACACGGAACGCTGTTACCTTCCCACCAAAGGTGGTCCCTATTTTTCTAATGACATTTTTACATGCTTTCGAAGTGCTAGGTTGGCAGAAGCTGGGACAAGTGACACATGCTCTGGAGTGTAAGATACACCTTAGTTTTTGGGGAGGAAAATAAGAAAAAAATTCTACCTCTGCTTATCAGCATCCATGATATTTAGCTAACACATGGTAACAAGGTCAACCAATGACTAGGCATAGCAACTAAGTTAGACAATGAGGGCTATTTGGACTCTGAAATTTGCTGTGTGAGCAAGAAGAAGCAGGGCCGAGAACTGAAAGTGAAACTGCTTGTGTTTTGCTTGTAATTACTGCTACCTTGGAAAATCTGCTTTTGGTAATGTATTGTATATTATTATTATTACTATGAATTCTGCTGAATCAGTTACTGTGATTTCTGAATGTGATTGCTGCTGAAAACTCTGACCATTCAGGTCAGCTTCAACACTTCTTGCAGCCTGATTCAGCACAGCTGATTGATGGTGGATCGACTGCCAGAATAGTCCCTATCAGCTGTTTCAGGCTGCAGGGATTGCCACAGACCATTGCCTTCTCCGTGCCTGGCGTTTTTGACCTCTGGTGGTGGTGGGTGGGGCTACATTCGGTGTATAAGATGCACCCAAATTTTCAGCCTCTTTTTTGGGGGGAGGAAAGGTGCGTCTTCTATTCCGAAAAATATAGTAGTTCCAACTGAACAGGAGAAAACTGGACAAAGGAAGAAGAGATGTATATCATTTTGGCATCTCACTGAATTTACAGAGACCTTCTTGAGCCATGTAGCAATCGTGACTTTGAACAAATTAGTCACTCCTTCGTGCCCTTTCGTTGTCCCAGCTATAAATAAAATAACATGGTTAAAGCCAGTTTTTCCACTCTATCCTCTCTGCTCTTTCAAATGCCTCCTGATGAGGAAGGAGAAAGGGACCTTCCTTACGTTAGGGAATTGAAAGCACAGTAGATCTCTTACATTAACCATAGCGGATTCCCCATAAAATGCAACTTAGAATATAAATGGTGTGCAAGAAAATTCCTTTCCAGATTTTTTCTTTTTCTATGCATGTTATTATAGTTAACATTGCTACAAGTTATGATAATCTGCATGAGACACAGAGTTGGGAGAAGACAAAGTCTACTTCAAGGGTTGCTGTGTAAGATACATGTGGTACACTAGACCAGTGTTTTTCAACCACTGTGCCGCGGCACACTAGTGTGCCGTGACATAGTGTAAGGTGTGCCGTGGGAGAATTACTTTATATATAGTCAATATAGGCACAGAGTTAAAAAAATTTAACATTTTCTAATGGTGGTGTGCCTCGTGATTTTTTTCATGAAAAAAGTGTGCCTTTGCACAAAAAAGGTTGAAAAACACTGCACTAGACAGGAAATATGACCGGATGAACTAATTCTGCTGTCAGGTTTCCAAGTAACAGTCCCAACAAAATCAAAACTCTGAGGCCTGGAGTTTCCTCAAAGTTAAATGTATTAGGAACTAGCTGGATACCTGGGCTCCACTACGATCGGGTTTGATAAATCGACACTTACCGCTTGAAAATTAATGAGTAGTTATAATCGGCCTCTCCTCTCCCCTTCTCTCCCTCAGGCTTGCCCCACAGAGGCCTCTTCTATCTTATCCCCTTCTCTCCCTTAGTCTAACTCAGTGTTTCTCAACTTTGGCCACTTGAAGATGTCTGGACTTCAACACCCAGAATTCCCCAGCCAGCGAATGCTGGCTGGGGAATTCTGGGAGTTGAAGTCCAGACATCTTCAAGTGACCAAGGTTGAGAAGCACTGGTCTAACTCCTTAGCATCAGAGCGTGGTAATAATAACTTAAGAAATACTAATGATCTGATGGTCATTTCAAAAAATTTGTTTTTTAGTGAGCACCTAGAAGCCAAGAGAAACATACACGCCAAATTTCAAGTTTGTAGGCTTTACGGTTTTGGAGATTTGGTGATGATGCATGAATGGTATTTCGCTTTACGCCATACTCGCACAGCTGGTGAAGGACTCGAGGTTTTCCCCACCCAATCAAAACCCATAGTTCATGCCCCCCAAGTTACACATCCATCTCATGGCCCTCCTCCGGCTGTCTCAGGTCCACGCCTTCCAAACTCCTGGCTCCCATGGGAAAGAATGTTATTTTGGCTGCATTTCTCCCCCAGCTATCTCTACCTGCCCTTCACATTCTCACAGCTGCAATCCACCTTGTTGAAGGTTTTCCAAGATGGTTTCAGGGCTGACATCTACTTTACTGTAAAGTTACATTAGCAGAATCTTGCAAGTCTCAAAGTACTTTATCTTCCCTCCTGGTTCCCTTTATAGCCTCCAAACCAAGAAGGGTTTTTTTCTGAGCCTCTTCCTCACATGTTGTGGATTAAACTGCCTTTCATCTGTTTCCTTGGTGGCCCTGTCTCAAAGCCATTTCCACATGCCATTACACCCTGCCTGCAAACCATCTGTCAGTCCTGCCCCAACTTAGTCCTTTAAGGAAGAACAACTCTCGACTCCATTTGTTGTGGATGTTTTTTCTTTACTAAAGGCCAAGTTGATTACAATATAGCAAAGTCAGAACTGAAGTTCGCGCGCCAAACTTTCCCAGTTAACTTTTTCCTCTTTGTCCCTTCCCATTGTTGATCCCTCATTGTCCAATCCCTTTCAAATAAAATGTTTTGGGAATGGTCTCTTCAACTGTAGAGTAGACGGTGCGGAGGTGCATGCCTTTCCCAGCAGTCTGACCTTGAAGTTGAGTCTCTAGTCTGGAAGGTACAATGAGTCACTAACCTTCTTCACCCCCATCCAGCTCCCTTCTTCCCCCCCCCCCCCTAGTTCATGGCAGACTGGCAGCTTAGCGAATGCAAAGCGCGGGCATGAGATGGCAGTTCTGATGCCATCTTTGCAGAATAATGTTTGAGCACAACTAACCCTTTTGTACCCAGGATGAATGACAAAATGTCACTTCCTATGAAGGAGATGACCAGGACTTGACTCTTTCTTCAGTACAAATGCTGGGGTAGTATTTCCTGCCAAAGAGGAAACAACCTCGTTTAGAGCTCAGGACTGTAATGTTCTCTAAGAGTGTTCTTGATAAACAGAAAAAGTAATAGACTAGGCCCTTGATGACGAACCTATGGCATGCATGCAGCAGGTAGCATGTGGAACCCTCTCTGTGGGCATGTGAGCCATTGCCCAGTTCAGCTCCACCACGCATGAATTTACACCTCCCGCCGGCCAGCTGATTTTTGGGTCTCTGCCGTGCAAGTCCCCGCCGCACCCCATTTTTGGATTCAGGAGGCTTCAAGGAGGATTGCAAGGCCCAAAATGGGCTGTAGGGGGGTGGGGCGATTGCACTGTGGGTGTGGGCACGCACACACGTGCTCTAACAATAGACCTGATCCTGTATCTAAAATAACAGAGAACCGGGGGGACCTCAGAAGAGCTACACAACAGCTATAGAGAACAAACAATTGTCTTTCCAACTTTTAATAATTTGTTAACCAGCTCACTAACAACAAACCTCCACCAATCAACTCAAGTGTTACCCAGCCAATTTATTTTCAGGTCATTCCAACAGGGCCCTTGCTTTATACAAATCATCTCATAATTGACCGTCACTGCTAAGTTGTCCACATCTTGCCACGCTACTGATTTGCCAATTTCCCTTGTCCGGGAGGCTGGTCTTCTATATCCTCCCATCCATAACTCAGAATTACTTCAAGCAAAGCTGACATTTTCCAATCTGTTCTGAATTGCTCACAGAGCTGTGAAATGTAACATAAACCTGCCATTTTTTTTAAAATTGTAAGCTAGGGTAAACCCATCAGGTGAGATCTACACCCAGCCACCCGCCCTCCTGACCTTCCATAACCTGAAGGTCTGGTTCTACCAGTTGGCCTGTATGGAAAGGGGCACCACTTTGGAGGGGGCTACTGGATTAAGAGAAGACCCCCACCTCTCCCCATGTACTTTGTACTCCCTTCCCCCATCTTTCAACTGTAAATTATTGTTATTGCTGTTAATTATTGTTTTCTCATTTAAAGGTTTATCTGTTTTTAATGTTCTGTTAGCCGTCTAGAGTCATTTCTAGATGAGACAGGAGGCACACACATTTTTAAAAAATGAAATAAATTAATCAAATGAAATAAAATAATGGCAAATGCTGGTCACGTGACCCTGGGATTCTGTAATCCTGGTAAATATAGGCCAATTGCCAAGTCCCTGAATGTTGATCCTGTGGCAATGAGGGTACTGCTATGGTTTTAAGTGTTGTATCAACATTAAGAACACTAAGATCATGGCTTCCAGCCCTCTCAATTACTGACAAATAGATGGGGAAGAAATGGAGGCAGTGACAGATTTTATTTTCCTGGGCTCCAAGATCACCACATATGAGGACTGCAGTCAAGAAATTAAAAGACACTTGCTCCTGGGAAGGAAAGCGATGGCAAATCTAGACAGCATACTAAAAATACCCTGCCAAAAATGTGCATATAGTCAAGGCTATGGTTTTCCCAGTTGCAATTTATGGCTGTGAAAGTTGGACTATAAGAAAGGCTGAGCACCAAAGAATGGAGACCTTTGAACTATAGTACTGGAGAAGACTCCTGCAAGTCCCTTGGACTGCAAGGCAATCAAACCGGTCAGTCCTTGAGGAGATCAACCCTGACTGCTCTTTAGAAGGCCAGTTCCTGAAGAGGAAACTCAAAGACTTTGGCCACCTAATGAGAAGGAAGGACTCCCTGGAGAAGAGCCTCATACTGGGAACGATGGAGGGCAAAAGAAGAAGGGGACGACAGAGGATGAGGTGGCTGGAGGAAGTCACTGAAGCAGTAGGCGTGAGCTTAAATGGACTCCAGAGGATTGTAGAGGACAGGAAGGCCTGGAGGAACATTGTCCATGAGGTTGCGATGGGTCTGACACAACTTCGCAACTAACAACAACAACCTGTTGCAAGTCACTTTTTTCCAGTGTCATAAGTTTGAATGGTCGCTAAATGAATGATCTTAGTTTGAGGACTACCTTGTTTTAAATAAATATTAGTCTACCTGAAATATAATGCAGTAAATTTAAAAACAAATGCATGAGTGTGTTTCATGAAGTTAAACGATTTTGTCCAAACTTTGCCTTTGGTTTCTGACATTTAGCAGGCTTCACCTTTAGAAAGCCTTCATCTTTTTCCAGTTGCTAATATCTTTTGATGTCCTGGAAGGCTTTTTTTTAGTGGCCCATTAGCTATTTTAGTTTCATTTGTTCCAAATTATGTTTGGGGCTTTATCGTTTTCTATTGGATTTTGGATAAATATTGCTAGGCACTTGGGGAATCTCTGATTAAGAGACTGGAATGAATACTTTAATTTTTTAAAAGGGTAGTAATGTTTCAACCAATGTATTATGAAGTCCATTAGCCATGACTATAGTGAATGAATTACCATATTCAGGCCAATCTGTTGGTCCAACTACTTCAGTACTATCAACAGTGGCTAGCAGCAAGTCCCGTGAGCTTTAGAGAAGATCTTTTTTACCCACTTATCTAAAGCTCCTGAAATTAAATATACAAATTTATGGAATGCAAGACAAGTACTATGACAAGGCCCACAGCCAAATCCAAAGTTTCTCAACCTTAGCAACTAGAACTTATGGTCTCCTGGTTTCTACTTTAGTGCCTATAACAAACTGTCTCAAATATGGTACCGCTCATATTAAACTGGTAAAGATTTTCTTGTTGTGGCCCGCAGTGGAGCTGGCAGAAAATTCAGACAGTGAGGAGGTTGGGGAGGAACATGGGCCAGTCCTGGAATCTGGGGAAGGCTCTGACGAGGGCTGTGTGTCAGAGGCAGAGAGTTATCAGCTGCCTTCGGAGTCAGACGCCAGTGAGACAAATGAACAGCTGGAGCCTATTCCCAATGTGCTCATGCACAGAGTTGCCAGATGAAGGGAAGAGCTAAGGAACAAGGATCAACTTGGGAGTAAGGCCACAGGTGGACGGTGAATGGCCCCTCCCATAGGGAATAAAAGAGGAGCAAAAGGGGAGTGGAGTTTGCAGGAGACAATTAGTTCATTCCTACATTCTTGCCAAGTATTGCAGCATCTGAAAGATATCGGCCTGGCCACTCTCCAAGCCTGATAAAGGTTGGTAATTGTGAACTACCTTGAAAGACTGTGGGCTGTGACTCTGGAGAGGAATTCACTATGAATTAAATAAAAGGGGTTTATCGGGACGAGGACTCGGCTTCGTGCTGCTGGGGAAGCTTAGGTCAGAACAGTGTGTTTCTTTGGGAGTATGAACATTGTGTTGAATCATGCACATTGTAGGTGTCTCCTCCTCCTTTGCTGCCTTCAACAGTGCCCCAAATCCACAAAGTCTTCCTTTATTCCAGGACAGAGCCAGCTCTGCCAAAGCTGCGCTCTACTTACCACAGTAACGGCGTCATTCAGCAACGACTCACCAAACACCAAGATGTGCAAAAGTTCATTGATGTGAATCTCTTCAAATACAGCCAGCACAGCCACAGGGTCCACCGCGGAGATGATGCTGCCAAAGAGCAGGTTGTGCAAGAGGCCAATGTTTGATAAAAGAGGATCAGCTACCTGGCACACGGCGTACATCAGAGCCCCTACGAAGAAAGCGTTCCATAATGTCCCAATCACCGCGAAAATCAAAATGGTGCCCATGTTCTCAGTGAACTGGCGCAAGGGCAAGAAGTAACCAGCGTCCAGGATGATGGGTGGGAGAAGGAAGAGGAAGAAGACCTTGGAATTTAGGACTGGAGGGGTTTCCCCCACGGCTTTAATGAGTCCGCCGACCAGCAGTCCTACAACAATGAGCAAGCAGCTCTCGGGAACTATGCTGGAAAGGGTTGGAATCACATGGAATCCTGTAAGTAGAGACAAAAAAGGAATATGGTCAAGATTTTAGTAGCTTTCAGTAACGCTGCGTCCTCTTCACGGTCCAGTTCTTCAGCTTTGCCAAGAAATTAAACTTACATCATCTGTGCCCTGATGATGTTACCCTGTTTGGTAATGAAATGTCCGCAAAGAAACAACCAAGCTCAGAGAGCACCAAAGACGCCTTATTACACCACCTCCTAGAATCTGGATGTGAACGACTGAAGGATCCTGAAATAAGATTTGGTTCTTTAAAAAAAACACAGTGCCACATTTTGGCTCCAGGACAACCTGATTTCTGCAGCAGAATACGCTAGATTATGTGATCAGCCTAGATCCCTGATGGGGAACCTATGACATGTGTGCTACAGGTGGCACCCAGAGCCCTCTCTGCCGGCACATGTGCCGTCGCCTCAGCTCAGCTCCACCAGGCATGTGCACATGCTTCCCGCTGGCCAGCTGATTTGGGGGTCTCTGCCACACATGCGTGGGGGGCAGGGCGCAGGCACAGGGGATGACAGGGAGCGGGGGGTGGTGCCCCTGCCCACAGCCTGTTTTTGGTCCCAGGAGACTACAGGGAGGCCTGCTAGGCCCAAAACAGGAGCCGGGGGGTAATACCTACATGCGGGGGAGAGCGCGGGAGGGTCACACATGCATAAGGTGCGTGGTGCGCATAGCATTATGGGAGCAGGCACGCATGAGTGCACGTTGTCGCCACGCGATGACAAAAAAAGGTTATCCATCACTGTCTTAGATTATGCAAAATGGGAACATTAGCGTGAAAATGTTCTTATGTCATTAGCTGCAATGTTACATGTAGTTATCCTGGAGTAAATTCCAGATAACTCAGCTGGGCTTATTTGGTTTGTAAACTTGCACAGCTAAAACAATTTCTCTGTAATGAATCTGCATCTTTCTTACCCCCCTCTCCTCTCTCCAATTTAATTCCCATCTGGTATCACAGTAGACTTGAAAGAGAGGAGGAACCTGGCAGAGTTTAATTATTGACTGCTCTTCTTTATTTAATGTCATATGTGTATCATCATTTCCTTATTTCCAACAATCAGCCTGGGCTCGGCATGGTGAGGTAGCCCCAAATTACATCAACAGACAGTGATCAGCAGTCTGGGGAAAACCCGAGCCTGCAAAGGTGAACCAAACATTTTATTTGGGGGGGGGGGGAGGGTGTGCTCTTAAACATGAGAGCAATTTCCAGAAAAAAGCAAGGCTGAGCACATTTAGACATAACATAATGCTGGCCAAATCTTGGAGGTGAGATAAAATGAAGTTTTGTTGGCTGTTCCTTCTGAATACAGAGATAATCATTCCCAGCCCTTCCCTCAACCCCCGTTATCAATTTTTAATATTTATATAAATACAATTTGGCATTTTGTTTAGGGACCAAAATGAGGGTAAGCACAGCGTGTTGTATCTTCAATTCTCTGGCAAAGGGACTCTTTTCATAAGAAGCAGCCGTTTTTTAATAAACACCTCAGTGGCTTCAATCTTCCCTGCTGAACTTCTGGGCACAAGAGACCATCTGTTTTAAGTGGGATCTGTTGAGCTGTTGAGTATAGATCATCACACTGTAATTGTTTAGTATGTGCAGCCAGAAGTGGTATTCAAACGGTTCAGATAGGTTCTGGTGAACTGGTAGTGGAAATTTTGAGTAGTTTGGAGAACTGGCAAATACCACCTCTGGTTGGCTCCGCCCTCCCACTCCCACAATTCCCTGTCGTATATTCCCTTGTTTTTTTTAGCTCAGCTGATTTGCGCAGCAGAGTGGATTGCCGCTCCTCAGCTGCGCTAAACAACAGCTCAGCTCACCAGCGCTGAAACAGAGGGCGGTCTTTGAGTGCTGCACATCCATGCAATGCATGCATTAGGAGTGCCTGCACGCAAAGCACATGTGCATGCGTGAAGCGCTCTCTCATAGAACCGGTAGGAAAAGATTTGGAATCCCACTGCTGTGTCCAACCAGCTATGCAAATAGCCACACTAACAGCACCATAACAAAACTGTCATCGTGCAAAATGCTTCCCTGGATGTCAGGCAAGACTTCAAGTTGATGGTGACCTGTGTAATCGTTGGATGGCATAAGAGGAACAAGAGATGCCTTCTCAAAAACAGGCGTGGTCCTACCGCTTCTGCAGTTTGTTTACTATCCTGTCAAGCTGGCAATTTAAATTATTTGCATTTTTAAATTTTTAAAAATAAACAAGATGTCAACTCCTAATGTTGCCATTGTGAGAGAAGTGAGGGGAGCGCATTCCACGCATACTTTTCGGGTAAGGTTGGATCTCAGATTACTGCAGCAGGCTTGGGTGGGAGGCACCTCATTGGGGAATGTGATTTATGACACAGAATGAGGGGAGGAAAGGAACAGGGGTAAAGTTCAGCTCATAACTCAAACAAAGCTAGATCTGATTGCAAAAAGGCTTGCCTATGGTGCTCCTAATAAATAACTAGTTTTGTATTGAAACTTGGCTCAATACTCATGAATCAATTAGGGCATTTTTAGGAAACCTGACAAAAGAATTATTTCAATTTCTGGAATGATCGCTATTGCTTATTAGGGTAATGTAACAGAATCTGAAACCCTACCAAACATAACACAGAACATAGTATAAGGTTAGAAGGGACTTTATGAAGTGATCAAATCCTGAACAGGGGGGTTTCCTCACACCCGTCAGAACATTTCAGCAATGGGATCCCAAAGGTGCTTTTTCAGAAGGCAACTGGACTTTCTTGGTTTTTCTTTGAAGACGTTTCTCTTCTCATCCAAGAAGCCTCTTCAGCTCTAACTGGATGGTGGGGAATGGAAGGATTTATACTCCTTGTAATCAGCTGGTCATTTGCATCCTTTTGGAGGGTTGTTGAGGCATTTGGAGGTTTATCTGCGTCCTCAGGGTCACCTGAGTGGTGCAAATGGTTCTTGTGGTCTGCAGTCCTTCTGAAAATCTCCCACACCATTCGAAGGGTATTCATCTTTCAATTGCATTCAAAGAAAAAACAAGAAAGTCCAGTTTCTTCCTGAAAAAGCACCTTTCGGACAACCATGGCCTGGATGACTGAGAAACTCCCAGGGTGGATAAAAATCGATACTTTTTTTAAAAAAATAGGATTTTTATTTTTATCAAATTTATTTTAATAAAATGCTTTTGGAGTAGAAATCCATCTGTATAAGATATATTAATAATTTAGTTTATTCAGCATGAAATGAATATGTTAGTTACAGTATGTAGCATGAGCCTGTATATTCTGCAATATTTACATTTTTGGTATAAACTCATTCAATGAATGCAAGCTGAGATAACATGCACCGCATTGATGCATTCACATAATTTCACAGTAACGATGAGATAAATTATAAAACAATGTTCAGGAATATTCCTTTATCCCATTGTTTTGCCAATCTATGTACACTACAAACTGTGTATGATTGTTTGAAGAGAAATGCATTGGTACCACCAGGTTCTAAGGAGGAGCCTTAGAGGAGGAAGGGCAAGCAGTAAAACTGAAAGCGAAACCTTCTGTGCAGCTTATAAATATAATATTAAAGAGCACCTGTCATTTTACATCCATCATGGCAGCCCCTTTTGGTGGATAGCCACTCACTGCTAGCTACCATGTCCCTTACCTTGTTGTGTCACTGCCGCATCACCAGCCATCCCATTAAAGTGAATGGGACCAGGGGTTGGTTCCTACCAGTTTGGACCGGTTCGGCCGAACTGGTAGTAACTTAGCGGACTGTGTTGCTGGAACCGGCAGCGACCCAGGCCTGCCACGTCCCCAAACCAGTTCTTCTATGGCCGTGCCATCTTGTTTTCTGGTTCTGCCCATGTACAGAACAATTTGCATTGCAAAAAAAAATTTTTTTTGCACTTTTTAAGGTTTTGCGCATGCACAGACCTTTTTATCTGCAAATGCACACATGTGCAGAGCACGCGTGCAGATTCCTGGGCACACCAAACCAACAGTAATGCCGGCAGCAACTCATCCCTGAATGAGACTGTTGGGGAGTCAACAGTGGATCAGAGGAGGACAGAGATGACAGTTGCTCTTTAAAAATTATGATTTAAATCAAAGTTGATTTAAATCAAGCCTTTTTGCTAGTGATTTAAATCATGGTTTAAATAATGGTTTAAATAGACTTGATTTAAATCAAATCCACCCTGGAATCTCCTTAGACTTTCAACAATGGGATCAATACCAAAAGAAATGGTGCATAGCTCCACCTTCAGTTGGGATATTTTAAAAGAAACCGGATAACCATTGATTGGGTATGTTCCAGCTTTGTAATTCTTGCATAAGTGCTGACACTGAAAACTCAAGGAGCATCTTTCTCCCATTGTATTATTTAAAGCAGTCTATTTATTATCTCAAGCTGGTCTAAACAGCCAGTTTCGCAGGGGTTTCGGAGATTATTTTTAGAGCAGGTATTCATCGTTTTCATACTGGTATCATGTTAACTGGCAACACCCAAAAGTAAGCAAGAAAACCAGACTAAACATGAATATATATATATATATATATGCTCATGGTTGTGTCATAAGGCAAAGGTAAAGGTTCCCCTCGCACATATTTACTAGTCATTCCCGACTCGGGGGTGTGGGGGGTGCTCTGTCCAAAGACGTCTCTGTCATGTGACTGGCATGAGTAAACCAGTGGTGGGATTCAACATTTTTACTACCAGTTCTGTGGGCATGGCTTGGTGGGTGTGGCATGGCTTTGTAGGCATGGCTTGGTGGGAGTGGCAGGGGAAGGATACTGTAAAATCCCCATTCCCTCCCTACTCTAGGGAAAGGTTACTGCAAAAAAACCCTTTCCTCCCAATCAGCTGGGACTCAGGAGGCAGAGAATAGATAGGGACAGGGCCAGTCACAGGCAGTATTTACTAGTTCTCCAAACTACTCAAAATTTTCACTACCGGTTTTCCAGAACTGGTCAGAACCTGCTGAATATCATCTCTGGAGTAAACGCCAATGGCACACGGAACGCTGTTACCTTCCTACCAAAGTGGTTCCTATATTTCTACTTGCATTTTTACATGCTTTCAAACTGATATGTTGGCAGAAGTTGGGAGCTCACTCCGTTACGTGGCGCTAGGGATTTGAACCACTGAACTGCCGACCTTTCTGATTGACAAGCTCAGTGTCTTAGCCACTGAGCCACTGCATCCCTTAGTTGTGTCATAGGCACAGCTTATAGAATTCAGCCTTTCTCCAATATTTCTAGCAACACCACCAGCTGGGACAATGCAACTCTTGCACACTGCAGAAAAAAATCACCAGTACGGGAGTGACAAACGTCTAGCCGAATTCGGAACGCTCTGGATGCAGCAGCTTTAAGCTTGACTTCTTCACAATGATATTCCATTCCCCCCCACCATCTTATTCTCCTTCTCCACCTCCCCATAGCCTCATATAGAGCAGACAAGAAACCAGTGGGGTCATCTAAGGACAAAATGATGAGTCAGCAGCCTGCTGCAGCTGTGAGAGGGAAAATGCATATCCTGCACCACAACAATATTAAAGCGGCAATCGCTGAAATGGATAGAGATACCTGTTTCTGCTTTCCATTTTTACCCGCTTGTAGAGCAGTGTTTTCTCAACCTTGGCAATTTTAATTTTAACGAGGGGACTTCAACTCCCAAAATTCCCCAGCTAGCCAATCAAGGTAGAGAAGTAACTGATCTGACAAGAATAGAATAGAATAGAAGATAAGAGAAGAGAAGAGTTGGAAGGGACTTTGGAGGTCTTCTAGTCCAACCCCCTGCTTAGGCAGGAAACTCTATACGATTTCAGACAAATGGTTGTCCAATCTCTTCTTAAAAACTTCCACTGTTGGAGAATTCGCAATTTCTGGAGCATACTAGTATTTTCTATACCAGTGACGGTGAACCTTTTAGGCATAAAATGCCCAAATTGGAAGCCGTGCTCCAGAGCACCAAAAACCCTATGACCAGCTGGTCAGTGCACATGCACACCTCGGAAACCTGATGACCAGCTGGCTGGCGTACCAGAGGGGGCTCTGCATGCCACCTCTGGCACGCGTGCCATAGGTTGGCCCTCACAGTTCTATACTAAAGAAAATTGGGTACCATTGGGTCAATTCATGTTTTTTTCTCTCCGACCTGGGGTGTGAGAGCGTCTGGAGAGGAATCTCATGATTCATGTGTTGGAATGCTTTCATGTGCATTCCTGCATTGAATAGGAGGCTGGACTTTATGGCCTAAATCAGTGTTTTTTCAACTTTGTCAGCTTTAAGATAGGTCGACTTCAACTCCCAGCAAGGCTGAATGGGGGAATTTTGGGAGTTGAAGTTTCTGTATCTTAAAGTTGCCAGGGTTGAGAAAACACTGATGTAGAGAAAATTGCACAATGAACTTGGTTACTAAGTTGCATGAAAAAAATCTGGAGATCAAGCAGGTCAAGGTGTCTATTCCCTTTCAAATGTCTACCAATTTTAATATGAACCTTGCTAGTAAAGGTAAAAGTAAAGGTTTCCCCTGTCCAGTCATGTCCAACTCTAGGAGTGGCGCTGAAGATGCCTCCATAGTTATGTGGTCAGCATGATTATATACCGAGGCATACGGAACACTGTTCCCTTCCCACCGAGGTGGTACCTATTTGTCTACTTGCATTTGCATGCTTTCGAACTGCTAGGTAGTGAAGACTTGGGACACGTTAACGGGAGCTCATCTTATTATGCAGTGCTCAGGTCTCAAATCCGGTCTGTCAGCTCTCCAGCTGACAAGATCAACATCTTTAACCACTGAGCCATCATGTCCCCTTGGTAGCCGTGCTAGCACTTACTATTTTTTGCCAAACTAAGCCAAATGGTTGATCTAAAGATCTTCTCAATGCTCATCATTTGCCTGCCCATTTGCATGCTCTTCGCGCTGCCAAAAACTGCGAAGAAATCACTTCCCAATCACAAAAGGCAGAGAATCAAGTGTGAATTAGACTCACACCTAGCAATTATGTCTCTCACTCTGTCCCCGTGGACTGCCAAACTTCCATTAGGAGGGCATGCCTAATGAACATAACATTCAAATTTATTTATTTTATTTTAATTTAATTTTTTTTGGACAGTTCTAAAAATACATCCACAGGGAGAATGCTTTCATTGCATCTTTGATCTTGATGAAATTCAGCGCACGCCTTCAATTTGCATCTTCTATCATTTGATAAGTGGAGCGCCTGGATAGCAGGAGGCAACTTGGAACATTCTCCAAAATGTACTGTATGGTCAACACACAGCCAGACAATAAGGAGTCAAGAACACAAATTATCAAGCCACGCAATTGGACTACAAGATGTGTAACTAAAAATCAGGCTTATAAAGTCAGGGAGCATCTTTCAGATAGAGGTGAACAGGTAGGAAAATTCTTAACCTCTAAGAACAAAGAGACTTTTTTGATCGTCTTTTGATAACCAGATAGAAGAGCCATGCTCAGGACACAAGCCACTTGGCATGTTATAGAATAGAATAGAATAGAATAGAATAGAAATAGGATAGGATTAGGATTAGGATTAGGATTAGGATTAGGATTAGGATTAGGATTAGGATTAGGATTAGGATTAGGATTAGGATTAGGATTAGGATTAGGATTAGGATTAGGATTAGGATTAGGATTAGGATTAGGAATAGAGTAGAATAGAATAGGACTAGGACAAGGATTAGAATAGAATAGAATAGAATAGAATAGGGAATGGGAATGGGAATGGGAGTAGAGTAGAGTAGAGTAGAGTAGAGTAGAGTAGAGTAGAGTAGAATAATTGGAAGGGACCTTGGAGGTCTTCTAGTCCAACCCCCTGCTTAGGCAGGAAACTCTATACCATTTCAGACAAATGGGTATCCAACATCTTCTTAAGAACTTCCAGTGTTGGAGCATTCCCAACCTCTAGAGGCAAGTTGTTCCACTGATTAAGTGTTCTCACTGTCAGGAACTAACTGTTCTCCTCCCTCAGCACCCTGAAATTTTAAAATATTGATTTGTGCCGATTTTTAATTGCTCTATTGCATTTTAGACGGTGGCCTATTCGTTCTCAGTCTTGCTTCATTGGCACGTGATCCTATTATTATATAAGGCAAGTAGCAACAAAACTGGGTGGAGGCCTTCAAACTGTGACCCAAACACAAATGCACATATGCACGTCCTTCTCTGAAAAAAACCAAACACCATGAAATTCACACGCGATTCCTCCTTCCCAAGGAGGATCCAACTTCTGGAACCTTCCAGATGTTTTCGGCTACAGCTCTCATGAATTCCAGCCAGCCCAGGCAAAGGGTCAGAGGAAAACATCTAGAGGTTGGGAAGGGCAACATACGAGGTATGTTTCAGAAGGGACCCATTCAAAAGGGCTTTCAGGCTGTAAAAGCAGAATAATAAACACTCCCAAGCAGAATAATAAACACTCCCAAAAGCAGCAGGAACTTATATGCATCTTTTTTCCCATCTGGGGAGGCAAAGATTTAATTCTGAAGGCAAGACTCTGGTGCGCTTCCCACGTCATTGGCTTCTTACTGTAACCAAGGGAACGATCTTCTGCAGCATTCAGAGGCTCTCGCTCTGCTCTTTAAAAACTTTTCCGTGGTGCTACACAGCACTTTAAAAAGGGAATAATATGAAAACAGCTGGCAAGCAGGTCAGGGAGGATCTGCCCTACTGTATAGGGCAGTGATGGCAAACTTTTTTGGCACCGTGCCCAAAATGTGATGGGTGTGCATGTGTGCATGTGCATTCACAGGAGCGCTGAAAACCCAAAGACTGGCTGGCTGGTGCACGCATGCGAGTTTTTTGGCTGTTTTAGGGTATTTTGGGGGGCTTTTTTCAGGCTGTTTTTAGGCCATATTTTGGTAGTCCAGCACTCGCAATGACCAGCTGGCCATTCTGGCACCTGTAAGGAAAAATGGCCCAGAAACATCCCAGAAAACGCCACAAAAATGGCCTGAGAATGGCCCCCCAAAACAGCCTGGTTTTTAGGCCGGTTTTTTGGCCTGTTTTCAGGCTGTTTTCCAGCACTCCAGAAGCCGCGAAGACCAGCTGGCCGGCGGGCTGGAAACCAGAACAGCTGGCTATAGCACACGTGCCCACGGGGGATTTTAATAAATGTTCCATAGGGGAACATTTATTAAAATTTAAACTCAAAGATGACCAGCTTTCATTTAATTTATTTTCCTTCCTTCCACTGGGCCCACAGAAAATATATGAAAAGTAGTTCAAATATATTTAAAAGATGTATCTAGCAAGCGGAGAGACTCTGATCGACTTAGAGAGTTACAGCTACACCTTCTAGCACTCCATTGCTTGCTTGCTTTCAGTCTGAAAATAGTCCTGGCTGAACTATTGTAATAAACAGAAAGCATCAACTATTGCAATCCAAGTAATGACATAAATGCTATAAGAACTCCCATCTTATTACTTCCACTTTGCTTTTTATGACTTATGTATCTGCATTGCTAGCAAGTCAAAAATCTCTCTCTCTCTCTCTCTCTCTCTCTCTCTCTCTCTCCCTCTCCTTCCCTCTCTCTCTCTCTCACACACACACACGCACACACAGTTGCTTCCTCCCTCCCTCTTTTCTTTTCTAACTTTTTAAGCTAAATCCTGAATTGCTTTTCTTAACTTCAATTCTGAGAACTTTTTTTTAATGTTTCACTAAAAAAAAAAAAAACTAAATTTCATCCTGATTTCCAGGTTCATCTTTTGATGCCAAATTTTATTACTCTCTTCCTTGCTCTCCTTTGCTTATCATTACATTTTAAGCCCCTGGGTAGCTGTTTTACTTTAGCCTTACTGGGAAAGCAACTAGCTGCAGGTTGTATAAAATGATAGGCCAATAAAGACTAACTGCAAAAAGTTAACTTCATGTCTAATAAGGAAGTGTAAGTGCGGATTAAACACAGTGATAGGAGACCTTACTGATGGCTTGGACCTAAGGCACGGCAGTCTCTTTTCTCCATGTAAAACATCTACTAGTATTGTTTCCTCAGCCTGAAGTTTAACCACTGAAGGCAGCTTTTGGGCAGGGGGCAGTATGGAACCCAGGGACAGTCGGGTGGGGGGACATTTGGCCAAATGTGATTTGACATCCTGGCGAAAAGAAAATAGCAGGGGAGGGAAATGATTAAGAATAACAATTGAATATCTCCACATCATTCTAAAACATATGAAGGACGGTTGCAGGAACTGGGTATGTCTAGTTTAATGAAAAGAAGGACTAGGGAAGACATAATAGCAGTGTTCCAATATCTCAGGGGCTGCCACAAAGAAGAGGGAGTCAAGATATTCTCCAAGGCACCTGAGGGCAGGACAGGAAGCAATGGGTTGTTCAAACTAATAAGGAGAGAACCAACCTAGAACTAAGGAGAAATTTCCTGACAGTTAGAACAATTAATCAGTGGAACAAGTTGCCTCCAGAGGTTGTGAATGTTCCAATACTGGAAGTTTTTAAGAAGATGTTGTCTTCTTAAAAATTTGTCTGAGATGGTGTAGGGTTTCCTGTCTAAGCATGGGGTTGGACTAAAAGACCTCCAAGGTCCCTTCCAACTCATTTATTGTATTCTATTCTATTTTAAAAAGTATGACATATGGGCTTGTTGACAAGGCTGATACAATCTAATTTCTTCTCCTTCTTTTCTCCTTCTTCCCTCTTCATTTTACAGCTTTCTCTTCCTTGTGACTT
The DNA here is from genome assembly GCF_009769535.1 of Thamnophis elegans. NCBI lineage: Eukaryota > Metazoa > Chordata > Lepidosauria > Squamata > Natricidae > Thamnophis > Thamnophis elegans. The sequence goes on along the minus strand of NC_045552.1, from coordinate 17,956,788 downwards.
AATTAATAATGTGGTAGAGTTTCCATTGCAGATCAGATTTGACAAAGCAACCCGTCATGGTGGCAGCTGTAGCATTTGGGCTGTGCTCACTAGTATAAAGCAGGAATTCTGAGCATCCCAGGCTGGTATTTTGAATTTCACGTCTTATTAGCACTGAATAGTATTTATAGGCCTAAACACAAGAAATGAGTCATGAAGTAATTATGGTTTTTCAAGCAGAAGAATAAGCAGCTGGTACCCACCACATAATTCTTCCGAGGCTATCAAAGAGTCTTTGGACCCTTAAAAATTGAAAATGAATAAATTGAGAAAACCAACACAGAGAAATTACATTACATGGTAATTAAAAGTATTAGAATCATTTGGAACATTGAAAATATGAAGTTAAAGAAACTATGGTGTAGTTTGTAAATAACTAATTTGCTACATTGGAGAACTTAAACTTGTCTCAAAGGGCACAATCTTGCTTTAAAATCCTAGTTCGTTAAAGCAAACAGAAACTTTGACACCCCATTTCCCCAAACAACATCAGTTTCCTTGTTGCCTTTGTCAGATGCAGAGAGGCTGCCTATCCACACACATCTTTCACCAATTGATGTTTGGATCTTTGCACATCTTGATTCCACCCCCAATTTTTATTATTTTTTATTCTCTTACATACCATTTTAAGTATACATTCACATAATTGTTATTCTTCTTTGCATTTGTCATTCTTATACTATTTGTTATGCCATTTAATAGATTATAATATACATTTTGGGTTGCTTTATTTACCATCCCTTCCACCTGTTGTAACACCACCTTATTTTCCCTTTCTTTTCGCCCTCCCTCCCTTCTCTATATTCTTTCTTCCTCCTCTCCTTCCCCTTCCTTCTTCCCTTACCTCTCCCCTACTCCTATTCTTCCTCTTCCCCTTCCTACCTTCTCTCCTTCTCTCCCTTCCACCCTCCTCTCCTTACCTATTCTTTCTTTCCCTCCTCTTCCTCTCATTCTCTTCTCCTTTCTTCCTTTCTTTTTCTGTTGTTATAGATGTCTCTTTCAAATCTCAGTTTATGTTTCCTTGGGAAGGTATTTCCGCAAACCCAAATATAATTTAGCATCATTTCTTATTCCCTTACCTTGCTAATCTATCCTACGTTTCCCCCACCCTCTATATATCACTCTTGAATATATACTTGTATATTTAATATTTTCTTTTCTGTTTTCCACCTCTGCACAGCTTGATTTGAACTTCAAAATGCTGAATTCATTTCAATGTCATTCCAAATCAAGGATCCACCATCCATTCACTCATTCATCCATTCATCAATACAAGGGCCGGCCGACCTATCTACCTGCCTCCCTCCCTCTCTCTGTCTCTGTCTCTCTCCCCCTCCCTCCCTCCCTCCCTCCCTCCCTCCCTCCCTCTCCCTCTCTCCCTCTCTCTCACCATAAGGCCAGAAGGGACCTTGGAGGTCATCTAGTCCAAACTCCTACTCAAGGCAGGAGCTTTACACTATCCCAGTCAAATGCCAATTTTGGAAAACCTCCAGTGATTCAGCATCCACAACTCAAGGAAATAGGCTATTCATTGTTCTCACTATCAGAAAATTCTTCCTTATTTCCAGCTTGGATCTTCCTCGGATGAGTTTCTTGTCCTGCTTTCAGGTGCTATAGAGAATAAACATCCCTAGTTCCCTTACCTGTTCATCATATGATATGTCTGTCTGTCTAGCTAGCTAGCTATATCATCTATCTTCTATCATTTATCTGTCCCTATCATCTCTCCCTCTCTCCCTCCCACTCCTTCCCTCCCCCTCTCACATCTATATTTAAAGACTGCCCATCTACCTCATAGAACCACTGAAAAGGATACAAATAGACATAAAAACATAAGAATTATATACAAATATTACAATTAAAACAGTTATGTTAGTTATAGCCATACAAACCATAAAGTAAGCAGCTAAATTTTAACCTAACAGAGCATGGGACGTCCACCTTTGATAGCTATGGGTATTGTGTCTATACCAGGCTGGCTCAGGGATAAATCTTTTTTTTTTTTTAAAGTGGTAATTTTTATTTTATTTCTTTAAAAAAAAAAACACAAAAAAAACATAAATGGATTGACTATATACAAAATAAATACGGGACCAAGAAATTCCAGTTAGCCTATGCTTAAGATCAGAAATGATTTAAATGGTTAAAAGTTAGTTCAGTAAGAAGAAGCTAAGGTCAATGTAGAATGTCATTAATTTCTTTATTTCTTTTTTCTTAATAGATTTTAGACTGTGTTAGTTAAAAATCCATACCGTGTACGGGTTCTGGGAAGTCGGGGGAGGGGAAGGAGGAGGGGGGGTGGGGGGTGGAGGGAGGGAGGGGCACACACAAAAAAAATTGTACTTCAATGTCTTAATGATTGACAAATTATGAAATATTTGTGTTTTTTTTTTAAAGAAATAAAATAAAAAAGGGATAAATCTTAATGGCCCAGACATTTAATCTCTTGTTCAGAACTTGGCTTGAGTTGGCAGAAGACTGTCAGATGTGGTTCGGTTAGATTAGAATATTTATTGCACACAAGAATGGAGCCTAAAATTAAACAATTAATTGCTTGCAGCAGTGTTAAAAAGTCAGAATCTTGGCAGAGCAGAAGAAAAATACTAGAAGTTTAAAACTTGAGAGGCTAATCTTTACATTTTTGGACAGTCACTGCTGAAATAGCCTGGAACTGCTGGTTGTCACCTTACCCATCTTAACTATTATTCCCAGGTTGATTGAGAAACAATATTTTAGAACAGAACAGAATAGAATAGAATAGAATTCTTTATTGATCAAGTGTGATTGGACACACAAGGAATTTGTCTTTGGTGCATATGCTCTCTGTGTACATAAAGAAGAATAGAATAGAATATATTCATCAAGAATAATAAGATACAACACTTAGGGATAGTCATAGGTTAGTAATAAGCAATCAAATGGTACTGGGAAACAAATAAAACAATATAAATTGTAAAGATGCAAGCAACATGATTGTAGTCATAAGTGGGAAGAGATAGGTACTAGGAAAGATGAGAAGAAGAACAACACAGTCTTAGTAAATAATTTGACAGTGTTGTGGGAATTAGTTGACCAAGGGGGAGGAAGGTGTGCACAAATATTAATTGAAGAGTTTTGGGCTAGCATATATATCATTTCTCAGTAAGAATTGCAATCAGTAATGCTTGAAAAAGCAAAATTGCACTGCCATATATAGGTGTTAAAAAGATCAATAATCAAATCTGATCAGACTGAATCTATCTAATTCAATGCTTCTTCCCAACTAAGATACCTGTGAATAGCTCCCAAGTAACACATAAACATGACACAGCTTAATTGTTTGGATTCCCCATAACTAATGCCATAATATGCATGACTTCCCTATTGGTTAGACTAGATGAGAACATATGTGTCAGGTGCAAAAGACCAGGTCCCTAGTGAAGGCACAATTAAACTGACTTATTACTAAAGGCCTATGCAGAGGAATCTTCTCAACTAATGGTCAGCCCCTGGTTAGAGTTACATAAGGATCAACGCACTCAAGGGGGAATTGTGTTTAATTAATTTGTGACTACATAGGAATTCTAGGTTTATCCCTCCTTTCACTCCACCTCTAGGTTCTGCCATTCCTTCTCCTACAATATGACTATCATTACCACTCATCTTCAAGAATTTGTCTAACCTTCCTTTAAAGTCAGACAGGCTTCTCCCAGTGGTGGGATTCAATTTTTTTTACTACTGGTTCAGTGGGCGTGGCTTTGAGGGCGTGGCTTTGTGGATATGGTGTGGTTTTGTGGCCGTGGCTTTGTGGGCCTGGCAGGGGAAGGATACTGCAAAATCCTCATTCCCTCCCCACTCCTGGGGAAGGAAATTGCAAAATCTCCATCCCCTTCCCACTCTGGGGCCAGCATTGGCATTTGCCGGTTCTCTGAACTACTCAAAATTTCCACTACCAGTTCTCCAGAACCTGTCAGAACTGGTTGAATACCACCTCTGCTTCTCACCACCCATCCCATGTTCATTGTTTCTCAATCTTGATCACATCCAGATCCATGGACTTCAACTCCCAGAATGCCCTATCCAGCAAGCCCCTGCTGAGAACTTTGGGAGTTGAACTCCACATACCTGGAAATCATGAAGATTGAAATACATATGAAAAATCACATTCTTTCTGTATCCCTATTTAATTGGATGTAATATTATAAGCAAAGTGAACAAAATCCCAAACTCCCATTTTTCAGGCTCTGTATAATGTTTTATATTATCTCATATGCCCCTTCACTGGGTTGCCTGTCCTATAAATTAAAATGTTCTCAAACTGTTAGTTTTCTCTCTTTGAAGAAATGCTTTGCGCCTAGCCTTTAAATCAGCGGGGCTGCCTTTAGAGCGAGAAATGAGTCCCATTGAAATCTAAGTGAAGAAGCCTAGGTAGCAACAACCCCAACCACTCTCTAGGAATGAATAACAGTAAAATCCAGAAGTGGCAATTATGCCCATAGACCCAGCAAAACACAATAGGCTTGATTTTTAATTATGCAAAATTATAGGGAAAAACTCTTCTGGGTAAGCACAATGGAATCTATACTTTTCTGGTGGGTAATTAAAAGCCAGGGAAGCTAATCTGCTTCAGCAGGAAGCCCTTCAATTTCATTGGGACCTTCACTTGCTTTCCTTCCAGATAGGAATAAATAGTTATATCTACGGATACCAGCTGTGGTGTAGGAGAATTGCCTTGTTTGATAAGAGTGCAGGGGTGTTAGAACACCAGCATGTGGGAAGTAGTGCCTTGCTGTAGTCTAGCAGTTCGTAGGACCTTGTTTGCCTTGTCTGGACACACACATTCTAAAACAGGGGTTGGCAACCTTAAATACTCAAAAAGCCACAAAGGTCCTAAGCGGAAGCCCCCCGTTCAATTCCGGAGCCAACCGGAAATCCGGTTCCCCCACCATAGAGTCTCCTCCTAGCTTGGCATCCTTTTTTCCTCTACCCATCCTAACTGAAAGCTCCATCAATTGTGGAACCGACTGGCGACAGGGAGCCGCAGCAGAGGGATGAAAGAGCCACATGTGGCTCCAGAGCCGCAGGTTGCTGACCCCTGCTCTAAAACATAGAAGCTAGGTTGAGCCTGGCTAGGAGCAGAATGGGAGACCAGCAACACTGCAAGCTAGACCAAAAAGTAAAGAAAAAAAGCCACCTTTCTCCAAGAAATCACCAAGAGTTCAACACCGAGGGGATTTTGCTTACTCCCAAGGATCGAAATCCCTTCTGAGACACCATCCCTCCATCAGACCAGTGTTGTCAGAACTGCCACGATTTAAACCTCTAAGTAGAAATGATCCTTGGCTCCATTTGTTGAGAAAGTTATAGTTTTATTAGTGATCAAGTAGATTGTGTTATTGCATAACGAGAACTGAGAACTGCACGTCAAAATCCCTATGTTCTACTTCCCCCCTTAACTGTCTCTCATTGCCAACCCTAGTTAACCAATCAAGTCTTGCAAATATGTTTTCATAATGGTCAGTTCAAGCGCAAGTTGGAATGCGACTTCTTCCAGCGGGATTCTTCTTGAAGCAGCGTCTCGAGGATGTACAGCATCTACTTTCGATTGCCCCTTCCATTTCCCCCATGATCCCCAGTTGATGGCAATCTCTCACTGCATAATAGCAAAGCACAGCAAGCTTAAGCTGGCAGCTGACAATTGTCTAAGGCTGTGGCTCTTCCTCCTGTCTCCCAAGGTTTCTCCCAGCTAGCAATACAAGCAGAGGTGGTATTCAGCCAGTTCACTCTGGTTCAGGCGAACCAGTAGCAGCAGCTGCAGGAGGCTCCGCCTACCACCCCGACATAATGTGCAAGCACTGCTCATACGCGGAAGGCAGTGCGCATGCGCAGATGAGAGCATGCTCACATTTGCGAACTGGTAGGGAAGGTATGGGACGTGGTGATTCAGTGGCTAAGACCCTGAGCTTATTGATCAGAAAGGTTGGCAGTTCAGCGGTTCGAATCCCTAGCGTCGCGTAATAGAGTGAGCTCCCATTACTTGTCCCAGCTTATGCAACCTAGCAGTTTGAAAGCATGTAAAAAATGCAAGTAGAAAAATAGGAACCACCTTTGGTGGAAAGGTAGCAGCGTTCCGTGAGCCTTTGGCGTTTAGTCATGCTGGCCACATGACCACAAAGATGTCTTTGGACAGTGCTGGCTCTTCGGCTTTGAAACGGAGATGAGCAACGCCCCCTGGAGTCGGGAACAACTAGCACATAGGTACGAGGGGAACCTTTACCTTTAGGGAAAGTAAGTGAATCCCACCTTTGAATACGCAGAGAGACAGCGGCAAAGAAATCCTTTGGTTACCCAGAGAAAATGAATGAGATTCAAACAACAAAATCATTACATGAAGGAAAGGGAATAGATGGAAAGGGAAGATTAAGAATACTGTGGTTGGATAGAACTGATGAGATTGTCAGAAAGAGAAATGCAAAGAACAAAAAGCATTACACAAAACAATATATGGATGACCAGCCCACTCATCAGAAAGAGGTGAAATAATCCATTAAGTAGGAAGGGAAAGCAATAAAACAAAAAAGTGCCTATATCAAAGTTTGTTCTGAATCACAGCAGTTGTTGAAATCCTTTGCTAATAGCCTGCTACTTCCTTCAGTAAATATTGCTTATCAATAATGAAAGGGAGGAAGAGATTGTTGTTAGCTACAAAGTCATGTTCAACCCATCGCAACCCCATGGACAACGTTCGTTCCTCCAGGCCTTCTGGTCCTCTATAATCCCCCGGAGTCCATTTAAGCTCAAGCCTACTGATTCTGTGACTCCAGCCAGCCATCAGCCCTGTCATCCCCTTCTTCTTTTACCCTCTATCTTTCCCAGGATCAGGCTCTTCCCCAGGGAGTCCTTCCTTCTCATTAGGTGGCCAAAGTATTTGAGTTTCCCCTTCAGGATCTGGCCTTCTAAAGTGCAGTCAGTGTTGATTCTCCTCTAGGACTGACCGGTTTGATTGCCTTGCAGTCCAAGGGACTCACAGTAGTCTTCAACTTCTACTTTTCTTGCCACATTTGTTAGGTGAATCGCTGTAGTTGTTAAATTAGTAACCTGGTCATTAAGTGAATCTGGCTTTCCCATTGACTTTGTTTGCCAGAAGGTCAGAAAAGGTGATCACCTGACCCTGAGACACTGCAATCGTCATAAATATGAAACAGTTGTCAAGCATCCGGATGGCCATGGGGGATGCAGCTACAGTCAAAAGTGTGATAAAATGTTTTTCAGTGCCATTGTAATTTCAAACGGTTACTAAATGAACAGTTATAAGTTGAGGATTGCCTGCGCATTGGTTACCAAGAGGTAGATCATTGACTTGCAAACTCTTGTCAATTAAGAGGAAATTCCCATGGCCTGAAATGTGAATATCTACGCTTAAACTATTGCTTCCAATACCTTGAAAATACATTGCTCCATTTTTAGATTCTCTCCCTTCAAAAGTATCTTGCATTGTCTGCCAAGGAAAACACAAGGATCCATTTGGTTGGACAGTTGAAGAGATGCCTATTTATGTTTCACAAGCCAAAAATGTCTTATCCTATCAAAGCTGTTCAGGAATTTGGAGGGACAAGAAAAAAGCCTTGACAAAAAAAGTGGTAAAGATTAAGTCTCCTTTTCCTCATAAGGAGAGGAAAAATAGAGAAATTTGGTTCAAACTATTTTTTGTATCAGATTAAAGATTAGCAAAACTAGAAGGGACCTTGTAGGTCATCCAGTCCAATCCCCCACCCAAGCAGGAGACCCTACACCATTTCTGACAAATGGCAGTCCAATCTCTTCTTGAAAGTCTTCAGTGATGTAGCTCCCACAACTTCAAAAGGCAACTTCTGTTCCATGGGTGGATTGTTCTCAACTTCTCACTGTCAGAAAATTTCTCCTTATTTCTAGGTTGAATCTCTCCTTGATCATTCCATCCATTATTCCTTGTCCTTAGAGAATAGTTTGACTCCCTCTTGTTTGTGGCAGCCCCTGAGATATTGGAACATTGCTATAGTGTTTCCCCTAGTCCTTCTTTTCATTAAACAAGATATACACAGTTCCTGCAACCGTTCTTCATATGTTTTAGCCTCCAGTCCCCTAATCATCTTTGTTCCTCTTCTCTGCACTCTTTCTAGAGTCTCCACATCTTTTTTATAGTGTAGTTACCAAAACTGGATGCAGTATTCTAGGTGTGGTCTTACTACCCTGTTTCCCTGAAAATAAGACCTCCCCGGATAATAAGCCCAATCGGGCTTTTGAGCGCATGTGCTAAAATAAGCCCTCCCCTGAAAATAAACCCTCCCCCAAAATATTGCAACACAGCAGCAGCCATGAGGTGACCATGCTCGCCACCTCCTGCACCTCAAAAATAATAAGACCTCCTCAAAAATAAGGCCAAGTGCTTATTTCGGGGGTCAAAAGAAAATATGTCCCTGTCTTATTTTTGGGGAAACACAGTAAGGCTTTATAGAGTAGTATTAGTACCTCACTTGATCTTGATTGTATCCATCTGTTAATGCAACTTAGGATTGTGTTGGCTTTTTTGGCTCCCACCGCACATCAGATCCAAGAAAGCCAAGGCCAGAAGTGATGGCGTAGCCAAGGTAAAATACAGCATAAAATCCTTGCTGCAAAAGCATATAAAACTTTGTCTTACTCTTGAAAGGATATCTACTGGTTAATAGCGACAGTTGCTACAGTGCACTCCACTTGAGAAAAGTAGGTGTCCGGGGGGTAAGGGGGAAAAGAAAGCAGCCTAATGACACATACAACATAACCATTCATTAAAATCTTTTTTTTAAAGGAAGCCTTGCTTGTTTGTTGCATAGCCTCAAACTGTAACATTGGAGCTAGCTTTTCATTTAATGGAATGATTGAACCACACCATTATTGATTATTGTACTAAATGATTAATATTTAGCATTATATGTGGTTAATGGGACGTCTTTTTTTTTTTTTTAAATCCTTGCTTAGTGTTTTTTATGTTTGGCTACTTATAAGATGTGCAGACTTCCAACTCACAGAATTCCCCAGGCTATGGATCTTAAAATGGCCAAGTTTGGGAAATGCTTCCTTGATGGATTGGGTAGCATCTGAATTGAAAAAATAAAATAAAATATTTCTTTACTTTGATTTCAGGTGGGACATGTTATAGATTCTTCCAGCATCCAATCAGCTGCATTCTAGTGATTCATGTTCTAATAGAAAATATTCCAAAGGGGAACCTGTCTAAATACTGTTTGTGTATGTTTCAATTTCGGCAGTCACATTATATCTCCAGGCTGGGACAATATTTCAGATTCATAAGTTCACAAATATTTTGTATTAATGCTATGAAGGAGGAGGAGGAGGAGGAGAAACAGAAACCATGGAGACTTGTACCCCTAGCATGATCTGCTAGATGCAACCAAAGAACAGAACAATATTCTGGGGGGAAAAATCGGAGAAGGAGGTACAAATTCAATCCCTGGCACAAAAAAAGCAGCTTACTAACAATGCTAAATTCCCAAAGCATGTCTGTGGCTCCTTCTGTACTTGACAAAGTAAACCCAGAAATAGCTCTGACGTTGCCCCAAATACACTGAGCAAGGATGAGTTTGCTAATACATAGGAAATTGGATTGCTCATCTATATATCTCCTCCGGAATTGACCTTCTGCAGGATGCTGCAGGCTGAACTGCACCAGGTACAAGAACTCAAAACTAATTTACACGCCTGCTAGTAAAGTAAAGGTAAAAATAAAGGTTCCCCTCGTACATATGTGCTAATCATTCCCGACTCTAGGGGGCGGTGCTTATCTCCGTTTCAAAGCCGAAGAGCCAGCGCTGTCCGAAGACATCTCCATGGTCATGTGGCTGGCATGACTAAGCACACTGAAGGCGTACAGAACGCTGTTACCTTCCCACCAAAGGTGGTTCCTATTTTTCTACTTGCATTTTTACCTGCTTTCAAACTGCTAGGTTGGCAGAACCTGGGACAGGTAAAAGGAGCTCACTCCATTACACATGATGGGGTTTCGAAGCGCCAATCTGCCAACCTTTCTGATCGACAAGCTCAGCGTCTTAGCCACTGAGCCACCGCACCCCACATGCCTGCTACCTGTTTCAAAAAGTGCCCTGATCTTAAGGCAGGTTTAACCTTTCCCCAGTCAAAATGGCAGATCAGGCAGCTGCTCCCCCACGCAACACCATTTCAGTCCCTTCTGCAAATATTTGTGCATGCAAAAAAAAAAAAATGTAACACACCTACACATTTGCCTTGGCAGTTTCTGCCTTATGTCAACAAATACTACTCTACTGAAAGAGATAAGAAGTCATGGCAACAAAGCTTTGCTTCTTGATCGAATCTATAAAATGGACTTAAGTGTAGACTGCAGGCAACAATGTGATGACCTATGTCACTACTTTCCTACCTACATTAAAAAAAACACTTCAAGAGAAAGAGGTAGCCCTCTTAATCAAGGTCTCTCAATCTTGGCATCTTTAAGCGTTGCTGCCTGGGGAATTCTGGGAGTTGAAGTCCACCCATTTTAAAGTTGCCAAGATAGTCCTTGGTAAAAAAAGCTGGTAAAATAAGGCACGACTCATTAATAACCGCCCTGCTAAGCAACAGAAATTCTGGTCCCAATTTGAGGACTACCTGTAATTAGTTCCAGTGTACTACAAATATACAGTTATTCAAATTATTACAGGCCATAAAATTATAATAACATAAAGATCTTCATGCTTGGTTTGAACAATGAGTAAAAGCTTCACTCATCCATAACTCACTCACTAGTAACTTTCTACATTTAGGCAAGAAAAACAAAATGCATAGGTACAGTGTATGTGGTACCTTGAAAAGAAGGACTAGGGGAGACGTGATAGCAGTGTTCCAATATCTCAGGGGCTGCCACAAAGAAGAGGGAGTCAAACTATTATCCAAAGCACCTGAGGCAGGACAAGAAGCAATGGGTGGAAACTAATCAAGGAGAGAAACAACTTAGAACTGAGGAGAAATTTCCTGACTGTTAGAACAATTAATCAGTGTAACAACTTGCTGCCAGAAGTTGTGAATTTTCCAACACTGGACATTTTTAAGATGTTGGATATCCATTAGTTACTCTGAAGTGGTATAGGGTTTCCTGCCTAAGCAGAGGGTTGGACTAGAAGATCTTCAAGGTCTCTTCCAACTCTGTTATTCTAAGTCTGTCACTTTACAGAGAAGTAAACATTTTTTAGACTCCAAAACTTGATCAAAAGCCATGTACACCTAGCACAAATTCTTAGCCAGAAAGTTTTCATTTAATTTACAGAAATATAGACACATGGAACAGAAGGTCCTGGTGTTTCAAATACCTAGATTAGGAGTATTTAACCTTGACAACTTTAAGATTTGTGGACGTCAACCTAAAGAGCTCCCCAGCCAGCCATGATCTTTGGTTTTCCCATCATCTGTTCCTGGCTTCTAAACATATAAAATTAATAAAGAGAAATGACAGCAGAGAATGAGGTGGCTGGATGGAGTCCCCGAAGCAGTAGGCGTGAGCTGAAATGGACTCCAGAGGATGGTAGAGAACAGGAAGGCCTGGAGGAATATTTTCTATGGGGTTGCAATGGGTCAGACATGACTTCGCAACTAACAACAAAAAGTCCCTACTTTTAAAACAGCCAAATTTTTTCTACATCTACCAGAGTGAGCTGAAGGTTATCCATTTTTATGCATGTGACACCAGTGGTGGGTTTCAAAATCTTTTAGAACCTCTCCTGTAGGTGTGGCCTGTTTTGTGGGAGTGGCTTGCCGGCCATGTGACTGGGTGGGCATGGCCAACTTGTAAAATGTGGTGAAGCTCACTTAACAACGCTCTTGCTTAGCAACCAAAATGTTGGCTCAGAAACTCTGGCATTTGAAGCACGCAAGTCTTAAAGCTGTCAAGTTACAAGACCCTTGCACCCCTAACCCTTTAGAAAAAAAACCCCCAGGGGTGTTCAAACTTGACAGCTTTAAGACTTGTGGACTTCAACTCCCAGAATTCCTCCTCTCGCTCTTCATCTTGATGATGTCCAGACGGGTGGGGGGAGGGAGCTGGAACCGGTTCAAACCGCACTGTAGATTTGTGGAACCTCTTCTATAGAAGAGCTTAGAACTGGCAGGAACTCACCCCTGTGTGACACTATATCTCCTTTCCTCCTAGAAATGATTTACAACCACTCACTAATCATGATTATTTCTTTATTTGTATGGCTAATCATTGGAAAGAAAGAACCATTGTACTTTTAAAATGGGAAGGGCCAGATTAGTATTTGTGTGGTTGGCTCTATTTTCTAAATAGTAATACAGATAATCCTCCACTTACAACAGCTCATTTAGTGACAGTTTAAAATTACAACAGCACTGGAAAAAGTGACAGGACCACTTTTCACACTTACGGACATTGCAGCATTCCCATGGTCATGTGATCAAAATTCAGATGCTTGGCAACTGACTCATATTATGACCGTTGGTAGTGTCCCAGGGTCATGTGACCCCCTTTTGTGACCTTCTGATGAGCAAAAGTCAACGAGGAAGCCAGATTCACTTAACAACCGTGTGACCAATTTAACAACTGCAGTGATTCAGTTAATAGCAATAGCAATAGCAGTTAGACTTATATACCGCTTCATAGGGCTTTCAGCCCTCTCTAAGCGGTTTACAGAGTCAGCATATTGCCCCCAACAACAATCCGGGTCCTCATTTTACCCACCTCAGAAGGATGGAAGGCTGAGTCAACCCTGAGCTGGTGAGATTTGAACAGCCGAACTGCAGAACTGCAGTCAGCTGAAGCAGCCTGCAGTGCTGCATTTAACCACTGCGCCACCTCGGCTCGGTTAACCACTGTGGCAAGGAAGGTTGTGAAATGGGATAAAACTCACTTAGCAAATGTCTCACTTGGCAACAGAAAGTTCGGGCTCGATTGTGGTTGTAAGTAAAGGACTACCCGTACACCTTCTGTTAAGCCCTATAGGACAAGCAAAATCAAGGAAGAATAAATGTCAAATCCATTGTTTCTCCATCTCAACAACTTGAAAATGTCTGGGCTTCCACTCCCAGCTGGCTGGGGAGTTCTGGGAGTCAAAGTCCACCCACCTTTAAGTAGCCAAGATTGCGAAGCGTTGAATAAGAAATGTAACTGAAACCCCACCCCCCTTAATGCTAAAGACAAACTATATAAGCACAACCCTTTGAAGAAGTAAATACGTCAACCTTCAAATTACTAACGACCCTAAATTCAAGTATGTCTCCCTAATAACCTGCTTATGCATTTCAAAATGCTGAATTGTGACTTATCTTAAATCGGCACTTGTGTTTCTAAAGGGGAACTAGGAAGTAACTTATCACAAAAACAGATTCTTGCCAATCAGTGTTTTATTATTCTGCTTATTTCACCATTAGCAGAAATATTAACCCATGCTATCAAAAATACAAATACTGCCAGTGGACATTGTTTCTGGACAGCCTTTATTATTCAACTATATAAAGGTTGCTTGTATCCTCCTTCAGTGGGCAGGACCTAGTGCTGTTCAAATAAACTTAGCAGATCATACAGTTCTACTGAGAAATTATTGACTCTGTCATCTGCACCTCCATAACTGTCTGGTTTGGCTCTGCAACCACAGATTTCAGAGGATAATTAGAACTGCAGAAAAAACAATAGTAGTAGACTTATATACCGCTTCATAGGGCTTTCAGCCCTCTCATAGCGGTTTACAGAGAGTCAGCATATTGCCCCCAACAATCCGGGTCCTCATTTTACCCACCTCGGAAGGATGGAAGGCTGAGTCAACCCTGAGCCGGTGAGATTTGAACCGCTGAACTGCTGATCTAGCAGTAGCCTGCAGTGCTGCATTTAACCACTGCGCCACCTTGGCTACCAACCTGCCTTCCATTGAGGACCTGTACACTGTTATGAGTCAAAAAGAGGGCCGTGAAAATATTTACAGATCCCTCGCATCCTGGACATAAATTGTTTCAACTCCTACCCTCAAAACAATGCTATAGAGAAATGTACATCAAGATAACTAGACACAAGGACAGTTTTTTTCCTAAATGCCATCACTTTGCTAAACAAATTATTCCCTCACCACTGTCAAACTGTTCACTAAGTCTGCATTACTATTACTATTAGTCTTCTCATCGTTCCTATCACTCTTCTCCTCCCACTTATGACTGTAGGACTGTAACTTTGTTGCTTCTATCCTTACGATTTATATTGCTATTGTTTCCTGATTGCTTATTTGTACCCTATGACTATCATTAAGTGTTGTACTGTATGACTCTTGATGAATGGATGAATGCATCTGCACCTAAGACAAATTCCTTGTGTGTCCAATCACACTTGGACAATAAAGAATTATATTCTATTCATACATTTTCCACTTGTGAACTGGGAATTTCAAAGGGAATCAAAGAGAATTTTCCCCTTTTCCTTTACACACACACACACACACACACACACACACACACACACACATGGCAATAAATCCCATCAATTATATTCTACTGGAACTTACTTCTTGATGTTTGTTTATTGGTATCAGAAGCATCACAATTAAAATACAGTATACTATATGATAAAAAGTTTAAAACTATATAATGCAAGATTGGAATATGTACAGGTTAAACAGATCTTGCCCAGAAACTAGCAACATTAATTGCATTCTTCTCGATAAGACTGCAGAAGATCCAGGCTGGAAATTCATAAATAAACCAGGGGCAACTTACACTCCACCATCTGGTGTGTGCCAAAATGCATCTAGAGCGAAAGAGGACATAAAAATGTCTCTGTGGAAGAAATGCACATAAAACATGCCTATAAATTATATAGGTACTCTGTTAAAAATTCACAGCAAAATGTGGAAGGGAGCCAAAATGAACTTAAGTTTGGAAAGAAGAGAAATGGAGTAAAGTAATATTTTCAAACTGGCAATTTCCAGGTGTGTCAATTTCAAATTACAGAATTCCACAGCCAGCAAAGCTATTGATGAGAATTCTCAAGAGTTGACATCTGCATCCCTGGAAGATTCCAACAATGGGAAACATTAGATTAAAGTTAATACGACAGCTTTGAATTTAGCTTAGTTGAGATGCTTATCCTGGATAACAGTTGCATTTGTTAGGTTGAGACTTTGTGTCTTGGTAGCAACAAGGTTTCCTTTAAATCTTTCTTTCTTTAGCAATTTTAATCATAACTTTCCCTTTTCCTATTACATCTTCAAAACGGACTCCCGATTCTGATATTGTTTCTTTCTAGTTTGTTTTGGTATTTTTTTTAATGTTTTTCCAGACATACTGTGGAAAGACTTGTCTCTAGAGAAGCATCTAATGATGAGAAAGGATAAAAAGAAGACAAGCAGAAGCAAGATGGATTGACTCAGTTGATAATCCTTGAATTACAACGACAATTGGGACAGTTACTTAGTAACAGTTACTTTTGTTACTAATAGCGATAGCACTTAGACTTATATACCGCTTTACAGTGCTTGACAGCCCCCTCTAAGCAGTTTACAGAATCATCCTCTTGTCCCCAACAATTTGGGTCCTCATTTCACCCACCTCAGAAGGATGGAAGGCTGAGTCAACCTTGAGCCCATCAGAATGAAACTGTCAAATTGCAGGCAGCTGGCAGGCAGCAGACGGAGCCTGCAGTACTGCACTCTAACCACTGCGCCACTGCGGCTCTAAGTTGTAACGTTGAATGGTTACTAAAAATGGTTGTAAGTTGAGGGCCACCTATACAGTGGCAACAGGTGCAGAGGTGGTATTCAGCAGATTCTGACCACTTCTGGAGAACCAGGAGGGGAAATTTTGAGTATTTCAGAGAACCGGTGAACACCACCTCTGACTGGCGCCGCCCCATCTTTTCTCTGCCTCCTGAGTCCCAGCTGATTGGGAGGAAAGGGGGATTTTACAGTATCCTTCCCCTGGAGTGGGGAGGGAATGGAGATTTTATGGCATCCTTCCCCTGGAATGGGGAGGGAATGGGGATTTTGCAGTATCCTTCACTGGAATGGGGAGGGAATGGAGATTTTACAGTATCTTTCCCCTAGAGTGGGGAGGGAATGGAGATTTTACGGTATCCTTCCCCTGCCACGCCCACCAGGCCATGCCCACAAGGCCATGCCACACCCACCAAGCCATGCTCACAAAAGCGGTAGTAAATTTTTTTGAATCCCACCATTGAACAAGTGAAAGACCAGGTTCAGGCAGGTAGGAGAAAATCTAACTAAATGGTCACTAAGAGTTGACAACAACTGGATGGCACACAATCAAGGTACTTTTATTGATTTATCTCATTAAGTTATCAACCACTTAAAATATGTGTGAAAAAGCAAGATATAAAACCATAAACAAATACATAAAACTATAAACCATAAACAAATACATGAACTATTTCTGGGTTTTTTTAATCAGTTTTTGAGAGAAACCAGAATTCATGGCAGAAATCCAGATGCTCAGCAATTTAAAACTTAACACAATTATGAACTTTTCTATCCTAATAAGTTTTCATATCTACATAACAGAAAGTTTAGGATTTTGCTATGTAGCTGATAAGAATAAATACTTAATACTAATGTCTAAGAACTGTACGTATTTAAAACTTGGTAACATTTTCTCTGGATTGAAAAATCTAGCTGCAGATAGTTCTTGATTTACGACCATAACTGAGCCCAAAATTTCCACAATTGTTAGGTGAATCCCTGCCATAGTTAAGTTAGTCACAAGGTTGTAAAGTGAATCTGGCTTCCCCATTGATTTTATTGATGAGAAGGTCGCAAAAGATCACAAGACTCTGGACTCTGCAACACTTGCCCAGTGTCTGAATTTTGATCATGTGACAGTGGGGATGCGGCAATGGTCATACGAGTTAAAACAACCATAGATAACTTTTTTCAGTGCTGTTGTAACTGTCAGGGTTACAAGGATGCCCTAATTAAATCATGAGCCTCGATTTCTTCAAAAGAAATCCAGGTATTTTTGGGAGCTTCATGTCGACAGGTTTCCAAGTGAAGCCAGCTCTGACCCCATGTAATTTATACTCCCAATCATGACCCTGTCCCCCCCCCCCCCCGCCAAGGTGTGTCATAAATCACATTTGCCAACAGGTCAATTTCATGGGTTGTAGAGATCACTCCCCTCCTGCTGCTGTAAGTAACCCTGGGATACAGCCTTGAGAGAGATAAGAATGGAATGTGCCTCTGTTTTTGCTGCCATAGCATTTCATCGGTTTCCCATCCCTTCTTTCCTATGGCAACTCGAGAGCAAGCCAGGGATGCTTTGCGAGTTGACAGTAACTTTGAATGGTCACTAAATGAACTGTTGTAAATCAAGGACTATCAGTATTTTTAGATTAGAATTAGGCTTGATGCAGCGATGACCACCTCATGCCTTTGCGCAAAAGCAATTTTTAAAAAGGGAAGGATTTTACTACTAGGATCTCTGCTCCTTAAAATTCTCTCTGCAACTTGGAATGAATTATGCCTGCCCCCACTGAAGATGAGAAATACCTCTGGCACTGGTGGTAACCATAGGGAGTAAATTAGACTCTCTGAACAATTGTGTTTCCCCAGCAAGTGTGAGAACAGGAAATAATAGCAAAGGGGCAGATGAAAGAGATTTACAAAACAACGTATTGTACTTCCAATCTTTTCTAGTCTACCAGAGAACATTTCCCCATGAAGAACACTGAACAAAACAGAGATAGGGAAAATGGTGCCCACAGACTTCCCTGTCTCCAGGTCAGGGACAGTCAGGAAGGGGGAAGGGCAAACAGGGCCAGATGGTGGCCACCACCAAGCAACTGTAGATCTGCTCTTCTTTTAGAGGCAACATTATCTTACTGGTTTTACTGGTTTCACACACACACACACACCACAGACGCCCCTGACCTTTGCATAACATTGGTATACTGAAAGAGAGTAGTGTGTTAAGCATCTATGTAGTATGTGTATGTAGTATATGGCTAAGACGCTGAACTTGTCGATCAGAAGGTCAGCAGTTCAGCGATTCAAATCCCTAGCACCGTGTAATGGAGTGAGCTCCCATTACTTGTCCCAGCTTCTGCCAACCTAGCAGTTTGAAAGCAGGTAAAACTGCAAGTAGAAAAATAGGGACCACCTTTGGTGGGAAGGTAACAGCGCTCCGTGCACCTTCAGCATTTAGTCATGCCAGCCACGGAGACGTCTTCAGAGAGTGCTGGCTTTTCGGCTTCGAAACAGAGATGAGCACCGTCCCCTAGAGTCGGGAACAACTAGCACATATGTGCAAGAGGAACTGTTACCTTTATCTTTTAGTATGTGTATATGTGGGGCGTATGCTTGCATGCAGGAAAGTCCCAGGAACTCTCAAGATGGCAGATAAAGAGGCTTTATGTCTAACAACATTTCTTTACAAGCCAACTGAATCAAGAACTCTGCCAGCTTATCAATGAAACAGATCTTGGGTCATCTCCCTATAAACCACCTTGGAAGGCTTGGCGTTCAACCCTCCTAATCTCCTAGCAATCTGGCCAAGAGGAGGGGGGACAGGACTGAAGTAGAGAAGAAGAACTAACACCTCTGGGGATACAAGGATAAGAAAGCAGCTTCTTGTTGACATGGGTTTTAGGCAATGCTAAAAACCTTGCACAACTCAAAGCAGCATCCTCTTCCACTCACAATAAAAGTGACTGTTTTTATATTCATAGAACTAAGTTGTGGTCAACTTATGACAACTTATTTGTATTAATTATTATTTGTATTATTAGCTTATGACCACAACAGAGTCCAGAATATATATTGTGAAGTGAAACTTTTCTTAAGCGAGTTTTGCCCCATTTTACGACCTTTCTTGCCAGTTCTTAGGTGGATCATTGTAATTGTTAAATTAGTCACATGGTTGTTAAGTGAATCTGGATTCCCCATTGACTTTGTTTGTCAGAAGGTCGCAAAAGGGGATCGCAGGACCTTGGGACACCACAACCATCCTAAATAGGAGTCAGTTGCCAAGCTTCTGAATTTTGATCATGTGACCATGGGGATGCTGCAATGGTCGTAAGTGTGAAAAACAGTCATAAGTCACTTTTTTGTGATTATATAATTTCAGTCATTATGTCAGGATTCTAAGTAACCACCAACGAAAGAAGACTCCGAGGCTTGAAATTCCTCAAAGTTTCCATTTTATTAGAGATGACATATTGGCACATCTGGGAAAACCCAAATGTGAAAGCTTCCAGGGTTTCCCCACCCAAATAAAAGTCCAAGCCCCTGCCCAGCACCCACATGTCCATCACATGGCTTAGTCAGGCACATCCCAACTGGAGATGCCTCCCAGTCACACTCCTCCAGGGCAAGATGTCCTTGACTCTCTGAGAAAGGAATGTTATTTTGACTATATCTCTCTCATACTCCATATATAATCCCCCCTCCCATTTTTCCACAGCATGGAATGTGGCAATCCTGAAGGCCCAATGCAAAAGGTGGCTTCCAGACCTGACACACTAAATGAATGGTTGGAAGTTGAGGGCTACTTTTAAACTTTAGTATATTGAACAAGTCTGTTTAGAGCAGGGATTGGCCGCATTAAACACTCAAAGAGCCACAAAGGTCCTAAATGGAAGCCCCCCCATTCAACTCTGGAGCTGACTGGAAATCTGGTTTCCCCCACCATAGAGTTTCCTCCTAGCATGGCATCCTTTTTCCTCTACCTGTCCTAACCAAAAGCCCTATCAATTGTAGAGCCGACTGGTGACAGGGAGCCCCAGCAGAGGGATGAAAGAGCCACATGCAGCTCCAGAGCCACGGGTTGCTGACCTCTGGTTTAGAGAGAGTTGGGAGTTGGCTTTTGATGGAAAATGACAATCGCTCGTAAATAGTTGATATAAAAGGGAGTGCTTTTTAGAGCTGGGTGTGCTTCAAAAATAATGATTCAGAAGAATAATTTCTGAAACATTTGTTCAGAATTATTTTCAAAGCATGTAGAATCCTAATATTATTTTTGGGCTGGGAAAGGACAGAGGAGGTTTGTCTGAGATCAGGTGATGCTATTTCTCCATTTGGTCCAGAATGACCATCTTTAACAATGCATTTCTTACTGCCTGTTCTCACAGCAGTTGTACTGTACTGTATGCAACTTGGGATCCTTCAAAATGTTTTGGATAGAACTCTTAATATTTTGTATAAGGATCCTGCCACTGGGAGCAAATAAGCGTTGGTTAAGAAAAAAAAACCAGCAGAATAATAACTGCTTCTGTGCTGGACAGTTGCTAGTTAAAAATAATTGAGGGCCTAGACATGAAATGTTTTGGCATTCAAAACACATGTCTATGATTGAGTTATGCTCCTCTTTTATAATAATTTCTCTAGGAAAAGAAAAGAGGGATCAAACGCTAGTGCAGTGTTTTTTTCAAGTTTGGCAATTTTAAGTTGTGTGGATTTCAACTTCCAGAATTGAATGCTGGCTGGGGAATTCTGGGAGTTGAAGTCCACTCATCTTAAAGTCGACATGCTTGGAAAAACAAAAGTCAGTAGTGAATAGGAAAGGCAAAGGGAAGATGTATGTGACAGATGCTTCTTCATTTTAAGTCTAAATTACTATTTCTATACAAATTTCTTTGTGAAATTGTGAAATTCTGACAATCAGCTCAGTGGTGGGATTCAAAAGTTTTTGCTACTAGTTCTGTGGGCGTGGCTTGGTAGGTGTGGCATGGCAGGGGAAGGGTATTGTAAAATCGCCATTCCCTCCTAATCAGCTGGGACTCGGGAGGCAGAGAGTTGTTGGGGGCGGGGCCAGTCAGAGGTGGTCTTTATCAGTTCTCTGAACTACTCAAACTTTCCGCTACCGGTTCTCCACAACTGGTCAGAACCTGCTGAATACCACCTCTGAATCAGCTGCCTGTTGAAGACACAATGCCAGGCTAGATAAACAAATAGTGGGACTCAAAGTGCTGCATTTGACAAATCCACAAACAAAAGAGGCTTACAGAATTGAAGTTTAAAGCTATTATGAGCCTATTATCAGTGTTGGTATTCAGCAGGGTCAGACCGGTTCGCCAGAAGCGGTAGCGGAAATCACAGGTGGAAAACAGCCCCGCCCCCAGCTCTATGCTGTCCTATTTAGGCACGTTTTTAAGGCCAGGTGCAGGCGCCGAAGGCACACACGCAAGCAAAGCACATGCGCGGAAGGCCGGGTGCATGTGGAGAAGGAGTGTAGTGGTTGGGCATGCAAACGACGAACCGGTGGTAACAAAATGTGAAACCCACCACTGCCTATTATACTGTCCAACACCATAAACACAATATAACTGCTATAATGGTTTAAACCATTGTCGTTCCCCATTCCTAATTGAAAGATGTTTGAACAGTGTGAAGAGATCATTTTTCACTTTACATTTGATTACAAATTTGTTTCAACCCCAAACCAAGGTAATCTGGTGTAGCCTTCATTTCAGATCTTTTCAACTTATCACTTCCCTGCCATGCTACACAAACAGTACCTATACAAAGCAGCACTTTCCATCCAGGATAACTGAACTTTGATTAATTATGATATGTACAGAATTCTTAAAAGGGGAGAACAGATTTTATAGCAATAGCAGTTAGACTTATATACCGCTTCATAGGGCTTTCAGCCCTCTCTAAGCGGTTTACAGAGTCAGCATATCGCCCCCACAGTCTGGGTCCTCATTTCACCCACTTCGGAAGTATGGAAGGCTGAGTCAACCTTGAGCCGGTGAGATTTGAACCGCCGAACTGCAGATAGCAGTCAGCTGAAGTGGCCTGCAGTACTGTACCCTAACCACTGCACCACCTCGGCCCCTCGCAAAGTGGCTACCAGTAAATCTAAGAAATGCGGCTTTTTAAACTGTCTCTTTTTCCTGAGCTGCTTTGATGCTGCCAGACACACATATAATTATATTATGTAATTAAATATCACTGTTAACAAAATCCAACCCAGAGGAATGATAGACTCAGAACGAGTGTCCCTGACATTATTTATTTTTTGTTTGCGTGCCTTTAAGTCAGTCTTGACTCCTGGCACCTGCCTGGGCTTGTCTCTCCAGTTTTCTTGGGAAGGTTTTTCAGAAGTGGTGTGCCCTTGGCATCTTCTTTCTACAGCTGAGAGCAACTGGCCCAAGGTCATCCAGTTGGTTCCCTGCCTAAGGCGGGACTAAAACTCACTGTCTCTCGGTTTCTAGCCTTACTTAATCATGAGACCAAACTGGTTCTCGATACTATCTTATCCTTGGGCAAATTTTTTGCATTCCATTTTAAGAATAATGAATGGCTGACAGCCAACAACCTGTAGGGCAGTGTTTCTCAACCTTGGCAACTTGAAGATGTCCAGATTTCAACTCCCAGAATTCCCCAGCCAGCATTCGGGAATTCTAGGAGTTGAAGTCCGGACATCTTCAAGTTGCCAAGGTTGAGAAACACTGCTGTAGGGTAAAGTTTCTTTCCAGTAGTTTCTTACTAGTGATCCCTGGTTCTGTAGGATGTGATGCATCAAGAAAGACTTTGGGCGTTACACAGTATATAGAACAGGAGGGCTTTGTTCTGACCCAGGCTTCCCAAGAGCATGAAACAAACTTCTTCTCCCGACAAAAAAACCCCCTTTTATTAATTTATTGTGAATTCTGCTCATTCACATTCAGCACAGTCTTTCAAGGGAGGATTTACAGTCACAGACGTTATCTGGCTTGGAGAGCTGCCAGGCCCGATATCTGCAAAACTTGGCAAGGAGTCTCGGAAAGTCAGGAATCAATTAAGCAAACTAATTATCTCCTGCAAACTCCACTGCCCTTTCGCTCTTTTATTTCCTCTGGGAGGGGCCATTCATCGTCCACCTTGGGCCTTACTCCCAAGTCGATCCCTGTTCTTTAGCTGTTCCCTTCGTCTGGCAACTCTACGCATGCACACACTGGGAACAGGCTCCAGCTGCTCGTCTGTCTCACTGATGTCTGACTCTGAAGGCAGCTGATAACTGGCATATGGCTCTGGCCCCATCTCTGCCTTCAACACAGAGCCCTGATCAGAGCCTTCCCCAGACTCCAGGACTGGCCCATGTTCCTCCCCAACCTCCTCACTGTCCGAGTCTGCTGCCAGCTCTGCTGGCTGCTGGCAGGACAAAACAGGCTTTACCAAATGCAGCACAATTGATTTATCACATATTTTTAAAATAAAGTTTTATTAATTTTCTATTGTTTACATTTTGTTAGTGCTTAATAAACATCGTGTTGTCTGGGTTATTTCATTTGCTTAGCAGTAGATTGCGTTCATAATCTCCACCCCTTTTTTTCCAACCACTGGTAGAATAAGTTCCATGTTTGATAATATTCTGTATCTTCTTTCTGCTTAATCTTCACTGTGAGTTTGTCCATTTCCCCACAATCCAATATCTTCCTAATTATTTCTTCATCTTGTGGTATTTCTTCATTTTTTGAATATTGTGCAAATATAATCCTCGCTGCTGTTAGTACATGCAAGGTTAAATATATATTTTGTTTATCCAAATTTTTCTGGTGCTATACCTAATAGAAAAAGTTCAGGTTTAAAATCTACATGTTTTCCTATCATCTTTTTTAACCACTTATGTATTTTTGCCTAAACTTTTTTTGCTTTTACACAAGTCCACCACATATGGTAATATGTGCCCGTTTTTTGGTTTTGATTTATCACATTTTGAAGTACAGATCGTTCTCTACTTACGACCACAATGGAGCCCAAAATCTATGTTGTTAAGCAAGACAGTTGTTAAGTGGATTTTGCTCCATTTTACAACCTTCCTTCCCACAGCTGTTAAATCATTTAGTAAAGTTGTTTAGTTAGTAACCTGGTAAGTGAATCTGGCTTCCCATTGACTTTGCTTGTCAGGGGACAAAGGGGATCACACTGCAACCGTCATAAGTATGAACCAGTTGCCAAACATGTGAATTTTGATCACATGATCCTAGAGATGCTGCATTGATTGTAAGTGATTGATTGAAAATTGGTCATGTCACTTTTTTCGGTGCTGTTGTAACTTTGAACGGTCATAAGCGAACTGTTATAAGTCAAGGACTACCTGTATGTGAAATACATGAATACATCTAAATGTTACATTACATCTAAATATTCTCCTTCACTCCAAAGACCTTAAATTATCTAACTTAACTCACTGCATAAAAAAGCAGGATATCCTGTCTCTCTAAATCAGGCAGATATTATCACTGATTTCCTGAAAATCAAGATTTGCAAAAGAAATGCTCACGAGTTAGTTGAAAGTTGGGCAACTATATAAATGTGCATGTGTATGTTCCAGCATAACTCTGGAATGCCTTGAGCAATTTCAACCAAACTTGGTACAAAGAAGACTTACTCTCTGGAAAAAAATATTGTGGGGGTAAGACACCCCTAACATCAGTGACGTGCAGTCAGGGGAGGCAGGGCCTCACCACTGTCATCATGAAAAGAAAAAAAAATTAAAAGGAAAAAGGCTGAGGTAGTTGCTGCCAGAGTCACAGTGGATGACTCTGCTTAGTGCTTAACGGTTTAAAAAAGCCTCTAAAAAAGTGCCCTCTCTGCTTGCCTCACTGGCCATAAACCTCACCGCACATCACTGCCTAACACCCCTCAGTGTGTGTATGTTCTGTTAAGATACAGCCTGTTGTGCCTTCAAATGGCTTCTACTGTAAAATGGCTTCTACTGTACAGTGCAGTGGAGTTGTCATGGTAACATCTTCACAGTACTCCACAAGGGGGCTCCCTCTGGTAAGGGGAAAATCCAACATTAGATATTGTGGCGACATTCATGGAAGGAGGGTTGGGATATATAAATACCGGGCCACACCAGGTTATCAGCTAGTAAATAATAAACAAACAAACACAATCTGGGTTTATTTTCCTATAACCTTCACCTTAAGATGAGACTTCAGGAGGCATTCCTTAACTTCTTAACACCAAAGATCCTTTGGTTCTCTTCTTTGTAGACCTTGTTTAACTTTTTTCTAGTGTCATTTCCATTTTGTCAACTGACCCTCAGATTCTGACCTATGGTCTATATATGACAGCGGAGCAGAATATTAAATGTAAATAAATAAATGAAACTAGGATTGGGTTTAATAAGTGGTTTCTGTTTATTAAGGATTTGATATTTTAAAAACTTTTTTTTTAAAAAAAGACAAGTATTAAAACCAACTGTTGAAAAATGAGATGAAGATAATGGAATTGATTTTGCAAAATGCAAAAGTAAAGGAGTAAGCAAATAAAAAAGGAATTGTGGAACCTGGTGTCGATTTTTACAGGATGCAGCAATTAATCGATACCTTTGTTTCAAAAGCAAAAACCACAATGCATGAAAGAAACATAATCATTAATTTATCCTAGGTTGCTAGGTTTGCAAACATATCTGATTTTTAAAAAATTCAAAACCTTTAAAAAAGTGTTTTCCTTTTAATTACTGGCACTGGGAGTCAGGTGTATGTCCTACTTGGTAAGAAAAGCACAGAAGAAAAATAAAACACTGTTAAGATTTACAATGTAATGTATGGATCTTTTCACAACCAGGCCTCCCTTCATTCTGAAGGGATTTCAACTTTCACCTTAAACAAATTAAACCTCAGGGAGACAAAGAATTATAAGTGTTTACAAACCAGCTCCCTCAATTCATTCTTTATTCCCATTTACTTTTCTTCTTTAAAAAAAAACATTTTCCCTCAGTGCATTCAAACCATTCATGAAGCTATCAGGCAAGATAAATGTGCACAAAGTTTTTCCACAATAGTGAAATATACCCAGCTGACAGAATGACGACAATACACCGATATACATCTTAATATTTATAATGTCTACATTCACAAACTTGTTTGTTACAGAGCTGGTTGAATTCTTCTACAAAAGAAAAAAGCACCTGTAGCCTTTATCTGCTTTTAGACTAGAAGCCTGTAGTGAAAACTTCATTTTAGAGCCACTATGTAGAATTTCATATTTTCTTTAACTGTAGACCTACTTTGCTATGGGAACTTCTTCCTGTGCAGGGGTGGACTTCAAAAATTGCAGCAATGGGTTCACTGCCCCGTTGCTGGGTGGGCGTGGCCATGGTGGGCATGGCCTAGTCAGCCTCCTGCACCACAGCGGGTGGGGTGGGCGGTTTTCGGAATTTCCACTAGGACCATTTTTCGCCCTCCCCAGGCTCTGGAGGCTTTCCTCAAGCTCTGGGAGGGCGAAAACTGTTTCCCCGGGCTCTGGAGACACTCCGGAGGCCGGAGACAGGCTGTTTCCAGACTTCCGGAACCTCCGGTAGGCCCATTATCCCCCACTTCCCAAGCCTCTGCACGGGCCCTGCATTTACATGGCATGATGAATGGGCCGTGTGGAGACTCCTAGAAGGGGCAGGGCAGGGTGAGAGGGGCAGGGTTGGAGTAGCCAGCCAGGGGTGAAATTTGGGGGTTCTCTGAACTAGACAGAATCCTAGCTAAAGGATCGCCTGAACCCGTGAGAACCCCCAGCATCCCTCCCCTGTAAATCCTGTGGCCATTCCCTATGGCATTTTCAAGAATAAAGGAATAAAGAACATTAATATTCTTTTTAAAGAATAAAGAAAGACTTAAAGACTAAAGAACTGAAAGAATAAAGGAAGAAGCAACTAAAGTTGGCTTAGAATTGAGTTCAACTCTTGATAACTATGTTGCTTTCTTGGCAGATGCTGAAAGGGATTTACCACTATTTCTCCCAAATGCTTTTTTGATAACCCAGACTAGCCTACAGCCATAAAACATTCATGGTGTTCCCCTTGCAAGAGATAATCAATCCTATTTAGTTGCTAGATCAGGGGTTTACAAACTTGGTAAGCTTAATACTTGTAGACTTCAACTCCGAGTATTCCTTAGCCACCCATACTAAGAGTTGAGGTCCACTAGTCTTAAACTTCCCAAGTTTAGAGACCCCTAGATCAACTGAATTGCCTAGGTTTTGCCTTCACTGTGGTTTTGTCCTACTACAGTATGCATATTAAAATAATGGAATTTGCTGCCCTCAAATGCACTGATGGCCATTAACTAAATGTATTTATCTATT
Source organism: Thamnophis elegans (assembly GCF_009769535.1). Taxonomy (NCBI): domain Eukaryota; kingdom Metazoa; phylum Chordata; class Lepidosauria; order Squamata; family Natricidae; genus Thamnophis; species Thamnophis elegans. The sequence goes on along the minus strand of NC_045552.1, from coordinate 17,929,702 downwards.
TGTTATTTTTTACGGCTGTCCATCTTATGTGATGCAATTCTGAGCAGCATATAAACAGACTGTAAAAAAGCAATTTAAAAACATTCATTTTTAAAAAAAATAATAATGTCATTATGGAAAAGGTTAAGAAAGGGCACCAGATATGAAAACATGGAGACACCTCATCAGCTTGCCATTCCCTTGTGACCCCACCCCACCCCACCCCATCTCAGGACTGTTGACATAATCAGAATGCCTAAACCCAGTCCCAAGGAAGCTTTTTTCAAAAGGCAACTGAACTTTCTTGGGTTATTTTTCCTTCTTTGAAAATCTTTTGGTTTTCATTCAACAAGCTTCTTCAGTTGTATCTGAAAAAGTTTCTTGGATGAGAAGTTAGAACTGAAGAAGCTTCTTGGATGAGAAGTTAGAACTGAGGAAGCTTCTTGCATGAGAAGTTAGAACTGAAGAAGCTTCTTGGATGAGAAGTTAGAACTGAAGAAGCTTCTTGGATGAGAAGTTAGAACTGAGGAAGCTTCTTGGATGAGAAGTTAGAACTGAAGAAGCTTCTTGGATGAGAAGTTAGAACTGAGGAAGCTTCTTGGATGAGAAGTTAGAACTGAAGAAGCTTCTTGGATGAGAAGTTCTGGAACTGAAGAAGCTTCTTGGATGAGAAGTTCTGGAACTGAAGAAGCTTCTTGGATGAGAAGTTCTGGAACTGAAGAAGCTTCTTGGATGAGAAGTTCTGGAACTGAAGAAGCTTCTTGGATGAGAAGTTAGAACTGAGGAAGCTTCTTGGATGAGAAGTTAGAACTGAAGAAGCTTCTTGGATGAGAAGTTAGAACTGAGGAAGCTTCTTGGATGAGAAGTTAGAACTGAAGAAGCTTCTTGGATGAGAAGTAAGAACTGAGGAAGCTTCTTGGATGAGAAATTAGAACTGAAGAAGTTTATGTTTTCAAAGAGGAAAAACCCCCAAGAACGTCCCTTTGGAATAACCATGACTTGGATGATTGAGAATCTCCATAGACATTTGGCCTAAACCCAGGTGCATGAGAGAGAACTGCGGAAAACTTCAAGTCCTTGCAGGCTTCTGGACTGCAACTCACCAGCTACTGGGTTAGAAAAGGCTAATCTAGACAAACATTTTGCATTCTCCACCAAAGCTCTTCTTAGTCTTTCATTTCCAGTAATTATGGTTAAGATGAGCCACAATTTGTCCACTGCTAGACAGGGCAATAAGCTGACGGTTGATCAAAACTGCAAGCAAAGGCAGTGTGAATTTAGTGATATACCTCAATAACAAGCTTTCAACCCTTTTCCAGCACTCTTTCCAGTCTGTAATTGCATCCATCGTTTTTTCATAAAAACATGGTTCATAGGAAATTAGATAACGCAGGTTTTTCAGATGTTGTCTACCTCCGCAGGAATAGCACTAAAATGTAATATGATGCTGGCAAACCGATATATTCCCTAGTTTAAAATTTGCTACAGCATCCACTTTTTTGGTAGGACATGAGGTTCTTTGTCATTTACAGGTCTTCCTTCACTAGGGACCATCTTGACAAATTCCCCTAAATGTAAGGTTTCCTGCTGAGACACACAGTTTAGTATTGTTTCCTTGCATACGTCTTTAAAACAAAGACACCAAAAATACATTACAACACTTCAGTCTCTTTTATAACTTGATAACTGTCAAGGAGCACTTGATAGATCTTAAAATTACCCTGATACAGTATGCTGGTGAAATAACTGAACATAACTCGAGGGGAGGGTGGATGTTAGAAGAAAATTCCTGTTTGGTAGCTTCCAGCTTCAGCTCATGTACTCATACCTAAATGGGGTTATATGCAAATTGTTGGGTTAGACACGTAGCACAAACAATGGAATTTATACAAGTGAAAAAACAGCTTTGGTGATTAAAGACCAGAATAAATGCAGTTAATTTTGGAAGAACACAGTGCTATACTTTGGATTAAGAAAGTTTTACGCAGACAGTGTTGCATGTTCCATGTAGCTATTTGTTTTGTTGCTCTCCAATATGATGGAATCAGAAACTTGAAATAAGTTTCAATTATCTTTCTAAGTGGATTTCAGCTAGGAGAATCAGCAACATTGTGGGAAAGAATGGCTTGCCTCTTGAGGTTGTTGATGCTACATCACCAGAGGTTTTCAAAAGATTGGACAACTATTGGATGAAATAATGATTCTTGCCTTGAGCAGGGGGTTGACCTAGAAGACCTCCAAGGTCCCTTCCAGCCGATTTTATGATGCTACGAATGCTGTATGAAATGGAAAATCCCTTACAGTATTCTGTCCTTGAAGAAATGCCTAACCAAGAGGGGGGAATGCTATTTTACTATTGATTGATTCCAGAGACACCCTGTATCCATTAATGATCTTCATTAAAGCAGAATGAAACATCTTTCACATTTTATAAAAGAAAAGTCATGTCCAATTAGGTTGCTTCAGGCTAATGCAACAAATTTTCTTAACATGCCAGTTCATAACCCTGGATTTTAAAAAAATAACTAGGAAAGATTTTCTGCTTTATTATTCATTTTCATTGGTCCTGAATCTCCCTGGATTTAGTTTCAAAGAAGAGCTGTGGGTGATAAGAAGTGATAAGAGAATAAGACAATTTCCTCCCTATCTAAATTTTCCATTTCATAATGTCATATATCTCTTTTTTGATCCCACGACAATAATTGAAGGAATGATATAAGAGTAACAGTCCCACAAAATGTTGCACAGAGCAGGAAAACATATTTGAACTTATTTTTCCTTTTCTCCCACATGCAAAAAAGTATACTTTAGAACTCAACAAAGCAAATTATTTGAAATCAGGTTTGCAAATGAACTGTTAAAAAAAGGATTCCTCGCCTACATTGTCACACATCTTTTTGCTCATGTTTGATTTTTGATGTATTAATGATCTCGAAGGAAAGGGGGAAACAAAGAAGCACAAACCAAGATTTTGTTCAAGACCCTCATCTAGAAGAGAGGAAAACTAAGTCATTACAGATAAGCAACCATCGTTTGAGCCACCTTAAAATCCAGCAAAAAACTTAAGAGCAAAAGAAAACGTGTAAGTGAATTATTTCACGAAGGAAGAATTAGATAATAACATTAGGACAGGTAAGAAATGTATCTCTACTCCCAGGCCGATCATGACTCCAAGATTTCATCGTGTTGAGCATCGGTCCTCAGAGAGCAATCAAAAGCCAGGATATCATTACAAGAAACAGGCTGATGGAAGCAGTGACGTTTCTGTAATACAGTACAATTATCCCACATTACAAAAATAGCATATTGACTAAACGTGCCTGTATGAGATGGAGCTATTGAGCTCCCCTATAACACAGGGTCGTCCAACCATGGCAACTTAAAGACTTGTGGATTTCAACTCCCATAAATATAGCAGTGACAGCAGTGTTCCCATATTTGAGGGGTTTCCATGAAAAAGAGGAGTCAAGCTATTCTCCAAAGCACCTGAGGGCAGGACAAGAAGAATGGGTGGAAACTAATCAAGGAAGGAAGCAACTCAGAACTAAGGAGAGATTTCCTGACAGTTAGAACAATTAAGGGGGGCGGAGCTGCAGCCGGTGCAGCTGGAGAGTGTTTGCAGTAGTGCCTCCCGGTTTTATTTTATTTTATCAATTTTTAGTACTCCCATTGGATCATTTTTTATTTAATTAAAAAATTTTGGTGGAGATAACAGCATAGAACATAATACAAACAAAAACTTTTGTTGCTGCTGAGAATTTAAAAAGCATGGGAAAAAGAAAGAACAATTAATTAGTGGAACAACTTGCCTCCAGAGGTTGTGAATGCTCCAACACTGGAAGTTTTTAAAAAGAGATTGGATAACCATTTGTCTGAAGTGGTGTAGGGTTTCCTGCATAAGCAGGGAGGTTGGACTAGAAGACCTCCAAGGTCCCTTCCAACTCTGTTATCCAAATATGTTTTTCCACTCTACATGTAATTCCATTGTGGGACAGTTATATTCACACAGCCTTTCAATGACTGTCATTGAAAGGGGACAGAAAAGAGGTGAATAACATCATGAAATAGAAAATTTGGATAGGGAGGAAATTGTGTCATCCTCTTGCCAGCTTAGAACCCACCGCTCTTCTTTGAAATTAAACCCAGAAAGATTCAGGTCCGATCAAAATAAATACTAAAACAGGAAACCTTCCTTAGCTATTATTTTTAATCCAGTGTTATGAACTGATTTACTAAGAAGATTTGTTGCATGACCTTGAGGCAACCTAAATGCATGCTAACTGGGGAATTCTGAGGGTTGAAGTCTAGAAGTCTTAAAGCTGCCAAGGTTGGACACTCCTGGCTTAAAAAAACCATGCCAATAAGATTTTTGAAACTGGGACTAGCCCAGTGGTCAGCAACCTGCGGCTCTGGAGCCCCAAGTGGCTCTTTCATCCCTCTGCTGCGGCTCCCTGTCGGCTCCACAGTTGATAGAGCTTTTGATTAGGACAGGTAGAGGAAAAAGGATGCCGTGCTAGGAGGAGACTCTGGTGGGGGAACCAGACTTCTGGATGGCTTCAGAATTGAATGGGAAGGGGGCTTCCGGTTAGGACCTTTGTGGCTCTTTGAGTGTTTCAGGTTGCTGACCCCTGGACTAGCTGATCTACCCACCCACTTGCCTGCAAAGAGGAATCAGCAAACTGTTACCCTTGTCGAAAACAACTGCAAAATAATAAGTCAAGATTGTTCTACACTTAATCTTGCTTGCCAAAATTATATAAAGGCAATCTCACCCTCCACAAAGACCTGGTATTTTCTGGGTCAGCCTATATGAGACAGTTCAGTCACGAACTCAAGCGGTGCATAAACAAGGATTACAATAGATTGAACTAGAAAAATATTGTAGCTTTTTAAATATAAGGTTATTTATACTGCTAATTTACCACATTGTAGATAAAAATAAGGGAAGAATATTTCATGAATATTGGAGGTATTTTTAAGAAGATTATTAGTATTTTAAGGTATTTTGTGGACTGACTTTAAATTTAGAGAAAGAGGCGCTTGTACTGTTTTATCTCGGTTCTAAAAGGAAGTTGGAGACCTTTCCTGTTATATAGTTTTTCTCACTTTTAATTTATTTATTTTTATTTCTTCTCCTTTCCATTAATGTTAGCTTGTATTTCAATATTTGATGCTGAACTTTAATAAAAGATATCATAAAGAAAAAGAGATGCAAAACCAAGAAAAGTGGAGAAAAACTCATTACTCGTTACTGAACTACAGTCACATCTAAGCCAAAAACGCATCTCAGCTGATGTTCTTCATCATATGAAATTTAGCAGAGAAACAAGGCAAAGCTAAAAAGGGCCCCAAAAGCAGAAGTGCGGGAAGAGGAAGAGGAAAAAGTCCTCCTGAGTGGTTACTAAAAAGATACTGAGGCCCTTGGAGTCAAGTTTCATGCAGTTTTGCAGAAGAAGCTTGCCACGGCTTTGGCTTGAGATATTCTTCCAATTTCCCAGTCTAATCAAAAACCCAAGTATCTTCCATCTGCATGCCAACCAAACAGGGGAAAGTTTCTTTTAGACTCTTGAAGAGGAATCAGGGGGCCAGGGGTCTTCCCTTGCCACTTTTTTGCCAGACAGTTATTCTGACCGAGGCTTCCCAAGAGCATGAAGCAAACTCTTTATCCTGACAAAAAAAACCTTTTATTAATTTATTGTGATTTCTGCTCATTCACGTTCAACAAAGTCTTTCAAGGGAGGATTTACAGTCACAGACCTTATCTGGCTTGGAGAGCTGCCAGGCCGATATCTGCAAAACTTGGCAAGGAGTCTCAGAGAGTCACGAACCAATTAGGCAAACTAATTGTCTCCTGCAAACTCCATTCCCCTTTCGCTCCTCTTTTATTTCCTCTGGGAGGGGCCATTCATTGTCCACCTGTGGTCTTACTCCCAAGTCGATCCCTGTTCTTTAGCGGTTCCCTTTGTCTGGCAACTCTGCACATGCACATACTGGGAACAGGCTCCAGCTGCTCGTCTGCCTCACTGATGTCTGACTCTGAAGGCAGCTGATAACTGGCATACAGCTCTGGCCCCCTCTCTGCCTCTGACACAGAGCCCAGATCAGAGCCTTCCCCAGACTCCAGGACTGGCCCATGTGCCTCCCCAACCTTCTCACTGTCTGAATCTGCTGCCAGCTCCACTAGTCGCTGGCCGGCCACAACAACAGTGTATTGTGTTCTTGATGTTGTAAAGACTATGGCAGGGGTGTCAAACTCAATTTCATTGAGGGCTGCATCAGGACTATAGTTGACCCCTGGGGGGCAAGGCATGTGTGTCTGAGTTGATGGGCATGGCCAGCTTGATGCCACTTCCCAAACTGCTAGCATGTTTCCTCTTTGCACTGGGTAGACCACGCTGAAGCTACACTGGCCTGATCTTTCTTCTTCACACTGGGTGGACCAAGACAGCCCCGCGGGCTGGATCTGACCACATCACGGGGGGGGAGGGTGCTGCTATGATCATAACTCATTTTTTAAAGCACAGTTGTAACTTCTAATGGTGGCTACAACATTGTTATATAAGCTGAACATCATCTGTAGGTAACTTGACAGGAACTATTTTGGTTATACAACATCCAGGCCAATGGTGGGATTCAGTCAGTTCGCACCACTTCGGGAGAACCAGTTGTTAACTTCCTGAGCAGTTTGGTGAACTGGTTGTTGTAAGAAATCATTAGGGCAGAGAACCGGTTGTTAAATTATTTGAGTCCCACCACTGACCCAGGCCCGACTTTGCTATGGTCAATCAAGATTGTGGTAAGGATTTCTTTTTAAAACACTTATATTTCTGTTCAAATATTAAGCAATTTGCATAGGTCAAGTTTCCCTTAAGTCAATCTGGGTTTCAAGGGACAGGCAATTTCCTTAGTCTCTGCTTGGAAATGATTATATTTTGCTTCCCATCCAAAGCAACATAATGAATGCCCTTTCCTTTTTTTTAAATACTTTATACTGAGTATTCTTGAGCTTTTACTCTGATTTCTGTACCCAATTGGAGTCAGCAGGAGAGCTTTTCCTTATTATTTTTCATACTTAATCTGGAAATAAAATGTTCCTGAAAATAAAGCTAAATGTACAAAATATGTTAGTAGAAGAGCTAGAAAAAAGGCATTTGTAACCTGTTGTAGCTTGCAACCTGATTAATCTCTAATTAACTTGGACCACATATATAGTAACTAGTTGGACACCTATGCTCTGCTATGAAATTATATGATTGGGCTTGATAAATTGACACAGCTTCTCTCCCTCAGGTTTGCCCCACAGAAACCTCTCCTCTCCAATCCCCTTCTCTCCCTCAGGCTTGCCCCACAAAGGCCTCTCCTATCTCATCCCCTTCTCTCCCTCAGTCTAACTCTTTAACATCAGAGAGTTTTTTCAGGAGGGGAGGGGGAGTAGAATGTCTAAACTCCCAGCCTGCAGGCGGGATGAGTCACCTGCTGGCCACGCCCATGCCCAAGTGGCAGTTGGAACAGAGTTCTTTTCAGGTTGGGAGGAGGAGTAGAACATCTAACTCCGTAGCATTGGAGCATGTTAATAATAATATAAAAAATACTAATGATCTGATGGTCATTTCAAAACATCCTTTGTTAGCAAGCACCTAGAAGCTAAGAGGAATATACGTGGCAAATTTCAAGTTTGTAGGCTTTACGGTTCTGGAGATTTCATGATGATGCGTAAGTGGCATTTCACTTTTATTTATATAGAGATTACCTACATTAATGAAGATAGAATTTAAAAATAATCATGTAGCTTAAATTAAAAAGGAGGCTATAGAATCCTAGGAATAAGGACATAACTTTCTTTTTTCCCTAAATTAACCATAGAAACTTTTATGCTTCTTTAGCAGTACAATTTTTCATCTGAGGTCAAAAGTAATATTAACAAAAAAGGAATTTTTAAATGCAAAACAGGAACCAGATATATACATGCCTACAGATGAGGGGACAGGATGTATCCCTTCTTAACTGCTTTTTGGCACCAGCTTATCCCAAAAGGTGTCAGCTTAATAAACCAATTCGCCTAATAAAGAAGTTTTAGAAAAGATAGCATTTTAATTAGATTAATTGAATGTGTCCCATAATTTCTGAAACAGCTGGCTTCAGTCTGGTGTTCCGTAAATATTTTGAACTACAGCCTTTCAGCTCCACCCTAGGAACACACACACACACACAACTAGTATAGATCTATTTCAAGCTATTTAGCTCTCATCAGCTAGCCATACTCTTACCGGAATTTGAACCTGGGCTGTTTTAACATGTAAGGCATTTGCATTAGCCTCTAAGCCACAAGCTCTCCTCCCTTATCAGCTGAGCCAAGGAAATAATTAAGTGTTATGTCAAAGCACCCGGTATGCCCAAATATGGAAAGGAGCTGAATTATTTGGACACACTTTTGGGCACATTATTTGCTTTGACATCACACACACACAGACACACACACACACACACTCAGTTTGACTTAAACGTTCCTAACCATAGAGTGCCGTATCGGAGGAACGCATGTTGTTAAAAAAAGAAGTGCTGATTCAAACACAGGTTCATTCAAATAATGATGCCTCATCCCTTCCTTCAGTTTTGTGGAAATAAGCAAATATAAAAATATAAGGTGTTTGGGAGACACACAACAGCTCATTTGTGAATGAGGAGCAGGAGTCAGAGAAAAATATGCTGTAAGCAGCTCAAGAGTGCCCTGTTATTTTGAACTGGTCTGGAACTGCCCGTCAATTACTGTAGTTTTAGATACAGTGCTAGTTAAACAACCAGACACAGAAGTGCAGGCAGTGAATTGGAAATGTGGATCAAATCTTCATTTCTGAGCTTACCTCATGGTTAATAGGATGAAGCAGTGTGCATGCATCCAATAATCAATTTTAGCAACCCATATATTTATTTGGGAGACAACTGGAATATAGCAGAACTAAATTGTTAGTCTGCAGGCTGCAATTGAGATCACTGAGCTAAGGCTGAAAATGACTCCTAAATAATTATCCATTTTGGTCTGACCTAAAATTGAAACTGCCGGCTATTGGTGTCTGCTCACCCACCAATATTGTACAGAATAATGCAGGGGCATTTCCACCACCTGGAATCACAGTTGTGTTCTCTACACCTTTATTATATACAGTATTATCAAGGCTTTTCTCTACCAGCTGCCACAGATGTTTGAGAATGTCACCTTGAGTGCTGCAATTTGGAGTAAGACCATTTAATTTGCACCACTAAAGTCAATGAGCAGATTAAAACACACATCTCCAAATCCTGCATGATAAACTTTAAAAACATGCCAAGATGCACAGAAAAGGGTGTTCTGCAGTAAATACTGCATGGCCTAAATTTGCATTCTGAGACAAAAAAGTAACTCCTGTACAAAGTTTTTTTTTTTGAGAATTGAACATTTGTAGCTGAACTAAATGGGAACAAAACTAATATGAATTGGAAATAAATGTATCTATCCTCACAAGAAAGAAAGAGAGGGGGGAGGGGGAGAGGGAGAGGTCTACTTTAGAACTTCACATTATGCCAGTAGCAGTTGAGAAGGAACATTTTATTGTGGCATGGGATTAAAAAAACAACAGCAACTTTATTCTATCCATTTAAAGTTTTCCTGGGAGGGGGAAAAAAGCCATCTTAGATAGCATGAAAAAATATGCCAGGACTTCTGCATGCAGATTTTATCCACAGAACTCTATAGCTCTGCTCTAATCTGATATGCTATGTTATGCTATTTTAATATGTGCTATACTATGCTATGCTAATCTATGCTGTGCTGTGCTATGTTGTGCTGTGCTGTTCCATTCCATTCCATTCCATTCCATTCTATTCTATTCTATTCTACTCTACTCTACTCTCATCTATTCCATTCCACTCCACTCCACTCCACTCCACTCCACTCCACTCCACTCTACTCTCATCTATTCTCATCTATTCTCATCTATTCCATTCCACTCCACTCCACTCCATTCCATTCCATTCCATTCCATTCCATTCCATTCTATTCTATTCTATTCTATTCTATTCTATTCTATTCTACTCTATTCTATTCTCATCTATTCCACTCCACTCCACTCCACTGTACTCTATTCTCATCTATTCCATTCCACTCCACTCCACTCCATTCCATTCCATTCTATTCTATCAAAAGTGCCTTACCAATGATAATGGTTAAACTAAAATGTGACTTAGGCCAGCGTATGTATGCAGAGATTGGGAAGGAATCACAACTAAGAAAGCATATTCAGTTTAATTAATAATAATTTTAAAAAACTTTATTGATTTAGTCATTTGACCATATCAAATATACAACACAAACACAAAAATACAAGAAAACAAAGAGACATTCATAGTAAGTCATCACTCCTACTGTTAACCCCAATTGGATCTCAATATTCCATTCCCCTTTGAAATGGCCTTTGACAGTTGAAAACAACTTTGAAGTCTAATTAATTAAAAATAGACTTCATTATCCTAAAATTAGGTACCTTATTTATAAAATGTATATGCTGCCCATCTCACTAGCTCGATATGTCAACACTAGTCTTGCCTACGTTTTCACTGAAATCCTCCCATCTGCTTTGAAGTTTACAAGTGCAGTAAGTTAAGAATAAAACTAGCATCATCATTTACAAGTGTCAGTTCATCAACCACCAGCAGCTGCAGCATTAGACAACTCTGACTGATCTCCTCCAAAAGGTAAATCGAATTAGAGCTGGTGAACATTTGGATAGGAGGCTGGCCAGGGAACTTGAAAAAAAACCATCCCCAAATAAGGCAAAAACGAACCATTTTTCCTACTATTTCCAAGAGAGCTGCAAAGACATGTCCTGAATTAACTAGGAGTCAAGCTTGACTCAATACAGACTTAATTTAACAACCAACCTTCTCTGCAGAAACCATTTTATGTCTGTACAGTGCAGCCATGGTACATATACCTGGAATTAAATGTTAGGTAAGTGAATACTAAAAAGTGGCTCAATGGCTAAGATGCTGAGCTTGTTGATCAGAAAGGTCGTCAGTTTGGTGGTTCGAATCCCTAGTACCGTGTAAGTGAGCTTCCATTACTTGTCCCACCTTCTCCCAACCTAGCAGTTCGAAAGCATGTAAAAAGGCAAGTAGAAAAATAGGGACCACCTTTGATGGGAAGGTAACAAGTGTTTTGTGTGCCTTCAGTATTTAGTCATACCAGCCACATGACAATGGAGATGTCTTCGGACAGCATAGCTCTTCAGCTTTGAAACAGAGATGAGCACTGCCCCCTAGAATTGGGAACGACTAGCACATAGGTGCGAGGGCAACCTTTACCTTAACTGAATACCCCTCCATTCAAGCATAGTTAGATTTCCTTCCTTGATTTTTCCCCATGCTTTTCTCCCTTCTGCCCTCCACCAGCTAGCATGAAAGACCATATTTTGCCAGTCTGCCAAAATGCCAGGCAGGAAGCCAACCACAAACCCTAGCAGGAGTCAAAGAGATGCTTGGAAGTGGGCATTTGTTTACCTGCAGCTCAGCACCCTAACGGCCTCCTCCTCCTCCTGACTTCCACCAACTTCTGCAGAGATGATTTTCCATTTTCTCATCCATCACCTTCTAAGTCCAAGGTTGACCATCAGTAAACAGCACTGAAATATTGCAGGGGAAAATATTCTTTGGCTCAGCAGCAGAAAAACCCTGCAGTTCTCGTTTACCCAGGGACTGTATTCAGACAACGATCTGATCAAATCAGTTCCCTAACCAGTAACAGCACAGCCTGGTGAATGTTAATCCTGGTGTCCTTTTAACATTTTCTTGACTTAGTATGTTGTAGGAACTTAACTCTATTCAGTTGATGAATCATGCTACACTTGACCTTAGTCAAAAGACCAACAAGAAGCTATTACAAAATAATTATTTAATCATGAGTAAACATGACTGCTTTGAATTACAATACACTGCTATTGTGGTTATTATGTTTTCGTACACTCACTAGAGTCCTTCAGGACTGAGTAGATCAATAAACTGTATAAATCCTATCAATAAATCCTGTTGGGGCCCATCCTTTGGTTGCAACTGAACTGCAGCCTTCCCGAAGAGCAGAGAAATAGATACTTCAGCTTGTTTGGCATAGACCCCAAGGACCACAATAGTCAAAATTAGGATCGTCTCCTTCTGATTTTATTACTCCTCTTTTAGCTTATTTTTCTTGAGGGAGCTCTCAAGTGCTAGATGTCAGCATTATTCCTTGGTGTTTCCAAGTTACAACAGAAATGTTTTGTCATCAGAGGTCTGTTGCTCAGAAACACAGGAAGACGTTTTATCTCAATGTACCACATTGGACCAAACTATCAAGGTGCCTACCAACTTCATATAGCCTTCTATGTATATGCATTGAAGTGACTTCTTAGGCTTCAGCTTAGAGCAGTATTTCTTAATCTTAGCCACTTTTAAGATGTGTGGACTTCAACCTCCAAATTCCTCAGCAAACACAAACCAACTGAATATTGTGTTCACATTCACTAATTTGTATTGTAGTTGACTTCATAGATCGTAGTGGATTTTCTCACCAATTAGCTTGGTCAACAAACCATAGTTAGCATATTAGAAATCTGAGTGTCCCCACCAACAATGTCTGTAACAAACTATGATGTCAACAGGTGCCTCTTGTGCAAATGATGTGATTATTACCGTATATACTCGAGTATAAGCCGAGTTTTTCAGCCCACTTTTTGGGCTGAAAAAAGCCGGCTCGGCTTATACTCGAGTCTACAACTGGATCCGGCAGTGCTGTTGCCTGTTGGAGGAGGAGGGGATTCCTTCCTGCGAGACCCCGTCCAGAAAAATGCGGGGAGCGGCAGCGGAGCCCCGGGGCTGCTTCTGCTCCATCCGCTGGACTGTTTCCTCGCCTGCCCGCCCGCCCGCTCATTCATTCCGTTTCCTAGCCTGCCTGGCCACTTATTCGTTTCGTTTCCCTCCCCTGCCTGCCCCCTCGTTCATTCCATTTCCTAGCCTGCCAGGGGAAGGATACTATGAAATCCCCCAAATCCTCCCCACTCCAGGGGTAGGATACTATGAAATCTACATTCCCTCCCCACTACAGGGGTAGGATACTATGAAATCCCCCAAATCCTCCCCACTCCAGGGGTAGGATACTATGAAATCCACATTTCCTCCCCACTACAGGGGTAGGATACTATGAAATCCCCCAAATCCTCCCCACTCCAGGGGAAGGATACTATGAAATCCACATTTCCTCCCCACTCCAGGGGAAGGATACTATGAAATCCCCCAAATCCTCCCCACTCCAGGGGTAGGATACTATGAAATCCACATTCCCTCCCCACTACAGGGGTAGGATACTATGAAATCCCCCAAATCCTCCCCACTCCAGGGGAAGGATACTATGAAATCCACATTTCCTCCCCACTCCAGGGGAAGGATACTATGAAATCCCCCAAATCCTCCCCACTCCAGGGATAGGATACTATGAAAGCCACATTCCCTCCCCACTCCAGGGGTAGGATACTGCAAAATCCCCAATTCCTCCCCACTCCAGGGGAAGGATACTATGAAATCCCCAATTCCTCCCCACTCCAGGGGAGGAAATAAATATTCAAAAACATTATTGGTATCTATTTTTATTTTTGAAATTTACCGGTAGCTGCTGCATTTCCCATCCTAGGCTTATACTCGAGTCAATAACTTTTCCAGGTTTTTGTGGTAAAATTAGGTGCCTCGGCTTATATTCGGGTCGGCCTATACTCGAGTATATACGGTATATCAGAATTCCATTCCCACGAAATATCTTTCCTTGGTCTTTTCCTGCCTGCTCAATCTGGTCAGAGAATAAACTGCATTATACATTTAGCAGTAGTTTTTCTGACCCAAGCATGTCAATGTAGACTTTAAGATTTTATTCTTCAAACTTTAAGATGGATGTACTTCAACTTTCAGAATTCCCTTACTATTCTGGGAGTTGAAATCCACACATTTTAAAGTTGCTGATATTGAGAAACACTGGCTTAGAACATTAGGCAAACCTAGTTATTGGGATTTAAATGGCTATTACAAGAAGATGGTATGAATTTCCAAAGAATGGAAAGGTCCCCAATTTGAAATAAAAAGGAATTTCCCACAGTGGACAGATAGTAGCAGCATTCTGGTGTTTCATAAAGAGGGTTTTTCCCCCCCAATCCTATCCAGAATGAACTAACTAACTAACTAACTAACTAACTAACTAACTAACTAACTAACTAACCCTCAAGGGATGCGGTGGCTCAGTGGCTAAGATGCTGAGCTTGTCAATCAGAAAAGTCGGCAGTTCAGCGGTTCAAATCCCTAGCACCGCGTAACAGAGTGAGCTCCCATTACTTGTCCCAACTTCTGCCAACCTAGCAATTTGAAAGCATGTAAAAATGCAAATAGAAAAACAGCGTCCCCTGCATCTTTGGTGTTAAGTCATGCCGGCTACATGACCACGGAGACGTCTTCGGATGGCGCTGGCTCTTCGGCTTTGAAACAGAGATAAGCACCGCTCCCTAGAGTCAGGAACAACTAGACCATATGTGCGAGGGGAACCTTTACCTTTTATCCAGAAATTCTGTGGATTAACCATCTGTTTGCCTGTAAAGCAATTACTGCATTGCCAGATTCCCTAACACCACAATTTATTTACAAGTGGCAGGCTCATTTCAGATTTTGCAGAGTTTAGCTGCAGAGATTTCAACTTTGTCTTTAAAACCTGACCAGGCCAAGCACAAATTTGTTTCCTGGTTCCCTTCCTCCCACATTAAACTTCCCCTTAGAAATTGTAAATATTTGAAGGAGGCCCTTTACAAACTAGCCATAAATCCACAGAGGAGATCTCCTCCTGCTAGGCTCCATTTAGGAATAGATAGTTTGTTACAAGCCATTTGTCCTCTTCTACAATATTTCTTCTTGCCTAAAAGTTTGCACAACAGTACTTCCCCGTAACAGTACTTCCCCCGTTCCTTAATTTTATTTCAGATGGGTCAGTGCACAACAATGTGCAAGAATGATACAGCAGAAGAAATATGCAGTGTTCTCATCCAGGAGAAAGAACCTTCCTTCTTCCTTATTAGATGAAAATATTGCACGCAAGAGTTAACCTCCCCAGTCTTAAATACCAGACTCTGTTTTAGCAGGTATGCCTTCTAATTAATTACTGTCACTGTCCAGTCTAAAACAGAAAAAGAATGTATGAGATTCCAAGATATATAAAACAGGCACCCGTAAAAGCAATAAGCAACATGTTCAAAGATCAGCTTGTAGCCTACTCATAGTGGCATAAGTTTTCCATTTATAAGGCAAATTTTGATGGAGTGTAAAAAAAGGGCATTTCTCCATATCAACTGTACTGTTCTTTCCCAAATCTATGAGACTTTCTGTGACGGTGCATAAATATTATTGCTCTAAAAAGAACATCCAGTAAAGCTATTTCACCGATGCTTCAGAAGCCAAATATAAAATCCAAGCTTAAATAAAGAGAAGTGTGACAACGGGACAATATTTTTTTCCTAAATCTCATCAGTGTCCTTGCTTGCCTAAGTTCAGGATATTACTTGCCTAAAAGAAACCTGGTCAGAAATATTCCTGACGTATTCCTCGGGAACACAGGAAAGTTTTCGTATTACATTAGCTCAATGGCCCAGCAAGTCAGAATCAGCAGAGCAACTTCAGAATTTTGGGCCCCAGACTCTGCTAGTCATGTCAGATATTAAACATGGGACCTCCTGCAGGCAAAGGAACTGCTACAGAGCTGCCTTTTTCAGAAGTACTGCCTGCACTAGAAATTGCCAATGAAAAAAGCCTAGTCAACCAAGGTGTCAAATGAAGATCTAAGGTGGACAAGAAAGCAAAATCTAGAATTCACATTCTTGGTTCTTCATATTAGATGCTGTGATGACGAACCTATGGCACGCGAGCCACAGGTGACACGCGAAGCCCTGTCTGCCAGCACACAAGACGTCGACCCAGTTCACCTCCACTGTGCATGCACGCACACCACCCGCTGGCCAGCTGATTTTCAGGTCTCTGCTGTGCAGAGGGTGCATGCGGGAGACATGTGCACATGTTCAGGGGGGTCGTGGGGGTGCGATGCACCCCCTGGAGCCCATTTTTGGTCCCATGAGTCTTCAGGGAGGCCTGCTAGGCCCAAAACAGGCCATGGGGGTCACGTGCATATGCGGGGGGCAGGGGGAGCATGGGGGGGTTGCACATGTATGCACAGGGGGCAGGACACATTGCATTATGGGTGTGGCCATGGGCTTTTGGCACACAAGGACAAAAAGGTTAGCCATCACTGTATTAGAGGGTACTCAACAAAAGGCAGCCCAGGTATTCTAAATAGGCCAGCCTTTCTTCCAGGTGTCTTCCAAGCGTGTTGCATTCTCACCCCAATACTATCCTCTCAGCATGGACAAAGCCAAGAAGCCAGCAGGATGTCTGCTTGGAAAAAGAGATCCTAACTATAGGGAGGAGCACCTATTTTAAATATGTACCTTGACTGCCAGGGAAAAGCACACACAGATACACTTTTCTTCTGCAGACTCAGTTGTGTCCCAGTGAAGATCACACACAATTTAGCCCATGCTCACCAGTCTCCTTCCTGATCCACTTAAATTTCCAAAAATAAACCAGAATAACCTCTATGCTGCCTAGCACACAATACACTTAGTTATAAGATTAACCTGAAAGAATGAGGTATCTTTCCAGAAATACACTTTTTGCACAGGCGGGGGGGGGGGTCACAATTGGTGACGCAGTCAATGCTCCACCTGTCCTTCAGGTGCATCAGAAGGCATCATAATTGCACCATGATTTATCTGGCCATTCCCAGGGAGGGCTTCTGACCCTCAGGAATGCTGTGAGTCAGGTAATACAGAGCAGATGCCAAAAGAGACAAGAGCATCAAAGGCACATGGCCTTGCCTTTATGTTCATCCTTGCACCTCTTCTCTAGCAATAACACTATGTACCACTTCATAGACTTTTTACTGCCCTCGCTAAGCAGTTTAAAGAGTCAGCATATTGCCCCCAACAATCTGGGTCCTCATTTTACCAACCTCAGAAGGATAGACGGCCGAGTCAACCTTGAGTTGGCCAGGATCGAACTACAGGCTGGGGGTAGAGATAGCTTGCAATGGTGCATTCTAACCACTGAGCCACCAAGGCTCATAAATTGTTGGAAGCTACTTTCCGTAATTTCTTCGTTGCTCATGTACATCATATGGCTACAGAGCATCTCTGGAGGAACATACAGGTAGTCCTCAACCTACAACCATGATTGGAGCCAGAATTTGTGTTGTTAAGCAGGGCAGTTGTTAGTTGCTCCTAATTTTACAACCTTTTTTTTAACCAGGTTTATTAAGCAAATACTGCAATTGTTAAGTGAATCGTGCAGTCATTAAGCAAATCCAGCTTTTGACTTTTTGCTTGTCTGAAACCTGCCAGGAAGGTTACAAATGGCAATCTCATGACCCTGGGGACATTGCAACCATGTCAGATGCCAAACCCCTGAATTTTGATCCCACGACCAAAATTGGGAATGCTAGCATGGTTGTAAAGTGCGAGGCCCAGTCATAAATCACTTTTGTCATTGCCATTGTAAGTTCTAATGGTCACTAAATGAATGCGTGTAAATTGAGGACTATCTGTAAATTGAGGACAACACGCTTTACAGGAGGCTCTGTCCTTGAAGAGCATCCGGAAGCTCCAGTTGGTGCAAAAGGTAGCGGGCCGCATGGTTTTCTGCACACTGGTGTGGCCATATATGACGTCTCCTGCGGGAGCTGCATTGGTTGCCGATTTGCTTCTGGGTGAAATTCAAGGTGCTGGTTGTCACCTTTAAAGCCCTTCATGGCTTGGGACCAGGTTACCTGAGGGACTGCCTCTTGCCGGTGGCATCTACCCGACCCATCAGAGCAGGGAGGCAGGGAATGCTGTGGGTTCCATCCCCGAGGGAGATACACCTGGTGGGACCCGTAAGTGGGGCCTTCTCCGTGGTGGCTCCCTCTGTCTGGAACGTCATCCCCCCAGAGATTAGAATGGCCCCCACTCTAATACTCTTCCGGAAGGCGCTAAAGACCTGGTTCTGCCGACGGGCCTGGGGAACCCAGAGCGGGATGGAGCCCATTAAACGGCTCATGTTATCTCCTGACGTAGAGGCGGAAGGTGGGGGGTGATTTTATTACTTTGATTTATTTGATTTGTTATTAGTTTTATTGTTTTTAGATGTGTTTTTTATATTCCGTAAGCCGCCTCGAGTCGCCATGGGCAAATAGGCGGCACCGTAAATTTAATAATAATTATTTATTATTAAATACATAATAAATAAATTTCCTTTCCCTGAGGAGGGTAGCTTTTCTGTTTAGCTCTAAAGAAAGGAAGGAGTTTAGGAAAGGTAATCCTGGGAAACAGACCTCAGTGCCAACAAAGTCCTTTCGTTGCACGCCACAACTTTTGTGTCTCTCCCTCTCTCTCTCTCACACACACACAGACACAAAGCACAAACCCACAGATAGGCCGGTGGGCACCTGGAACCAACCTACCTAATTTCATCAAGCAGGCCAGCAGGATCCAGAGCGTGATCTCAAAGGGCAGGTGCACGTGGTCGTACTGAAGCTCCAGGACGGGGAAAAGTTTCCGAGGCTTGCTGGTGTTCTTGGTGTGCCCGGCGTCGGGGCCACTCTCGGCGGGAACCGGCGGAGAGGCGGTGATGCCCTCGGTCACCAAGCTGGGCTGCCGCGTGATCTCCATGGGAGCATCCGAGCCGGAGCTCTGAAGCACCGGCAGCAGCCCCAGCAGGGCAGCCGCGCCAAAGAGGAAAGGCAAAGCGCGGAAGGAGCAGCGGGGCCTCTCCAGGCAACGCGCCGCCGGCATGGCGATCCTCTGGTGCCCGGGAAAAGCCGGACCTAAGGGGTGGTTGGATTCCGACGACCCTGCCTGGTTGTATCAAGGTTTCATCGGAGGCGGTTGGGGGACGGGCTGCGGAATCAGCGGAGGCCACCGGCGGAACGGAGCCCGGAGAAATCCACCCGACGGGGGGAAGCGCTCATAATAGGCAAGGGCCAGCTTAGGACGGGGCGCTCTTTCCTGGGGAGCGTCTCTGCAGGGCGAAGGGGACGAGCGTTCAGACTCGGGGGCGCTGCCGCTCAGCCGGCGAACCGCAGCCGATCATCCACCCGGTGCCCCAAATCCGCCTTCCAGGCGAGCGGTCTGGAACTTGGGACGCGCACACGCCTCGCCTCCAAGGACAGCTGAGCAGAGGCGGTTGCGGAGGGGCTGGCTGGGAGCAGGAGCGAACCCCCTTAGCGGCAGCAGAAGGAGAAGAGCCGGGCAGGAGAAGGGGGCAGAAAGGGCAATCGGACGAGC
The DNA here is from genome assembly GCF_009769535.1 of Thamnophis elegans. Classification (NCBI taxonomy): domain Eukaryota; kingdom Metazoa; phylum Chordata; class Lepidosauria; order Squamata; family Natricidae; genus Thamnophis; species Thamnophis elegans. Next base: position 17,910,323 of record NC_045552.1, on the reverse strand, counting down.
CAGCAATCGGGCAGCCGAAGCGGCGCAGAAGCCAAGCAGGCGACCGCAGTCAGGCCGCTTCCCACGGCTGCAAGAGAAGGCGCCTCTCCGGGGGTGGCGTGGCTTCTTCGTTCTCCCGGAGCAGCGGCAGGCCAGGAGGAGGAGGGGGAAGCGGCAGGCACGGCGGGCTTGGGCTCCCCAGTGCTGGGAAGAAGGAAGCTGAGCTGGTTCCGGATCCTCGTGCGCCGCAGCGGGGCAGCTCCGCCCGGCTCGGCTGCTCCTCCCCCGGGGCTCCCAACGCGCGGCCGGAGAGGACGCTGTCTCTCTCTCTCTCTCTCCCTCTCTCTCCCGCCTTGCTGCCTTAGCCTGAGACAAGGACGCCGCGGGGAAAAGCTGAGGGAGAGGAGGGGAAGGAGGAGAGGAGGGCGCCGCCGACGCCGCGCCTCCTTTCCTCGCCGCCACACAGCAGCCTCCGCCGGCTGGAAGCAGCACTACACGGGAGCCTCCGCGTCGCAACCGGGCAGAAGGGCTGGGCGCCAGCCAAGCCGCTGAGCAAAGCGAAGGAGGACGGAGGGGGGTCACTTCGAGCCACGTGCCCGGCCTGGAGACCTCGTCTCGGCGGACCAGGCTTTTTAGACCGCCCGTATTCAACCAGCCGCTTTCAAGGGCAGCTGGGAGGCGTCAACTGGAAAGCGTAGGGAGCAGCAAGCCGCGATGGCGGGCGCCGGGTCACGCCTCCCGCCCTGCGAAGAGAAATCACCCCAGCCGTTGTCTGTAGAGATTCTCAGGCATCCAGGTCGTGGTTGACCCAAGAAGCTTCTTCTGCTCTGACTGGGTGGTGAGGAATGGAAGGATGTATAGATTTGTTCAGAAGATTTATAAAGGTAAAGGTTCCCCTCGCACATATGCGCTAGTCGTTCCCGACTCTAGGGGGCGGTGCTCAACTCCGTTTTAAAGCCGAAGAGCGAGCGCTGTCCAAAGACGTCTCCGTAGTCGTGTGGCTGGCATGACTCGACCCACGGAACACTATTACCTTCCCACCAAAGGTGGTTCCTATTTTTCTACTTGCATTTTTACATGCTTTCAAACTGCTAGGATGGCAGAAGCTGAGACAAGTAACGGGAGCTCACGCCTCGAACCACTGAATTGCTGACCTGATCAACAACCTCAGCGTCTTAGCCACTGAGCCACCCCTCTCCTAGGTAAATATTTTAGGAAATATTAAAATAACAGAATATTTCCCCTAAAAGGGAGGCAGAAGCTCACACACACACCTTTGTCAATGAGCCATTAAGGCCTGAGCCAGTCTATTCTACATAACAAAGATCTACCTCCTTGATCTACCCAAAAGCATTTTCATTGCATCATTACCCAGCAAGCATCAACCAAGCTTGGGACTCAGGACAGCCTACAGACTGGCTCCTGCATGGGCCCATGGGAGTCTGACAACCAATCAGAATACAAGCTCAAATTCTAAAGTGCAAAGAGGGTATAAAACTCAGGGACTCTCCGTATCTCTTCCCTTTTTTTTCTTCACCCAACATCTTCAAGGCATGTGATCCTGTCCACCATTAAAACCATCTTTCCAAACAACCATCATGTTTCCAGTGTCTTTCTTCCCACTTAGAACTGAACCCAGGACATTTCTTCCAACACCACCATCCTGTGAGAAAGAAAAAACACGAAAGTCCAGTTGCCTCCTGAAAAAGCACCTTTGGGACCCCTCAGCAATTCAGCTACCAAATCCGAAATGCGGATTTCCACACTCCAGACCACTAGGGGAAGGACGGCCTCGTTCCAGCATCTTCCTAATATAGACAGGAGCAGTTGGGCTGGGGTATTGGAGAAGTCATAAACAGGTAGTCCTAGTCTCATAACCATTCCTTTAGTGACTATTTGAAGTTACAAAAGTAATAAAAACGTGACTTATGACCACTTTTCACTCTTGTGACTGTTGCAGCATCCCCACGGTCATAGGATTAAAATTGGGATGCTTGGAACTGGTTCATATTTATGACGGTCACAGTGTCCCGGGGTCATATGATCACCTTTTATGACCCTTTGACAAGCAAAGTCAATGGGGAAGCCAGATTCATTTTTACAACCATGTGACTAACTTAACAACTGCAGTAATTCATCTAACAACTGTGTCAAGAAAGGTCATAAAATTGGGCAAAATACACTTAACTGTCTCGCTTAGCAGCAGAAATTTTGGGCTCAATTGTATAGTATACTGTAGATAGTCCTTGATTTATGACCACAATTGATAACATAATTTCTGTTGCTAAATGAGACAGTTGTGAAGTAAGCCATTTTCTGACCGTCTTTTGCCACAGTTATTGAGCAAATCCCTGCAGTTGTTAAGTGAATCATACATCATTAAGCAAATCCAGGTGTGTTTGTGTGTATGTATCCCAACTTTCCTTGTAAGAAATTAGCTGGGAAGGTTGCAAATAACGATCACATGATCCCAGGATACTACAACTATTGTGGCATTATTGTAAATACATGGCAGTTGCCAAATGCCTGAATTTTGATTACATGGCCATGGTGATGCTGCTACGGTCGTAAGTATGAGAACTAATCATTAGCCACATTTTTCAGTATTGTTGTAACTTTTGTTAGCACAATTTGTAAATGGTTGTAAATCAAGACTATCTGTAAATTGTGCATAGTTTAGTGCAGTAAGTCAGCCTGTGGCTCTCCAAATGTGGATTTTTTTTTCATGTATCTTCCTGGATGAAAACATATCCAAAGCAGGCATAAAACCAGCTTGGTCTACTGGTTAAGGCACGAGGCTACAAAGTGGGAGACCATGAGTTCAAGTCCTACCTTGACCACAAAAGCCAGCCCAGTATCTTTGGGCCACTCACCCTCTCAGCCCAGTTTATCACACACAGTTGTTATAGGGAAAATAGGAGGTAAGTTCATTGCTTTGAGTTATTTGTAAAAATAAGGTGGGATATAAATAAATATGTAACAATAATAAATCTATAAATAAATAAAATTCAACTAATTCAAAACAATTTGCAATGCATTAGAAAAGACTCATTTTTAATAAAAAAATTCTAGCTCAAATAATTATAAATTAGAAGCATAGGATAGGCTATAGAGTATTGTTACAAAACAAGATGGGGTCCTTCTTCAAGCTCAGTCAGCTGAATGATCAGTTGTTGAAAATCTGATGTGCTTTGTAAGCTCCTAGGAAGGCATTACCTTATCTATTTTTTCCTCTCCTCGTGCAAAACAAGGCATTAATAATGTTATACAGATAAGTATTCATGAGAAATTGTACCATCAAAATCAGCTGAGGTTGGCTAATGTTGCCACCAAGATTGGTTGGGCTAGCTTTTATTAACCACAAAAGAAAATAGTAGCAATTGCATTTTTTCTTCAAGGTTCTGTTGGAAAAAATGTCCATCTGGGATCAGTTCCAAGTGGGGAAAAAGACACTGGAAACATGGAGACTGTTTGGAAAGATGGTTTTAATGGTGTACAGGACCATGTGCCTTGAAGATGTTTGGTGAAGAAAAAAAGGGAAGAAATGCTGAGAGTCCAAGTTTTATGCCCTCTCTGGACTTTTACATTTGAGCTTGTATTCTGATGGTTGTCAGACTCCCATGGGGCCATGCAGGGGCAACTCTGTAGGCTGTCCTGAGTCCCAAGCTTGGTTGACTCTTGCTGGGTATGGATGTAATGAAAGGGCTTTGGGATTCCTATTATGGCTCTACCTGAAGGAGGTAGATCTTTGTTATGTAGAATAGACTTACTCAGGCCTTAATGGCCCATTGACAGAGGTGGGAGTGGAGATGAGTTTCTGCATCCCTTTTAGGGGGAATATTGTCTCCTTTTAATATTTCCTAAAATATTTCATTTTTCTAGGAAAGGGATGGGCACTAATTTCAATAATTGCCTCCACTTACCTATACTATTACTAAATTTGAAAGAGACCAATATGTGTTGCAATTAGGCATTTGTTTCCTATCTAAAGAGCACTTTTGCACATACACCCTTGAACTCTAGAGAGTTCTCAACTTTCAGACCAGTGAGAAAGTGAATTTAAAAATTCAATATTCGCTGGCCACACGACAAAGACTAGCTAGCAGTAATGAGCTGGCTGCTAAAGCAAGGTCAGGGCACACATTTGAAAGTAAATGAGGAAGACTGTAATTGTGGGGTCTGCCTGGCAAGAACAAAGAATGCTTATCAACAGGAAGTATGCAGGTGTAAAGCTTGTAGCAATTATGGGTAGTTGGAAAGCTGATAAAAAGTAACGAGAGTTAGGCAAGTTGCAGACCTCGGCTAAAAGTTAGGAATAGAGAAGGCCTGCAGCAAATGAAATGTGTATTAGATAACTCCTAGGGCAGTGTTTCTCAACCTTGGCTACTTGAAGATGTCTGGATTTCAACTCCCAGAATTCCCCAGCCAGCGAATGCTGCCTGGGGAATTCTGGAAGTTGAAGTCCAGACATCTTCAAGTGGCCAAGGTTGAGAAACACTGTCCTAGGGCATTCATTAGCCAAGGCTTAGGAATAGGAACAGCTAGAGACCAAGAGAACAAATTGTAGAATTATTACTAAAATGTTTATTAGATGATATTTCTTATTATCCCACCTTGTCCTGCTTCTCCTTTAGTGAACATGTATACAGTTTTCTTAATCCTTTGCTCTGGGTTCTTGTCATTTTGACCAGGAGCCCTTTCCCTTGGAGTTCTCCAATAAAAAGCAATCAGAAAACCTGCACCTCGTGTCTGGCGTCCATCACTGGCTTCGGCATCAGGCTCAGACCCGAATTGGGGACAGCAGCAGTAACTCTAAAACTATGGACGTTGCAACATTCTACACTGCAGCAGCCACGTCACTGCAACTCAGACCCCCGACTGCATTTTTCACGGGGATGTAAAGATAACAGACGGCTTGCAAAACGGCAGAGGGGTGGAACTCGTAAGGAACATTCTGCCGAGGCTGCCTCCATGTGGAGAGAAAATAATTTTTTTAAACAGAGGAACTGAGCTGCTAAAGCAGTGTTTCTCAACCTTGGTGACTTTAAGTCCTGTGAACTTCAACTCCCAGAATCCCCCAGCCAGCTATGGGATTCTGGGAGTTGAAGTCCACAGGACTTAAAGTCACCAAGGTTGAGAAACACTGTGCTAAAGCTATAAATGTCTCCCAAGTAAGATGTACTACTGTATACAGAAAAGGTTATCTTCAAAAAGGGTGCATTCAGGTTACAGTCTGAGATGCTTTTACCTGCGAACGGAGAAAGACATTCAATTTCCCCAAAGGGCAACTTTGGAAGTTGCTGGAACTGGAACTCATTTTTATTGCATACAATAATCTTGCTGCAGTTACCAAATAGTATATACCAGTGATGGCTAAACTTTTTGTAGTCACGTGATGAAAGCGCACACATGCATCCATAATGCAATGCGTGCAGTACCCCCATGTGCCCCCAATGCATTTCCCTTGCATGCGCCCCTCCCTGCGCATGCATGCATCAGCCACACACTCCCCCTGCCCCCTGTCTATATGCATGCACCTCTGTGCATGGACGTGCACCGCCTGTATGAGCCACACATGTGCAGCAGAAACTCAAAAACCAGCTGGCTGTTGGGATGTGCACGCACATGCGCAATGGAGCTGAGCTGGGGCGACGGCTGGCATGTCTGCAGAGAGGACTCTGTGTGCCACCTGTGCCACGAGTGCCATAGGTTCACCACCACAGCCATAGAATAGACTGTACAATAATAGCTCTCCATATTTCTTTTTTAGTTCAGTGTTCTGACCGCCATCTTGTCTGTTCAGAAACGAAAGCCAAACAGAACGTTCAAAGGAATGTTGTTTTTTTTCAGTCCCGGCTCTTGCTGGCTGCGAGCCAAAATAAATAAATAACAGATAATTGCTCTGGCAAAAGTCCTATAACTCATAAACTACTACAAAACAGAATTATATAAATCAAGTCACTTATCCAAGTTGGCTTTACTCGATGTTTGCACGCGAACAGGGAACGTTGACTTCTGCAACCAGAGCATGGCACCATCAGTCTCTTTTATCAGCAGGAGGAGATCCTAATGAGCAACAGCTGCTCGTTATCATCTCCTGTAAGTCCTCAATTGTTCCTTACGTTGGTCAGCCCTTCTCCTGCGTGCATCCCGAAACAACTCACAGGAGGTTTCTGTGTCAGCCTCTCTTGTCTCCTCCACACTGATCCAAGGCTCAGTCATTACCTGGGGACCAATTAGTCTCTCTGCGCCCTGCTCGGAGTCAGAACCCTGTCCAGGCTCCTCCGCATTCTCCAGGGCTGACTCATATGACCCCTCGCTGTCGGAGTCTGATAGCAGCTCCAAAGGCTCCTGCTGAGCCACAACAGTTCAGCATCATTAAGTAACCAATAAAAAATAAATCTGGTTTCATCGTAATATTAGCCTACAAGATCTTTTGCATCATGTATGAATTTGCACCCAAAATTCATACTGCAGTTCTTAATGTTGCTGAGGTTCAGAAACACTGGCTTAGTGTATTGTGTGAACTGGGATTTGTTCAGAAAACTGATCCAGTGAACTATGTTGAAACAACCCAGCCTTTGCAGGGCTATTAGCCCCTCCCCAAAAAGCCTGGTTTAATCTGAGAATGGTGTGATAGAAATCCCATATATATTTACCGACAGGTCTCCTATACTTAACTTGGCATTTGCTTGGATCATGTGGGCAAGGATTCCTATATCTAAGGGTATAATTCTCTATACTTCTAAAGCAGAGGTAGGCAACCTTACACACTCAAAGCATCAAAGGTCCTAACTGGAAGCCCCCCCCCCCCCCCAATTCAATTCTGGAGCTGACCAGAAGTCCGGTTCCTCCACCATAGTTTTCTCTGAGCACGGCATCCTTTTTCCTCTACCTGTCCTAACTGAAAGCCCTATCAATTGTGGAGCCAACCGGTGACAGGGAGCCACAGCAGAGGCACATGCAGCTCCAGAGCCATGGGTTGCTGACCCTTGTCCTAAAGCAACTGCTTCTCTGAAGCATGTCCTCTATCCCCCTTCATGGCAATATTCCATTAAAAAATCACTGTCTGAAACTTTGTAATACTGTACATGGATAATGGGAAATAATTTCCCAGGAAGTATTGTATACAACTTAAGAGATTTCTCCCACCGCCACAAAAACGTTGGTAGTATGCTGCTACTGCCGACTTCCTCCCTTCCTAACCACCAACTGTAATACTTCTTTCTTTAGTTCAGTATTTCTGAATACAAGGATATCTGGGGATCTCCAAAGGCTTAGGAGGTCCAGAAAATCAAAATAATCTGCCAGACATTGAAGACATTTGAATTATTATTTTTATTTCTTAAAACAAGTTATTTTTATTAAATTAAAAAAAATGTGAATATTTACAATAATGGTTGTTCTTTTTTACATGGTTCAATAAATATTCTATGAAGGCATCAATTTCATTTTTTAATAGTGTTGTTGTTGTTAGTTGCGAAGTCATGTCCGACCCATCGCAACCCCATAGACATTCCTCCAAGCCTTCCTGTCCTCTACCATCTTCTGGAGTCCATTTAAGCTCACACTGATTGCTTCAGTGACTCCATTCAGCCACCTCATTCTCTGTTGTCCCTTTTTTCTTTTGCCCTCAGTCTTTCCCAGCATTAGGCTCTTCTCCAGGGAGTCCTCCCTTCTCATTAGGTGGCCAAAGTATTTGAGAGTTTCCTCTTCAGGATCTGGCCTCCTAAAGAGCAGTCAGGGTCGATCTCCTCTAGGACTGACAGGTTTGATCGACTTGCAGTCCAAGAAACTCGCAGGAGTCTTCTCCAGCACCAGAGTTCAAAGGCCTCAGTTCTTTGGTGCCCAGCCTTCCTTAGGATCCAACTTCACAGCCAGTATTTAATATTATTTTTGGTATATAATATTAAAGTAAATATTAATATTTACTTTAATACAGTAAACATCGATAGATATAACCCATACAAACTGACGTTCTTTTGGGATCCTCCATTTTTTTTTTAAAGTACGAAGGACTCCCGAGCTCAAAAAGTTCAAGAAACGCCTCTAATCTGCCTTAGGAGAGACCATTGCCCCTTTGAAAACTTCAAGTCCCAGCATCCCCTCCACCCGTAATAACCCCGCCCTCTTGTGTTCCCTGTGTCGTCTCTCCCTCTTTCTCTTACTCTAACTGCGTAGATTGGCCCGGGCCGCCCGCCAATTGGCGGCTTCCCTTTGGGCGAAACAGCTGCCACTCCTTTCCCCGGCCAGTGAGACGTGGAGGAGTTGAAAGAGGGTGGGTTTATGCTTATTCCCGGAGCGTTGTCTGCGCCGCTCGCGCGGCGGAAGGGCCGGCGCTTGAAGAGAGAGGGCTGGTGGCGCAGTTAGCGTCGCGCAGGCGCAGTGCCGGGCGCAACGGTGGAGAAAGGGGAGGGAGAGAGGAGAGGAGGGGGAGGCGGCGTTGTGGGGGCTTTGCTGAGCCCGAGACAGCTGGAAAGGATAAACAGAGGCGGGGGGTGACGGGACCCGCCGAGGTCTCAGGGTCCCAGCCGGGCCGGGCGGTGCTTGCGCAGCCTGGCGAGCGGCTCAGGCGGCCTTCCAGCCACTCTCTCACCACCTGGAGGGGCCCCTGCCCTGACACAGGGGTCAGGCCGCCCCCCTGCATGGAAGTTCGGGGGCTCCGTCCACTGGCTGCTGCGGCTGCTGAGCCTGCCTTGAGGAGGCCTGACAGGTAACCCCGCAGCTCTCCTTCCCGTCCTCTCAGCCTGCCTTCAGAACCTCCCCGCCTTCCCAGGGCGCCTTCCGCTGCCTGGACTACAACTCCCATCAGCCACGTCCTAGGGGCCGGGCGGGGGGGAGAGCGGGTCTTCTGCAGGTGGGGAGCGATGGGGGGAGAGGAGGAGGAGGAAGGCTCTCCTTCCTCCAGAGAGGCGTCCATGCTGATCGCCCCCACCCACCCCTTGATTTATTAACACCCCCCTTTTGGGGGTCTCTTGACACCCCCCCTAAAAAACCCCCTGCCCCTCTTGCTTTTGGCCTGGTTCCTCCCAGCAGATTCCAACGGGATCGTGTCTGAGCTGGGAAACTGCCCTCTTTCCTCTCCCCCCCCCAAAATGCCACTGCTCCCCCCCCCACTCCAAGAGAGAAAGGATCTTGGGGGGGGGGGCGGTACCTGCTTTCCTCTTGCCTAAGATTTTGGGAAATGTCTTCACATCCAATCCAGGTGGGCCATCCAGTTTGCCCCCCCCCTTCCCACCTTTTCACCAGCCTGGCACTCACTCTCCAGACCCTTTGGGGATGATGGGTTTTCTCCTGCCTTCCCCCACCTGATCTTCCAAGGTGATGCTATCAGGGATCAAGCAGGCGCTGCTTGAGTGTGGAGAAGCATCTTTGGAGAGCCCAAAACTTCCTCTGCTCTGCACAAAACTTCTGGCGGAGGAAGTTTTAGGAGACTTTGTGCTTTAAATGGCCCTCTGCGGGGTGGCAAGTGAGAAGTAGAGCAGATCACTTAAGGCACCACAGCTCTTCCCCCCCCCCCCTTCCTGGCCACTTCTCTGGCTTTCTCAAGACCTACTTTTTCCCTCTCGAAAGAGCTTTTTTCCCTGGTCTGCGCTGCTGGTGTAGGTTTCTTGTGGATTCAATCTTTGGGCTTCGAAGGAGTGCGGTGGAATGAAAATAACAGCAAGCTGAAATATCCCCCTGAGTATGTGCAAAAGCTGTTGCTCACTTCCTATATTGCTCCTACTGGTCAGGATTCCTTGCACTGATCTATCAAGGGTTTTTTCCCCCCCACGATGCAGGTTTCCCCCCCTGCTTTACAGCAATGAGAGTCAACATTCTTCATAAAAGCATTGACTGGGTTGAAATTGCCTGGAATGAATTATGGTTTGTTAGATTTGGGGGTTGGTGTGCGGTGGTACGGATTGTGGCTTGGTGTTGCATATGAATTGAGCCCTTGGAAAACCGTGATTTACTGGTTGAATGATTAATGTCCTTTCTTAGCATATTGATTTTCAATGGCTTATAATTTCTATCAATTATCATACTAAGGATCTGGCTGTGGGGAAGAGATTTTTGATTTGCATGACATACTTGAATATAAATTAAAAACATAGGGCTGGGTTTGGCCACTAACTAGATGTTAATTTTTCTGTGGTTCAGGATGCTGTGTGAATACAGTTTGTGTCATCCTGGGTCTTGCTAGTATATTAGTAGTTTTGAAAGGTTTTTATCCAGTGTGTTAGGTTTATAAATTCTTAAGTAGCTTCACTTGTTGCAGTTTCTCAGAAACAAACTCTTGGCTATTTTGCTGAGATAAACATTCATTTTGTTGCATTGTTCTAATTTAGATTTTCTGTTATTTCCATTTTTAAATTAATATGCCCATGGATTTTGGGTTTATTTTGCCTTGGTGCCATGTAAGCATGTGTACATAACCAAAACAGACTATTGTATTTTTAAATTAACATACATTCATGTATCCTGTATTTTAAAAACGTGCTGCTATTAATTTTTACTAGAAATCTAAATATTCACTTTCAAATCTAGTCCAGCCTGAATTTACGATGACTATCACATGCTATGTTGTTGTTTTATTTGAGATATAGAATCTTGTGTGCCCCCAGTAATTACTGTTAATCATTTCTGGTCTGCTTGTGTGATCTCATCCAATTGTGACTTGCTCAACAAACTATGACTCAATCTATGTGTGTCCATTTTATATGAATCCTTAAACTTTCTTTTGGATCTCCTTAAGATGTGTGTGTGTGTGTGTGTGTGTTTATATATATTCCTAAATTATGTGTTGGGTGTTATATTTCTGTAGGTTTTCTTTTCTTTTCTTGATCCTTTTTTAAAGATTTAACAAACATTTCCATGTTTAAAAATGAATTTCTTTCAAAAGAAAGACATTTCTTTCTCCCTAATAACCCAGGCCCCATGTCTAATCCAACAATGTTGTTTATCAGAAATATGAGAGCTGGTATCTGATATCTATTATGGGAAAATAGAATCAAAAATCTTTTAGTATATAATGAAGTCCACCGTGGATTTCCAAGATAGGTCTTCTGAGCTCAGATCACAATATTGACTTAAGAACCAAGTTTTCATTTATTGCTCTAAAAACGTAGAGCCCCCACCTAATGTTTCTCTATTGTAATAGCAACTTTTAGCATTAATAGCTTTACATTGTACTTGATATATGAAGGGAAATTTTAAATATGATTCCTCCAAGTAATTGTCATTAGAAAATCATTTTTCAGAATGACTGTAATTCATAGTTTCAATCATCGCTCCTTCTGAGGGCATATTATATTAGTTCTTGCATCTTTCTTCATCCTCCAAAACTGTACAGTTCAGTTCCTTGAATTCTGAGCAACAGGGACGCTGGTTCTGAATTCTGGGAACTTAAGTTACGTATCTGAAAGATGACTTTGTCAGGCAAGGCTAAGCTAGGGAAACCGATAACTACACTTAGCAGTCCTACAGAATTGTTTTCCAATCCATCACAGAATACTTCTGTAATTGAGCTTACATATGTAAAAATATTAAGGGACGCACTGGCTCAGTAGCTAAGATGCTGAGCTTGTCGATCAGAAAGGTCGGCAGTTTGGCAGTTCGAATCCCTAGCGCCACATAACGGAGTGAGCTCCCTTTACTTGTCCCAACTTCTGCCAACCTAGCAGTTTGAAAGCATGTAAAAATGCAAGTAGAAAAATAGGAATCACCTTTGGTGGGAAGGAAACAGCGTTCCGTGCACCTTCGGCATTGAGTAATGCCGGCCACATGACCACGGAGATGTCTTTGGACAGCACTGGTTCTTCGGCTTTGAAACGGAGATGAGCACCGCCCCCTAGAGTTGGGAATGACTAGCACATATGGGCGAGGGGGGAACCTTTGCCTTTATGTAAAATATTAGATTGCTTATATACTAGGTGAGTACAGTATTAAAGAATTTACTTGTAAATTACTTTCCAAACATTTTGTGGCATCTTCTAAAACCACATGTACTATCTTTTCTGAATTGAGAGCTGCAAGGGCTCTTTGAATGATATGCAAAAAAGAAGGTACATTATTTAAAAAAATGAGCAGAACCAGAAACAAAATTACATTTCATTGAAGGTATATTTGTTTTAATCAATTCCACATTAAATAATACAATTAGTGCCATATATGTCAATAGCAACACTATTCAATTTAATTTCATTTGTACACTTTTTCACCAGTATAGGTAATAGCAATAGCACTTAGACTTATACACTGCTTTGCAGTGCTTTACAGCCCTCTCTAAGCAGTTTACAGTGTCAGCATATTGCAGGCAGCCGGCAGGCAGCAGAAGTAGCCTGCAGTACTGCACTCTAACCACTGAGCCACTGCAGCTCCATGATCCTCAGTAATCCTCAATTTATGACCACAGTTTGGGGGAGGGGGGGAATTTGTGTCTAAGCAAAACAATTGTTAATTAAGACGTGTCCGATTTTATGACCCTTTCCCCCAAGATTGTTAAGCAAATCACTGCAGTTGTCATGTGGATCACACAATCACTAAGCAAATCCAGCTTCTCCCATTGACACTGCTTGTTTGGGAGCCATCTGGGAAGGTCACAAATGGTGATCAGATGACCCCAGGACACTGCAACTGTCCTAAATACATGGCAATTGCCAAGCACCCAAATTTTGATTAATTGACCAGGGATGCTGCAATGATTGTGAGGATTGGTGATAAATTACTTTTTAAAGTACTATTTTAACTTTGAACAGGTCACTAAATGAATAGTTTTAAGTCAAGAAGTGTCAGTATAGTATGGCTCACTGAAAGCATTGTGATGATAAAATATAATTATCCTATCTTTAAGTTCTTTTGTGACTTGTTAGAATACCAACACCCCAATCACTCTTGATCACCAATGTTCAACCCATAATGGCTATAATCTCATCATGGAAGTCATGAGTGGAACACATAAGCCCTACTCTTCATCTTCCAAAATGTACCACTCTTTCCAATTTCATCACTGTAGTTATTAGAGGAAGCTTCCATTTTTAATATTTCAGAAGTCCTCAAATGTTTCATAGCAATAGCACTTAGACTTACTGCTTCACAGTACTTTATAGCCCTCTCTAAGCAGTTTACAGAGTCAGCCTCTTGCCCCCAACAATCTGCACCCTCATTTTACCCACCTCGGAAGGATGGAAGGCTGAGTCAACCTTGAGCCTGTGAGATTCAATCTGCCAAACTGCTCAACTACTCTGCTATGGCCGGATGAAATGATGTTCTTTGATATCAGTAATGTTTTGGGAAGCAGTTTTGCAAGGAGCTAAAACCTAACTGAGTTTTCTTGGCTGTCTGTGTTAACCATTGTTGTTGAAGATATCAGGATTTCATATATTCTGTTGACATTCTGCATTGTTGTGCTATTTCTAAACATTGAAAGAAAATTCTTATTTATTTTTGAATGCAACATATGTGGGGAAAAAGTGACTACAAAGTTGTTTACATTGTACACATAACAGTCATATGCTTTTTATTATATATGGTTCCTGTAATCACCATATAAGCTGTTTCTCTTGAAAATTGGTGGATGTCTTAAAATGAGATCTTGGGTGATCAGTTAAAGCTATTGGGGAGCGGGAGAGTATTTTAATTTCCACTGAGAACTATGTCTAAGAATTTAAACCAGGGATTGGCAATCTGCAACTCTGGAGCCACATGTGGCTCTTTCATCCCTCTGATGCGGCTCCCTGTCGCCAATTGTTTCCACAGTTGATAGGGTTTTTGGTTAAGACAGGTAGAGAAAAAAGGTAACCACGCTAGGAAAAGACTCTATGGTGGGGGAACTGGACTTCCAGTCGGCTCCAGAATTAAATGGGGGGCTTCTGGTTACAACCTCAGTGGATCTTTGAGTGCTTAAGGTTGCCGACCCCTGATTTAGACCAAGACTCCATCTATGGCGCGGGATGGATGTACGTAACTTTAGAAATGAGTGAGGGAAATACTTGAAAACCTCATATTAAAATTTCCTTTTTTGGCTAGAACACCTCCATAGTTTTATGTATAAATAATTTCAAAGCTTTCTCCTCCCCCTCCCTCTTCTCTCCAAATTACAGGTAATTTCAATGCCTTCTCAATGGACTTGAACTCTGCTGGAATGCTTGGATTCACAGCAACACCATCACTAACTTGCTTTCGGAGGCCCTATTGTGAAAAGATGGCAAAGGCAAATATTATTGGAGACCTCATTAGCAGGCAGCTCAAGGTACTTCTTTTCTTAAAGAGTCATTAACAGCATTTTGCTAGAGGGTGAGCAGAAGTAGAGGAGGAAAGCTTTTAGAGATGCCATCTTGAGGACTGATTTTCTTGTTGCTCCTGTCTGTTTGTTTGTCTTCTTCGTCAGAGGCTGCTTTGCGTTTTGCCAGAAGCCATGCCTAGGATGAATAAAACAAGCTGCTGAGCCTTATTCATCCTTTTCTCATTCTTTGCATAGTTAGAAAGGGTACTGAGCAGTTAGCAAGGGATCCTTTCTATTGATCCTTAGGTGCTCTCTTCTGCTATCATACATTCAGATTACATACACACACACACACACACACACACACACACAGTTTTGTCATGAGACTTGACAAACTGTGGTTACTGTATATTGTGTGATCTTCTAATTTCCAAGCTTGTTAAACACTGACTGGGTGACATTTCTGTGAGATGTTTCCTAAGCTGGTTAGAAAACCATGTTATTCATCTATCTTCATCAGAATGCAAAAGACATCAAGTGTGCCCCATTGTTTAGACTTAAGCTCCAAAATTTTCAAACTATTCAACATTTGAATGTCTTAGATCAGGGGTGTCAAACCCAAGGCCCATGGGCTGGATCTGGCCTGCGATTTGGTCAGATCTGGCCCACGGAGCCGTCCTGGTCTACCCAATGTGAAGAGTAAAGATCAGGCCAGCAGTTTGGGGAATGGCATCAAGTTGGCCATGCCCACCCAATCAGCCACGGCCGCCCCGCGGTCAACCACAGCCTTGATGCAGCCCTCAATGAAATTGAGTTTGACACCCCTGTCTTAGATGAAGAGATAGAGATAGATGAAGAATTGGAGGGATAACTAATACTCTGGATGGAAATGAAATGTCTATGGAGATTCTCAGTCATCCAAGTCATGGATGTCCCTAAGGTGCTTTCTCAAAAGTCAACTGGAGTTTCTTTGTATTTGCTTGAAGACATTTCACTTCTAATCGAAGGAGCTTCCTCAGTTCTGAATGAATGGTGGAGAATGGAAGGATTTATATTTCTTGCAGTCATCTGGTCATTAGCACTCTTTCTGAGAGTTGTTGGGGCCAGTTGGAGGTATAACTGCACTCTCAGGGTCACCTGGATAGAGGAGGGGAAAAGATTCTGCAATTTCACTTGTTAACAAGCTGAACATGAATCAATATATGTCAGTATGTAAAAACATATATTTTTAGATGCAATTTAAAGCTACATTCATAAAAGTCTGGTTCCCAAATCAAAGCCAGCCAGAGTCTTTTTGAGTGGGTGACCATAATAAACCTAGTAAGATAATTGTTGTGGGGAAATCTATCTTCACTATGTTCTCTGTTGATTAATCTCATTTTGAATATTTCATCCAGTTCTGACTGTAGCGTTTCAGGAAAAAAAATCAGTCAGTAGAATAGATCAGGGAAGGGCAAGTTAGATGGGCCTGGATATGATTATTTTTGTATGAGTATTTGGAGATCAGAGGTATCTATTCTCCTTCATTGTGTCTTATGCTGAAGAATTATGGTTGAGGGTAGAATGCTCTTAATGCTTCTCCATTAATTGTAGTTATCTGTTGTTTATAGGAAAAGGGTGCCCTCAGTTTTGAGCGACACTATCATGTTACTGACCCATTCATTCAGCGTCTGGGCTTGGAAGCGGAGCTGCAAGTAAGTGGAGGATAGTCATGGTAGCAAAAAAATAATAATTTCTTGATTTGTAAAGCATTTCCTAGTCCATTGAAGGTTAATTATTCCTAAGCTGTTTCACCTTATTTCCCCTAATTTTTCTTACCTACTTCATTCATACTTAACAGGTTAATCAGGAAAACCTTAATTGGTTAATCCCTAGCCCAAAAATTGTCACAAATTTTCCCCCCTTAATGAGCAGCTTATCAAACTTCACTGTGATTGGATTGTTAGACCTGAGATTGTTATGGGGGATTCTGTTATTGCCGTGCCTAGGCCCGTTCTTTATTAGGGCCAAGTTTAGATGTGCCAGCAACACTGCCCCAATTTGGTCTATGTTGAATCCTTCCAGCAGGAAGAATCGAATCAATTTCAAAATGGAATTGGAACAAGCATGGCCAGGATGCAACATTTTCACCTTCCTGGCGAAATGTCATGATCAAAAAGACCCTTCCCAAAGGGAAAAGATAAGGAAAAATCATTCTAATGCAGGGGTGTCAAACTCAAGGCCTTTGGGCTGAGCCAGGCCTGGCCCATGGGGCTGCCCTGGAAGCAGCAAAGGACTGCCCCGCGGTGCCTCTACAAGCGCAAACAGAGCTTGGGAGGGCCACAACGGCCTCCTGTAGCCCCCTGCCAGTGAAAACAGAGCCCGGAGAGGCTGTGCGCATCTTCCCTGACTACAGGAGGCCTTCGTGGGCGAAAACGGAGCCTCAAGTGACGTTGAGCTGGCCATGCCCATCCGTGCCTCCCTCCACCACCACCCCGATTCCCAGAGGTCAAACACAACCCTGATGCAGCCCTCAATGAAATCAAGTATGACACCCCTGTTCTAATAGGACATGAGTAATCATCTAATTTATTTTAATTATCGCTCTCTTTTGTGGAGATGTGATAACCTGGAGTCAACTGGTGTCCTTATTATCAGTGGGAACGAGAGTGATGGGAACTTCAATCCATATTTAGAACTTACTCAGTTGGAAAGACATTTACAGCTAACCAGACTCTTTATAGGCACCTCTGTAAAATCGCAGGTAGTTCTTGACTTACAACCATAATTGAGCCCAAAATTTCTGTTGCTAACAAGGCAGCTGTTACGTTGCCCCATTTTATGACCTTTCCTGCCACAGTTAAGTGAATTGCTGCAGTTGTGAAGTTAGTCACACGGTTGTTGGCTTCGCCATTGACTTGGCTTGTCAGAAGTGAATCACGTGGTCCTGAAACATTGCAACTGTCATAAGTACATGCCAGTTGCCAAGCATCTGAATTTTGATCACATGACCATGGGGATGTTGCAGCCGTCATAAATCATTTTTTCAGCGCTGTTGTAACTTTGGTAACTAAACAAATAATTGTAAGTCAAGGACTACATGTATGTATTTTTTTCTAAATTAATTGTGCTTTAGTGTTATATTTAAGATAAGCCTAGGGTTAAAGTTTCATCCTGTTTGCAGTATTACCAAAAAAAGTGGTCTTGTAAACATTAAGGATGTAGTTTGTTGATCATACAATTAAAAAATAGCATTGAAAAAAACCATCAGGAGCTCTAGAATTAATTGCTTCTCTCTTTACCTCTCAGTATAAGCTGAGATCATTTCCCATTGCCCATACATTAACTCATATTATTTCAATTATATGATGTAGGAAGTTTTGTTCAAAAGATGCACACATAGGCTTGGATGCATTTAGAATTAGTAATGAAAGCAAAATAGAACACAGTTCACAGATCAGAAGAAGCTCTGAAAAGCTTAGAACTGCAAGGAAAATGGTACATGTCAGAATATGGTAGAATATTTTCCTTTATCCTTCTGAGTGAGTAATCTGAAATTGGTCAAGCTCTGACGTTGTTGTTGTTTTTTAGGGTCATGCTGGCTGTGTCAACTGCCTTGAATGGAATGAAAAGGGAAAGTAAGTATGTCTCTGAAAATAGATTTATCTCCAAAGCTAGGAGATGGGCCTGGGGATCTTAATTTGTTTTTGTTGCTCCTCTCCGGGAGGAAGTTTTGAAGTATTTCTAGCAGGACTGCCAGATTCTGTAAGAGCTTTGTTCCCTAGGCCATCCATCTGATAAACTCACAAGATTTGTTTCTCTCGCCATTATACATGCACATTGTACATTTGAACTAGACTCTCTTATTTCTCTATGTCTTATAATATATGTGCTGTGCTGGCAGCAGATTCAGACAGCGAGGAGGGAGGAACATGGGCCAGTCCTGGAGTCTGGGGAAGGCTCTGATGAGGGCTCTGTGTCAGAGGCATAGATGGGGCCAGGGCCGTATGCCAGTTTTCAGCTGCCTTCAGAGTCAGACATCAGTGAGGCAGACAAACAGCTGAAGACTATTCTCAGTGTGCGCATGCGCAGAGTTGCCAGATAAAGGGAACAGCTAAGGAACAAGGGTCGACTTGGGAGTAAGGCAGATGATGAATGGCCCCTCCCAGAGGAAATAAAAGAGGCACGAAAGGGGAGTGGAGTTTGCAGGAGACAATTAGTTTGCTTGGTTCGTGACTCTCAGGCTCCTTGCCAAGTTCTGCAGATATCGGCCTGGCAGCTCTCCAAGCCAGATAAGGTCTGTGACTGTAAATCCTCCCTTTGAAAGACTTTGCTGGATGTCAATGAGCAGAATTCATAGTAAATTAATAAAAGGGTTTTTTGTCAGGACAAGGAGTCTGCGTTGTGGTTTGAGGAACCCTTGGTCAGAACTATATGGGTATATGCATAATTTTGTATTTATATATGTTTATGTAGTGTATATTGGAGGTGGTGAGTCTTTGAGAGCTGTTTGCAACAAAATTTCATTTTAATGTATGCCCATTAGTGCACATTCAAAGTGACAATAAAGCAGTGGTGAAATCTAATTTTTTTTGCCACCGGTTTTGTGGCTTGGGGGGGGGGGTGTTATGTGACTGGGTGTGCATGGCCAACTTTTTTTCACTTTTTAAAGCATTTTTTTCCTGTCAGTTCAGGCAAACCTGCAGGAAAAAAATGATTTAAAAATGGGGGGGGGGCAAAGCTTCCAATAATTGCACGGCTCACAGCTGAGCCGCGCAATCCTTGGAAGCTTTTTTTTTTTTACTACTGGTTCGCAGGACCAACGACAATCATCCCTACTGGTTCAGCCAAACAGGGAGGATTTCATCCCTAGTTTGTCTAAGTCTAAGTTTGACCTTGAAAGACCATCCTTAAATTTCACTTCACCCAATGTTGTGTTTCAGCATTTAGGAAGAGTGGGATGCAGTAAGGCGGAATCTATTTTAAGTATCTCATACAATAACCACACGTGTCAAGGATTAAATAATATAATTCAGAGAGACTTTGCTGAAGGTTGAAGAACTCTTTTGCATGAAGAATGCAAAGCCTGTGGGTTCTGGCAAGAGTAGGAATGCTCTTATGTTTAATTCAGGCTTTAATCTGAATATGAAAGTTACCTTAAGAAAGAGTAGGCACTTTCAATGAATGCCTGTAGAAAACCTATGTAGCCCAGGGGAGGATTTCTAATAGGGTTTCCTGGAGGTGTGTAGTGTTGATTTACCAGCCTTGTTAATAGATTCCTGGTGAACTAAATTACAAATATAATTGACAGCTGCTCCTTGAGAGTTTTTTGCTGTGCTCTGAAACTCCCATTGGCTCTAGAGCAGTGATCCCCAACCTTTGCAGCTTGTGGCCTGGCTGGGGGAGAGGGAGAGGGGAACCGGGCCATGTGAGCAGCGGGACGGCGTGCATGTGTATGTATCTGCCTAACCACCCCCTCATGTGAGTTGAACTGCATGTGCACATGCATGTTGGCCCTCCTCTCGGGTGGCTCAATCCCTAATAGGCCCCAACCCTGGGGGTTGGGGACCCTTGCTCTAGATCAGTGATGGCAAACCTTTTTGGCATCGAGTCAGGGGTGGGTTCCGGATTCTTTTACTGCTGGTTCGCTTAGGGACGCACTTCGGGCATGTGTGCGGTTGGTGCGCATGCGCAGCAGTGAAAGAATTGCAAAAAGCAAAAAACAAGATGGTGCCGCTGATAAAACCGGTTCGAGAGAGTGGGCGGACGAGTTACTACCCACTTGGCCGAACCGGTCCAAACCGGTAGGAAGCCACCTCTGCGTCGAGTGCCACAAAGATTGCACGGAAACATCACACGTGCGCGCTCATTGGGGCCGCACTCCAGAAAAGCTGAACTTCTGGGTTCTAGAGTATATGTATGCCTTATGATCAGCCGTCTGGCCTGCATGCCGGTTTTTGACGCTGTCGCACGGGCAAAGGGATTGCACTCTGGAAAAGCCGAACTTCAGGATTCTGGCGTGCACATGCACCCGACAATCAATTGGCTGTTGTTTGGCTTTGCCACACGTGTAAAGGACAGCTGATCGTCATGTGCGCCAGAAACCCAGAAGACAAACAGGCAGGGCCATGCAAGCCATGCAACATGGCTTTGCGTGCCACTTTGGACACACGGGACATAGGTTCGCCATCATGGCTCTAGATCACTGTTTCCCAACCTTAGACCTTTTAAGGTGTGTGTCCCAATGCTGGCTGGGGTATCATGGCTCAGGTTGAGAAACGTTGCCCTATGAGAGATGAGCACCTCTATGAGATTGTCTTTAAGAGATTGACTTGACTTGACTTTAAGCAATCTCAGCAAATGAATGCAGAAAGAGGTGAGTTTATAACAATTGTTTGCTAATAAGCTTTTGTGTTTCTTTTCACTTTTCAGTTTGCTGGCCTCTGGCTCTGATGACCAGCACACCATTGTGTGGGATCCTCTGCACCATAAGAAACTCCTTTCCATGCACACGGGGCACACGGCAAACATATTCTCTGTCAAGGTGTGTAGATTTGGAAGAAAGTGGTAAAATACTAAGTACAGGCACTTCCTGACCTACAACAGTGACAGTTTGACGTTAACAACAGCACTAAAAAAGTGGCATGGCCATTTTTCACAGTTAACAACTGTTGCAGCATCCTCATAGCCGTGTGATCAAAATTTGGATGTTTGGCAACTGACTCAGGATGGTTGCAAAGTCCCGGAGTCATGTGATCACCTTTTGTGACTTCCTGACCAGCAAAGTCAAGGGGGAAGGAGTCAGATTCACTTAACAAATGTAAGACTAACTTGAGAACTGCTGCAATTTGCTTAACAACTGTTGCAAAAAGGATCATAAAATGGGGCAAAGTTCAATTAACAACTGTCTTGCTTAAAAACAGAAAGGTTGGACTCCATTGTGGTCATAAACTGAGGACCACCTTTATTCTTTCTTCATTTAAGGATTAAAGGTTGATATTAGGATGGATGAGTAGGTTCTTGACTACAAAGCCAATAATCTCTGCCTGTTAAGTAACATGTGCCTCCAAAGATGTCTTTCTATCTGTCAGTGGGGAAGGCCTTCTTGCCATGAAAGATATCATGCTTATTTTCCACAGTTCCTGCCACATACAGAGGACCGGATACTTATTACTGGAGCTGCAGATTCCAAAGTGCACGTCCATGACTTGACTGTCAAAGAAACGATCCACATGTTTGGGGATCACAAAAACAGAGTCAAGCGAATTGCCACAGCTCCGATGTGGCCCAACACCTTCTGGAGTGCGGCAGAAGACGGGCTAATCAGGTACAGTTGCTCTGATGTTTTTGGGGAACACAGTATCAACCCTGAAGTGAACCTGGCTGAAGCCGTCGAGAAGGCTTCAGGGTTGCCACCCAGCAGTGGGAGGGGCAAAATAGTTAGATGTGGTTTGGTAGCCAAAACAATAAAGTTTTCCTGTGGGAACCAAGGACACTCTCACAGGTGGCTAGCCAGAGGAGGAGCAAGTAACCCAGCAACCAACCGGCCAGCACCTGGATTGGATAGCGTGACCAGTGACTTGTGGGGGTGGGGGAGAGAAAACTTTTAATTAGGTGAAAACTGTGGGAAACTTCAGAGGCTGCTTTCACCAGTTTGTGCCAATATGATGTATCCAATAAGCTGCTGTTTGAGGACCTTTAGTGCCTCGGAGTTTGTTTTCTATGGGTGCATTACATGGAACGCTGACACACAGCTTACGGTTTAATTACTGTGTTTGCAAAAATGTTATGGACAAACCAATAAACTAGTACCAGGGCTTAAAACCAGGACTCTGCAATTCCGTGATCCTCTAAAACAGCGAGGGGAGAGGGCAACCTTTTGGGTACCAGGGATCGGTTCCTTGGAGAAAGATTCTTCAACCAATTAGAGGGGGACATGATTTCGTGGGCTGCCTGCATCCCAGGGATGGGGCTTTGTTTGTGTGGTACAATTCATGATACGAACCAATGCCAATCCAGAGACTGGGGGCTGGAGACCCTTGCTCTAAAACAGGGGTTTCCAACCTTGGCAACTTTAAGCCTGGCAGACTTCAACTCCCAGAATTCCCCAGCTAGCTTTGCTCTAAAACGGGGATCTCCAACCTTGGCAATTTTAAGCCTGAAGCAAAGCTGGCTGGGGAATTCTGGGAGTTGAAGTTCGCCAGGTTTAAAGTTGCCAAGATTGGAGACCCCTGGTCTAAAACATGATTTAATTGAATTTAGAATTGAGCAATCCACTAATACATTGCTTACTTTTAATTAATTATATAATTATGTAGCTCACTTTTTCATGGTGGGGTCAAAATGTGATGTTTTGCTTGTTTCTGATTTCTGAAGGCCTGCTAATATTTTTATTCTTTGTCATTTTGTTTGTTTTTTTAGACAGTATGACTTGCGAGAGAATAGCAAACACTCAGAAGTTCTGATAGACCTGACTGAATACTGTGGGCAGCTTGTGGAGGCAAAGTGTCTCACAGTCAATCCCCAGGACAATAACTATCTTGCCGTGGGGGCCAGTGGGCCCTTTGTCCGGATTTATGACATACGTATGATCCACAACCACAGGTAATAGAAGTGAAGACTGATAACTTAGAGGGCTAACTTCTGAAGTACAAGAAACATTTTTGTTTGGATCTAATCTGGCAAGCAGCACGTTCAAATCCACATTGTCTTAGTTCTAATAAAGGAGAATATTTGTAGCTCGGTTGATATGAGGGGCCCTTGGTGCTCTCTGAGTTTGCTTGATTTCTTGCAGATATTTCATTACCCAAACTAGGTAACCTAATCAGTTTTAGGGTAGTTTGGGTAATAAAACATCTGCAAGAAATCAAGCAAGCTCAGAGAGCACCAAGGGCCCCTCATGTCAACCCTGAGCTACAAATATTCTCCTTTATTAGAACTAAGACAATAGAACTAAGCCTGAAGAAAGAATTAAATAGAATAGAATAGAATAGAATTCTTTATTGGCCACGTGTGATTGGACACACAAGGAATTTGTCTTTGGTGCATAGGCTCTCAGTGTATATAAAAAGACAAGATACATTCGTCAAGAATCATGAGGTCCATTCCATTGTGCAATGTGCAATGTATCCCATTGCAGAAACAAATATACACTCCTACACTCTTGTTTATGGCTGGAAGAAAATATAGACAGTTAATAGGGGCAAAAAAGCAGGTAAGGATGATAAAATACTGCATTTATTTCTCTTTAAATGTATTTATAGATCATCTCTGTGTGCCTGGGTGCGTGTTTTTTTTTTGGTTTAGATTTGTAGATATACATGCTCGTACAAATAGATATTGATTTAAGACCACAATTGGAGCTCAAATTTCTGTCGTAAGTCGGGATGGTTGTAAAGCAAGTAATTACTTGCACCAGTTTTATGACCATTTTTTACCTTTTAGCCAATCCCGTGATCATTAAGCGAATCCAGTTTCCCCATTGATGTTTTTTGTTGGAAACTGGCGAAGAAGGTTGTGAATTGCAATCCCGTGGCCACAGGACATTGCAACCAGTCGTAAATGCGAATCAATTGCCAAGCACCTGAATTGTGATCATGTGACTGCAGGGATGATACACCAGTCACAAGGATGAGGACAAATGGCAAATCATTTTTTCTTAGTCATAACGTTGAACTTTAGCTAAATGAGCAGTTGTAGGTCGAGGGCTTCCTGAAGTTCAAAATAATATTTGATGTCATGAAGTTCAGTTCAAAAAATATTCTGCCCTGGTTCAGTTTGTTAGCCCGAAATGCTATGAATCTCAGTCTGTTGCAGTAAAATTTACAAAATCTACCAGAAGTGCCCCAATATGTTGACATAAAATACGTTGAAATTTACCTCTCTAATATGCCTGGGCTGTCATGATTTTATTTTCTCACAAATAGAAGGAGAAATGTCTTGAGAAGAAAATGTATGGACAAATACAGATTTTCCTCTCTCTCTCCTCTTTGGCTAGGAAAAGCATGAAACAGAACCCCACAGCTGGCGTCCATACATTCTGTGATCGACAGAAACCCCTCCCAGATGGAGCTGCTCAATATTACGTAGCAGGTAAGATTATCTCTGGATGGTGCCCCATCCAGTAGATGGTTTTAGTGCATTCAACAAAATTCATTTTGGTGGGGAGAGAGAGAGAGTCTATTATGGTGAGAAATGAGGGTACATTTGAGTCATTTGCACTCTGGTGCAGTGAAGATTGATTCTTAGCTTTTGATTCCTTCTGCTACAAAGTAGTTAATGACACTTTTTTTTGCTGAAAGTAGAATCTGCACAATAAATGGACATAGCTTTCTTATTTTAAAAGGCTTTTCTATTTCCTTGCAAATACTGAGCTAAAGCAGGGTCCATTCTATCAAGTTGTATGTATTAATTGTGCTTGGGTTGTCCGCCCCTCCCCCCCCTTCTGTAGGGCATCTTCCAGTGAAATTACCGGACTACAATAATCGACTGAGAGTTTTGGTAGCTACCTATGTGACTTTCAGCCCAGATGGTACAGAGCTCTTGGTCAACATGGGAGGAGAACAGGTAATCTAGCAGTGTTCCAATATCTAAGGGGCTTCCACAAAGAAGAGGAGGTGTGTGTGTGTGTGTGTGTGTTTCAATCTATTCTCTAAAGCAATTTGAAGGCAGAACAAAAAGCAATGGGTGGAAACTAATCAAGGAGAGAAGCAACCTAGAACCAAGGAGAAATTTCCTGAGAGCGAGAACAATTAACCCATTGAACAGCTTTTGTGGGTGCTCTATCACTGGAGATTTTTAAAAAGAGATTGGACAATCATTTTTCTGAAATAGTATAGGAATGGTGAACCTATGGTACATGTGCCAGAGGTGGCATGCAGAGCCCTCTCTCTGGGCATGCGTGCCGCCGCCAGCTGCTCTTCTGGTTTCTGACGCACCAACCACCTGATCTTCACAGGCATCAGAGCGTTGGAAAACAGCCAAAAACAACCAAAAAATGGCCTGAAAACTACCCGAAAATCATCCAGAAAAACAGCCAAAAAAAAACAGGCATGTGCATGCCAGCCAACTGGTCTGCAGGATTCTAGCATGCACACGCGCACACATTCCAGTTTGGATGCTGAAAAGGTTCGCCATCCCTGGTATAGGGGCTCCTGCTTGTGCATAGGGCTGGGCTAGAAGACCTCCAAGGTCCCTTCCAACTCTGTTCTTCTGTTAATCTTCTGCTGCTTTCAGCATCTCAATGAGCTGATTTCAGCACCCAGGCTGATTCGGTCATTGTGAAATATTATCAGGACATTTAAATGGTCAAACTCAGATGGCCTTCAATCCATTTATAAATTCCCCAGTGATTCAAAGCTGTTCTAGCCATCCCACACCCATCCCCATTGTCTTGAATTTCAAACATTGCACCCAACAATTGCTGCTTTCTCAAATAAAGTGTTCCTATAATATAATTGTTCCTGCTGCAGACGCAAAAGCTGATTAATGTCTATAAAGGGTTAGCCAGAAAATAAATGATTATGAAATTCTGTATCAGGTTCCTCAGAATTGGCTGCCGATCTTTTGCCTCGACTCCATGCAGGTAGTCCTTGATTTATGACTACAACTGGGGCCAGCATTTCTGTTGCAAAGCAAGGCAGTTCAGTGAATAGCATCCAATTTTATGATGGTTTTTTGCCACAGTTCTCAAGCGAATGACTGCAGTTGTTAGATGAATCATGCGGTTGTTAAACGAATCCAGCTTCCTCCACTGGCCTTAAGGAACCATTCTTCTGCTCATGAATATAGTTTTAGAGAGGTGTGGGAAGACGTTAATACCAAAAATGGGGAGTCTGGTCTTCCCTGATTGGCGGAGCTGCTTCCTCTGCCAAAAGATGACTCATTTTTTAGATTTCTAAGAACTGAAATTGATTTTTTTCTCATGGTTTAAATGAAGCTACGTAAATCTGCTGTTTTCATGTAGTTTTGAATCCCATTTTACGAGATATTTTTTTCTAAATGCACATTTTCCTTTGCCCTACAAAACACTAGATAGATTCCACTAGACTTACATGTATTATATCAGCACCAAGATAAAGTTTTCTTGTGAGCAATTCTGGCTTAAAATTTACTGTTCCTATGTAGTTTGTGGATTCATTGACTTTCTTTGATTTTTAGGTTTACTTATTCGACCTGACGTATAAGCAGCGGCCATACACTTTTCTCCTGCCCAAAAAATGCCATACTTCAGGGGGTAAGAATGTTGTGCTTTTTTTAAAAGGCAGATAATTTCATTGCATTGTTTTTTAAGGAATTTTTGTTTGTTTGCCCCTTCCTTTTCATTTCAAGTCCTTATGGTTGCTAATTGAGATTTTGGGGACTCTTTGGTGTTGTATTTCTAAAATGACAACTGAGGAACAGGATAGTAACACCCTAGCTCCAACAATTTCATACATGGTACTTTATTTCACAGTGTTAGTTTTAAATCCTCTCCATAAAGCAGGAGTACTTGAAACCATAACATGTTAATAAGGAATTTTAGCATTTCAGGTCTGCTGAGCTCTCTTTTTGGTCCTTATTCAAATTAACAGCAGCAATATCACTTAGACTTATATACTGCTTTACAGTGCTTTACAGCCTTCTCTAAATGGTTTACAGAGTCAGCTTATTTCCCCCAACAATCTGGGTCCTCATTTTACCCACCTCGGAAGGATGGAAGGCTGAGTTAACCTTTAGCCTAGTGAGATTCGAACTGCCAAATTGCAGGCAACCGGCAGTCAGCAGAAGGAGCCTACAGTACTGCATTCTAACCATTGCGCCACCACAGTTCTTAAATTAATATTGATAGAATAAATCTAAATTAACGAAAAATAAAATCTGCAAAATAACAAACAATATCTGAAATGTCCAGCTGACATTTCAGATGTGAATCTCTCTACCAAATAGATTTCAACTTTATTTCATAGCATGCTAAGTTTAAAAAAAGTTAAGTTGTAGAACTGGAGAGGAAGATGCAAAGCAAAATGAAAAGTGGAGATGGTTTGCAAGTATCCCAAGTCATTCTAAAAAGCATTAAATGAGATATTCGTAATGCTTGTTTGTTTAGAGTAGAAAGCAGAGAGAGTTATATTGAATATCCTACTTGTTAATACACTTAATACCCTTTTTTGATAAAGGTGATATTGGGATTTTGAGGGGCATAAGTCCTCGACTTACAACCCCAATTGGGACCAGAATTTCCTTTGCTAAGCAAGTCAGTTGTTAAGTGAGTTGTCCTGATTTTGCCACAATTCTTAAGCAAATCACTGCAGTTTTTAAGTAAATCACATAGTTATTAAGCAAATCCGGCTTCCCTTTTTGACTCGGCTTGTTGGAAGGTGGCTGGGAAGTTGCAAATGATGATCGCATGACCCCGGGATGCTGCAACCATTACAAATACTTGCTGGTTATCAAGTGCCCGTATTTTAATCATGTGACCCTGGGGATTTGCTGTTACAATCATAAGTGAAAGGATGAATTATAAGTTACTTTTTTCAGTGCCATTGTAAGTTTGAATAGTCGCTAAACAAATAGTCATAGGATGAGGACTATTTGTAATAGCAATAAATATTTCTTTTTCTTCCTTTCCATCTTTTTGTGCTCTCCAATCTGTCATTGGCATATTTATGTCATATCTGTAACCTGTATTTTGACATCTAGTACTGTAGTGATTGGATACTTGGATATTGTTTGTGGTCAACACAAGCAAAATGCAATGGAGCCACCTCAGTCCACCCAAGGTCTCTTCCTTAGATGGGTTGTCTTTCCATTTCCCCCTGTATAAACAGGTCAATATTTTCAGCTAACGGTTGCAGGAATTGGGCATGGCTAATCTAGTGAAGAGAAGGACCAGGGGAGACATGATAGCAGCCTTCCAATATTTGAGGGGCTTCCACAGAGAGGAGGGGGGTCAAGCTATGTTCCAAGGCAACTGAAGGCCAGACAAGGAATAATGGATGGAAACTGACCAAGGAGAGATTCAACCTGGAAATAAGGAGAAATTTTCTGACAGTGAGAACAATCAACTAATGGAACAGAAGTTGCCTTTGGAAGTTGTGGGAGCTTCATCACTGGAGGCTTTCAAGAAGAGATTGGACTGTCATCTGTCAGAAATGGTGTAGGGTCTCTTGCTTGGGCAGGGGGTTGGACTAGATGACCTACAAGGTCCCTTCCAGTTCTGTTAATCTGTTATTGCATTCAAAGTGAAATTGGTAGGTTGCTGGATCTATCTTCTAACACAGATCTATCTTCGCTGGTCAATTTATCCATCCTAACCCAGTCTTACCCAACCTACAGTCTCCTAAAGTATTAGATGTCAGGCTGATTAAGCATTTTTATTTTTATTTTGCTTGTAGTGCTGGGTCTTCTCCCAGGTTGCTAATTTCCCCAAAATTGAAAAACTGCACTGAATAGAAGAATGCTTATCTGCCGCTTGCAGTTTACTCTTGATTCAGACTTATTCCGCTCCTTATGATTCTACGGTATCATTTTATTTCTATATTGCTTTGCTTCCCCCAAAGTGCCCAGAATGGCTTCCGAGAATACAATAAAAAATAGCTTAAATAAACCATTCCAATAAAACCAACGTTTGAAGCCTTAGCTACAAAAATTGAAGCTCACTTCATTTTATGACCCTCAGAGGTGCAGAATGGGAAAACATCGGCCAATGGCGTGTCAAACGGCATCCATCTCCATAGCAATGGGTTCCGGCTGTCTGAGGGACGAGCCCTCGTCAGGTAAGCCTGCCTCCTTTTCTGCCCACAGTATCTAGTGCGGTATCCCCTCCTCTTTGGCTAGATAACATGTTTGTGCAGGGACTGCTTGGCTAGGAATTGTGCTGATTGCCAGAACGAGGAAGAATTGTTTCATCCAGCAAGAAGCAGTTGCATAACTGATATTATTTTGGGAGGTGCGGGGACTGTAAAAACTGAGTTATGGGATGAAAAAAAAATTTTTTTTAAATAAAAGGCCCTCAAGAAAAATGTCCCTTAAACCCACTACAGCAGGAGTGTCAAACTCAAGGCCCATGGGCCGGATCCAGGCCACGGGGTTGCTTAGATCTAACCTGGAAACAGCGAAGGACAGCCCACAGCCTACAGTGCCTCTGCCAGCATGTAGCCCTCCCAAGGTGCATTTTTTCTGGCAGAGGGTTGCAGGAAGCTGTTGCAGCCAAAAACGGTGCTCGGGAGCCCATTTTCACTGGCGGAGCACTCGGGCTGTCACAGGCAACCCTGATACAAGTGACATTGAGCTGGCCATGCCCACCTTGGCCACGCCCACCCTAGCACCCTGAGGTCAAACACAACCCTGATCTGGCCTTCAATGAAATCGAGTTTGACACCTCTGCACTACAACATCATTTTTTACCCAAGGTCTGTTAGGACTTAAGTATGCAAGCTGATTGTTTGATCTTGCTTAGTGTGTTGTTATCAATCCAGCCAGATATGGTTGATGGAGTGAGCCATGGCTAAACCCAAACATGGTTTGGACTGATGCGTGAACCAACTCTTGGTTTCTGCAGCCCACAGGTAGAGCTACCTCCCTATCTCGAGAAGATTAAGCTGCAGGCCAATGAGGCTTTTGCTTGCCAGCAGTGGACTCAAGCCATCCAGCTCTACAGCAGAGCTGTCCAGAAAGCCCCCAACAACGCAATGCTCTATGGGAACCGAGCGGCTGCTTACATGAAGCGCAAGTGGTAAGTGAGCTCTTCCCTTCCTGGGAGGCCTGGTTACAATCAACTTCTCTAGCCAACTTGCATTGAATTTCAAGAATTATTCCATCCAGATTCTAGATCCCATTCGTTTTCCATAAGAGGCTCTCAGTACAATTTTAGCAGTCTGTGGAATCTTCTGGATGGCTCTCCAGTCAGAGGAGCTTGATGGGGATTCATTGTGTATTGGAAAGATTAATTTCTGCATTCCTACAAGATGTCTATCCACCTATCAAAATTCTGCTGAGTGAATTTGGACATCCACTATATCTCATCCAGTTTACCTTGGTTTTTATAATTACAGAAATAAAACCAAAATACTGTTTAGAGGGAATTGTGGAATACTGTGTCACTTGGTGAATCTTTGCGCATAAGAAATCCATAGTTCAATCGATAGGGTCTTCCAGATAGGATTCTGAAATACTGGCTGGCCTCTAATAATTGAGAGGCGCAATGGCTCAATGATTTAAGATGCTGCGCTTGTCAGACGGAAAGTTGTTAGTCTTGGCTCGAGACCTCAGCATTGCATGACGGGGTGATCACCGTCTTTGCCTAGCTCCTACTCACCTAGCAGTTTGAAAGCATGCAAATGTGAGTAGATAAATAGGTACCACCTTGATGGGGAGGAAACAGCGCTCCCTGACATCATTCTGGCCACATGACTGCAGAAATGTCTTCGGACAGCGCTGGCTCAGTGGCCTTGAAACAGAGATGAGCATCGCCCTTAGAGGCATCAGTGACTTCTTCTGGTGCCATATCTGTCAGATATGCTGTATTTTTCCGGGTGTCGCATCCCATGTCCAAAATATTTTTTTGTGGCTTTGATGATTTTCCTTCTCAGGCAGCTTAATCATCTCCTCATTTCTGATTTTGTCAATCCATCTTATACGTAACAGCTGCCTGTAAAGCCACACATTTCAAATGCTTCTGCATTTGGTTTTCTGTTAGAGACCAACTCTACACCCCGTAGAGCAGGATAGAAAAGATGTAACATCTGACAAGCCTGATTTTCAGTCTTAGGCATGTCGTGACTGCAGAAGACACTTTTCATTTTGAAGAATACACTAGCGGAGTAAATTCCACAGGGACTCCCTCCCTTTCCTTCCTCTGTCAATCAGACACACAGGCTGAACTGGATAGATTAGAGGCATCTTCCTACAACAGTTTGCAAATATGTACAGTAGTGGCCAAAACTGTGGAAATCTTTTGGGAAAAGTGTATTTTTGAGATTTGATGGCCAATAACACCACTTTTTTTGCAGTAGTATCATAAAATTATATATCAATGGAAAGATAATTTAATCAATAATGTAATGCAACAAGATTTGTTCAATTATCTGTATTCTATGAAAAGTTATAGCAAAGTATAGCCAGCAATAAAACCTAGTTAATCGAAGCAGTCATTCAATCTTGGTTTCACATTATAACAGTTGTAGAACTAAAAAACTTGGTTCACTCCATGGGAAGATGTTGTAAGGCCATAATTCATGCTAAAGGTTACCCAACTAAGTATTAACTGACATGGTGATAATGTTTGTATATCTCATTTCTTCTATGGTGATTATCTTTGTATATCTCATTTTTTCTATGTGTTTCACTTTTCTTCTTTATAACTGGTATTCTAATAGCAAATCCTTCATAAAGGTTATTGCATTACATTGTTGATTAAATTACCTTTCCATTGATATATAATTTTATGGTACTACTCCAAAAAAAGTGGTGTTATTAGCCATCAAATCTCAAAAATACTGTACACTTTTCACAAAAGGATTCCACAATTTTGGCCACAACTGTCAGGGTTCCAAATAGCATCCAAAAATAAATCAGAGTCCAAGGCAAAGTATTTTGCTCAAAGTTCCAATTTATTAAGAGAGCCATGTTGTCACATCTGGGAAAACACGAATGTGAAAGCTTTCCAGTTTTCCCCACCCCATTGAAAGTTCAAGATCGCGCCTCCCCCCTCCCACAAGTCTATCACATGATCCAATCTTACACTGCCATGCTGACAGTTCCACCCATCCAGTTCCGGTCAGGTGCAGAGGTGCAAAGACAAAGGATGACCTTGGCTTTCTAGAAAGAATTTTGTTATGGCTACATAGCATCTAACGCCATCCAATCCCCCCTCCCATTTTCCCACAATAGAAAATGCATAGTAGAATAATAGAAAGTGTAGCAAGCCAAAGATCCAAAAGAAAAGATGGCTGCAGGCCTGACACTACTCTATTTGGGAGATAGTGGTGGTGAGAGAATGAAAGGATCAATATTCCCAACTTGATTTTTGCAGGGATGGAGATCACTATGATGCGCTCCGAGACTGCCTGAGGGCCATCTCCCTGAATCCTTGCCACTTGAAGGCTCACTTCCGCCTGGCCCGCTGCCTCTTCGAGCTGAAGTATGTAGCAGAAGCCCTGGAGTGTCTGGATGATTTCAAAGGAAAGTTTCCTGAGCAAGCCCACAGCAGTGCTTGCGATGCCCTGGACCGGGACATCAATGCTGCCCTTTTCTCCAAAAGCGATAATGGTGAGGATTAAAAAGACAACATTTTGCACTCCTGCCCTAAGTATGGAAAAAATATTTGTTCTTAAAGGAACAGATTTTTAAGAGACACCAATGGTGTGTGTACTGTATAGTATTAGCTTTTAACATTTTAGGAGGGGAAAAATAACTCCTGTGAAAGGGATAAGTCCACACATCTTTTTTTTAAAAAATGCTGCAACTAAAAAACACTGAGCAAGAAAATGCACAGGTACAGTATATGTGGTACCTTTCTCAATAGTAGTAACTGTGAGAGGGATCTTGGAGTCCCAGTGGACAACCATTTAAATATGAGCCAGCAGTGTGCAGCAGCTGCCAAAAAAGGCAACACAGTTCTAGGCTGCATAAACAGAGGGACAGAATCAAGATCATGTGAAGTGTTAATACCATTTTATAAGGCCTTGGTCAGGCCACACTTGGAATACTGCATTCAGTTTGGTTGCCATGATGTAAAAAAGATGTTGAGACTCTAGAAAGAGTGCAGAGAACAGCAACAAAGATGATTAGGGGACTGGAGGCTAAAACAAATGAAGAACGCTGCTATCATGTCTAGTTTAATGAAAAAAAAGGACTAGCGGGAACATGATAGCAGTGTTGTGATATCTCAGGGGCTGCCCCAAAGAAGAGGGAGTCAAACTTCTCCAAAGCACCTCAGGGCAGGATAAGAAGCAATGGGTGGAAACTAATCAAGGAGAAAAGCAACTTATAACTAAGCAGAAATTTCCTGACAGAACAATTAATCAGTGGAACAACTTGTCTTCAGAAGTTGTGAATGTTCCAAAACTGGACGTTTTTAAGATGTTGGATACCTATTTGTCTGAAGTAGTGTAGGGTTTCCTGCCTAAGGTCCCTTCCAACACTGTTATTCTAAAATTCTGATCTAGATGGCAGCATTAGTGGGTGGGGATCAGCTATTTAAAATCTGAAGAAGAAAAAATCAACAGTTTGATCATTTAGTGCCATGAGCCTAGACTAGTGTATAGCTTTAGAAAAGAAACTGATGAGAATAGTGATAGTTTGAATCAGAAAGTCTTAAATTCACATTCCTTCTCCGCCTTGAATTCACTGTATGACTTTAGTGAAGTGGCTCTATTACAATTTTTGTTCCGTATCTGCAAAATTAGTTGGGGAAAAAAGGATTGTATAGAAAAGTGTTCCTGTGAAATCAAATTATTCTGGATCATCACACAACCAGCTAGATGTTCAGACTGGATTTGGCATTTTTACCCACCTGTCCAGTCTTTTCCAAGGACCTGGAATAGGCAGGTGTTGTGTTTCCTGGTGTTAGAGGTATCATCACAGGATGTAAGCTAAGTAAAGCTGCCTTTTGCAATTGATTGATGGTGAATTTGCCAATGCTGATGATGTTAAAGTGGTGCTCCAGTTGCTTTGGGATGGCATCTATGATTATTGCTGCAACCACTCTAGCTGAAGCCATAATTTTTCTTGCTTCATTTCTTAGTTGCCATACTTATGGGCGGAAGGGGGACTTATGGAATGCAGAATGTTTTCCTCCACTGTGCCAGACACAACAAATGATAAGGCTCCTGAGAACCAAGGCCAAATCAACGTGCCCTAGCAACGGCATGGTTAGCTAACGTGAAATGTGGCACAAGGGCGGAATGGACAGTATCTATTCTTTAATTATACCAAAACCACAGGAATTATTCAGTTGGTTTGACCTTTTGGTTTGCCGATAGGATGTACACAATAAACAGGATTTTTGAGGAAGCCAAGGCCTCGGAGTCTTGAATTGTTTGGGAACATTACTGGACAGGGACTCCTCGACTTTACAGCAGTTGTTTTGCAACTGGGGTGGCTGCCAGCAGTTCGGCAGTTCAAATCTCACCAGGCTCAAGGTTGACTCAGCCTTCCATCCTTCCGAGGTGGGTAAAATGAGGACCCAGATTGTTGGGGGCAACATGCTGACTCTGTAAACCACTTAGAGAGGGCTGTAAAAGCACTATGAAGCGGTATATAAGTCTAAGTGCTATTGCTAAGGTACATGGCGTTAAAAGCAAACGCAGAATAACGCATGATGAAAGATCTGCTGGAAGGACTAAGCAGACTCATAGTTTAAGGCAGGGACTTGAGAAGGTTCAAGGGTCAGCTTTCAGAGTTAAACGGAGAAGTTACTTGTAAGTGACATAGAACAGTGTTTCTCAACCTTGGCAACTTGAAGATGTCCGGACTTCAACTCCCAGAATTCCCCAGCCAGCATTTGCTGGCTGGGGAATTCTGGGAGTTGAAGTCCAGACATCTTCAAGTTGCCATGGTTGAGAAACACTGACATAGAAGACTTCCTGAGATAATAGAGAGCTTTTTCCAGAGTAGAGTCTCTTAGATAGATAGAGTAGGTCCATAAAATGATACTAAAGCAGCATGTTTTAACAAAGGTTTGTTGAGAAGACAGATTAGCTGAGAGTATACAGAATGTCAATCTATTAACCAAAGTTTAATTATGAGCCACGGTGGTGCAGTGGTTAGAGTGCAGCACTTCAGGCCACTTCTGCTGACTGCCGGCTGCCTGCAATTTGGCAGTTCAAGTCTCACCAGGCTCAAGGTTGACTCAGACTTCCATCCTTCCGAGGTGTGTAAAATGAGGATCCAGATTGTTGGGGGCAGTGGGATGACTCTGCAAATGCTTAGAGTGGGCTGTAGAGCACTGTAAAGTGGTATATAAGTATAAGTGCTATTGCTGTTTTTCACCGTTGCCATCTTTGCAAGCATCCCCGTGGACATGTGATCAAAATTCAGATGTTTGGCAATTGGTTCATATTTATGACCATTATAGTGTCCAAGAGTCATGAAAAACAAAGCCACGTTCACTTAACAACCGGGTGACTACTACCTGCAATGATTCACTTCACAAATGGAGGCAAGAAAGGTCGTATAATGGGGCACTGTACAAATGCCTTGCTTAACAACAGAAATTTTGGGTTCAATTGTGGTCGTACGTCGAAGGCTACCTGTAATGAATTAAATTTGGATATTCTGATAGCTTTTGCACTGGTATAAAATTGCAGGAATTTTTTGCATAAATTGGTGTGGTTTGCATAAGCAGGTAATATATATTTTACATAATGATATTACTTAGCAAATGAGGTCAACTCAAACAAATCCTTAACAACCGAGTGACTAACTTCATTAACTGTAGTGATTCACTTAACAAGTGAGGCAAGAAAGGTCGTAAAATGGGGCATGTAACAAATGCCTCACAACAATAGAAATTTTGGACTCCATTGTGGTTGTTAGTCGAGGACGACCTGTTACTGCCTGTTTTCTTTGACCACATTCTTTCTATTTGCAGGTCTCTTCAATTATTGCCGTATTTTTCGGAGTATAAGACGCACTTTTTTCCCTCAAAAAAGTGGGTGAAAATCTGGGTGTATCTTATACACTGAATACAGCATTTTTGGCCTCCCGAAACCCCGCTCCCTTTGCAAAAATGGATGTGCAGAGGGTTTGGGAGGCTTGCAAAGTGCTCCTGTGGCTGGGGAAGGCAAACACAAGCAAAAAACGGGCTGTTTTTGCTCATTTTTACCGCCCCCAGGAGCGCTGTACAAGCCTCCCAAAGTTCTACATGCCCATTTTCTTTTCTTTTCTTTTCTTGCAAAAAACAAGGCGTGCAGAGGGTTTGGGAGGCCTGCAGAATGCAAAAACTTTTTAAAAAAATTTACCTCTTCAAAATCATGGTGCGTCTTACACTCCAGTGTGTCTTATAATCCGAAAAATACGCTACATTTTTTTTTAAAAGAGTGCCTCCCTTCTCACTTTTATGTGACTCACATCGTCGGTATCTCCCCAAAGATCCCAAAAGAAATGTAATTTATCAATTCCATTTTCTCCAGGCGAAGACAAGAAAGGGAGTGGCCCCATCTGGCTGCGAGCAACTGGCCGCAAGGATTCCATATCGGACGACGAAATGGTGCTGAGGGAGCGCAGCTACGATTACAAATTCAGATACTGCGGCCACTGCAACACCACCACAGACATCAAAGAGGCGAACTTCTTCGGCAGGTAGGGAGCCTCCTTTCAAGACCAAGGGGTAGGGGTGTTTTTTGTTTGGTGTTGCTGTTTCCACAAATTCCTTCTGGGGGCTTTTTAAAAAACATACTCCCACAGCATCCACAAATACTGATAAGTTCCGGAACTCATAATTTAAAACCTAAATCGTACGTAATCCTAAATCTAAAAACCTAAAATTACTGCTCTGAGTGAAAAAAAGTACCGTATATTTCAGAGTATAAGACACACCGGAGTGTAAGACGCACCCAGGTTTTGAAGAAGCAATTTTTTTAAAAAAGTAGGTAGATAGGTAGAGGGATAGAGAGGGAGAGAAAGAAAGAGAAATACAGTAGGTAGGTAGGGAGAGAGAGTAATTAGGTAAGTAGGTAGATACAGGGAGAGAGAGAGAGGGAGAAAAGTAGGTAGGTAGATGGATAAAGAGAGAAATAGAGAGAGAGAAAGAAATACAATAGATAGGGAGAGAGAGAGAAAGTAGGTAGGTATATAGGTAGATAGAGGGGGGGGAGAGAAATACAGTAGGTAGGTAGGGGGAGAGAATGTGTGTAGGTAGATAGGTAGGTGGAGGGATAGAGAGAGAGAAATAGAAAGAGAGAGAGAAAAATACAGTAGATAGGTAGGGAGAGAGAGAGTAGGTAGGTTGGTAGGTAGAGGGATAGAGAGAAATAGAGAGGGAGAGAAATACACTAGATAGGTAGGGAGAGAGAGAGTAGGTAGGTAGGTAGATGTTTCCAGGTGTATTTATTGTTAGGACATCACTAACAATCTACAGCACCTAAGACTTGTTTCTGCTGGCACAGCACTTGACCAATGTAATTCTCATCAATCACTCTTTCCGAAAGAGGGAAAAAAAGTTTTTGCATTCTGCAAACCTCCCTAAAACGGCCTGTTTTTTTTTTTTTAAAGGCATGAATAGCCTTGAGTGGACTTGCAGAGTGCTCCTGAGGGGTGGAGTGGGGACAAAAAATGAACAAAAAAAAAAATGGCCCATTTTTCACAAAAAATGTCAAAAAAATTGCATGCATAGCCTTACGGAGGCTTATAGAGTGCTGCTGGAGGGCTGAGGGGGGCAAAAAAACTGGCCCATTTTTCGCTCATTTCTGCCCTCTCCCACCCCCAGGAGCTCTCTGAAAGCCTCCATAAGGGTATGCACGGCCACTTTGGTGAAGGGGGGGGGGCTTTGGGAGGCAAAAAATGCTGTATTTGGTGTATAAGATACACCCAGATTTTCAGCCTCTTTTTAGAGGAAAAAGGGTGCGTCTTATACTCTGAAAAATATGGTAACTTAACTAATTTAAAAGGCAAAAGTAAAGGTTCCCCTCGCACATATGTGCTAGTCATTCCCAACTCTAGGGGGCGGTGCTCATCTCTGCTTCAAGGCCGAAGAGCCAGCGCTGTCCGAAGATGTCTCCGTGGTCATATGGCCAGCATGACTAAACCCCGAAGGAGCATAGGATGTTATTACCTTCCCACCAAAGTGGTCCCTATTTTTCTACTTGCATTTTTACGTGCTTTCAAACTGCTAGGTTGGCAGAAGCTGGGACAAGTAATGGGAGCTCACTCCATTACGCAGTGCTGGGGATTCAAACTGCCGATGTTTCTGATCAAGAAGTTCAGTGTCTTAGCCACTGAGCCACCGTGTCCCTGTATATAAGTTTAAGTGTTGTTTAATTGGTAGTACTCAGTGTCATGGGGTTTGAGGGAGAAGGAAACGCTTTGTGCATCTCGTAGAAGACTCAGGATATAAATGTAACCAATCACTAACCATGCTCTTTTTGGCTACCTCCTAGCAATGCGCAGTACATCATCAGTGGCTCCGATGATGGTTCCTTCTTTATCTGGGAGAAAGAAACAACTAATCTGGTTCGAGTACTGCAGGGCGATGAGTCGATTGTGAACTGCCTCCAGCCTCACCCGAGCTACTGCTTCCTGGCTACCAGTGGCATTGATCCCGTGGTACGGCTTTGGAATCCCAGGCCAGAAGTAAGATCAGGGGCAGGGGGTCCTACCTGGGTTAGAATGTGTGGTCCTTTTGGCTCAGGATTGGTGCTATTTTGCAATGGAGGAAACTTTTGACTTTTGACCAAGTTGAGGAAACCTCCTCAATAAAGGAAAAAGCTTATCGCTAGCTATAATGGCTCTGGGCTCTGAAATGCCCCATTTTTCCCCATGGAAATATGTCAAAGTTTGTTGCATAAATTTAAATCCAGAAAGCACACACAGATAACTGATTCACCTGGATTCATTAACTTCTTTAATACCAACAATACAATACCAACAAGTGGTTCTTCCAAGTAAACACAAGGCAGGAGAGTTACAGGTAAACACAAGCAGCTAGTTTCATAGCAGCAGACAAGCCCAGACAGACTGCTTGTTTACTTCTCAGAGCAGCAGACTGCTTAAGTTTCTGTTTCAATTCTGGACACAGACTCAGATCTGTTTAAGCTCCCATTGGCTGACCTAGTTGCTATGACTATTCATTGGCCGACCTTCTCATGACTGTCTCTCTCAGTCATGAATATTTTAACAAAATAGAACAAAACTTTTCAAAAATATCTTAAACATTTATTTATCATAATGGTTTTACAGGGAATCGACTTATGACCATAATGGAGCCTAGAATTATGGGGTTGATCCTAAGTTATACAACTTATATAATTTATAAACATAAATTATAGTTATGATCATAAGTTGGGGCACCCACATGACCAGAAATAAATTTCTGGCTTTTTTTCATGGTGGTTGTTAAATGAACATCTTGGTTGCTAAGCAACCCCGTTCATTTGAATGGGTTTTTTTCCACCCAGAAACCAATAAAGAATGGCAAAAATCAACAAAACCCTGAAGTTTGGAACAGCTGGTAGAGTTCTTTAGAAGGGATTCAGGTTGCTGTCAAGGTTCCAAGTAACACCCCCAATGAAAGAAGACTCCGAGGCTCTCTTCAAAGTTCCATTTTATTAGAGATGTCATATTGGCACACCTGGGAAAACCCGAATCTGAAAGGTTCCAGGTTTTCCCCACCCAAAAGAAAGTTCAAGCACCCACATGTCCGTCACATGGTCTGTCCCAAATGGAGATGTCTCCCAGTCATCTCATCACAGTTCCAGGACCAGTCGACCTTGACTTTCTGAGAAAGAATGTTGTTATGGCTACATATCACCAACACACTGTATAATCCCCCCCCCTCCCATTTTCCCATGGTAGAAAATGTAGCAGGCCTGAAATCCAAAAGGTAAAAGATGGCTTCCAGGCCTAATACCTAGTGTGCATAAATCCTGCCCATCCATCTGGCAGATGGAAGCATTATCTAATTGCATTGTTAGGTTGACATGCCCTACTGAAACAAGCAAGGATTTAGTGTGCTGTGTTAGCTTGATGTTCAAATCCATACACCACAGAAATGTAAAAATATATTTACCAGCATTCTAGTTTCTACAGTGGCCAATTAAATGTATTCTGAAATATCAGAACCATGGCTAAATCATGGCTAGCCCTGACCCTCTACAGATTTACCCAGGCTCTTTTTAAACGGCCAAATCAGTGGGCATCACCACATCTGATGGCAATAACTCTTCTAGCAAGCGCTCTACATGGGGCTGCCCCTGAAGAGTGTTTGGAGACTACAATTGGTCCAGAATGCAGCCGCGCGAGTGATATTGGGTGTACCTAGGTACACCCACGTTACATCTATCCTCCGCGAGCTGCACTGGCTCTCTATTGGTCTCCGAACACACTTCAAGGTGCTGGTTATTACCTTTAAAGCCCTACATGGCCTAGGACCTGGATATTTCCGTGACCGCCTCCTGCAATATACCTCCCAGCGCCCAGTAAGATCGCACAGGGCGGACCTTCTCCAAGTACCGTCGACTACGCAGTGTCGTGTGGCGGCTCCTTGGGGGAGAGCCTTCTCTGAGGCTGCCTCGGCCCTCTGGAATGATCTACCCCCTGAGATCCGGACCCTCCCCACTCTCTTGGCCTTCCGTAAGTCTGTTAAGACCTGGCTGTTCCGGCAGGCCTGGGGCTGTTGATCTAGATTGACCTTCAGCCCCATTAAGATCGAGTGCATGTTGTGTCCTTCTTTTAACTCGTTTCTGTCCTGTATTTTAAACTTTTTAAAATGCTTTTAAACTGTTTTTATGTAAGCCGCCTGGAGTCCTTCAGGATTGGGCGGCATACAAATCTATTAAAATTGGAAATTGGAATTCCATTTAACCATATGTTGGGTTTTATTTACCCAACATATGGGTTATATTTCCTTCTGTTGTTTCTGGGTTTCCTTATAATTTAATGCTACCCCATCAAGTCAAACAATCCCCTTTTTGTCTTGAAGGCTATTGTGCTGTAGGTTGGTTCTCTGAAAGGTGCGTAGAACGGTACTTTTGAGTGGAGCCATCAAATAGTCAACATTTGGGGCTTTGGTCTTTGCGTTTTGTTTCACAGAGCGAAGCACTGAACGGGCGAGTGGTAGAAGATATGGAAGGCGCTTCCCAAGCCAACCAGAGGCGGATGAATGCTGATCCCTTGGAGGTGATGTTGATGAACATGGGCTACCGGATCACAGGAATGACTGGTGGTGGGTCTGGAGGCTCGGATGACGAAGACAGCTCTGAGAATCAGGTCCACTGCCGGACCAGCTAAAAGCTGAATGGCCTCTCCTTCCTTATTTTTTTTTTTCCGTTTTCGTTTTGTTTCGTTTGAAGGGAAATCTAGTTTGCTCCATTTGAACTCGGAAGGACTGCACTGTTTCACACTATGCACAGGATGGGATATGCCAGCGAGGGCAGAAGTGACTGGTTTTTTTTGACTGCTGCTGCAATTCCTTCCTATCCCCTGTTCTACTATTAAGCAGCATGGTAACGTGGCCTATTTGAGTTTTGCCCTCCCGGTGGAAACTGGGATCCCTTTTTCACATTGTCTGTGAGCAGTGTGTACTGTCCCTTCGTCCAGTGTGGCTGGATGGTGGGAAGCATTTGCCTACATGAGTGTGTTTTGCAGAGAG
Organism: Thamnophis elegans; assembly: GCF_009769535.1. NCBI lineage: Eukaryota > Metazoa > Chordata > Lepidosauria > Squamata > Natricidae > Thamnophis > Thamnophis elegans. The sequence goes on along the minus strand of NC_045552.1, from coordinate 17,868,870 downwards.
GTTGTTGAAAACTCAATAAAATGTAAACTTAGGGCAGGGATGATGGAATGATGTTCAGTGCTGCGATCTCTTGTCTCCGAAACTCAGCTTGCCTACCATGCCACGACTTTGTCATTCAGCCCCCCCCCCCCCCACACACACAACAGGTGGTGAACATGTACACGCATCGAAAACATGGCCTTGAGAAGGTCGCTAAATACACGGGCTCCCTCGGTGAACATGGTTAGGGAAGTACGGAAAGCTGGTATTGGGCAGAGCGCCTCACTCTGGTTGGTACCTCACACTTCCCATCTGTCTGCACCCAGAAGAAACCAAGAGAGGACTGTCACGGTGGCAAGCTACAGCCACGAAGCTTGGCGGCTTAGATAACATGAGCAAGTAAAATTATCTGATGTGGCTGCTTTTGGAAAACTTACTTTCCCTTTCCCCAAAGTAACTAAGTTCCCATCTCTCGGTGGGTTAAGAAGTGGGGTGTTTGCTGGAAAAAATATATATATCCTTACCAGTGGAGGCCAAGCTTCAACCAAGCTATACAGTACCAATGTGATAACGAACTGGTCAAAGATTTGGACTAAAAGCTGCCTCTTTCCTTATTGCTGCTGTGACCTCCACTGCACAGTTCTTTTTATTCCTTTCTTTGTCATTAAATCCTAAAAAAATCTACGGGAGCTTCTTTTCTCATCTATTTCCTGATTCTTTTCATGGTGTAGCCTTCTTTCCTTGAGTGAATGTGGAAAAGGTGTACGGCAAAGACACATGTCTTAACCAAATATTTTGGGAGGAATTGTATGTCAGGTGAGAGACGCTCCTCTTTAGGAAAATCAGCCCTTAACACAGAGGTCTTCAAACGTGGCAACTTTAAGACTTGTGAATTTCAACTCCCAGCATTTGGGGAGTTAAAGTCCACAAGTCTTAAAGTTGCCAAGTTTGGGGACCCCTGCCATAACAGCTTATGTTATTAAGGATTTTTCTAGAACAGAGAATGGCATCAGTACTGCTGTCCACACAACTCGGAATGCAGTGGCGATGGGGCAAGTGAAATCATTCCTGCCTTCCGTGGCTTCGGTTGGAACTGAAAGCAAATCAGGATAGTGTTGGGCTCACATCCACTGAACCGTAATGGACTTAAGAAATCACAGCAGGGTTTTTTTTTCCACCAAATAGCTTGGTCAACAAACCATAGTCATCACGATGTGTCTGTTAGAAATCTGAGAGTGTCACTGAAGTCGCCATCCCCATCAGTAATGTCCATAACAAACGATGATTGTGCAAATGAGTTGTACACCAGGATGTCTGGTGTAAATTATACGAGTGACATCATTTGTACAATCACCCTATACCTGCCTATATAGTTCCACGAAACATCTTTTTTTGGTCTCTTCCTGCTTGTTAATTCTGGCCAAAGAATACCCTGCAGCATACATTTAGTGGTAGTCTTTCTGACCCAAGGAAGTCACTGTGGACCAGGACTTGTTTGTTTTTTTAAACTTGGCAACTTTAAGATACATGCATTTCAACTTCTAGAATTGCCTAGCAATTCTGAGAGTTGAAGTCCATGCATCATAAAGTTGGCAAGTTTGAACAACACTCCCATTACAGTGTTTTTGAGTCCTTTAATTCCCATTTATTACTTCTAATTCTTTTGTTTATCTGGAAGAGGAGGAATCCATTCGCACCTTAGGAAACGTGGGTGTTTTTTTTTAAACTAGGCAACTTTAAGATATATGAATTTCAACTTCTAGAATTCCTTAGCAATTCTCAGAGTTGAAGTCCAAGCATCATAATGTTGGCATGTTTGAACAACACTGCCCTAGATTATCTCCCCATTTGGTTACTCCTAATTTTTTTGTTAATCTGGAAAAGGAGGAATCTATTCACTCCTTGGGAAACCTGGGTTGTTATTTTCTTCCCAAATACCTGCAGTCATACTGGCTAATTCAATCCACTTTGCATCAGCAAAGCACTTTCTTCAGCCTACAAGGGGTAGGAATAAGAAAGCTATGGTTTCCAGCTGTTGATGTAATTCCCATGATTCCCCCCCCCTCCCATAATGGTTGTGCTGGTTTAATCTGTGCTGGGAATTGGAATTCAGCAATCATTAGAAGGCTACCGGTAGCTTCTCCCCATCCCTTGTAGAGAATGAGATGCTAGAGTGGATTGATCTTTTTCTGATCTAGAAAAATGCTGGGGGTGGAACGTTATAAAAGCCAACTGTCATTGAGCATGGAACAAAACTATTGGGCTCCTTTCCTGTTCAGTGGTTTTTTAGATGTATGAGATATTCCAAGAAACAAGAAGAATGAATTTTGTATGTCCAACTAGGTACTTCAGAACTAACTTACTTTTCTATATTTTGAAGAGAAGTGTTTTTACGTAACAGGTTGCAGAGAGAAGGACCAGGGTGCACAAGCCCCCACTTACACCTGCCTTGCAGGAACAAGTCTTGATAGCTTGAAATTCCTTCTCTTTGTCAAACGCTTCCCCTTGATTTGGGTTACGCCCACGTTAAAAAAATGTGTAAATCCGCCATCGGGGACTTACTGTAGCCATATTCACAAAGTGGGTACCACAGTAAAAGTGTTAGTTCACAGAACAGCTACCAGAACAAGAATAGTCACAAACAGTTAAGGAGACATTTACAGAAATAGAGTGGCATATTGCAAAACACTGGCCTCTTCATTGTGTTTCCACAATGCCTATAGGCTCCCCACAGTTTTCACTACAAGACTTTTTTTATGTTCCAGGGGCATTGCTGCCAATAAAAAGGATGCTAAAGTCCGGTTATTTTTGCTTTGCAGCCTGCTTGCTTCCTTTTTATTATCTTTATTTAAAAGAAACTTTAACTAGATGGAGGAAGGTCACCTCACACTTTGTTCTAGTGAAAATGATCAACATTTGTTCCACGGTGCAGCTTCTAAAGCATCGAGTTCTGTTTATTTTAATTGGTCGCTCCTTGGCAGAAAGAGTCGCCTAAACACAGTTCCATAACATTAGAATGCTTCATTCTCCGTATTCCAGAATGCTTCATTCATTCTATTTGTGAAACAAAAAGAATGTTCTATGGGATTGAGAGTAGAAAATTCTGAAAGAGGAATGGATATGGTTAGATTTGGGCATGCATCCCATTACTGAGTATGGGAGAGAACTACTTTTTCTTTTTGGCTAATGACTACTTTTTGAAAAAAGCCAACAAAGCTATTTTTATAATTAGTAGTGAAATTGCTCCGGTGTATAATAGCTATAAAGAAAAGTCTTCTTTGGGTTGCTGGTAAAATGGTTGCTTTATATAACTTTTCAGGCATTCAAAGTACGGTTTTTTTCCACGCCAAAACACTGTCTTTGCAACAAGCCTTAGTCTTCTGTTGTTGTGTTGTTATTATCCAGAGTGGCATGTTTCTGTTCTTCTGGTTCCTGGAAGAGAAAGGATTAAGCAATTAAACATTACTTTGTTCTAGTTTTGGTGTCTTTCTATTTTTGAGACAGTTTGAGTCTGGTGCTTATCTACTGTGCCTTTTATAAAGACATCATCAGTGCTTTGATATATGTTAGCTAATGTGCAATCTTACAATTTGGCATAAATGAACCTTAAAGTTTATTTTTTACTTATTCCCTATTGAAGAGCCATGGTGGCGCAGTAGTTAAAATGCAGTACTGCAGACTACTGCTGCCTGTAGTTCGGCAGTTCAAATCTCACCAGTTCAAGGTTGACTCAGCCTTCCATCCTTCCAAGGTGGGTAAAATGAGGACCCAGATTGTTGGGGGCAATAGGCTGACTCTGTAAACCACTTAGAGAGTGCTGTCAAAGCACTATGAAGCGGTATATGCTATTGCTATTTCTAGTTGTCCATTTAAAAGCTGCATCTGTGCTATATAAAAATAGGGAATTTAATTGTTGATTGTATTCCTTGCCCAAGAGGAGCTTATGCCAGTCACCACTGCTAAAGTCTTACAAACTACACAGTTTCCTGCTTATGAAAGCTAAGTTTTCCTTTTATTGGCTTTTTAAAGTTTCTAAATGTATCATTTAGAAATAAAGAATTGAGTATTGGGCGCCTCTAGTTGAGACGTGTGAATTTGAATGTGATTGTACATTAAAAGCATAGTATAAGTTAGCTCTTGTACCTTGCATTACTTTCTTTTTTTATTTTAAAAAAAACATACCTTCATTTCCTATCAATTAGATTATCAGGAATAACCAAACATGATTCAAAGGGGCTAAAAGTTATACGGTATGAAGCTCCTCTTTGTGTACTACTTGCTTGCTTGAGTCGGTACTTTGAAGTAGTTTCCAGGCTATGATTAAAGTTCTGTATGTTTATAGAACACCACTTCCTACAGCCTAATTTTATCATGTGTTTACACATGCATGTACAGAGAATGTATGCATAAATCTATAAATAGTTTAATGGACGTTGGTGATAGGATAGGAGGAACTTGACATTTAATAGTTCACATGGGGAGAATGCAAAATTAGCAGATTCAGTTCTCCCAGCAGTGGACTGTGAGTGCATAGATACTAAGAACATTAATTCGAATCTAGGTTTGATGGGGGGGGGGGAGGAGAGAGATTTTTAGAAGTAGGAAAAAGCAAACTAGGGTTAAGACATTTACCAAACAAATTGCACTTGTTTGGCAAGCTGTAGATCAGAGTCCAAAGTTATTAATTCTTGCATAAGACATAGATCATACTGCACTAACCCACAAGTGAGGGATATAAACCACGGTGACTAAATTCATTTAACCCAAAACTAACCCAAGAGAAAACAAGACACATCATGCTTTGGCACAGTGTGTGAGCCCAGCTGCTTTATACGTTGCAATGTACTTTATGCACTTTTGCTGCTGCAGTTTAAAAGAAAAAAATCAGGGGGGGGGAGGCTTGTATGTCCCGAGCAAAAGTAGGCAGCCACAGTAGCAATGATGCCTGATAGATGCCTGTGTTGCTGGCTAAGAGGATAATTTGTACATAGGCTTTTTAAAATTTTCTAATTGCTATACGGTTAATGACATTTTAGTCTGTGTGTGTTATGTTTGTGTGCTTGCTTCATAATATTTTCATTTTTGTTCATTATGCTATTTTAAATTCTCTAAGTTGCTCTGTTTTTTGTTAAGTGCTCTGTTGAGCACTCTCTCTCTTTTTGCCCCAAACTTAAATAATACTGGAATACCTGCCAGTGTTTTCCTGGAGTTCATGTGATTAAGTTGGTGCAGCTCAGAACCAACCTCTCCATACAAGGGGGCAGAATTGTAATAATCAGGATACATATTCTATTGTTCTGACAGCTCTGCTGATTGAAGGATAAGCCTATTAAGGATTATTTACTTGTTCAACCTGATATCCAGTTTACAGAGCAGTCCCTCCTTCAGCATTATTCACAAACAGGATTCCAGCGATGAGATTATGATGTGAGATTAGGGTAGATCAGATTTTGAGAATCAAAACGTAAGAAGGCCTATATAAATCCTGGCACGCAATGATAGTCTCAAACTTGGATGCTCTAAAAAGAGATGATGGGACAAATTTATGGAAAAGACTATTTTATGTACATGTGAGGATGGTTAACAATATATAAATTCATTTTTGATATTGTGCACTGACTTCTCAGACAGAGTAAGGTAAAGGTTCTCCTCACTAGTCATTCCCAACTCTAGGGGGCGGTGCTCAGCACCATTTCAAAGCCAAAGAGCCAGTGCTGTCCAAAGACATCTCCGTGGTCATGTGGCTGGCATGCTTAAACACCAAATGTGCACTGAACACTGTTACATTCCCACCAAAGGTGGTTTCTATTTTTCTACTTGCATTTTTACATGCTTTCGAACTGCTAGGTTGGCAGAAGCTGGGACAGGTAATGGGAGCTGACTTCGTTACGTGGTGCTAGGGATTCGAACGGCCAAACTGCCAACTTTGCTGATCGACAAGCTCAGCGTCTCAGCCACTGAGCCATCGTGTCCCTTTAGAGTAATATTCCACACACAAATAATCATTTAGAAAAAACAATACTGCCATCTAAAAAAATTGCTTCTGTGTCCATTCAACCTGCTGCTAAAAGTCTGATCAGGTGTGTATGCATCAAACCAGCATTGCTTATTTTTGAGCCAAGTCAAACTTAACAAAGTACTCAATTGAAAGTTTTCGATTTCCATTTTATTTCAGAAATAAAGGGTTTGTTTTTTTCTGGCTGCTATTGACAAAATCAGATTTGCAGAACTCATAGCAAAATATATTTAGTCTCCACCTTCCACTTTCCTGAAATTCTTCTCTACTTTATACAAATTTTCCTGTTTACTCCTGACCATTTTCCCATCGTAATCTGCAATTTTTTTTAAAAAAAAGTATACATCCATTTATATTTAACACAGTTCTCAAAATTTTTCATATGAGTCGATATTCTCCAAGACATATTATGACCAGGATGACTACAAGGAAGAACGTCAAGATGGAGGCCACAACCAAAGGCTCAAAACCACATGAAAGCATGGCAAAAAAAGCAGAATTTTGAGTCAATAGTTATTATTATTTGTTAAATTTATTTGCCACCCCCGTATCTCCCAATGGGGTTACCCTAAGTGGCTTACAATAATAAAAAGGAAGAAAAATGAAAGGAGTGTAAACAGAAGTAGAATAAACTCATCTATCTATATCTATCATCTATCTATATCTATATACACATACACACACATACATACATACATATATATATATACATATATATATATACACATATATACATATATATATACATATATATATATAACTATATGTATAGAACTATATATATATATGTATATAACTATAACTATATATATATAAACTATATATATAACTATAACTATAACAACTATATATAACTATATATAACCATATATAACTATAACTAACTAACTAACTAACTAACTAACTAACTAACTATATATATATATATATATATATATATATATATATATATATATATATATATATATATAAATAAATAAATAAATAAATGGCTGTATCTGTTTGTGTGTATGTGTGTTCCAGCATAACTCTGGAATGTCTCAAACAATTTCAACCAATTCTGTGGGGGCGGGGAGACACTCCTAACACCCCTCAGGGTGTGTGTTCTATTAAGATACAGCCTGTTAAAATGATTTCTACTGTACTGCCATAAAATGACTTCTACTGTACAGCACAGTGGAGTTACCATGGTAACAGCTTCGCAATATTTCACGGGGGCTCCCTCTGGTAAGGGGTGAAATCCAACATTAGAAATTACGTTTGATCTGGACGTTTTCCTTCTATAAAGGAAAATACCTGGGCAACATCAGGAACACGAGAAAACTACATCAATACGATAACCAAAAGGTGAACAGTGAAAAAGCAGAGAGCAAAGGGGGAAAGGGGAGTCCGCCACCAATCTTTGCAGCCATATCCAGTGCAGAGCTCCCCCATTTGGTCAGGCCTTCAAATTCTTGATTTTTCTGACCATCTTTCCCATAGACTTTTCTTAGCCCTCCTACCCCTGAGTCCATTGACCCAGCCTTGCCTCCACCATTCCCAATACCTATGCATTAAGGAAAAAGGAAAAAGGGACCAGTTTAAAGACACAGGTGAGTTTTCACCTAGGAAAAAAAGACTCTTCCAAGCAACCAAAGCAATGCCCAGGGTCTCTTCAACCCACCCTGGCAGGGTCTCTTCAACCCAGCTGGCTAGGGAATTCTGGGCATTGAAGTGTACCCTGCTTAAAGTTCCTGAGGTTGAGAAACACTGCCTTACGCAATACAGATAGTCCTCTTACGACTTACGAACACAATGCAGAGCAAAATTTCTGTTGTTGAGTGAAACATTTGTTAAGTTAGTTTTGCCCCATTTTTACAATTACGACCTTTCTTACCACATTCGTTAAGTGATTCACTGCAGTGGACACGGTTGTTAAATGAATCTTACTTCCCCTTTTACTTTGTCAGAAAGTCACAAAAGGAGTTCATGTAACCCCCCAAGACACTGTCAGAAGTATGAACCAGTTGCCAAGCATCTGAATTTTGATCACATGATCATGGGGCTGCTACAGAGGTCGTAAGTGTGAAAAGCAGCCATAAGTCACTTTTCTCAGTGTCGTCGTAACTTTGAATGGGCACTAAATGAAATGTAAGTCAAGGACTTATCTGTACCACTGAGAACTAGGTATCTATGGGGATTCTCAGTCATCCAGGTCATGGTTGTCCCAACTATGCTTTTTTTCAAAAGGCAACTGGACAATAAAGTCTGTCTGTCTGTCTGTCTGTTTCTCTCTATCTTACCTACCTTGTCTGCCTGTCTACTAACCTACCAACCTAACCTACCAACCCTGTCTGTCTGTCTGTCCATCCATCCATCCATCTATCCTACCTTGTCTGTCTGTCTACCAACCAACCTTCTCTCTTTCTCTCTCTAGCTCTATCTATCTATCTATCTATCTATCTATCTATCCATCCATCCATCCATCCATCCACCTACCTACCTACCTATTTTGTCTGTCTACCAACCTACCTTATCTATCTGTCTGTCTGTCTGTCTGCCAGCCAGCCTGCCTACCTATGTATCTAGATCATTCATCCATCCATCTATCACCTATCTACCTACATATATCTCTTTATCTCTATCTGTCTCTATCTATCCGTCTATCCACCTATCCATCTACTTTTGTTTCTTTGTTCAGAATTTCAGAACAGAACTGAAGAAGCTTCTGGGATGAGAAGCGAAACGTCTTCACGCAAAAAAACAAACTCCACCCGCCTTTTGGAGATGGAGGGGAAAAAAGCACCTCTGAGACGCAGATTTAGGCCACGCCTCCCCGCAATCCCGGACACCCAGCTCAAAGGCCTCGCCGCCCCGCCCCGCCGTTGTCCGGAAGCGGAGTGCCCGTCTCCAGGAAGTGATGTCATTCAGGGCCAACTCCTCCTCCCCCCTCCCGGTGATGGAGGAAGAGAAGGCCGCGGAGGGGAAGATGAAGCAGTTCCACGGCGCTGTCGCGGTCGGCGGGTCCCTTGGGGCGGCGCTGGATCCGGAACGCAGCCGCTTCCCCTACTGCGTCGTCTGGACGCCTATCCCCGTCCTCACGTGAGTCGGGTGCCGGGGTTGGGGGGCAGCGTAGAGCTGGAGGGGGGGTGTCCCCGGGGGGGGGGGAGAGCCAGGGTTGGGGACGATGGGTCGGGGAGTCCACCGTTCCTGCTGCTTTTGCAGGAGACCCCGGCGCGGTCTTTCTTGCGCCCACCCAACCGCTTCGTAAACAAGGTTGTGGGGTGGAGGTGGGGGAATCTCTAATGGTGGTGGTGGTTGTTTGTTTATTGATTGTGTGGTTGTGCAAGCCCATGCTCTTTGGGTTGTTGGTGCTTCGGTTGTAGCGTCAGCATTTCTGCAGTGTGGTTTGCTCTCCCAGTTTGTTTCAAATTTAGAATAGAATAGAATAGAAAAATAGAATGTAGAATAGAAGAATAGAGAATAGAATAGAAGAATAGAATAGAGAATAGAAGAATATAGAATAGAATATAGAGGAATAGAATATAAAAGAATATAGAATAAAATAGAAGAATAGAATAGAGAATATAGAATAGAAGAATATAGAATAGAATATAGAATAGAAGAATAGAATATGAATTAGAATAGAGTAGAAGAATAGAATGGAATAGAAAATGGAATATAATTCTTTATATATTAATTATTGAACGTTTCATAACCAGGCTGGGTAACATCATTATCAAGATTTTCTTGCCCTATTCCTCTTTAGCTTATTTACAGGTACAGTCCTCGACTTACAACACTTTGTTTAGGGACTGTTAGGAGTTACAACAGCACTGAAAAAAGTGACTTATGACTGCTTTTCACACTTACCACCATTGTGGCATCCCCATGGTCACGTGATCAAAATTCAAAAACACTAGGCAACTGATTCGTCTTGATGGCCATGGCAGTGTCCTGGGGTCACCTTTGGCGACCTTCTGATAAGCAAAATTAATGGAGAAGCCAGGTTCACTTAACAAGCGTATGACTATCTTAACAACTGTGGCAAAAAAGATCATAAAACTCACTTAACAAATTGTTTCACTCAGGAACAGAAATTTTGGGCTCAATTGTGATCGTAAGTCGAGGATCTGCCTGTAAATGTCTTGGGTGTCATGACCATTTCTATCTGCTCAGGTACTTGGACTTTAGCATGGTGGTGGCGAGCTCCAGCATAGACCTGATTTTGTTTTCTTCCATCCAATTCTTCTCGTATGTGTGTGTGTGCGCGTGCGCGCGCACACACACACACACACACACTCTATACATACTTGGGGCTAATTGACCGAGGAATTCAATTCAGATTTGGAAAATTGTACAAAGTCTTGAGGGCTCCCTCTCTCAGAGCCACGATTTTGATCAAAATTAAACTTGGCATTGCTGCTGCTGTTGCTGTAAAAATGAGATATGAATATTAGTCTCTGACACTGCATCTAAGGCAGCAGGAATTGGGGCACACATTTAATTGTATCCTAGGAATATTCTTATCTGTGTTTTTATATATTTATACAGGCTCTATATACATGGGAGCAGGTTTTGCAAGGAAGTTGAGATATAGTTTTGCAGATATCATGTTTCCCCCAAAATAAGACAGGGTCTTATTTTCTTTTGACCCCTGAAATAAACACTTGGCCTTATTTTCGGGGAGGTCTTATTATTTTTGAGGTGCATGAGGTGGCGAGCGTGGTCACCTCATGGCTGCTGCTGTATTGCAATATTTTTGGGGAGGGCTTGTTTTGGGGGAGGGCTGATTTTAGCGCATGTGCTCAAAAGCCCGATTGGGCTTATTATCCGGGGATAATTATTTGGGGGGAAACAGAGTAGAAGGGTACATTCTTGGTTAAGAGCAAACATATTTAACTTCTTTTATATTTTTGTCTGTTTTTGGTTCTATCCAGTGTGACTGTGCACGACCAGTTCTACAGATTCCTGAGAACAGTGTTTCTTCAATGTGAGGAAAGAAATGACTCTTTTGGTGCTTTCCTTCTTTCTACAGATGGCTCTTCCCGATCATTGGCCACATGGGCATTTGCACTTCTTCAGGAGTCATCCGGGATTTTGCAGGGCCTTACTATGTCTCTGTAAGTAGAAGTTTATTCCTCTACAATAGAGTTCTCCAACCTTGGCAACTTTAAGAGTTGTGGCCTTCCAACTCTCAGAATTCCCTAGCTGGCACTTCACAGGTCTTCAAGCTGCCGAGGTTGAGAAACACTGTTCTGGATGATAAATAACAAAGATTTAAACTCAGCCATTTTCAGCTTAGTATCTCTGGATGTATGGGAGTACAACTCTTCAACATTCTCACCTGATAGTTTTGGAGGGCACCCAAAAGGGAGGAGCCTTAAGTCCTCACCCAGAAAAAGTGGGAGAAGTTAATTGTGTCTTGTTTCTCAGCATGAAGACAAATTGGATTTGGAAATTTTGTTTGAGTTTTGGCACTGCATGTTATATAAGCTTAACTCTTGCAGTTGATAAACTATGGTTTATGATTCCACCAAGGATAATTTATTCAGTAAACTATGGTTAAACAGTAGTTTAGTGTGATGTACTTCTTCTTGTGCCATATTCGTCATCGGATGTTGGCGATCCTATTTTTATCAACAGTTGCACGAAAAAGCGCTGTTGAGTTTTGTCCAAACCAGTCCCTTAGATTTTGAAGCCATGATCTTCTTCTTCTTCTGCTTGGACCTCATTTGCCTTCAATCTTTCCCGGAGGATTAAGTGAAAGATGCCGTATTTTTCCAGATGTCACATCACATGTGATATACACGGTCAGTGTAAACTCAATACAGCAGCTAATTTTGGAGGACATAAGCAGAACAAATAATGTTATTAACAAGTATTGCTGGTTTGGTAACTGAAATGTGCTTTTTCCTTTTGTTCCCTATCCTCTTTAGGAAGACAACATGGCTTTTGGAAAGCCTGTGAAGTAAGTGTTATTTCCCCCTCCACATTTTAATTTGCAAATGTATTTTTGTGGCTGAAACAGAACAATAGATGCCATATTCCAGTTAAGAAGACAAAAACATCAGGTTACAATTGGCCGTTGGAGCGTGCCAACAATAAGGCAACACAACATTAAATTTGTAATCACTATCATCTGAACTTTTGATCTAATCAAGCTTTCGACTGTTAATGTGTGAGCTGAAGTTAATTCATGATCTCAAGTATCTCTTCTGTCCATCCAAATGTTGGTTTTTCTCTTATATTAGCCTTGCCTGCCTCTCTGCTTGCACCTGACACCTCTTTTTTTATTAAATATTTTTCAGTGTTTTATATCATATGTTCCATTTCTGTGTGTTAGCACCTCTTTTTGGGGGGCACCAAAACAATGCATATTTTAAAGTTCCATAAACTGGGACAAAAGAAAGGAAAACTAAGATTAACATTCCGTGTATGTATACTCAGAAATAAATTTTGACTTTGATCATGCTTCTAGGGAACTTAATAGTTCTAATAGGGAATGATTAAAAAACATCTTTTAAGGGGTCGCCATGACCAACCACACTCAGTTATTTGAAATGGTAAAAGCAGTTGAAGGATACTCTTTTGAGACAACCAATATAAATATCATAGTGTTGGTTCTTCTTTATACAACCATTTCATGTTTAGTTTATTCAGTGCATGCCTGACCTCCTCCTAAATTGTAATTTACTAGTTTAAGTTTTTGTCAGTTGCTGTCTTAAGAAATGTGAGTCTTTTATGTTGTAGTGCTTTATTTTTCATTTTCAGTCTCTTTGGGTATTGCTACCCTGTTTTCCTGAAAATAAGACCTCCCCAGATAATAAGCCCAATAGGGCTTTTGAGCGCATGCATTAAAATAAGCCCTCCCCTAAAATATTTAAATGCATGTGCAGTCGGTCCCCATCATTTCCTGGGGAAATAAGGGGGAAACATGCTCCACGCACTCTGCATACACCTGCCATCCACGTGGAACGGCCTTGCCCCCTAGCTACTATGCCCCCTTCTCTTAGTGGCGGCCACAAAAAGAGAGGCAGGCCGAACGCCGCTAGGGCTGGCAAGAGTATGTCAGAAACAGAGAACTTCTGGTCCACAGGCCAAGGTTAAGGGGCCTCCTGCACCTCAAAAATAATAAGACCCCCGAAAATAAGGCCAAGCGCTTATTTCGGGGGTCAATAGAAAATAAGACTCTGTTTTATTTTCGGGGAAACAAAGTAAAGGGGGAAAAAGTAATATATGATACAGCGAAGATAATGCAGCAAAACAAAAAATACATATACTGCGTAGAGCTATATACTGGTAGGCTTTGGCGGGGGCGTGTGTGAATGTAGTGCAAGATGGGTGATAATACAATTATAGGCACAAAGAACAGCAAGGGACAAGGGAAATACTATTTTACCTACCGTATTTTTCGGAGTATAAGACACAACTTTTTCCCTCAAAAAAGAGGCTGAAAATCTGGGTGCGTCTTATACACCGAATACAGCATATTTTGCCTCCCGAAACCCTGCCCCCTTCACCAAAATGGCCGTGCATAGTGTTTAGGAGGCTTCCAGAGTGCTCCTGGGGGCTGGGAAGGGCAGAAATGAGTGAAAAATGGGCCGCTTTTTGCTCATTTTTTCCCCCCTCAAGCCCCCAGGAGCACTCTATAAGCTGGCTAAAGGCTATGCATGCCATTTTTTTTGACAAAAAACAGGTCCGTTTTCACAAAAAAGGGGCCATTTTTGGGAGGTCTGCAGAGTGCAAAAACTTTTTTTTTTAATTTGCCTCTTCAAAATCTTGGTGTGTCTTATACTCCAGTGCGTCTTATACTCCGAAAAATACAGTAGGTCTCCTGTTGATGGATTTTGATTAAGGTAATTACTCAAGTTATCCTTAATTCAGTGAAAACTCTGCACCCACCTTCTGAGATTTCATGAGCCTTGAACCATGCAGCTTCAAGCTTCATTTGCTGCTCTTAAGGACTAGAAATACATACACAGTAATATTTCAGCAGATGTTCAATTAGATCCTTAATGATACCTTCAACAGCCATGAAAGTATGCAATGAACTAAGAACTACAACCACAATTGAGCTCAAAATTTATGTTGCTAAATGAATTTTGCTCCATTTTATGACCTTTCTTGCCATAGTCATTAAGTGAATCGCTGCAGCTGTTCAATGAGTAACATGGTGGCTAAGTGAATCCGACTTCCCCATTGACTTGGCTTGTCAGGAGAAGGTGATCACGTGACTTGGACACGGCAGTTGTCATCCGTACATGGCAGTTGCCAAGTGTCCAAACTTCGATCCCATGACCATGGGGATGCTGCATCAGTCGTAACTCTGAAAACTCCCTTTTTTCAGTGCTGTTGTAACTTTGAATGGTCACTAAGCAAGTGGTTGTAAGCTGAGGACTATCTGTATTTGGAATTGTATTATTTTAATACTTTAGTACAGGGGTGTCCAACCTTGACAACTTTTAAGACCTGTGGACTTCAACTCCCAGAATTCCTCAGCCGGCTGAGGAATTCTGGGAGTTGAAGTCTTCAGGTCTTAAAAGTTGCCAAGGTTGGACACCGCTGCTTTAATAATTTTTCACAAGGTGAGGTGTTCCATTTGATGAAAGTGGGGAAATAATTTTATACAATGCAATAGCAGAGTTGGAAGAGACCTTGGAGGTCTTCTAGTCCAACCCCCTGTCTAGGCAGGGAACCCTATGCTGTTTCAGACAAATGGCTATCCAACATCTTCTTAAAGACTTCCAGTGTTGGGGCATCCACAACTTCTGGAGGCAAGTTGTTCCACTGATTAATTGTTCTAACTGTCAGTGGAACAACTTGTTACCAAAGCAGGGGTGTCCAACCTTGGCAACTTTTAAGACCTGTGGACTTCAACTTCCATTTTGATTTTCCCTCCTCCCTTTTGTCAGATACTGGAAGCTGGATCCCAACAAAGTCTATTCCTGTGGTCCCAATGCTTGGGATACAGCAGTACACGATGCCTCTGAGGAATATAAGCACCGAATGGTGAGTAAGGTGCAGCTTTCAGTTTAAGCTTGAGGATTTCTTCTCTATCTCTACTTCTGCTGATCACCAGCTGCCAGCAGTTTGGGTCTCACCAGGCTCAAGGTTGTCTCAGCTTTCCGTCCTTCCGAGGTGGGTAAAATGAGGACCCAGATTGTTGGGGGGCAATAGGCTGACTCTGTAAACCCCTTAGAGAGGGCTGTACAGCACCGTGAAAGTCTAAGGGCTATTGCCATCTCAGTACTGATTATGTCTAGAGAAGATATTTGAAGTAGAAATATCTTCAATTGTACATTTTTTTCCCTCTCTCTTGTAGCATAACCTCTGTTGTGACAATTGCCATTCTCATGTAGCTCTAGCCTTAAATCTCATGCGATACGACAACAGTACATCCTGGAATATGATCAAACTTTGTTTTCTCTCCTTGCTTTATGGGAAGTATGTCAGGTGAGTAGAAAACTCCGTGGCTTTTGTGACTCGGAGTAAAAGAGAGAGAGCATTCTGATCAAGCGCTTGATTCTCCTTTATGTAATATGTAGATAATTTTACCTCCCTTGTACCTAGATGCTTTAAATCGGGGGTGTCAAACTCACGGCGTCACAGGTTGGACACCTGGCTTGATATGTCCATTTCCTTTCCTCTGTTTTGCTTATTCTCATCAACCCTCCTTCTCTCTCTGATCCTCCGTGGCTGCACTTCAGTGGGTTGTGGGCTCCCCTCCCCATTTTTGTTTCTGAAATTGCTCTTCTTTCTTTTTACAGCATAGGAGGCTTTGTGAAGACTTGGCTTCCCTTCTTCCTCCTTTTGGGGATTATCCTGATAGTCATCTTGACTCTTCACTTGCGGTGATGGATGACATTGGTGTGTCCGTCTGTCCGCCCACCCAACCCATCCTCCCCTTGTCCCCTTTGAAGTCAAGTGTTGGAATCCCTGGCTTTTCAGCCCAAGGAAGAGATGGAGAGCTGCATGGTGTGGAAGCCCTCCCCACAAAAAAAGAAAAAAAAAAGAACTCCATTTGTATTTCGTAATAACAACTCTGCTGTTATCCCCTGGGATTCTTTGTTTGGATGAGGATGGTTTCTTTCCACCTACTTGACTTGGAACATTTTGGGATTGGGAAAGGAGGGAGACTCTTCAATTGTGCTTCTCACCAAAACTCCTTTTTTGACCAAAAGGTTCCCACGTGGAAATCCCAAATTGGGTTTGGGTCGAAAGGAGAATGAAGGGAGGAGGGTGTCATTAACCTTGGATGAGGTGTCTAAGGAGGGGGCAACTTTCTCTGACCTGTCCCAGAGGGTGATCCGTGGGCGCTAAATGGAAGGTGGCCCTTCTGCGGTCACCACCCTGGGATGGGGTAATATTTGCTTGCACTGAATGATGGGATTTCCAGTGATTAATGGTGGCCTCAAAATGCAAGAACGGTCTATGCAGAGCTTTGTGTGAGGGGAGGTTAATTTTAAGTTTCTTCTGGTGCAGGCGGGTGTTTAACTAAGGGTGGATCTAGTTTTCCTCTTGCCCACTGCGCAGAGAGTCTGTCTCTTTGTATGTGTCTTAAGTCTAGTCTCATAGGAACCAGCATTCGAAAGGCAGTTGATCTCAAGGGATCTTCGTTACCTTCTTGTCAGCTTAAAACTGCCCCTTGTCACAGACCCGCTGAAGAATGTAAGCTGCTCTCTTTGAGGAGCTGTTCTGGAGAATTCTGGTAAGACTTCCTCATTCCCTTATTATAGAATTATATAATAGAATTATTTCCAAAGCCTTTGCTTTACCGGGGTTCTTCATACATTATACTGTGCCTTGGAAGTCACTGGAAACGTAACCCGCAGCCATTAAAATGCTTCATCACCCATAGCGAGGGGTGGATCCTAGAAGCCATACCAGCGTCATGTCTGCTGTTAGGAAACATGAATCATTCCTTTAGGGCTCAGCTTTTTTCCCTGCTGTGGCCAGGTATCAAAAGAGCAATACAGTATATCACAGAAGTGAATAAACCCCTCCACATTTTGTAAATAGAATAGAATAGAATAACAGAGTTGGAAGGGACCTTGGAGGTCTTCTAGTCCAACCCCTGCTTAGGCAGGAAACCCTACACCACTTCAGACAAATGGCTATCCCAACATCTTAAAAACCTCCAGTGTTGGAGCATTCACAACTTCTGGAGGCAAGCTGTTCCACTGATTAATTGTTCTTAAGTGTCAGGAAATTTATCCTTGGCTCTAAGTTGCTTCCTTGATTAGTTTCCACCCATTGCTTCTTGTTCTACCCTCAGGTGGTTCGGAGAATAGCTTGACTCCCTCTTCTTTGTGACAGCACTTGAGATATTGGAACATTGCTGTCATGTCTCCCTAGTCCTTCCTTATTTAAGGATATCTTTTCTTTTTTTAAAAATAGTTTTTATTATACAGTTTTTTAAAAGAAAAAAGAAACAACCTATTCTATACAACATTTCCATATTGGTATACATCCATTATATGTGCATTCCCTCTCTACTCCAATATGCCATTATCTATACATGTAATTGCAGTGTTTTTATACATACAAATCTATTTCTTGAGTTACAGTCATTCATTGTGTGTCGTTTCCATTTATACATATTTATTACTGTTTTCTAACTCCTGTTTCGTCTTCATTTAATCTTTCCTTAAGCTTTATGCCTGTCTTCTAACCATTTATAGCATTCACTCCATACCTTATAATAATCTGTTTCTCCTTTATCTTTGGCCTCTTTTGTGAGGCTCTCCATCTCTGCACAGTCTAGGACTTTCCTTATCACCTCTTCCTCTGATGGAGCAAAATTATTCTTCCATTTTTGTGCATACATAATTCTGGCTCCTGTTATGATATGTAAACATGGTAATATTGACAGGGAAATTTGGGGAAAAAAACCTCACAATATCTAATTTTACATATCTTAAGGATATCTTTTCATGTGACAGCACTGAAGAAATGACACTTGGCTACAATATAAAGTAGTGAGTATACAGCTTGTATAACAATGTAAATGTGCTGTCCTCCTCAAAATAACGCAACACACAGCCATTAATGTCTAAACTGCTGGCAACAAAAGTGAGTACATCCCTAAGAGATCGTGTTCAAATGAGGCACAAATAGCCGTTTTCCCTCCCTGGTGTCACATGACTCATTAGTGTTATACAAGTTGTATACTCACTTTACATTGTAGCCAAGTGTCCTTTCTTCAGTGTTGTCACATGAAAAGATAGACGTAAATATTTACAAAATGTGGGGGGGGTGTACTTGCTTCTGTGATATACTGTAGCTGCTCAGATGAATTTTAACTTAATTTGGGCTTATGGCCTTCCTTGCCTTTTGTGTGGGGAAAAAAGGGGGCACCCTCTTCTTTTTAACCGAAGGTGACCTAAAACGAAACAAAAAACCTCCGTGCTTTCCTTTCATTTTCACCCTCGTTGTTCCCTTTCTAGCCTTCGTCCTTTTGTTCCTCCTGCGGTGCCAAAGATGCGTGCTGCGTACAAGAGAGGCACCTGTGGCTTAACAGGTCTTGGGGGTCTTGCTTGCATTCAGCCATTTCAAGCATGAATAATGGCAGCTGTAGAAAACTGATCCATAAGCTCTAGGGCTGATTAGAGATCAAAGGTCTGACATCAAAGTGACACCGTGCGGTGTTCCATCAAGCTATTTCCTGGGCTATTTCGCTTACGTCCCAGTAGGGATTCTAGTTCTTATGGAAATAATAGACTGAATTAATAACGCACACATTACTCAACTTTTTTTCCTCTTTTTATTGTCTCCTCCACTCTCATAATGACTTGCCAAAAAAAAAAAAAAAAGCTCCAGGAAGCCTAAGCTTTTCCCAAACCTGGAACTTAAAGCCAACTGTCTTTCTATCATAGCGCTTGATCTAAGCTCATCTTTTCAATCAAAACAAAGTGCTTTTCTGACATAATATGGCTGTACAAGCATTACCAAAATGTGAATCTTGCTGGAGGAGCCAAAAAGAAAAAAAACCACAGAGGGGTGACTGTGGTGGTGGTGGTGGTTGTTTTCTCTTGTTCTGAACATCCCTTCTTCCCCCTCCCCTTCCAATATTTTGGTCCTTACACAATTTTTTTTTAAAAGCCTACATTTGTGAAGCGGCCAATGAATGATCAATAGGGCAGCTCAAAGGAGGAAGAAGAGTGAGGGGAGAGACTTAAAGCTACGGAAGAACTAAAACTGCCGATTCTGTTGGACTTGCCATTTTGCTCACTTGACGGGAAGAGATTTCCTTGCAGTCCTAGCCAGTAGAACTATGATTGGAAGCAGTTTCTCTGTCACAAATTGCTACCACTTCTAAAATAGGTTCTTAGGTTCCCTCTGACAACTGAGCCACACCCTTTATGGGAAAGCTGCTTAGGGATGGTTTTACCCTACATTATATTTGCAAACCTGCTTTAGTGGGGTTCCAGAGATTAGGGGAAGCAAAAAATAAGTTTGCAGGACCTTGGGGGAAAGAAATATGGCTTAAGCAAGGCAGGCAGGTAGCGGAGTACACATGTTGTAGTCATATTGCAGTTTCTAGCCTTCGCACAATCGTATTTCAAATATTTTAGCCAAACCTTCGTTGTGTCATCTTGTTTAACAGCCGCATGAAAACTATTCACTCTTCAAAAATCTATGTTAATGATTTTAGTTCTTACTGTGTTTTAAAAACTATGCGAAGCGCTTCTAGGCTGAAGTGACGAAGCTGCTTGGATGAGCAATGAAATTTCTTAGTCCAGTTGCCATAATTCAGTCTTCGGACACCTTTGCTTGGATGACTGAGAGTCTTCACTAACATTCTTTTGGATAGGAATTTTGGTGGTTTCAATCTTTTTTGTTGTAAAAGTTTTTTTTTTTAATTTTTCAATTTTAAAATACATACATTCCATCTTTCCTTAAGCAGTGTGTCGTCTGGGTATTTCTGTGTGACATTTTCCCATAAATTATGGGAAATATTATAATTTATTATAATTAAATATAATGTATTATAATTATAAATTATAATACATTATACAGTTAAACCTTATAAATCTCTTCCTTCTTAACATGTCTTCTAGGATATCTTCTAATATATATACAATAATAACATTGATTATAGTTATTTTCATCATGCTAACAATTATCATTTTATTCTTATCTCTGTCTTAATACATTTTCCATTCTTTTCATCATCTTTTATTTCCAATTTCCTTTTTTTGTTCTCTAACCATTGGTAAAACACCTCTCATGCCATATAATAATCAGATTGTTCTTTCTCCTTAATTGCCACTGTTAGTCTATTCATTTCTGCACATTCTAATATTTTCTTAATCACCTTCTCTTCAGTAGGAATCTCTTCATTTTTCCAGTATTGTGCAAGTACAATTCTAGCTGCGGTTAATATATGAATAATTAGATATGTATTCTCTTTATTATACATTTCAGGTAATATTGGGCGGTTTATCAGGTGGTTTAAATGTTGACTGGAGCCTGTCTGGCTGGCCATGCTTGCAGATGGTCTCCTGACTAGCTCTCGTGGAGTCAAGGGAAAAAAAGTTACTACTTGGTTGAGTAGATGTAGTAAGAACCCTGTATGTCAGGAGAGGCAGCTTATTTTCCCATGGGCCATGTGAGAAACTGGGAGTGTTGTGGAGCATGGAACCAGTAGGACCCACATATTACTGTGAAGGCGCATAAACAAACATACATACATTGGGGGAGGGGAGTCACTTTCAAAATAAAAGTGATGCAGTTCTATCGTAAGCATGGCCTATGCTTATTTTACATTTGATTTCTAACTTCCAATGAACCTCAAGTGAACCGGGCAGGGACAGCAAAGGGCTGTATGTTGACCCAGGGGCCATAAAATGCCCAGATCTGCAATATGTAGTGACATGATCTGTGAATTCTATATTAATCCTGCATTCACATCTGCCTTGAAGTGTCTTAGTTGTAGGAATCTGATCAAGTCCAAAGTACTTTCCAAAGTTTTCATTCTTTACTTTACTTTCACATCGTTTCATTGTTGTTACTGTCTTTTTTCTCTGTAAAACTCCCATCAATTTGCATCAGTTTTTTTCTTTCCTTTGCTGATGTCTACCTAAATGGTCTTTTGGTCCAGTTGCTTGATTCCTTTGTAAATACCAAGAGTCCGCTGTAATTTCATAATCCCAATGATGGTGAAAAATAAATGCATTTGTGTACTCCGGCAAGCTGCAATGGCTGTTCTTTCTTTTCCTCCAGGAAGAAGTGTTGTGTTCAGAGTGTGTGACTCAAATATATTTTATGTTAGTTATTTGTAAGTGATTAAGGCACCAGGCTAAAAACCAGGAGAGTGTGAGTTCTAGTCCTGCCTTACCCATGAAAACCAATTGGGTGACTTTGAGCCAGTCACTCTCTCAGTCCAACCAACTTCACAGGGTTGTTGTATTTGTGGGGAAAATAGGAGGCAAAAGGAGTACTAGGTATGTTTGCCACCTTGAGTTATTTATAGAAATAAAGGCAAGATAAAAATTATAAATAAATACTGAAATTGAAAGTCAGCGTATACAGTGGTTAAGATGTTAGACTGATATTGAGAAGGCCTGAGATTCAAATCCACCAACAGTTCCATGGCTGACTACTTTCTCAGTTTAATTCACCTCACAGTGTTTTTTGAGGGAAAATGGGTGGAAGGGGTACTACTGTGTTTCCCCAAAAATAAGACTGGGTCTTACATTAATTTTTTGCTCCAAAAGACACATTAGGGCTTATTTTCTGGTTAGGTCTTGTTTTCTGGGAAATATGATAGTAAAATACCTCCATCTGGTTAACGATCTTAACTGGGTCTTATTTTTGAGGTAGGGCTTATATTATGAGCATCCTGAAAAATCATGCAAGGGCTTATTTTCCCATTGGGTCTTGTTTTGAGGGGAAACAGGGTATACTGCCTTAAGTCCTGAGGAAAAGGCAGGATAGAAGAACAAGTAAATCCATTGTGGAGAAGTATTGAAAGTGCCACATAGGCTATTCTATTCTTTATGGAATTGAAAAGCATGGTAGAGAAATAGGGTGGGATCCCAATTTTTCTTTCCAAAATGGAGACTTTCGTCCTCTGGAGCATATGCAGCCAAACAAAAGACAGAATTTTGCAGATATCCAAAGTACCTTTATAAAAGTAGTCCTTGACTTTTCAAGTTGCTAAGTGAATTTTATCCCATTTTACAATCTTCCCCTTGCCACAGTTGTTAAGTGAATCACTGCAGTTGATAAGTTAGATGTTAGGTTAGTAACATGGTTGTTAAATGAATCAGGCTTCCCTGTTGACTTGTCAGAAGTCTGCACATGACCCGAGGACACTGCAACCGTCATAAATATGAATCAGTTGCCAAGCATCTGAATTTTTATCACGTGGGGATGCTGCAATGATGTTAAGTGTGAAAAACAGTCAAAGTACACTTTTCCCAGTGCTGTTGTAACTTTGAATGGTCACTAAGTGAACTGTTGTAAGTCGAGGACTCTGCTGCATCAGTCACACACACGTGTGATTTAGAGTATTTATTATTGTTTCCCAGCAATTCCCTTTACTCAGCCCCAGAACTGTCTCAACCAAATCCAGCCATAAATAGGCCAAGATTAGTCCTCAAGGCAATGGCCAATAGTCCATAAAACAATAGAAAGTCCCTCCAAGAAATAAGTCCACCAAACAAATTTAAATCCACCAGGCCAAACTGAAATACGCCCACAAGAGCTCACTCGGCAAGAGAAGTTCAGAGTCTCCAAGGCACAAAATCAAGCAGGAAACACGAGGAACAAACACACAGCCAAAACCCCAAACACATTCCCAGCAATGCCTCCCTTCATCTGCCACGATAAAAAGCTTTCTGGTGCAGCCCATCAAGATGGGCGGGGCCTTCTCCCGAGTAATCTGGCAGATCTCCGTTGCTCTTGTCTTTTCTCTGCCCCGCGTGTTCTCGGATCCACCAAGGAAGGCAGCTCCTTCTCTTCACTGACTGACAGTCCCTGCAAGATGTCCCAAACCGAAGCTTCCCATAAATCTCTTTCAGCCCGCCATTCAAAGTCATCAATTAATCCAGTTCCTGATGTGCTGGGAATGAGCTCATCCTCCCTTGAACCAAGGAAGAATCTGAGGAGTCATCTAGGGCAGTGGTCTAGCAAAGCTGGCTGAGGAACTCTGGGAGTTGAAGTCCACAAGTCTTAAAGTTGCCAAGGTTGGAGACCACTGATCTAGGGGACATATCACACGGATTGTATGTAAAGAAAATGGCCTAGGAAAGGAGAAAACCCCAAACCAATCTGGTTAGGGTTATGCCAGATCATCGAACATAGAGCTGCTTACAAGGCAGAGGACAAAAACCAGAGTGAATTGGGCATAGAGATTGCTAAAATAGAGGATAGTTGGCTGGTATGCCAAAAGGTTGTCCTACACTGCATTATTTTGCTGTAGGTCCCATTTAGGTCTTTAGATTAAGCCCTATTACCCATCTGTTCCACTTACCTACTCTGCGTTATGATCACCTATGCTTGGTTGAGAATTTTTAAACTACTAACTGGTCCAAGGAAAGCTTTCCCCCCCCTCCCTTTTGGCCATATCCTCCTGTCAACAACTCAACCTGCTGTTAAGTCTGACAATCCTACATTGCAGTCAGTGTTTGGGTGTTGTCTAGAATCAGCAGACACCCACGTCAATGGGAGAGAGAGGCCCCTTTCAGCGAAAGGACAGTCCACAGCTTTTGTTCTCTTGACAAAGGGAAGTTGTATCCTGGCACACGTCTCTCGTCCTGCCGATGGAACTTCAAAGTTCATTTGGTGATAACATGCTAGAAGTAAGGCAACATATGATACAATATATATTACATATGATGATACAACAGTGATGGGTCTCATTCGAGACAATGGCGAATCTGCATACAGACGGGAGGTTAAACAACTAGCCTTGTGGTGCAACCAGAACAATCTTGAACTAAATACACTCAAAACCATAGAAATGGTGGTAGATTTTAGGAGGAACCCACCTATACTACCACCTCTTACAACACAGTATCAACGGTAGAGACCTTCAGATTTCTAGGTTCTATCGTATCTCAAGACTTAAAATGGACACCTAACATCAAAAATGTCATCAAAATAGCGCAACAAAGAGTTTTCTTTCTGCCACAACTCAGAAAGCTCAAACTGTCCAAAGAGATGCTGATTCTGTTCTACAGAGGAATTATTGAGTCTGTCTTCTGCACCTCCATAATTGTCTGGTTTGGCTCTGCAACCCAACAGGACAGACACAGATTTCAACGGATAATTAGAACTGCAGAAAATACAATGGCTACCAACCTGCCTTCCATTGAGGACTTGTACACTGCACGAGTCAAAAAGAGGGCTGTAAAAATATTTACAGACCCCACACTTCCTGGACATAAATTGCTTTGACTTCTACCCTCAAAATAATGCTATAGGACACTGCACACCAGAACAACTAGACACAAGGACAGTTTTCCCCCCGAATGCCGTCACTCTGCTAAACAACTAATTCTCAAAACACTTTCAAATAATTTACTAAGACTATATTACTATTATTCTTCTCATCCTTCCTAGTACCTATCTCTTCCCACTTATGACTATAACCATGCTGCTTGTATATTTACAATTTATATTGTTTTATTTGTTTCTTAGTATGATTTGAACTATAGTGCGGGAGAAGACTCCTGCGAGTCCCTTGGACTGCAGGACGATCAAACCGGTCAGTCCTAGAGGAGATCAACCCTGACTGCTCTTTAGAAGGCCAGATCCTGAGGATGAAACTCAAATACTTTGTCCACCTTATAAGATGGAAGGACTCACTTTAGAAGAGTCTAATGTTGGGAAAGATTGAGGGCAAAAGAAGAAGGGGACGACAGAGAATGAGGTGGCGGGATGGAGTCACAAAATGATTTGATTGCTTATTAGTAACCTATGTCTATCACTAAGTGTTGTATCTTATGATTCTTGATGAATGTATTCTATCTTATTTTTCTCTATGTACACTGAGAGCATCTGCACCAAAAACAAATTCCTTGTGTGTCCAAACACACTTGGCCAATAAAGAATTCTCTTCTCTCCTCTCCTCTCCTCTCCTCTTCTATTCTATATGCTGCTGATGGAGCTGGGAGTCATCTCTTTGGGCAACAGTGGGACTTGTCTCCTTGTATGAGGTTTTCCTTGGGAATGTGTACAGCAGAAATAGACGCTTGCAAGGTGCTCCCAGGTCTGAGGGGTACTTGGTGCTCTCTGAGCTTGCTTGTTTTGCAGACGTTTGGAGAGGTGCTTGAGTCTTTTTTGTTCCTGTCTCCACCAGCAATGATCATTTTCTTGCAGAAGTTTCATTACTCAAAGTAGGTAACATCCCCACAGCACACAATCAAGAAAGCATCAAAGACCCCCTTCAGATGTCATGACCATGGTGTTCTAGAGAAAAGAAGGACTAGAGGTGACATGAGAGCAGTATCCCGGTATTTGAGAGGTTGCCAAAAAGAAGGAGGGGGTCAACTTATTTACCAAAGCACCTGTGGAAACAATAGATGGAAATTAATCAAGGAGAGAAACAACCTGGAACTAAGGAGAAACTTCCTAACAGTGAGGACAATTAACCAGGTTGCTGTCAGAACTTGTAGGTTCTTCATAACTGGAGGTTTATAAGAAGAGACTGGATGCTCTCTTGTCTGGAATGGTATAGGGCAGGAGTGTCAAACTGGTGGCCCATGGGCTGGATGCGTTACGCACAGGCCACACCCATGCCAGCTCCGTGAAGGGAAAAAAAAACAGGGAAACATGTGATAGCAATGTGACGCTACATGTTTGACACCCATGGTATAAGGTCTCCTGCTTGAGTAGGGGATTGGACTAGAAGACCTCCAAGATCCCTTCTAGCTCTATTCTGCACCACGGTGGCACAGTGGTTAGAGTGCAGTACTGCAGGCTCTTTCTGCTGACTCCCGGCTGCCTGCAATTTGGTAGTTCAAATCTCACTAGGCTCAAGGTTGACTCAGCCTTCCATCCTTCCGAGGTGGGTAAAATGAGGACCCAGATTGTTGGGGCCAAGAGGCTGAGTCTGTAAGCCACTTAGAGAGGGCTGTAAAAGCACTATGAAGTGGTATACAAGACTAAGTACTATTGCTATTGCTAAGGTACATCGTGTTAAAAGCAAATGCAGAATAACTCATAATGAAAGATCCGCTGGAAGGACTAAGCAGACTCATAGTTTAAGGCAGGGACTTGATAAGGTTCAAGGGTCAGCTTTCAGAGTTAAACGGAGAAGTTACTTCTAAGTGATATAGAAGACCTTCTGAGATACGTAATAGAGAGCTTTTTCCAGAGCAGAGTCTCTTAGATAGATAAATAGAGTAGGTCCATAAAATGATACTAAATCAGCATGTTTTAACAAAGGTTTGTTGAGAAAACAGAGTAGCTGAGAGTATACAGAATGTCAATCTATTAACCAAAGTTAAATTATGAGCCACGGTGGTGCAGTGGTTAGAGTGCAGCACTGCAGGATACTTTTGCTGCCTGCTGCCTGCCTTAAATTTGGCAGTTCAAATCTCACCAGGCTCAAGGTTGACTCAGCCTTCCATCCTTCCAAGGTGGGTGAAATGAGGACCCAAATAGCTGGGGGAGATAGGTTGGCTCTTAGAGAGGGCTGTAAAGTGGTATATAAGTCTACAAGTGCTATTGCTATTCTGATTCAAGAACATCTGTTGGATAGGGGGCCACTATTTTGCAATGGTTGCAGTCCATTGGGGTACGTGGAACTGTACTTCAATCTTAAAGTCATAGAACTGGTATCCCTTAGGTGTTGTTATGCTATTCAACAGTTGGGTAAAACTGCCGGCGGGCAGTCATTGAATGGTGGTATACAGCCAGTGTGTACCTACATCCTCTCTTTGAGTCAGCATTTTGAATCTTGTCTAGTTTTGATGCTGGGATGGACGAGGGAGAAGAAGCTGCAATCAAGCAAGATGGAGGTGATGCCGGGAGAAACATCTGCTTTGAGTGGGGATTTGCTTTCCAAAACCATCAGGTTCAGAAGTGTTTTTGGCCCCCACATTCCTCTGCAAGTAAAATCTAGCTCTCCATTCTGAATGCGTTGTCCTCTTCTTGAAAGAACTTTGGAAAATCACATATGTCGCTACGAGGACTCTTCCCTCTCTGCAGAGGCAGGATAGGAAATAGGGTTGTATTTAGTTTGGGAGGGGAAAGGATTACATAGACTTGGTTTCTGTAGTTACAGGCGGAGCAGCTGGGACTTCAATTTTCTGCTGTTGATTCTCTTGAACTCCTCAACGGATCAACACCAGGGCCCCATCAGAGGAGCTGACTTAGCGAGAACCATCCCCTAATTAAAAGCAGGTTGCTATTAGTTGGCTGGCAGCTCGAGCCTGAGTCCCTGCCGCTTCCATTTATTAAATTCCTCTCAGGCTTTGTCTCATTGGACCCACAACCACTCTCTCCCCCTCCGAGACTGGTGTCTGTTGCCACCACTCCT
Source organism: Thamnophis elegans (assembly GCF_009769535.1). Taxonomy (NCBI): domain Eukaryota; kingdom Metazoa; phylum Chordata; class Lepidosauria; order Squamata; family Natricidae; genus Thamnophis; species Thamnophis elegans. Next base: position 17,841,400 of record NC_045552.1, on the reverse strand, counting down.
GCCTCTGCTGTCACAACCTTGATTGATGATGAAGTCTGGGCTGTGTTCATGCTGACATAGGGGTCGTTAGACAATTACTGCTGGCTTTTGATCTCAGCTGAGGAAAGCCAAAAGCTGAGAAGCCCACAGGCAACCCACAGCTTGGTCTTGGTCAGAAATACTGTACTGCGTGTGGGAGATCTCAGCCAGGTTGATCCGAGGTTCCTGTCTGTGAAATGGGACTGGCGTTGAGTTTTTAACTTGGAGAGGAAAGCAGAACTATTTTGGATGGGATGGTGGGGGTATGGGGTGAAGGGTGACACAGATCTAGTCTATTAGGAATACAAAAGTATGGATGGGGCTTTAGGCATGTCAGAAATGGTGTAGGGTCTCCTGCTTGGGCAGGGGGAGGGGTTGAACTAGATGACCCATAACGTCCCTTCCAATTCTGTTAATCTGTTAATGTATCATTGTAATATAATCTGTGATATAATGACATCACCCTGTCAACAAAAGTGTGTTTAGTCCAGGCTATGGTTTTCCCAGTTGCAATGGATGGCTGTGAAAGTTGGATCATAAGAAAGGCTGAGCGCCAAAGAATGGAGGCCTCTGAACTATGGTCCTGGAGAAGACTCCTGCGACTCCCTTAGACTGCAAGGTGATCAAACCGGTCAGTCCTAGAGGAGATCAACCCTGGCTGCTCTTTTGAAGGCCAGATTCTGAAGATGGAACTCAAATATTTTGACCACCTAATGAGAAGGAAGGATTCCCAGGAGAAGAGCCTGATGCTGGGAAAGATGGAGGACAAAAGAAGAAGGGGACGGCAGAGAATGAGGTGGCTGGATGGAGTCACCAAAGCAGTTGGTGTGAACTTAAATGGACTCCAGAGGATGGCAGAGGACAAGAAGGCCTGGAGGAACATTGTCCATGCGGTTGCGATGGGTTGGACATGACTTCACAACTAACAAGAACAAATATAATCTGGTTCAAAAGATCAATCATCATAATTTCTTATTGCAGAGTCCTCTCTGCAGGGTAGGCTTAAAAATATCAATGTTGAATTGGTTTCCTTATTATCTTAAACAAGGGGCAAGGTGTGGTTAAAAAAAATCATAGATAGTGGCTGTGACATTATTTATTCATCAAATGCCTCCCACATCACATCTCATTATGATTGAAGCTCCACCTGTTTTTTATGAGCAGCATACCATCTGTCCACAGGATAGTCGGATATTAAAGGCAGAGTTCCAGAAATAACCTTATGGCAATCCTTTTTTTTTTTTTAACTAGTAAGGCCAATTATTTTATTTTCTTCAGGATGCAGGAAACAAACATTGCTGCATTTGGAATCTTCCTGCTTATTCTGTAAATTACTTTACTTTATTGTCATTGTACTTATACTACCTACATACTACGAAATTCACAATATTCTTTGTGGGACAAGAAGTTGACTAGATGAATATTCTCCCACCCTTATCCCTCCATAAAGACTTCCTTAGATTCTCTCTAAGGTTTTTTCTATGAATCTGAAAAAAAAGTTTTTCATCTTATCTGCATTTATAACCATAATTGAGATCAGAATTTCCATTGCTAAGCAAGGAGGTTGTTAAGTGAGTCACCCCCAATTTTACAATCTTTTTGCCAGGATTATTAGTAGATACTGTACTTTTCAGAATATAAGACACACTCCCCCCCCCAAAAAAGTGGGTGGAAATGTCGGTGTGTCTTATACACCAAATATGGCCATTTTTGGCCTCCTGAAACCCCACCCCATGAATCCCATTTTTGCCAAAAACGGACCTGTTTTTCACAAAAACGGGATGCGCAGAGGGTTTGGGAGACCCGCAGAGTGCTCCTGGGGGCTGGGGAAGGCAAAACCTATTTTTTTCTTGTTTCCCTCTTTGAAATCTTGATGCATCTTATACTCTGGTGCGTCTTATAGTCCGAAAAATACAGTAAATGAATCATGTCAAGCAAATCTGGATTCTCCCCATGTCTTTGCCTGTTGGAAGTCATCCGGGAAGATTGGAAATGGCAATCACATATCCTGGGTATGTCCAACGTGGTTTTCCAAAAGGCAACTGGATATTATTTTTGCTTTGAAAACACTTCGCTTCTCATTCAAGAAGCTTCTTTATCACAGAGCTGAAGAAGCTTCTTGGATGAGAAGAGAAACACCCAAGAAGGTCCAGCTGCCTTTTGAAAAAGCACCTTTGGTGAGACAACCATGACCTGGATGACTGAGAAGCTCCGTAGACATATCTCTCAGATGCTGCAACCATTGAAAATACATGTTGGTTGCCAAGTGTCCAAATTTTGATGAGAGTTATGAGGGCCACATAAGTTGATTTTTTACAGAGACGTAATTTCAAATGGTCACTAAATGGATGGTTATAAGTCAAGAACTAGGTGTGTAACAGAACAGCCTGCAGGCTGTTGTAATCCTTATCAGGCTGTGTCCCAACACTTATACCTCTGGAGTGGGCTGAAGGGTCTTGTCTGATAACCATTGTTCAAGAAAGATCTAACTCCGTTTCTTGTCAAAAATGGGATATGTTTATAAGATCTAAGTAACAAGTTACGATAAGTAGGAACTGTATTGGCTGTTATGATAAAGTATGTATGGAAATACCAAAGCCAGGAAAGTTGCTCTTTGTCCAATGTTTTAATGTTTATTTACTTAAAAAAAAAACCAAAGAAAGATTTAACTGCAGTTCTTGTCAAAAAAAACCTGCAACTGGCTTTAAAAGCAAGGTTAGCAAACTGTCTTAGGCTGATCTTTAAAATATGGTTATACTTTCTAATATTATGGGCAACACTCTCAAAATGAGGAAGTCATCCTGTTTTCCTATTCTCCCTTTCCTTGCCCCTCCCCCTCCTTTTTGGGGAAGGTTGTACTCAGCATGCTTACCTAGTCTCAGATACTTCGGTGTTTCCTATAGCAACGAGCTATTCATCAGAGATACCTTTGCTGGACTTGAAAAAGCTAAGCATGGTTAGATGATCTGCTTAGCACAGTTTTTCTCAACCTTGGCAACTTGAAGATGTCTGGACTTCAAGTCCCAGAATTCCCCAGCCTGCGAATGCTGGCTGGGGAATTCTGAGAGTTGAAGTCCAGACATCTTCAAGTTGCCAAGGTTGAGAAACACTGGCTTAGCACTTGAATGGAGGTGGATCAGGAAGCTCAAATTCTTCTCTGAGGGAAAAAAAGATGGAGAAATTGCCTATTCCGTTTCTCCACCTTCTGGAGAAGGTTTGTGGAGACAGCATTGGCATCCTGTCTGAAATGGGGAGGACTTCCCCTATGTTTAAGACTCCACAGAGTACTCAGACGTATTTGGAATACATTTCACTGATACAATATCTGAGTTTTCACAACAGGTAAACTGTAAGGCACTGACACGGTGGCTCAGTGGCTAGGATGCTGAGCTTGTCGATCAGAAAGGTTCGAATCCCTAGCGCTGCTAGGGTGAGCTCCCGTTACTTGTCCCAGCTTCTGCCAACCTAGCAGTTTGAAAGCATGTAAAAAATGCAAGTAGAAAAATAGGAACCACCTTTGGTGGGAAGGCAACAGCGTTCCGTGTGCCTTCAGCATTTAGTCATGCCGGCCACATGACCACGGAGACGTCTTCGGACAGCGCCGGCTCTTCAACTTTGAAACGGAGATGAACATGCCCCCTAGAGTCGGGAGTGATTAGACATACATGCCAGGGGAACCTTTACCTTTAAGGCAAAGGTGTCTAACTTTGGCAACTTTAAGACCTTTGGACTTCAACTCTAGGATTCAAATTGTAGGAGTTGAAGTCCACAGGTGTTAAAGTTGCCAAAGATGGACAGCCCTGCTGTGTTGTTGGATTGGAGCCAGTGGTGGGATTCAAATAATTTAACAACCGGTTCTCTGCCCTAATGATTTCTTCCAACAATCAGTTCACCAAACTGCTTAGAAAGTTACCAACCGGTTCTCCTGAAGTGGTGCCAACTGGCTGAATCCCACCACTGATTGGAGCTTAGTGTGTTCAACATGAGATGCCGACCGACTCAGTTAGGATTGATTCAATAACACACACTGTAGTTAGGCACACAAACCAGGCCATTAAATGTGAATCATGGAAGTTGCCTAATTTCCTCCTTGCCTTGGACACGTCTCTCCTTCCTGCCTCCCATCGGATCCATGGCTGTGGGGCCCTCCTCTCTCTATCCAAAAAGGGCAGGGAGGAGGGGAAGGGGAGAACCAAAGAAAGAGATCCCAGCAGCAGGGAATTAACATTCCAGGATTTAAGGGAAGCTATGTGGTTCTTTAGGAGGACAGAAAGAGAGGCTGAAAGGCAGGGGAAAAAGAACCCACCCAGCAGGAAAGCCTGTGAAAGCAAGAGTTTGCAAAGGAGGAAGGCCTGTCGCCACAGGATCCAGCTGCCAGGCATGCTTTGATGTGGGGAGAGGGGGGTTGGTCACAGCTGGATGATGGGGAGGGTGTCTTTTCCCTTCTGCAAGCCATCTCTTCCCCCCCTCCTTCCCTCGCATCAAAGGCCTTCCTCCTGGTGCAATGATATCAAATTGCACTTAAGCTGGTGGGCCTCCAGGGCTTTTGAAATGACAGAGGTCTCCTATGTTGCTTCATCTTCCTTTCCCTTCTGCCTTCACCTCCCCCACTCTGGCCTGATGCTCATTAAGTAACTTCCCCCCTCACCCCCTTCCTTTTTTTTTTTAACAGAGGCTTAGATCAAATGAGAGGCAGTCAGGGAGCCCAACTTCTTCTAATGCTGCAAGACACAAGCAAGCATAGCATGCATGTGTGGACGTAAGAGAGAAAGTGAGAGAGATCCAAAACTATGAGCAGTTTTAGAACCTGGGATATAAATCAGATAACAGAATATCAGAGTTGGAAAGGACCTTGTAGGTCATTTAGTCCAACCTCTGCCTAAACAGGAGACCATACACCATTTATTTATTTATTTATTTATTTATTTATTTAGTTAGTTAGTTATTCAAACATGTATAAGATAACATATAAATATAAACATGGACATGAACAAAGGAAATGAGTACAAATATATGGGGACAGTAGGACAGGGTTGGTAGGCATGCTGGTGCGCTTATGCACTCCCCCTTTACGGACCTCTTAGGAATGGGGTGAGGTCCACCGTAGACAGTTTGAGGTTGAAGCTGTGAGGGTTTGAGGCTATAACAATGGAGTCAGGTAGAGCATTCCAGGCGTTGACCACTCTGTTGCTAAAGTCATATTTTCTGCAATTGAGCTTGGAGGGGTTTACCTTGAGTTTGTATCTATTGTTTGCCCCTTTATTGTTGAGGTTGAAGTAGTCATTGACAGGTAGGATGTTGTAGCAGACAATTTTGTGTTCTGTGCTCAGGTCACATGGTAGGCGGCATAGTTCCAGGTTGTCCAAGCCCAAAATTTCGACCCTAGTGGCATAAGGGATTCTATTGTGAGCAGAGGAGTGGAGTGCTCTTCTCATGAAATACTTCTGGACCCGCTCAATTGTATTAATGTCCGATAAACACTGTGGATTCCAGGCAGACGAGCTGTATTCGAGAATTGGTCTGGCAAAGGTTTTGTATGCCCTAGTTAGCGGTACAATGTTAACGAAGAGGAAGCTTCGCAAAATTAGCTTAACGAATCTTAATGCCTTTTTGGCAATCCTGTTACAGGGAGCTTTGTAACATTTCTGACAAATGGCAGTCCAATCTCTTCTTGAAAGCCTCCAGTAATAAAGCTCCCGCAATATATGCCTTGGATTTCCATAGCACTGAAGCTGGAGTATCTTTAACCATGGTTTATTGAGTGAAACCACAATGGCCACATTTCAAAAGGCAGGATGCTATAAAGCAGTGGTCCCCAACCTTTTTATCGCCGCGGACCAGTCAGCCTTTGATAATTTTACCGTGGCCCGCTGAGCGCGCGCAGGGGTGGGCGGGCGTTGTTTTAAATCCACCTTCCCAATTCAACACCTGAATCATATCCCACTTTCCATTTTGTATGTAGATTTTAAGGAATAAACAGCTGAATTAATCAAGGTCAAAGATAAAAAGAGCAAGGGCAAAATTAAATAAGCCAGAGGATAGCAATGTAAAAAGAATACAGTATTAAGGAGAGAAAGGAGAAGAAAAAACCTCGCTTCTGCTGAGGTCAGGGAAATGTTTGATACTGATCTGGCTGGGTAAGAGTCCAAGAGTCCATATCGCCAATAACTACGTGTGGGGGGAAAGGAAATGTGTTTTGTGAGGAAGAGAAAGAGCGTGCTTCACCGATGCCAGTTGGCGAAATTTTGGAAGAGAGGCAAGAGACTTCAGGCACTGAGCCCTCACCCCTGGCTGCGGCAACTGGAGCGGGCGGGAGGCAGGGAAGGGGTGGGCAAGACCGCCGCTTTTCCACTGTGCGCTGCAATAGCGGCAGCGGCGGCCTGAATCTGGCGACTGCCCCTCACCACCTCAGGCGGCGCTCATACCCTCCCCTTTCCTGCTCTACCGTTAGACTCCTCTCAGCCCCCCACCCACGCCCGCGGAGGGCGCACGAGCGCCAAAATCGCGCACCCCCATCTCCCCTCAAAAGACCCCCCCTGCCCTCGGCTGCCTGACGTTCTCTCTCTCTCTCTCTCTCTCTACCTCTCCCGCCGTTCCTTCTCACAAGCCAAGGCCGGGCGGGGAAGCGAGAAAAAGAAGAGAGCGGCCTCCAAGGGCTCCGCTTCCAGCGCATGGTCCGCCCCCTCCTCGCCTCACTTCCAGGCGAGCCGACTGAGGCGAGAAAGGAGAAAGAGGCGGAGGCGTTCACTGAGGGGACGGCTGACTCGGGGAGGGGGCGGAGGTGGTGTAGTAGCGGGGGATTCTTCCTCCTCGCCTCACTTGCTCCTGTGCTTCCGCGCAGCTCCCTCCCTCCGGCGACGGCACTGCATGAGTGAAGAGTCGGCCGTTGCATGGCCCCCGGCCGCTGCGTGGCCCGGTGCCAGGTACTCCACGGCCCGGCACCGGTCCGCGGACCGGGGGTTGGGGACCACTGCTATAAAGCACCCTAGCTGGAGACATACATTGGAATATTCCTTAATGGTCAAGTGTGATTGGACACACAAAGAATTTGTCTCCGCTGCATAAGCTCTCAGTGTAAAAACTGAGACAAACAACGAAGTGATAAATCATAGATCATAAATCCCAAGATACAACCATAAATCATAAGATACAAGCAAGTAGTAAATCATAAGATAACAACAGGGGAAGGTAGTAGGAAAGATGAGAAGGATAATATTGTGTTAAGTCTGAAACCAAGTCAAAGTCTATGTGGTTTTACCTTATGTGTGAATCCAGTCACAAATTGGATACCTAAATATGAAGCTTTGATCTGGCTGATGATTTCTTATTTCAATTTATGTATTTTTGGACAGGTGTGGGAAGGGAGTCACAGTGTGGCCCTTTCTAAAGACGTTTAGACACTTTTAGACATTTAGACACATTTAGCCTGCTATGAAAATGAATGTGTTTTTTAACTCAGTCAAGATTTACAGCTTGTCTTGCTTCATTAGCCTCTTTCCCAGCTCTTGCTCTCTTCTTCCGCTGGTGTTTATCCAAGGAAAGCTGCATTGCTTGATTGCCTTCTTGCTTGAGCTTCCCATCTGCTCATCAGATAATATGTTCCAAACTCTCAACTCAAGTGGCCTGCTTTGTGTTCCACCCTTGCCAGTTCTCTAATCTTGGCTACCAAGATTTACCTCTGATTGTAAAACTCTGCATAATATCTGGAGGAGGGAGCTGAGTTGAAAACTAGTCTTTAGAAGTGGGGAAATGAAATGTTTTTGTCCTCTACCAGTGTTCCCACTATGCATCTTTTTAAAAAAATATATATATCTGCAAGCTAGTAGCTCACAAGGTAAAATGGGCCCAGGTGGACAGTTTAGGTATATTTTCTCTCACATATATATAACTTTAGGGGTTCCACCACAAAACTGCGCTCGACTAAACCGCGTAGCTGACGTCATCAACAGGGTGACAACAGCGTGGAGACAGAAGCACGCTGTAAACCCTAAACCTAAAATTAACCCCTAAACCTAAACCTAACCCCCCTAAACCTAATCCTAAACCTAACCCTTAACCTAACCCTAAACCTAATCCTAAACCTAACCCTAAACCTAATCCTAACCCTTAACCTAACCCTAACCCTAACCCTAACCCTTAACCTAACCCTAACCCTTAACCTAACCCTAACCCTAACCCTTAACCTAACCCTAACCCTAAACCTAACCCTAAACCTAACCCTAAACCTAACCCTTACCTTAAGTTGAATTGACTTGCTTTCAAAGCACTATTTAAAGCGCCCTTCTTTCTCCGTGCTGGCTGTTGTCGCCCTGTTGATGACGTCAGCGACGCGGTTTAATCGGGCACGGTTTAGTCGAGCGCGGTTTTGAGGGGTCACGAACTTTAGGCATCCTCTCTTTGCTTATGTCTATGATTTAGCTTGTAAGAACTGTGTATTATTTACTTTACTTTACTTTATTGTCACTGTACCTTATACAACAAAATTAAATGTGATCTTGTGATGACAGTTCAGGTTGTGGTTGTTAAGGAATCATATGCAATCATTAAGCATAAAATCAGGTGGTGGCTGGTTTCCTCATTGACTTGACTTATTGGAAGCTGGCAGTGAAGATCACAAGGGGTGATGATGTGACTATGGGAAGCTGTGACCATTGTAACTGTGTGCCGATTCCCAAGTGCCCCAAATAATGATCCTATCACTGATTTATTTGTTGCCTAGAAATAGAAAAGTCAGAAAGGGATATGTGAGAAGAGATTAGATAGAACGGATAAAAGAAAGATGTTGAGACTTTAGAAAGAGTGCAGAGAAGAGCAACAAGCTTAACGAAGAGACATACAAGGAGGATGGAAGCTTAATAAAGAGACATCCAACTTAGAATTAAGGAGAGATTTTCTGTCAGTGAGAACCATCAATGGAATGGCTTGCCTTCAGAAGTTGCGGGTCCTCCATCATTGAAGGTTTTTAAAGAGATTGGATAGCCATTTGTCCAGAATGATATTGGCTCTCCTAGTTGAGCCAGGGATTGACTAGAAGACCTCCAAGGTCCCTTCCAACTCTCTTATTCAGTAGTCATGAGATAAGATTGAATGGATGCATTTTTGAAGCCCCCCCCTTCAAAAATGGAACTAAGTTGAAGTTTTTAATAGAGAAAAGGTTTGCCTAAATTCTAAGGGGACGAAATGGAGAGGAGGAAGAATGAGTCCCAGGTGGAGTGTCCTAAGTTTTTGGAAAAAAGGAAAGAACATAAAAGGCAACTTCATGTCTTATATCTGTTTTGGAGACCTAATAAATAAGGATATAATATAAAACATAATACAATAAGGCATGCCATAAAATGCAACAAAATAACAGCAAAACATTGTAAAATAAAGGCATACAAGGAGGATTGGGTATAAAAGGTTACAGCAAAATTAAGTGAAGGCCACAGCTAAGTAATTCTTTCCAAGTTTTACATGACAGCAGAGCAAAAGTAACAACTTCATTGTTGATGGTTTGGAAACATATCTATAAAAGGAGTGGTCATTTTCTTTTCCAGATGGGGCCAGTGATGGGATCTGGCTGGTTTAACAACCGGTTCGGTGATTGCGTGTTTTGCACATGCGTGCGCAGTTTTACCAAAACTTACCTTCCACGTTACTTCTTGGGGAGTAACACAGCTGAAGCGCAGCAACCTGCATTAGCCATGCTAATCAGATGATAGGATATAGGTAAGTAAAGCGCAAGAGTGGGCTAATCTGATCATCGGAGTGAACTGGTTTGCTCCCCAGCTGATCATCAAAGCTACTGATTCGCCCGAATCAGCTAAATCCCACCCCTGGATGGAGCCCTTAAATTCACCTAACATCAATAATTTGGCCTTACTCTCATTGTACATGGGGCAACGAAGAACACAGTGGCTCATGTCACAATGACAGTCAAGAACTGGAGAATAGGTAAGCTTGGACAACAGGGACCAGGAGAAATGTCTTCTCTGCTGTAGCTCCTGCTTTCTGGAACAGTTTTCCTCCAGAGATTAGGTTGGCCTCAACCCTGCTAAGTCATTAAAGGGGTCTTGAAGATTTGGATATGTGTCCCGCCGAGGTCCCTACTGTATGAAGGGCCCCTTTTCCTTGTTGTGTTAACACTGATATTATCTTTTAGCTGCTATTTGTATTTAATTTCTTTTCTTTCTTTTTTTGCATCATGTTTTAATCATTTTAATTGGGGGGAGGGTGGGTTGTCCACCGCCCAGAGTCTTTGGTTTGAGATGGGCAGCTACACAAATTGCATGAATGCCAATCAATCAACCCACCCAGACTTTAATTTCCACCCTCTGACGGATGCTTTGAAGTAGCTGTAGCCCATTCCAGATTGATAGGTGTCAGTCCAGGTGACCAAGGGATCCCTCCAGAAGCAGGGGGCACCATTTCCCAGAAATGCCACTAGCTGGGCATGATAAGGATTGTCACCAATCACATCCCGAGGGTACCAGCTGAGGGCAGCTTTGCAAAAGATGCTGCCCTGTTAAGTGATGGGAGGAAGAAACCACATAAATCCCCCCACCTTTTTTGCAGCTGTTGCTGGGAGAAATAAGACCCCAGCTCAAGGAGGGTTAGGGATTGTCACCAATCACATCTGGAGGGTACCAGTTGAGGGCAGCTTTGCAAAAGATGCTGCCCTGTTAAGTGATGGGAGGAAGAAACCACATTAACCCCCCCCTTTTTGGGGGGTGGGTAGCTGTTGCTGGGGCACATAAGACCCCAGCTGAGGGTGGGGGCAGGGAAAGATTAAAGCGAGCAGGGGAGGGGGGAGCAGAGGGGCTTCTGAGCTCTGTCAGACGGGCGGCTCTGTCTTTAAGGGGGCGGGCTCGGGAGGCTGGGAAAACGAGGCGGGACCCCCATGCCCTGCATCCCCGCCCTCTTCGCCCCTCGGAATCCTCGCATCCCATTGTCTGGCCCGGCGGATCCGTGTCGGAGAAGGGGAAGGACTCCCCCCCCCCACACACACACCGGGGCTGGGAAGGCTGGCGCCGCGGGGAGGGCTGAAAGCAAGGCAGCGCGTCGGCTGCTCCTCCGGGAGAAGTTTGCCTCAGTTTCGCGTTTCGCTTCTCTCCACCCCCCCCCCTCGTTTTTTAAAAAAAGAAATGGCGCTTTGGGATTTGTGCGTTACGTCTAGCTGACTGGAGAAGCCGTTAGTGGGGCGCATGTGTTAAAGCAGAGGGTGGGGGGAGACGGGGTCGTTTTGGGGAGGGGGTTGTATTGAAGGCTGGGTTGGGGACGGCGGAGTGGGGTGGGGGTGGCAGACCTGTCTTCTGATTGGCTGCCTGGCCCCAAAGATTTGGTCGGGTGGGTGGGTGGGAGGCAGCGAAAAGGGCAGAGGGGCGAGCAGGCAGCCAACTTCAGCCTGGAGGGATGGAGAAGCCCCTGATGTCCAGACAGACGTCCAGCTTTTAATCTGATTGACCAGCAACAATAGCTTTTCACCGGTGGGTGCTTGCTTATCTTTTATTACCTTGATTTAATAATGATGTCTATGCTTGTATCTTCTTCTGCCAGCCTAGCAGTTCAAAAGCATGTAAAAATGCAAGTAGAAAAATAGGGACCACTTTTGGTGGGAAGGTAACAGCGTTCTGTGCACCTTCCTCGTTTAGCCTTACTGGCCACATGACCATGGAGACGTCTTTGGACAGCACTGGCTCTTCGGCTTTGAAACAGAAAGGAGCACTGCTCCCTAGAGTCAGGAACGACTAGCACGTATGTGCGAGGGGTACCTTCATGCTTGTATCTTACTGTCTTTTGAGCACTAAGGATAATAGGATGGAAATGTCGTAATTATTTTTCTCACAAAAGGTTCTCCAGGATCCATTCTGGCTGAGGAGTGGTCTGGACTGGATGAAGGGGTTTTAAAATTGAAATGTTGAGACTTCAGATATATGAGTGAACATTTTTATTGGTTTTTTTTTATTTTAAAAAAAGACTTTTCCTGAGAAATAAGATCTGGCTTGTTCTCTCTTATGCTGGACTTTCTGCTTGCAAGGAGTTAAAATGTATATGGGAAATATTTCAGAAGCATCTTCCATTGTAGTCAAAATGGGATGGCTATTCTAGAAAGTTAGAACTGGATTGTTACATTCTCCGTTCATTCTGTAAGTAGGTGTGACCAGAAAATTGGGCTGAGGTATATTTATGACAACTGCCAAGGTAGTTGGATTGGGGGGGGGGGGGATGAAAACAGACAAGAAAAATCAATTGGTCATCCTGGCAGGAGCTGATGTCCAGCACAGTGGGAGGACCCCAGGATGAGGAATATCAAACTTGCCCATTATCTTGATAGTGGAGTAGTCAAGAAAAGTGTGTATAGTTAAGGCTATGGTTTTCCCAGTCGCAATGTATGGCTGTGAAAGCTGGACCATAAGAAAGGCTGAGTGCCAAAGAATGGAGACCTTTGAACTATGGTGGCTGGAGAAGACTCCTGTGAGTCCCTTGGACTGCAAGGCGATCAAAGTGGTCAGTCCTAGAGGAGATCAACCCTGACTGCTCTTTAGAAGGCCAGATCCTGAAGAGGAAACTCAAATACTTTGACCACCTAATGAGAAGGAAGGACTCCCTGGAGAAGAGCCTAATGCTGGGAAAGATTGAGGGCAAAAGAAGGGGACGATAGAGAATGAGGTGGCTGGATGGAGTCAATGAAGCAGTCAGCATGAGCTTAAATGGACTCCAGAAGATGCTAGAGGACAGGAAGGCCTGGAGGAACGTTGTCCATGGGGTCGCGATGGGTCAGACATGACTTCACAACTAACAACAACAAAAGAGTAGTTTTGCTTTATGACAGATATTTGAACAAGCCAAGATCTCAATGGCTAAATAGAATTACAGTTCAAATCTTATATTTTATCTATATTTACCAGGTATTGTAAGGTAAGCCTTCTTACCAAATTCATTTAATCTAGACTCTTCCTGTTAGCTTCCATCCCAGAATAAAGGCGGAATGAGACAATCCAGTTCTAACTTTCTAGATTGGACATCCTATACCAAGAGCCAAGGTGGCGCAGTGGTTAAATGCAGCACTGCAGGCTACTGCTAGATCAGCAGTTCAGCGGTTCAAATCTCACCGGCTCAGGGTTGACTCAGCCTTCCATCCTTCCGAGGTGGGTAAAATGAGGACCCGGATTGTTGTTGGGGGCAATGTGCTGACTCTGTAAACCGCTTAGAGAGGGCTGAAAGCCCTATGAAGCGGTATATAAGTCTACTACTACTGCTATTGCTATACAACGAAATATTCCCCATGTGCATAAGGGAGAAGAAATCAGAACTTTTTTTAAGGAAAAGGAAATCATGTGAGGTTTTTTTTTTTTTTTTTTAAAGCAAGCACCTACAAAAAGTAATGTCTCCCACTCCACTCACTCATCTCGAGAGACTCAACATTTCACTAACTGGGCAGTCCAAAATGTTAATAGTGAAATTCCACACAGCTGGAAAGTTGGCATGCTCTATCTTCACCCATACTAGGCTCTTCAGACACCCTATAGAATAGGGGAATGGCTTAATTCTCATGTGCTACCTGATTCATTGAACCAGAAATGTTGGGTGTTAGAATTGTGTGCAAAACCTGAGAGCCTAAGGATGGCCAGATTGCAAAAGATAAATTGATTCCATCTTCCAGACTGATGTAAATGCATAACTGTACAGCTTGATCTTGATCAACCTTACAGCTTGGGAAGGTTTAGTAAGAGGTTTTGTACTGTTTGTGTGAATACACAGTATATGATCTCTGAAGCATTTTGAATGCTAAGTCCCAAAAGCGGAGTCTGAAGTTGTATGAAGTATCGCAAACTAGTAGAAGCCAAATCAAGTTTTGGCTGGGGTGGAAAGTCTTGGGTTCCATTCTGTGGAAGAGAAAGAGGAAGGGTAGACAGAATTTCATAGATTTCATGATTTAAGAGGACTTCAAATCATTGCATTGAATTCTGTTTAGGGCAGAAACTCACATTGTAACACTCCTAAAGAGAGTTGTCCAGTTAATCTTAACACCTCCAGAGAAGAATTCACCTCCTCCCCAAGCCATTTCCCAATGATTCCACTCTAAAAACTAGTTCTTGCCGCTGCAAAATTCTTTTTAAATATTCCACTGAAATTTGCTATCCTGTAACATAAAAGATATTAATCTCACATCCTGCACTTGGGCCACAGAAAAATATAGGTAGTCCTCAACTTAAAACCACAGTTGAGCCCAGAATTTATGTTGCTAAGTGAGAAAGTTGTTAAGTGAGTTTTGCCCCATTTTGCGACTTTTCTTCTTGCAGTTGTCAAGTGAATCATTGCGATTGTTGACTTAGTAACCCAGTTTTTAAGTGAATCTGGCTTACCCTTTGGCTTTTCTTGTCAGAAGGTCGCAAAAGGGGGATCATATGACCCGGGACACTGCAACTGTCATAAATATGAAACAGTTGTCAAGTTTCCGAATGCAAATCATGTGATCATGGGGATGATGTAGAATAGAATAGAATAAAATTCTTTCTTGGCCAAGTGTGATTGGCACACAACGAATTTGTCTTTGGTGCAGATGCTCTCAGTGTACCTAAAAAGACAAGATACATTGGTCAAGAATGATAAGGTAAAACACTTAATGATAGTCATAGAGTACAAATAAGCAATCGGAAAACAATCAATATCAATATAAATTGTAAGGATACAAGCAACAACGTTACAGTCCTGCAGTCATAAGTGGGAGGAGATGGGTGATAGGAACGATGAGAAGACTAATAATAATATTAATGCAGCCTTAGTTAATAGTTTGATAGTGGTGAGGGGATTATTTGTTTAGCAGAGTGATGGCATTCGGGAAAACACTGTTCTTGTGTCTAGTTGTCTTGGTGTGCAATGCTCTATAGCGTCATTTTGAGGGTAGGAGCTGAAGCAATTGATGTCCAGGATAATATGAAAAATGGTCATAAATCACTTTTTTCAGCACTGTTGTAACTCTGAATGGCCACAATGCTCCAGTACCAGTGCTGGAAGCCTATCTGGATATTTATACTTTGGGTCATTTCTCTGTTAATGATGCTGACTGGGAATCCTGGGAATTGTAGACCAACACATTAGAGTTGTAGGTCAAACTGTCTTACATGGAGAAGGAGGAGAAGGGAAGAGAAGAGGGGAAAGAGAGGGGAAGAAGAAAGAAAGAAGGAGACGAGGAAAGAAGAATGCAGAGAAGGGAGGTTGAGAAGATAGAAGGAGCAAGGTTGTTGCAAAATAAGAGGCACGGGGTGGCAAGAAAGTGACCCAAACTGAATTACATATATGTGTAAAAATAACTATAGAGGCCAATGATGAATAGACAAATGTTAAAAAGCAACCATAAGAATGTATACTTGTGAATGAACTTGAAAGGGAAAAATAAAAAACTTAAAAAAAACCAAACAGTCTTACATGGAGATTCTTCCTCTGGCTTGTAATAGATTCTGTTTATGGATTCTGATCATCTTTTTCTTCCTTTGTCAGCCAGGAATTGCGACAATTGGCATTTATTGGAAATGACCTCTGGGGGCCTCTACAGTGGTTGGACCCTCCTTTTCTTGCTTCTGGCACCCCTTTCCTGCCATCCGTGCCCGGTTCCTTGCGAATGTTCTGAGCCAGCTCGTACGGTGAAGTGTGTCCAGAAGGAACTGACCTCCATCCCCGCTGGTATTCCTGGGTACACCCGCAACCTCTTTATCACTGGCAACCAGATTGCCTATGTTGGCAGCCAGGATCTCCAAGGACTCCGCAATCTGGTCACGCTCTCCTTGGCTAATAACAGGTAAAGCTTCCTGGTGGGTGAGGAACTAAGATGAAATGGTGTTCTGACCTAGGCTTCCCCAACAGCACGAAGCCGAGTCCTTGTCCCGATAAACCCCTTTTATTTAATTTACAGTGAATTCCTCTCCAGCAAAGTCTCTCCTCTCCCACAGTCTTTCAAGATAGCTCACAACCTTTATCAGGCTTGGAGAGTGGCCAGGCTGATATCTTTCAGACGTTGCAATACTTGGCAAGAATGCAGAAATGAACTAATTTTCTCCTGCAAACAGCCCTCCCCTTTCACTCCTCTTATATTCCCTATGGGAGGAGCCATTCACTGTCCACCTGTGGCTTTACTCCCAAGTCGACCCTTGTTCCTTAGCTGTTCTCTTCGTCTGGCAACTCTGTGCATGCAGAGGCTCCAGCTGTTCGTCTGCCTCATTGATATCTGACTCCGAAGGCAGCTGGTAACTGTCAGATGGCCCTGGCCCCATCTCTGCCTCTGATGCAAAGCCCTCATCAGAGCCTTCCCCAGACTCCAGGGCTGGCCCATGTTCCTCCCAAACCTCCTCACTGTCTGAATCTGCTGCCAGCTTTGCTGGCCACTGGCGGGCCACAACAAATGGAGTAGGATAGGAGACAGGGCTGCCCTTGTTATTATTGGCTTAAGAAGGCTACAGTGTGGAGCATATTAGGTTAAGGACCTCAAGCATTGGAAGAAAAGTACAGGTAGTCCTTGATTTACAATCATAACTGGGACTGGAATGAAATAGATCAACTAGCTGCAGCCAACTCAAGATGGCCAACTTGCCATGGCCAACTCACTACGGGATATAACACCATGGAACAATTCAACAATTCATTTTAATTTAAAATAATTTTAAAAGTATTTTAATGTTTGTTATTCACATTTCATTTTGTCCCTCCTTTGGTATCCTTTCTTTAATAATTATATTCCACCATTGTCAATGTCACCATGCTAAAAGAAATGGGATTTACTCCTTTCGTTATGTCAGCTGTTCAAAATACTCCTGGCTTGAAGATGCTTATGAGCCCAAGGAGGAAGGAAAGAAATCTAAGCAACCTGCACTTCTCCCCCAGTAAAATCCTACAAATTAAAACTGCTTGCACTACATCTTTGTTATCAGCTGTCAATCAACATTTTTCTCTTTATTAGCCACTGCCTGGTCCTTTGAGTTAGATATGCCAGAGATCTACTTTTGAGTTCTATGCAATGTTCCTTCATCTTCCTGTTGTCTGGCTTTAGAAGGGGGTCTAGCAACAGAAAGATTAAAGAAATTACAGGAATTGCCACAGACCACTGCCTCCCCCGTGCCTCGCGTTTTTGGCTACATTTGGTGTATAAGACACACCCAAATTTTCCCCCTCTTTTAGGGAGGGAGAGTGCATCTTATACTCCGAAAAACGCGGTATATTTCAGATGAGGTTACTCTTTTTTAAAAATAAGTTTTTATTTTTACTCTCTTACATATAGTTACAAGTATACATTTACATAGTTATTGTTCTTGTTTATCTTTATCACTTTTGCATATTTATTTTTCCATATAAAAGGTTAAAATACACATTCTGGGTTGCTTTGCTTACCATCCCTATTTTGTATTGTCACCACCCTATTTTTTCTTTTCTTTTCGCTCTCTCTCCCTTCACTACTTCCTTCCTTCCTCCTCACCTTACCCTTTCCTTCTTCCCTTGCCTCTCCCCTACTCCTCTCTTCCTTCTCCTGCCCTCTCTCCAGTGGTGGGAGTCAAATAATTTAACAACTAGTTCTCTGTTCTAATGATCAGGTGGATAGGCGGGGCTTAGTGATCATGTGACCATGTGGGCGTGGCCAACTCAACATTACTCAGGTTGATGGGCACTTTGCCTTAGCTGTTACAAGCCGAGGTGGCGCAGTGGTTAAATGCAGCACTGCAGGCTACTTCAGCTGACTGCAGTTCTGCAGTTCGGCTGTTCAAATCTCACCGGCTCAGGGTTGACTCAGCCTTCCATCCTTCCGAGGTGTGTAAAATGAGGACCCAGATTGTTGTTGGGGGCAATATTCTGACTCTGTAAACCGCCTAGAGAGGGCTGAAAGCCCTATGAAGCGGTATATAAGTCTAACTGCTATTGCTATTGTTACAATGTAATAAGGGTTAACCGGAGAGGGAGAGGCAGTTTCTGTAGGCAAGGCAATAAAGATTAGGCTAGAAACAACACCAGAATGTTTCCTTCCTGCCTTCCTTACAGGATTAGCCCTGTAAAGCGGAAAAAAAAACAAAAAAAGATTTCTTCCAACAACCAGTTCTCTGAACCTCTTAGAAAGTTAAGAACCGGTTCTCCCGAATAGGTGGGAACTGGCTGAATCCTACCACTCCCTATCTCCTTCTCTTTCTGTCCCTTCCCTCCTTCCTCTCCTTTCCTCTTTCTTCCTTCTCTCCCATTTCCAGATGAGGTTATTCTTGAATGATGCCAGTGTTGTTCCTTTTCACCTTCCAGGATTAATGCGGTGGAGTCCCACGCCTTCTCTAACCTCCAGAACCTGCGCTACTTAGACCTGAGTTATAATCACTTAGTCACCATCCACCCTGATGCTTTCAGTGCTAGGAACAATTCAATCCAGGAGCTGAATCTCAGTCACTCCCTGTACAACTTCTCTGCCATCCGCCCAGTGGCAACTGCCCTTGTCCAAGGGGGCTTCCAGAATCTCTCCAAGCTTGAACTCACCAGCAACAAGATCATCTACTTGCCCCTTGGGATGTTGTCCAGCCTCCCTAAACTTGAGTACTTAGACTTGAGGAACAATTCCTTGATAGATATCAAGAACTCTACCTTTTCTGGACTTCACCTTAAGTACCTTGATTTGACCTCAAATGCCTTCAAAACTTTGAGGGGTGAAGCTTTGTTTGCCCTGGGGAGACAGTCCCACCTTAGCCTCTTTCTGAAAGACAACCCTTTTGTATGCAATTGTGACATTGAAGAACTGGTCAACTGGCTGAACCAAAGCCGACAAGTAGTAGATGTAGAAAAACTAGCCTGCATTTTCCCCCAGGCTCTGAAGAACACCTCCTTGGTGGAACTAGTGGGTGCAGATCTGGAATGCCACTACAGTCAACATAGTGAAAATGTTCTTCAGTCCTCATACGCCGCATTGGGTATAGTTCTGGGGATAATTGGCATCATCTTCCTCTTTGTGCTTTACCTGAATCGTGAGGGCATCAAGACCTGGATGAATGGTCTACGGGATGCTTGCCAGAACCTGATGGAGGAGTACCGCTATCGTTACGAAATTGATTCAGATCGCCGCATCACACAAATCTCAGCAGTGGACATATGACCTCTGATCATTTTCAGTATTTTCTTTGCAACGGCATCTTTTTTTTTCCAAACAAAGCCCGTGGCTTGGAGATGCCTTTTCCATCAAAAACTAAATTTTAAAAAATTTATAGATTAAAATCTGGGTGGAGTCAAGGAACTTCCTTTCCTAGTCACAAGGAATTTCTCTAGGTGGTTTGACTAACAAGAGACAAATGACATTCTTTTAGTGCCAGTCTTGTAAAGGTGAGGGGTAGGCAAGTCAAAATCCTGATGTCTTCAAATATTTAGATTCCTAGAAGAATAGGTATCCTGGATTCTTACAATCAATCTTAACTAAGAGAATTTTATCTTGTTGTATACCAACAAGACCATTTTTCTAGCTTACTTGTTGGGGAAACCAATTCCTTAGTTACAGTGGGACTTTGGTTTGTCACATGTTCTGCACTCTAGACCAGGTTGTCAGCCCTGGACCATTTCAAGATGTGTGGACAGCAGCTGCCAAAGAATTGCAGATCCTACATCTTAGTGGCCCAGGTTGAGAAATCCTGCTCTTAGCAGATGGAACATTATGTGAAGGAAGAACAATAGTGTGCCAATAATTCAGCTCTTCTTATAGAAGAGATGGAACAGCAGTGGGTTAAGAAAAAGCAGGCATAATCTCGACTCCCCCATCTCCAATTCCTAGGAGAACTGCCAAGACGACTTTTCTTTACTGATATGTTATCAGAAATCTGGACAGCTCACCCAAGACCGTCTTCCTTGCAGGCAGAAAGAGACAAGAGCAAAGTTTATCTTTCAGAAATGGTAGATCTCTGATTAGGGATCAACAGCAGGAGAGATGATTGAAACCAAGTCCTACCCGTGAGCACCCCAAAGGAATCTGACTTGTCATTATAGGAATCATAAGGTGGCGCAGTGGTTAGAGTGCAGTACTGCAGGCTACTTCTGCTGCCTGCCGGCTGCCTGCAATTTGGCTGTTCAAATTTCACCAGGCTCAAGGTTGACTCAGCCTTCCATCCTTCCAAGGTGGGTAAAATGAGGATCCAGATTGTTGGGGGCAAGAGGCTGACTCTGTAAACCTGCTTAGAGAGGGTTGTAAAAGCACTGTGAAGTGGTATATAAGTCTAAGTGCTATTGCTATCAAACTGCTTGACTTTCTACATATCAATGTGTTCGGCAGGGCCTGTGTGAAACTCACCAGCTTGATTCAAGAGCATATACTAAGATGAGATCTGGTTTACTACTCTCCTATGGCTTACAATCTATGCGAACCAGCCAATGTGATTTTACAGCTATGGACTGTGATTTTATATGAATATATTTTGTGAGCAAACCCAATTGCGTATGCGTCTTAGTATACCAGAGTTAAATAATCTACAGGCGAGCACTCACTGCCTTAATTCAAAAGTGTAAGTGACTTGGCATGTGCGACAGTAGAAGGAATGTGTATGAAGTTAGAAATCTGTTGGGCTTAATTCATTCCATGAATTCCACTGAATTAAACCAACAGGATACAGACTTAGCATTAAAAGGAGGATCCTATGTACTTTGATGAATGTAGCATGAGCCTTGAAGCTGGCTCAGCAGGGAATTCTGGGAGTTGAAGTCCACATCTTAAAGTTGCTGAGGTTGAGAAATATTGGCTATTTTTTTGTGAAGTATGCAAAGGGCAAGAATGTTTAATAAAGTCCAGAGTCCAGGCTGATAAACTAAGTAGCCACAATTTGGGGGCCCAGTTGCAGAATTCAGATGCAAGTATAGACTGCACTCCAGGGGTGGGTTCCTGCCAGTTCTAACCTCTTCTATAGAAGAGGCTTCACAAATCTACTGTGCCGTTTAGAACTGGTTCCCGCTCTCTCCCCCTCGCCCGTCCGCACCACGCTTGCCCCACCCTCCGCTCACTGATTGGCTGACTCACCAATCGCCCCGCCCGCCTCTAAGAGTCCTATCTAAACCTTAAAGTCTTAAAGCTGTCAAGTTTGAACACCCCTGGGGTTTTTATTTTCTAAAGGGTTAGGGGTGCCAGGGTCTTGTAACTTGACAGCTTTAAAACTTGCGTACTTCAAATGCCAGAGTTTCTGAGCCAACATTTTGGTTGCTAAGCAAGAGCGTTGTTAAGTGAGTTTCACCACATTTTATAAGTTGGCCACGCCTACCCAGTCACATGGTTGGCAAGCCACTCCCACCCGGTCACATGGCCGGCAAGCCACTTCCACAAAGCAGGCCACACCTACAGAAGAGGTTCTAAATTTTTTTGAAACCCATCACTGCCGGACTTTCAAGCTGGCATTTGATGCCATAACTTAGGCATGCAGCTGGTGAATTAATAGAAATTAAAATTTCTCAATCATGTTGTGTTCAATCCTGGGGAAATATAACATGTAGGCAGCCATCAGCTCTGGACTTCAGCACATGATATGTTTTAAAAAAAAACTTCCAAGGCTGTCAAGCATCTGATACAACATTGTTTTATTGTATTGAAAAAAAATGTCATAGTAAAAACAATTTTTAACCCAGTGATTCTACACGTTTTTGCTTTCTGTTTTATCTGAACTCATTTTCTACCCAGCTTGGGTGATGCGGTCCCTGATTGTATAGCCTTCTGCTTGAAGGGGTTATATCTCTGGGGAACTGTCTAATCCAGTGTTTTTTAACTTCAGCAACTAGAAGATTTGTGGATTTCAACCCCCTTAATTTCCCAGGCAGCACAGGGAATTGAAGTCCACACGTCTTCAAATTGCTGAAGTTGAGAAACACTGGTCTAACCGAAATCCAACACAAAGAGAAAAGACCCAATCAACCAATGGAACAGAAGTTGCCTTCAGAAGTTGTGGGAGCTTCATTACCGGAAGCTTTCAAGAAGAGATTGGACTGTCATCTGTCAGAAATGGTGTAGGGTCTCCTGGTTGAGCGGGGTGGGTGGGTGGGATGGACTAGATGACCTACAAGGACCCTTCCAACTCTGTTAATCTGTGAAATTTGTTTGACCCATAAGAAGGAATAACGTCTTGCTCCTTGAAACAGATCTTAGATTTTTGTGGAAAGGCCATGTCATCACTTCCACATAATTTTATATATGGTACACTTGGCTGTTTTCCCTAATTCTCTTTTATTAAATGAAAAAACACAATCGATCATACAGGAAATGCCAGTTTCCCAACCACAGCGTCCTATTCTTACTTCCTACCACCTACTACAGGGTGGTTCTGAAGACACTATTCCCAGCTAAACTGCCCTGCTTTTCCAGAATAGAGGAAAGCAGGGGGAAGATCTAAAACTTAAAAATAAAACAGTGTTTCCTTTCATCCTCAGGAAGAATGTATGCTTTCCCCAGAGACCCCATGAAGAAATATGGGCATCCCAGCATCTTTAGTCTGTTCTCTGGGACCCCTGAAGTCTCCCTTGGACACAAGTCAGTCACTTTAGGCACCCAATCACAACATCTGCATTTGTTGTGTCCTACCCATTGTGACCCCATGGACAATGTTCCTCCAGGCCTTCCTGTCCTCTACCATCCTCTGGAGTCCATTTAAGCTCACACCGAATGTTTTGGTGACTCCATCCAGCCACCTCATTCTCTGTCATCCCTTTCTTCTTTTGCCCTCCATCGTCCCCAGCATTAGGCTCTTCTCCAGTGAGTCCTTCTTGTTAGGTGGCCAAAGTCTTTGAGTTTCCTCTTCAGGATCTGGCCTTCTAAAGAGCAGTCAGGGTTGATCTCCTCTAGGACTGACCGGTTGGATCTCCTTGCAGTGCAAGGGACTTGCAGGAGTCTTCTCCAGCACCAGAGTTCAAAAGCCTCCATTCTTTGGTGCTTAGCCTTTCTTATGGCCCAACTTTCACAGCCATATATTGCAACTGGGAAAACCAGAGCTTTGACTATGCACACTTTTGTTCGCAGGGGGATGTCTCTGCTTTTTAGTGTGCATTACCCTGATTTAATTTAATATTCTCCAGCTGTGGTTTGGGGATGGGGAACCTTGTGCAAATTCCAGCCAGCGTGCTATTTGAGGAAGGGGGGGCAGCCGGTGGTGCAAAAGGGCGCCCCATTACTTTAACCTGACCTCACCCCACTCCTAAGAGGTCTGTAAGGGGTGTGCATAAGCGCACCATCCTGTCTGCCGTCCCTGTCCTACTGTCCCCCCTTATTCGTCCCTATTTCATTCATACTCATGTTTATTCTTATACCAATTGTAGGAAGTTAAAGCCCTAGAAAAAGAAATATTTTGGGAAATATTAAAAGGGCAAAATATTTCCTCTAAAAGGGAGGCAGAAACTCAGCTCCCTCTCTCCTCCGCTTTCTCAATGAGCCATTAAGGCTTGGATGAGTCTATTCTACATAACAAAGGTAGGATCTCACCACATGGAACCTGGGAGGATTCCTTCAGCCAGAAGGACAAACAGGCTTAGGTCTCAGCACAGGTTACAGCAGTAACGACTAACCTTTTTGGTGCTGGGTGTCCAAAGTGCATGGACGGAACCCCAAAATGCAATGCAAGCACCCCCGCCATTCATATGCTTTGCCCCCCCCCATTTTTGGCTCGCAGGTTGGTGCAGGCGGCCTTCCAGGCTCAAAACAGGGTGCGGGGGTGGTGGTGCGCGAACTCACGCGAACCTCCAAAACGCAATGCAAGCACCCCCGCATATGTGCATGCGCCCCAGACCCCATGCATGCATGGCAGAGACCCAAAGAACAGCAGGCCGGCAGGAGGTGCACACACATGCATGGTGGAGCTGGGCTGGGGTGACGGCTGGGGTGCCTGCAGAGAGGGCCCTCTGTGCCACCTGTGCCATAGGTTTGCCTTCACAGGCCTACAGAGTTGTCCCTGCAACTCTGGGAGTCTCACCACCAATGAGACTGCACAGGATCGGGAAGCTCTGGAGTGGGGCCCTGCAGAGGGCATAAAACCAGGGCACTCTCGGCATCTCTGCCCTTTTTCTTCTTCACCCAACCTCTGGAAGCATGTGGTCCCCCTTTTCTGTTCAGGAGCTCAAGCCATGTGATCCTGTCCATCATTAAAACCATCTTTCCAAGCAGCCTCCATGATTCCACTGTCTTTTCCCCCCACTGAAACCCAGAAGGACATTTCTCCCAACACTGTCATCTTGCAAACGATGGACAAATCAAATCAGTAAATAAAATAAATGAATATATAACACCCTCCTCACCCGCTTCCCCCGAGACGAGCGCCTTCCACTCAGCTCCAGTTCCGTCCAGCCAGCCGCTTGGACTCCAGGCCTGGTTTCCCTGCGGCTGCGCTGGGCGGTCTTTCCCTCCTCCTGCGGTTGATTCAAGTGAGTCTCCTCTTCTGCCTCGCAGGCGCCTAGTTGAGAAAAGGCTGCCCGGGCGGACCGAGGGCGCTCGCTTCTAAGAACGGGCTTCCTCTCCGAGTTCTCCGAGGAAAGAGCTCAGTCGCCTCGCCTCGGCTGCTCCCGCCACGCTTGCCTGCGGCTGCCGAGTCCTGCAGCAAGGGAAGGGACCCTCCCCCACCTGGCCAGGTAACGCGGGCGCGCTCCCTGCACTTTCCCCCCAACTTTGAGTTGGCTGAAAAGTTGGCGGCTTGGCGCCGAAAGGCTTGGAAACATATGGCCGGGTTAGGGTTGGCGAGCCGAGAAGGAAGCCGTTGAAGAGAGAGGCAAAGAGAGTGGCGGGTGCCTTGGTTCCTCCTGGCTGGCCGGATCCTTGTTCCATGATCCGCACACCTGGCTGGCTACTGGCCAGGGCAAAAAAGGGGAGCCTTAGGTATGTGCACGTCTGCGCGCGGCCGCGCGCCCTTGTTTGGGGAGCGGTACCTGCGGGGCGTGTTCAGACAACAAGCTAAGCCTAGGTTGGGTTTCTTGAACTTGGCTGGACTTGTGCAATACGTCGGAGCCACGGAGTCACAAGGCTTAGCTGGGAAAACCCAGCCTGAAGGGCTGCTGGCTGCTTTTCTGGAGCTGCCAAGACTTTGCCCCTGATATCTTCTGCTGGGGTCTCCCTCTGAATAGAGAGAGGGCTCTCCAACCTTGGCCACTTTAACCCCGGTGGACTTCAACTCCCAGAATTCCCCAGCTTTGCTGGCTGGGGAATTCTGGGAGTTGAAGTCCGCCAGGGTTAAACCGGGGGGTCGTTTTGGAGCTCAGCTCAGATAACTTTGCCCTTTCAGACTCGGAGATGGTCCGATCCCTTCACTCTTGGCATGCTGAACTTGGTTTCTCTTGGTTAGTTTTGGGGTGGAGAGTGATAGGTGCCGGGAATTCAATTTGATTAGTTGAAGGTTTAGTAGGTAGCTGATGATGGCAACTTGATTTGTTTGTTTGTTTGTTTTGTTTGTTTGACCAAGCATATATATAAGATAATAGATAAAAGTATAAACATAGTTTTGATCCAATTGCCAAAGCAAGCAGGATATTTTCCAGCTATTCCGCTATGAGAAAAAAACAGAACGTTGAAGTTTATAGCTTGACTTGTATTTAATGTGGGTTATAAAATGAGGAAAAAGTCCCCAAATTCTTAAGAGAGATGCAAAACATGTCAAGCTCAGATTGTTTTACATACTTCTACCAAACTCTTTTCTGCAAAACCCAACAGAAAACTCCAGCTCCACCTTTGTGACATTTTATTTATTTCATTTTTATTTCATTTTGTTTGTCAAACATGAAAACGATAACAGATATAAGTATAAACATAAATATGAACACAGTAAGTGGGTATAAATAAATGGGGACAGTAGGACAGGGACGGTAGGCACGCTGGTGCACTTATGCATGCCCCCTTTACAGACCTCTTGGAAATGGGGTGAGGTCAACAGTAGACAGTCTAAGGTTAAAGTTTTGGGGGTTTGGGGAAGAAACCACAGTGTCCGGTAGAGCATTCCAGGCGTTGACCACTCTGTTGCTGGTCATATTTTCTACAATCAAGTTTGAAATGGTTTACCTTGAGTTTGTATCTGTTGTTTGCTCATGTATTGTTGTGGTTGAAGCTGAAGTAGTCATTGATAGGTAGGACATTGTAGCAGATCATTTTATGTACTACAGGTTAACGCACCTGTCCTGGAGTGGGTCTCACAGAGGCATCCCACATACAACTGCACTTGCTGTTTAGGGTTGCAGTGTGTGTTCTTAAAGATAGTTAGCCAGCTCTAACCCTTCATCCTTTTCTTCCCCTGTACCTGAGTGGCCTACTAAATGTGCCCTGGCCACAGGTTATGCTAGGCTCCCGATGTTGCTACCCTTAAAAAAATCCAAAGAAAAGTCATTGTTTGTAATGTGATGAAAAAGAAGATGGGAAACGGCTTCTTTACCTTTCCATTTTCTTTTTTTAATTTTTCTGTTGCTGGCACTATTTCTACTTTTCTGTTATATGTTTTTCCCCTTGTTTATCTTTTATGGTGTAAAAACCTTTCCATAAAACGCCCCCCAAGGGAAAGAAGCAAAGAGGTGGAATAAGAGAGGCTGAAATCCCTTTTCTTGCTGGGTTCCTCCTTGCTTACCAAGTGATGTTCTTAACAGGCAGACATCAAACAGGGAGAGCCGGCTACCTATTGCAGCAAAACTTTGCAGGACGCTGCCTATTTTGGAGTAAAGGTAGAACGACAATACTTCTGTCTTTGACATAAGCACTTCCTCCTGTTTCTGTTTCTTTCCTGTTTTCTTTCTGGAGAAATTTGACTTGTGTGTTGTAAATCCAAAACAGATCTGCTTTTCAAAGAGAAAATAGTTTATTTTTATTTTTACAAAATACCTCTTTGCTAGTCTAAACAAACATATTAAAGGCACAACAACCCTTTTTGCAACAACAGGACTTTGAGCTAAACAATGTGAGGCTTTGCAATTAATGTTATTACTACAACTTCCTTTTTATTTGCTCAAGATGCGGTAAGCCCCAGAGAGGGAGGAGAAACAAACTACCTGCACATGTTGCTTAAAGGGAACTTTTACTTACACTCAGAGTTTGCATTTTGCTTAAAACATTTGTGCCATTTCTTACTGTCCCAAGACTCTTCTGGCAGGCTCAGAAAAAAAAAAGATAAAGGTATTCTTGCGTGGTGAGCTACAAGCCATTTAAAAAGGAAGGTAAGATGTAGAACCAGTTTGGTATATAGTGGTTAAGTTGCTGGCCTAGATAGCAGGAGACTGAAATTCTACTTCTGTTTTAGGTACGAAAGCTGGCTGGGTCATTTTGGACCAATCGCCAGGAGACTGTAATTTCTAATCCTGGTTTAGGCTGAAAGCCGGCTGGGTGACTTTGAGCCAGTGACTCTTAGCCCAACCCACCTCATAGGGTGGTGGTTGTGGGAAAAATAAGAGGAGGAAGAAATATGTAGTATGTTTGCTGGTTTGAGTAACCTATAAAGTAATAAAGGTAGGATAAACATCTAATAAATATATGCACAGATACCTATCCAAGTAGGCTACATAGTAATTTTAAACATGGTCATCAACATAGCTGTGTTTCCCCAAAAACAAGACAAGGTCTTATTTTCTTTTGTCCCCCAAAATAAGCACTTGGCCTTATTTTGGGGGAGGTCTTATTATTATTGAGGTGCAGGAGGAAGGAAGCGTGGTCACCTCATGGCTGCTGCTGTGTTGCAATATTTTCAGGGAGGGCTTATTTTAGTGCATGCGCTCAAAAGCCCAACTGGGCTTATTATTTGGGGAGGTTTAATTTTCAGGGAAACAGGGCACCTGAGCGGAGAGGTAGTTGAAAGGTAAGAGACGGTGGATGTTATGTCTCAAATGCAAGAGTACAAAACATGATTGGTTTCCAGGTACCAAAGGTTGAAAAACAGGGGAAACAATCAGATCTGCAGGGAAAGGTCATTTCCAAACTGCGGGCATCTTCCAAATGGAGGAGTCCCCTAAATCTCTCTGGAGGAGAATACAAATTGGGACATCTTTTACCACCCTGGCTTAGAGTTGCCCTCTCCCCTCTTTCCAGCCACCTCATTCTCTACTGTCCCGTTCTTCTTTTCTTCTCAATCATTCCCAGCATGAGGCTCTTCTCCAGTGAGTCCTTCCTTCTCATTTGGTGGCCAAAGCATTTGAGTTTCCTCTTCAGGCCTTCTGGCCTTCTAAAGAGCAGTCAGGATCGATCTCCTCTAGGACTGACAGGTTTGATCACCTTGCAGTCCAAGGGACTCGCAGGAGTCTTCTCCAGCACCAGAGTTCAAAGACCTCAATTCTTTGACGCTCAACCTTTCTTATGGTCCAACCTTCACAGCTATCCATTGCAACTAGGAAAACCAGAGCCTTGACTATAGGCACTTTTGTTGGCAGGGTGAGGTCCAGAGGTGGGTTTCAACTGGTTCGCGGCGGTCCCTGCGAACCGGTTGGTTGGCGAACCTGGAAGTAAGTAACTTCCGGGAACGGCGAAGGGCGCGCTCGCCCGCCCGCGGTCCTTACCCGGTTTTGACGAGTTCTGCGCTTCTACACATGCGCAGGACGCATACAGCGCCTGCGCGATCCTCCAGGAGCAGCTGGAGCGTCGCGCAGACGCTAGTATGCATGCGTGCACCGCGCGCGTGCACGAGGACGCCGCTGGCCTCGTTCCAACCGGTTCGGTTGGAACGGGGCGAGAAACCCACCCCTGGTGAGGTCTCTGCTTTTTAGTATGTAAGAAAAAGTACAAGGCCATTATAGGAGCTGGCCAGCTAATCACAAACATTTTTATTCCTTCGCCATTGCTTTTTTAGTTTGGAGGTTTACAGGAATTTAGGAATTCTGTTCAGATGGTTGCATTATTTTATCTTCAACCAAGAGTTGGATCAAGTGCAGCTGTCATTTCTTTGTGAAGAATAGTTTGTATTTTTTTTTTTTTAAAAAAAATCTTGGTTGAGCGAAAGCTCAGAAGCAAAGTAGATGCCCAAAATAAACAAAGATGCCTTTTAATATCATTTTTCTACTTAAAGTCGCCCCTTTCTATGTAGCTACGGAAAGTTTTCAACCCATTCAATACAGAGCTTGAAGGAGGCGGTCCTTAATTTTAACAGCAGGCTCTCGGTTGCATGGTGTGTGCACACAAAACCCCATTAGCAAGGATATCCTTTGTTTACAAAAGGGAGTGCCTGGGTTCCAACAGGTGAAGCTTGTAAATACCTGAGAAGGAACCTGCACAGTTTCTCCCAGACCTTTACAGATTTTTCATCATCTCGTCCATACCACTGTTTTTGTTTTTTGTTTGGTTTTCTTAGTACTTCAGGTACCAGCTATTTATTTTCTTTCCATACCACCCACACCTTCAGTCATGGTGGCTTTTGGGGAGTCCCAATGGGACCACAATCAGCACAAGGGGAGAAGCGCGCTATCAGCACTTTCTGTGTAGATGTGAAGTGAGGTGAGGTGTGTGCTTTTAAAGCCTAAACCTTATCTAAACAGGATGTGGGTACTCAGTAGCATCTTACCTTGCTTCGACAGCAATGTAGGAGTATCTTGCAGAAAAAGACTATAACTCAGGGAGGTCAAACTCAAGGCCCGCAGGCCGGATCTGTTCCGTAGGGGTGTTTAGATCCAGTCTGTGGGACAGACAGCGAAGGACTGGCCCGTGATACCTCTGCCAGTGAAAATGGAGCGTGGCCCTCCCAGTCTCCGTTTTTAGCTGCGATGGTCTCCTGCAGCCCTCTACCAGTAAAAATGGAGCTCGGGAAGGCTGCATACGGCACAACCGGGCTCTGTTTTTGGACTCAATGGCCTCCTGTAGAGAGCTACAGGAGCACCTTGCAGCCAAAAACAGAACCTTGAGTGACGTCGAGCTGGCCATGCCCCCCCAGCAGTTCACCCTCCCCCCAGGTCAAACACAACCCTGATCCGACCCTCAATGAAATCAAGTTTGACAGCCCTGGTCTAACTGGACAACTGGTGATCACCCAGAAGCCTTAGAACTGTGATGATGAACCTATAGCACCAGAGGCGGGTTTCTACCACTTCGCACCTATTCGGTAGAACCGGTTCGTCAAATCTACCTAACTGGTTAGAAGAGATTCCACCAGTGGACCCGGAAAGCAGGCCACACCTACAGAAGAGGTTCCAAAATTTTTTGAAACCCACCACTGGTCCTTGGATATGATTATTCTACACTATCATGCTCATATTTATAAAACTCAGTGCCTCTGTGAAAGGTAAGGATGACTACTGCATTTTGGTGCAATCAGAACATTGCGTGTGTTGAAGTTGTTTTAACACAAACCAAAGATGCCTTTTAAAAAACAAGTTTACATCATATTCTTATGCAGGCCAGTGCTGTGTGTGAGGTAATTTAAGGTGGTTCTGACAAGTGTCGTTGGCATCTTCATATCCAGTCACATGGGCAGCAAGCCACTCCCACAAAGGAGGCCACACCCACAGAGTAGGTTCGAACAGTTTTTGAAACCCACCACTGTATAGCACACATGCCAGAGGTGACATGCAGAGCCCTCTCTGTGGGCACCCATGCTGTTGCCAGCTGCTTTTCTGGTTTCTGGCGCACACATGCATCGGCCAGCTGGTCTTTGTGTATGCTGGAGCGCTGGAAACCTGAAGACCAGCTGGTTGGTGCGCATGCCCTCACATTCCGGTTTGGGCACTCGGTGCTGAAAAGGTTCACCATCCGTGCTTTAGGCCAACCAGAGAGCAGAAAAAGTCCTCAATAGCATTTCCTGGTTGTGTTGCTCAGAGTTGGTGTTTAGTACTACCATTACATTGGTCAATGAAGGTATCATTCAACCCTCAACAGCTCACTTAGTGACTGAAGTTACAAGGGCACCGAAAAAAGTGACCTCTGACCATTTTTCATACATAGCCACATGATCAAAATTGGACGTTTGGCCACTGGCATGTATGTATGACAGTTGCACGGTCCCAGGGTCACGTGATCACCTTTTGTGACCTTCTGACAAGCAATAGGGGAGCCAGATTCAGTTAACGACTGTGTTACTCACTTAACAACTACAGCGATTCACTTAATAACTGTGGCAAGAAAGGTCACAGTTATTAAAATGGGGCGAAACTCATATAAGAGTCTTGCTTAGCAGTGGAAATTAATGTACCGGTAGTCCTTGATTTACAACAGTTCATTTAGTGACCGTTGGAGGTCACAACACTGAAAAATGTGACTTATGACCTTTTTTTACAGTTATGGCCTTTGCAGCATCCCCATGGTCATGTGATCAAAATTGAGATGCTTGGCAACTGGTTCACATTTATGACCGTTGCTGTGCCCCCATGCGATCCCTTTTTGCGACCTTCTCACAAGTCAAGTCAATGAGGAAGCCAGAGTCACACTTAACAACCGGCCTACTAACTTATCAACTGCAGTGACTCACTTAACAGCTGTTGCGAGAAAGGTCGTAAAATGGGTTCAAAACTCACCTAACAAATGTCTCACTTAACAACAGAAACTTAGGGCTCACTTGTGATTGTGAGGACTCCCGGTACTCATACAAGGGTATGATAACGCAATATACTAAAGTAAACACTGGCTCCTGTTGCTTTTAAATCGTACGATTATTATGTTGTGGCTGAGCAGGCTTTTTAAAAAGTGAAGTTACTTTTTTCACAGTCCTTTTTATCTATTTATGCTTGCATTTCCCGAAGTTTTTCTTGAACGGTTATAAGCCAGCTTCAGAAGCCAAGGTAAACTAGCACATGCCAGGCGTTGCAAAGAGCTTGCAGTTTTTAGCAAAAAAGAAACCTGTTGATAATAAATATGCACAGAGGAAGTAAAGGTGTGAAGATGGGGCTGTCACAAATATAAAATGTGTTCTTATCTTTCCTCTGAAAAATATAGGAGGCTGGAGGATAGCTATGAATATAAAGCTTGTTCTGCAGCTTCGGGGTTGTTTCCCTGATGCTTAGCACACATTTTTGTTACTGTTCTCCAAGATGCATTATTTGGCTGTTTACAAGTTGTGCTCAGTAGCCCTTGACTAAGCAATCCTTGCAGTATTGGGGGGGGGGGGGACTGGGTGCATACAGTTTTGGGCAATAAATGACCCTATGTCAGTACAGTATTTCTCAACAGTAGATGCTTTAAGCTGTTGGACTTCAACTCCCACAGTTCCTCATTCAGACATACTTCCTGCCGTATGATGACTTTGAGACAGACAGACAGACAGACAGACAGACAGTCTCTCTCTCTCTCTCTCTCTCTCTCTCTCCCTCTCTCTCTCTCTCTCTCTCTCTCTCTCTCTCTCTCCCCCCCCCTCTCCCTCTCCCTCTCTCTCTGTTGTGGAAATAAAAGTAGGGGAGACAGGATACCAATGGAGTACAGAAGTACTTTAATGGTTTCTCCTAGGGCAGAATAGAGACGCCAGTCTCACACGCCAATAAACCACAGGAAGAAGAAATGGACACATTGGCTGTTCTGCATTGTGCATAACACACTTCAAAGAGCCTTAGACACGTTCTGTCTGCCCTAGGCTTTAAGCTTCAAGTTTGCAGCAGAGTACAAGTTTTATTTACTCAATTTATTTATTGCATAGCCACCCATGTCATGTTTGGGATATTTGATTGTAGACCAGGGGTCTAGTGGACAGATGCATTTTGCTATTGTGGTTGAAGGCAAGGTTTAAAAACTTCTGACTACAACAATGTTTGTTTGTTTGTTTGTTTTACTGTGTGTGTATATGTGTGTGTCCCTCCCTCTCTCTCCCTCTCTCTTTCTCTCCCTCCCTCCCTCCCTCTCTCTGTCTCTCCCTCCCTCCCTCCCTCTCTCTCTTTAGAAAGCCATCTAACTCAAATTATTTGGCTGGTAGTTTACAGCAGGAAAAAAGGCCCAAGCAGATTACATAATTATGTAAACCCAAAATATAGTTAGGTTACTTTATTGATTAGCCCATGGCTAATAGTATCAAAGCGCAGAGTTCCAAAGAAAAAATATTACTAAAATCTGATAAAAACAATTTAAAATGCAATTGGAATAAAATGCAATTTAAAATGAAATTGGAATAAATATACAATTTAAAATGAGCTTAGAATAATATACAATGATTTAATACATGGATAAATACAATATGATAAAATTATATTTCAGTGTCACCCTTAAAATCTACCCGAATCAGTCCCACATATGCCGATGTCAACCGAACCATTCACAAAATATAAAATGGCAACCCAGTCCAATAATAAAATTAACCGATCGCATGGCCATGGGGGTATAAATGCGAATAAAGGTTCATGAAGTGTTTTTTTTCTAAGACTGTTGTAACTTTGGTTGTTAAGTGAATGACCATAAGTCAAGACCAATCTGTGCCTCTCTTGTAAGGGAATTACATGCTGCATACATACAGTAAACTGTCTGAAATTCCGTGCTGGTGTTTGATACTATACATCACTTTGTTCTTTGGTTGAGGTTTCTCCATTTTCAAAACGTGCAAGGAAGAGGAACACCTTCTTTTAATTTTTTTTCACAGACCACAATTGGTAGGCCTCCTTGTAATAAAGGAAAAGGTTCCCCACTCACATACGTACTAGTTGTTCCCGGCACTAGGGGGTGGTGCTCATCCCCATTTCAAGGCCGAAGAGCCAGCACTGTCCGAAGATGTCTCCGTGGTCATGTGGCTGGATGACTAAACACGGAAGGCGCACGGAGCACTGTTACCTTCCCACCAAAGGTGGTTCCTATTTTTCTACTTGCATTTTTTACGTCCTTTCGAACTGCTAGGTTGGCAGAAGCTGGGACAAGTAATGGGAGCTCACTCCGTTGTGCAGCGCTAGGGATTCGAACTGCCGAACTGCCGACCTTTCTGATTGACAAGCTCAGCGTCTTAGCCACTGAGCCACTCCTTGTACTTGTAATAGGTGTTTGCCAAGCAAGAGGCCTATCTTGGAATCCAACAGTTGGAAGCCCATTGAGACCAACCCCAGTGCTGAGGGCAAGAGTCCAAATTGAATCTTTCCGTGCAGATGGTGGTCCAGCTTGTACATGTACGTCTTCTGTAACAGAAGTGCACCATCTCCTTCTGTCATTGCTTCTTCTGCCAAACTGTTCTGATGTGTTGGATTTTTTTTTCTTGTTCAGTTGGAATCTCACTTCCATAACTTAATCATTTATTCAGAGGTTTCCTTGCAGGAATATCTTTTTATGGTATAAGCCACTTAACAATTTCTGTGCTCATTTAAAGGGGCAAACTCTGATTCCTTCCACCGAGAAATTTCCAAGCTTGGCCAAAATTAAGTCTGGCAAATTGAAGGACTTTGCAGAAAGAAGAAGAATAGAAGAATAGAATAGAGCTGGAAGGGACCTTGGAGGTCTTCTAGTCCAGCCCCCTGCTCAAGCAGGAGAACCTATACTATTTCAGATATGTGGCTCTTCTTAGTCTCTTCTTAAAATCCTCCAGTGATAAAGTACCACGATTTCTGAAGGCAAGCTGTTCTACTGATAAACTTCCTAACAGTGAGGACAATTAATCCTTAATTCCAGGATTCTCTCTTTGATCAGTTTCCAACCATTATTTCTTGTTTTGCCTTCTGGTGCTTTGGGGAATAATTTGACCCCCTCTTCTTTGTGGCAGCCCTTCAAAATACTGGAAGACTGCCATCATTTCACCCCTAATTCTTATTTTCTCTAGACTAGCCAAGACCAAATCCTGCAGCCGTTTCTTCATATGGTTTAGTCTCCAGACCTTTGATCATCTTACTTGTTCTTCTCTGATAATTTTTTCTCTGAACAACTCATATAGTAATACATTTGGAAAGTAAATTCATTGACGTAACTTATCAATTTCTGGGGCATTTGCAGCTTCCAACCCCTTCTCTTTTGAGGGCTCTCCTGGACCACTTTCCCTAGCAGCTGAAATCTGGCACAATCTGCCAAATTATTAGCAGCACGTTGAAAAGGCAGGAAGCAGCATAGTAAGAATGCTGAAAGAATGAATTCATTTTATTTACACATACTGTACATACCCAACATCAGATGTTTCCACTCTGTTCCCTTCAGCAAAATCAATTATATCTATGCGATTTTATAGCCCTTGGTAATGGAAAAAGTTCGCAGTGAAGGACATTAGCACCCACCCCTCTCCTAGACAAATGAAATATTTTAGAAAATATTAAAAAGGCAGAATATTATATTTCCCTGGATGAGAAAAAGAGAGACAAGTTTTAAAGACAAAGCTGCTTCCTGCAGCTCCCTGCCCACCCTTCAACTCAAGGGTGATGGGATTAAGACATGGCCTTTAGGACATGATAGGATTAGTCCTCTACCCATTTAGCAAAAGAACTTGCCACATGGCACCAGGGGATCACCAGCAAGACTCAACCGAGCCTGGGACACAGACAGCCTAAAAAGTTAGCCAAAACCCCTCCCCCTGGGAGTCTGACAGCCAATGATATACATTTCTTGGACAGGAACAGGAAGTTCCACGGCGGGGCCCAAGAGAGGGTATAAAACTCAGGCTTCCTCAGCATCTCTTCCCTTTTTTTTCTTTAAGACCATCCAGGCGTGTGATCCAGAGGTGGATTGCTACCGGTTCGTGCTGGTTCGGGCAAACCAGTAGTGGAAATTGGGACTGGGTCGTCGAACCGATAGGGACGGCAGGCTGGCCACGCCCCCAGACTGGTTCCCCAGTCACTGCTGCCGTTGCCGGCTTGTTTTTTTACTCATTTTTTCATGTTCTGCACATGCACAGAACAATTTACAGGCAACTGTGCAAAGCAAACTGAAAGCAACGTTGGGCAGCAACCCATCCCTGATGTGATCCCCCTTTCCCTCAGGACCTCAAACCATGTGGTCCTGTCCGCCATTAAAACCATCTTTCCAAACAGCCTCCATGTTTCCAGTGTCTTTCTCCTCATATGGAACTGAACCCAGATGGACATTTCTTCCAACATCAGGGAGAGAGGGGAGGTGGTCGGCTTGTATCAATGAGAAAAGACTGAAAAAACCTGAGATGCAGCATAATGGTTACATTTATCTACATTAGTGTGTCTTTTTTTTCCACTCAGGTCCCCTTTCCTTTTTTAAAAAATTATGGAGGACCCCCAAAAGAACATTATATTGACAAATATTTGCCATACTAAAAATTAAATTTGATGCATCCTCTACCACTGCCACGTCTCATGATGGTTTTATTTTATTTATTTATTTATTTATTTATTTATTTATAAATTAGTTTATTAAATTTCTACGCCACACACGCCCCTTATAAGGTGATTCTAGTCGGCTTAACAAGTTATAAAGGAAGTAAAAAATAATGATTAAAATATTACAACTATATTAAAAATGCAGAGATTATGATACAACTATACTCAAACTCAGAACCAAGAAGTTTAATAGGTTATGCTTTTTCAACACAGGCTGAAAAATAATTTTGATTTTGCAGAGTTTCTGGGGAGATCCCCCAAGAATCTTAGGAACCACACTTAAAAGACATTAAAGTGTGGTTGGCAAAGTGGAATTGCTATGGCAGACAACCAACCAAAGTATTATTTTCTGCACCAGAAATTACACTGCCCCCCCTCTTGCTTGGCATTGAACATATAGCAGTTATATTACCCCAACCACAGAAAAATAACTCCTTCGGTTGTTGATTTGGAAAAGGTTGTTTTCTGTTCATTATGAGGTATGTGTTTCACTTGTGGGTTTGAAGGTTGGCTGTTGCTTAATATTTTTGTGGGAGAGGGGAAATTATGTAGGTAGATGACAGATAACCGCTTCATATCTTTAGGAGTTAGCTGTTTTTCTTTTGGGGTATGCTTGCTTTGTTTTTGTTTGGTATGATGTTTTGCAGGATGATTGTGAGGTTTTGTGGTGGGGCATCTATCTTTGAAGTGTTACCTGTTTCCTTTTGGGAGAAGGTATGTGGTTTGACATTCAGAGTCCCACTCTTAACTTCTTCTGCATAAAGGTGCATTCTTGATTTACAGCCATTCATTTAGTGACCATTCAAACTTATAACAGCCCTGAAAAAAGCGACCGATGACCATTTTTCACACTTACAACCATTGCTTCCCCATCAGTGGTGGGTTTCAAAAATTGTTCGTACCTACTCTGTCGGTGTGGCCTCCTTCTACTATGTATTTTGTATTGTGGGAAAATTGGAGGGGGATTCTAAGTAGTTACATAATATGTAGCCATAACAAAATTCTTTCTAGAAAGCCAAGGTCATCCTTTGTCTCTGCACCCCTGCACCCGATCTGAACTGTATGGGTGGAACTGCCAGCATGACAGTGGAAGATTGGACCATGTGATGGACTTGTGGGTGTGGGGGCAAGGTCTTGAACTTTCAATTAGATGGGGAAAACCTGGAAGCTTTCAGATTCAGGTTTTCCCAGATGTGCCAACATGGCTCTCTTAATAAATTGGAACTTTGAGGAATCCTTTGCATTGGACTCTGATCTATTTTTGATGCTATTTGGAACCCTGACACTTGAGTTTCCTCAAAGTTCCATTTTATTACAGATGTCATATTGGCACATCTGGGAAAACCCAAATCTGAAAGCTTCCAGGTTTTCCCCACCCAAAGGAAAGTTCAAGTCCCTACCCAGCACCCACATGTCCATCACATGGTCCAATCAGGCACCATCCCAACTGGAGAAGCCTTCCAGTCATACCACTTCAGGTACAGGGCAAAACAACCTTGACTCTCTGAGAAAGGAATGTTATTATGACTATGTATCTCCCATACTCCATATAATCCCTTCTCCATATAATTTCCACAGCATTAAATCTGGCAAGGCGGAAGGCCCAATGCAAAAGATGGCTTCCAGGCCTAATATCAGGGCTGTGAAGCAGCTGGCTTCATATCCTCACGCCATTCTGTTGCTTCACAGAGCAGATCAAGTATTTCTAGTCGTTTCTTTGGCAGTAGTCTTCCTCCACCGATTGCTCAAGCATTTGCGTCTTTCCCAATCAAAGTTGCAAAAGTCTATGCAACCGAGTTGCTGACTGTAAGATGTATATGAACTCGCTGGCAAGTGGGCGAAACTGAAACTTTTTCTCCTCAGAATTGCATTTTTAAACAGGGCATCTTTCACATTATGGAACATTCTTCTCTAGACGAGATGAAGTGTCTTGTATTCCCCTAGGACTAGGATGGCGAACCTATTGCACGCATGGTGGCACGCGGAGCCATTTGTCAGGCACGGAGGCATTGCCCTTTCAGCTGGCCAGCGTGCAGCCTTTTTTAAAGCCATTTTTCGCTCTCCCCAGGCTCCAGGGGCTTTATGGGAGCTTGGGGAGGGCGGAAACAGCCCCCCCACCCCCGGAGGCCCTCCAGAGGCTTCAGGAGCTTCCCTGAAGCCTCCGGAGTACAAAAAACCAGCCCTACGGACAAACCGGAAGTTCAGGAAAGGACTTCTGGTTTGCTCATAAGGCCGCTTTTAGTCCTCCAGAGCCTTCAGGGACCTTCAGGAGGCTTCCCTGAAGGCTCTGGAGGACGAAAAACGACCCTATGAGCAAACCGGAAGCTTGTAGGGTCGTTTTTCATCCTCCGGAGCCTTTAGGGAAACCTCCGGTTTGCCCGTAGGGCTGTTTTTTTGCGCTCCAGAGGCTTCCAGGAAGTGACTTCCGGTTTGCTTGTAGGGTTGTTTTTCATCCTCCGGAGCCTTCAGGGAAGCCTCCGGTTTGCCCGTAGGGCTGGTTTTTTGCGCTCCAGAGGCTTCAGGGAAGCTCCTGAAGCCCGCGGGGGGCCTGTTTTCGCCTTCCCCAGGCTCCTATAAAGCCTCTGGAGGCTGGGGAGGGAGAAAAAAGCATGCAAATAATGGGGGGAAGCGCTTGTCATGCGTGCATGCATGCTGGGGGGTTCACTCATTGCATTATGGGTGAAGCACGCTCGCACATGACCCCCCCTTCACTCTCCCCGCTTGTGGCACATGAGCCAAAAAAGGTTTGCCATAGCTACACTAGGGTGTTTGGGTAAGATCCCAGGTTGAGGAAGACTTTTCCAGATAAAATTCAGTTTATTCACCAGCCATACTTGGTACCCTCCAGATGTAATGGCCCAAGACACACACACCCCAATTCCTAGCCAATGGCCGTACTAATTCCAACTTCTACGTGTTGCAGTCCTCTCATATATTAAATCTCTAATGGAACAAACTAGTAAATTTATCACCACATCATTAAGCCATGGTGGTGCAGTGGTTAGAGTGTAGTACTGCAGGCTACTTCTGCTGATTGCTGGCTGCCAGCAATTTGGCAGTTCAAATCTCACCAGGCTCAAGGTTGACTCAGCCTTCCATCCTTGGGAGGTGCGTAAAATGAGGACCCAGATTGTTGGGGGCAAGAGGCTGACTCTGTAAACCGCTTAGAGAGGGCTATAAAGCACTGTGAAGCGGTATATAACTCTTAAGTGCTATTGCTATTAAGAAATGTGTTTTTACCTTGGCTTTCATATCAGTCAAAATCCTCTATGCTGAGCGCATTTGCTTCTTGAAGCTGAGAACTGCATTAACCCATTCACACTGCTCACGTTACATATAATTGCCCCCTACGGATTTCACTACGTTTAGATAATGCTTACTTTTTAATTGAAGTATGAGAAATAAATTGATATATATTTATTTTGTTCTTGCATTAAGGCCCTTGATGATCGTTATTGATCCCAAGTGGCTTCTCTAAATCATTAACATCTTGTGATCTGAGACGAAAATCAAGCCTCCATTAAGTTGCCTTGGATTCTTTGGGAATTTATGGATGTGGCCATGTGGCTTTTTTTTTTTTTTTGGCAATAATACAGAAGTGGTTTGCTGTTACCTTTTGGGAAAATTTTGCTCAATTCTACAATCTAGACCAGGAGTGTCCAGTCCTTGGCAACTTTAAGACCTGTGAACTTCAACTCAACAACAATGTTCATGGGTGGCATGATGGCTCAGTGGTTGAGGCACTAGTCTTATTAGCTGGAAAATGCCTATGGAGATTCTCAGTCATCCAGGTCATGGTTATCCCAAAGGTACTTTTTTCAAAAACTGGACCAGAAACTCCCGTTGCCTCTTGAAAAAAGCACCTCCGGGACTATCAGCTGGAAAGCCAACAGCCTGGGTTCGAGACCCAAGAGCTGCATGAAGGGGTGAACTCCCATTACTCGTCTCCCAGCTCCTGCTTACCTAGCAGTTCAAAAGCAAGCAAATGCAAGTAGATAAATAGGTACCGCTTGAGTGGGATTGTAACAACATTGAGTACTTTCATGCTAGCCACATGATGACAGAAGTGTCTCTCAGACAATGCAGGCTCCCTCAGCTGAAAATCGGAGATGAACACGGCACTCTTGAGTTGGCCACAACTGGAGATGGGAAACCATTAAACTTTGAATTCAATGTTCAAAGCTGTACCTCGATGACTCTAATATAGATCAACATTATCACCAGTCTTCCTA
The DNA here is from genome assembly GCF_009769535.1 of Thamnophis elegans. Classification (NCBI taxonomy): domain Eukaryota; kingdom Metazoa; phylum Chordata; class Lepidosauria; order Squamata; family Natricidae; genus Thamnophis; species Thamnophis elegans. The sequence continues at coordinate 17,801,045 of NC_045552.1, read as the reverse complement.
AGGCCCGTCTTGTGATCATGGTGCAGCTGCTGAGGTCTGTAAGAAAGCAATGAGGGCTCCTTGGTTCTCTCTGAGCTTGCTTGGCGTCTTTGGCAGTTTCTTTCCTGATTGGGGTATTTTTTATATGATTGTTGGTCTGAGGTTAACCTTAGAATTAATCTATGCTGATCTGGGTGCTGATTGCTGGTGGAGAGGTGCTGGAGTGTTTTTGTTCCTTTTTGGATTGGGTGATAGCCTCTCTTGCATAGTCTATAGATGTTATTAATATCTATGTGTCTATTTTTTGTAATAAGTTTTTTTTTTTACATGCAAAAATTCCAATTTCAATTGAACAGGGCGTTGTTTGGGTGCAGATCATTTTAGGAAATAACCAAGTGTTTGCAACAATATTCACTTTATCAATATCAATTATATTAACATTAATAACAATAATCATACTATTTATTTAGATAACCTATCTTCCTTATATTACTGATCCTTTCACATATTTCCCTGTCTCTAATTCCTGTTTTATCAGCTATCCATTGAATAGGTCCCAAGTCAAAAAACATTCAGTTTCTTTCCTCCCCTCCTTAATTGTAAGTGTTAGCTTATCCATTTCTGCACATTCTAATATTTTTCTAATCACATCTTCATCTGTTGGGATCTCTTCACTTTTCCATTGTCGTGCAAATGCTATTCTCTCTGCAGTCAATACATGTAAAATCAGATATATTCCCTTTGTTATACTTGTCTGGTAAAATGCCCAACAAATATTTATGTGTCTATTGATGGCTGATTTATCTTAATAATTAAGCAGTAAATGAAGCAAGATATTTTCGGCCAGATGTTCATCCACAATTTGGCTGTGCTGTATTTAGTCGTACTTAACCATATCTGCTTTTGCTCAACCTGATTCGCATGGACTAAGCTTCATAAACCCACAGGTTATATGGTGGCTGCTTACTTTGTGATGCCCATGTGTTGTGTGGACGCAACTTTGAGGAGTAGAAAAGCAACAGCCTGATTGAGATTTATCTGCCTTCTAGAATCTTTCTTTCCTCCTCCCTGCAGATAAGGCCTTGAATCTGACACAGGTGACTGTAGATATATTTGGGCAAACCAATTGCTTTCCTGAGAGTTGACAAACCGGTTTTTTTTTTGCATAGCCCTCCCCAATTTTTTTCCTTTTCTTTCTTTTTTTCTGGGTTTGGGTGTGGAAGGTTGACACTGTTCTTTGCCAAAGCTTTCCCCACCTCCAGCAGAGAGACATAGCTTTTCAGTTGCTGGTAGCCATATACCTAGCCTAGTTTTTGCAGCATTTGCAGGTCTATGGGCATTTAAGCTGCTTCTTTGAGCCTTATTTTCGAGTTTTGTTGAATGGTGAAGTTTCCCTCTTTCTTTGTTTTTAAACACTGGCTTTTAAAAGAGTTTAATGGTGCTTGTGATATGCTGTGGTGTTGGATGCAACCTTGATGGCCAGACAGCATTTAATCACTAATGTGTATTAGTGTAAAACTGTTTGGGATTCCTCCTTTTTTCATTCTGGAGTCTTGAACAGCTGGGCTACAGGCCCAATTTCCCTTTTTTTAAAAAAATACAAATAAAGTATATAAACTGTGGGAAGTTATCATCCAGCCCTCTCCCAGAAAAATGAAATATCCTAGGAAATATTGAAAAGGCAGAATATTTCTCTGGATGTGAAAAGAAAGAAACATGTTTTAAAAGACAGAATAGTTGCCTGTAGCTTTCTGCCCATCCCCAGTTAATGGGCTATTAAGACTAGCCAGGCTAGCCCACTTTACATAATAAAGACTTCACCAGCAGCTACAGAAAGGCATGATAATATACTCAACTGACCACAAGGCATCTGAGAACTCATCACAGCCTAGAGAGTAGCCCCCTGCATGGCACCATGGGAGTCTGACAACCAATCAGAATACATTTCTTACACAGGAACAGGAAACAGAGAGGTGGGACTAAACAGGGTATAAAAAGCCTAGCAAGCCCCTTCCTCAACCCTTCGTTCTCTTCTTCTCCACCTACATTGAAGCATGTGATCACGTTTTCTGGTCAGGGCTCAAGCCATGTGGCCCTGTCCAACAATAAACCATCTTTCCAAGCAGCCTCCATGTCTCCAGTGTGTTCTTCCCCACTTGGAGCTGAACCCAGAAGGACATTTCTTCACCATTGAAGTGCCTTCATTGCACCCCTTTGCCCTAAACAATCATTTGTTTAGTGACCATTTAAAGTCAAAGTGGCACTAAAAAAAAATGACTTAGAGCCATTTTTCACACTTAGCACTTAGCAATGGCACTTACACTTATATACCGCTTCATAGTGCTTTTACAGCCCTCTCTAAGTGATTTACAGAGTTAGCATATTGCCTCAACAGTCTGGGTCCTCATTTTACCCACTCGGAAGGTTGGAAGGCTGAGTCAACCTTGAGCCTGGTGAGATTTGAACTGCCAAATTGCAGGCAGCCGGCAGCTAATAGCCAGCAGAGGTAGCCTGCAGTACTGCACTCTAACCACTGCGCCACCATGGCTTAATGGTGTGCTGATAAATGTTCTATTAGAGATTTGATATATGAGAGGACTACAACATGTAGAAGCTGGAATTAGTACGGCCATTGGCTAGGAATTGCGGGGGTGGAGGGTGTCTTGGTCTGGAGGGTACCAAGTATGGCTGGTGAATAAACAGTTTTATCTGGAAAAGTCTTTCTCAACCTGGGATCTTACCCTATCCCTAGGGGAATACAAGGTACTTCATCTTGTCTAGTCAGCGTCTTACCCAGTGGTGAAATTCATTTTTTTTTTACTACCGGTTCTGCCGGTGTGGCTTGGTGGGGTGGGGGGGACAGGGGAAGGATACTGCAAAATTCCCATTCCCTTCCCATTCCTGGGGGAAGGATATTGCAAAAATCTCAATTCCCACCCCACTCCATGGGAAGGATATTGCAAAATATCCTGTTTGCCTGTTCTCCGAACTACTCAAAATTCCCACTACCTGTTCTCTAGAACCTGTCAGAACTGTTGGATTTCCCCCCTGCTCTTGTTCCCAACAATATGGATCCTCATTTTACCTACCTTGGAAGGATGGAAGGCTGAGTCAACCTTGAGCCTGGTGAGATTCGAACTGCCAAATTGCAGGGAGCCAGCAGTCAGCAGAAGGAGCCTGCAGTACTACATTCTGACCACTGCACCATCTCCGCTCATATGACTGTTGCAACATTCCCATGGTCACATGATCGAATTTCAGATGCTTGGCAACTGGCATGTATTTATGACTGCTAGGACAGTCATAAGTGCAAGGAATGGTTGTAAGTCACTTTTTTCAATACTGCTGGAACTTCCAACAGTTGCAATATCAATGGTTGTAAATTGAAGACTATCGCCTTCTCTAACAAAATGAGCAGGCAAATCTTTGACAAAAACTTTGATAATTGAGTATATTAGTAGATCCATTTTAATTTAGACAGCAAGTTTTTATCCTAGTCTTTCCTTTTTGGGGAGTGGGTTATGAGTTGGACCCTCTCAAGCCAAACGTTAGACTCCAGATTAATACATACAGAGAGGCCAGTCTTGTTAAGAAGAAATCATAGCACAATTCTAAGGAAGGCTTTTGGGTATCCACTGCATGACTGAAATGAATTGGAGCATTGGCAGGATATTTCTTTCTTTCTTTCTTTCTTTCTTTCTTTCTTTCTTTCTTTCTTTCTTTCTTTCTCTTTCTGTCTGTCTGTCATCTATCTATCTATCTATCTATCTATCTATCTATCTATCTATCTAGATATAGATATAGATATAGATATAGATATAGATATAGATATAGATATAGATATAGATATAGATATAGATATAGATATAGATTAGATAGATATAGATTAGATAGGTATAGGTATAGGTATAGGTATAGGTATAGATATAGATATAGATATAGATTAGATAGATATAGATTAGATAGATATAGATATAGATATAGATATAGATATAGATATAGATATAGATATAGATATAGATATAGATATAGATATAGATATAGATTAGATATAGATATAGATATAGATATAGATATAGATATAGATATAGATATAGATATAGATATAGATATAGATATAGATTAGATAGATATAGATTAGATAGATATAGATATAGATATAGATATAGATTAGATAGATATAGATTAGATAGATATAGATTAGATAGATATAGATTAGATAGATATAGATTAGATAGATATAGATATAGATATAGATATAGATATAGATATAGATATAGATATAGATATAGATATAGATATAGATATAGATATAGATAGATATAACCAAGCTGGTGAACCCAAAGGTGCTTTTTCAGGAGACAACTGGACTTTCTTGTTTTTTGTTCTTTTGAAGACGTTTCGCTTCTCATCCAAGAAGCTTCTTCAGCTCTGACAGGATAGTGGGGAATGGAAGGGTTTATATTCCTTGCAGACAGCTGGACATTTGCATCCTTTTAGAGGGTCCTTGAAGCACTTGGAGGTTTATCTGTCTCCTCAGGACCTGGTTCCTGTGGTCTGCAATTTTCCCCCCTCTGGAAATCCATTCCTATTCCCACACCATCTCAAGGGTGTTCATCCCAAATTGTATAGCTAAAAGTCTGTAGAGAAATGTCCAGCTGTCTGCAAGGAATATAAATCCTTCCATTCCCCAAAATCCTGTTAGAGCTGAAGAAGCTTCTTGGATGAGAAGCCAAATGTCTTCAAAAGAACAAAAAACAAGAAAGCCCAGTTGCCTCCTGAAAAAGCAACCATGGGACAACCATGACCTGGATGACTGAGAATCTCTACAGACAAGGTGGTGAACATATCCAACATGTCTTCCTCCTCCTATTTTCCCCACAACAACAACAACCCTGTGAGGTGAATTGGACTGAGAGAGACTGGTTCAAATTCACCCAGCTGGTTTTCATGGCTAAGGCAAGACTTGAACTCATGGTCTCTTATTTTCTAGCCTGGTGCCTTCACTACTAGACCAACCTGGCTAGCTTTCAGAAGTGGTTCTCTTGGTCTGGGTGGCCTAGGAACTGTGACTCCTGTTTGTGAAAAAAGGCCTCCTCTGGATTATTGTGACACAAGGACTGGTTGCTCAGTCTCTTTCATCATCTACAGGAAGTCCACTAAGAAATTTATAGGTTGCGCTGGAAAACAGTTGACAAGAAGGGAAGTCCACAGAGCAAGAATGCAAAAGCTGCATTCTGCATTTTTTAAAAGGGCTTTAAGTTTTGTATTTTTTGCATTTCTGTGTTTTGGAGCTGGCAGCAGATTCGGACAGTGAGGAGGTTGGGGAGGAACATGGGCCAGTCCTGGAGTCTGGGGAAGCCTCAGAGGAGGGCTCTGTGTCGGAGGCAGAGAGCCATCTGGGTGCAATGCGCTGCCCGCGGAGACTCCAGAGTCTTTCAGCAAGTACAGTTAAGACAAAAGGGTCAACTCTGGAGTAAGGCTTGGAGATGATTGGCCCCTCCCATAAGACATAAAGGAGGAGCAAAGGCACTTGAGCCTTTGCAGGAAGCAACTTCGTTCGTTCTGGTCGGTTTAAACTCTGAAGCTCCGTTTTGACTCTGTGCTCCGTTTGGCCTTGCAAAGCTACTTGGCAATTAGATCTTCGACAGCGTTTCAAGGGAGATAAAGGCTTATCAGCCTTATCTCGAAAGACTGTGACAGACTTCTGTTGGACTCTTTACAAACTATTTATGACTCCTTAAGGGCTGTGAATGAACATAAGTCACAGCCATTGAAATAAAAAGAGGGTTTTTGGGACTAAGCGTGTGATTTTTACTGTCTCAGGAAGCCTAGGTCAGAACATTCTGTTAACCTTTTGATTCTAAGAGGTATCTTTACTTTTTCGCAGACATTGCCGGTCTCTTGAGTTTTGTAATTCCACGCCAAAGCATTTTTAGCAAGTTGAGTAGGAAGTCGGTCATCAAAACAAACAGTTTTCAAAACTTTCATTCATTCTTTTGAAGCATGCATGAAAGAACCTTTTAAGGGACTGCCAAGTTATTCAACCTTTGTTTCTCTTCTCGAGCAATCACTCTTTTGAAAAGGGATTTGCCACAGACTTCAGCGCAATTTTCCATAACGACAGAAAAGTCTTTACAAACACGAACGGAGAATTAAAAATGAATAAAATACAATTGTGCAGCCAAACAGCCGTTGATTGTAATGACATTTTTTTTAAAAAAAAATGTTATGGTGGAACTGGGCATTAGTACTTCACAATTGTTCCTGACTTTTAAGAGTGCAGATGGCGGGAGCTACACAGGCAAGGAACAAAATAGAAAGCTTGAGAAAGAAGAGGAAGACATGGCCAAGGAAGTATTGAGATTGACTGAACCACAATAAGAATCTTGTTATAGAAATGCAACATTATGGATTCCAAAACAAACAAAAGCTTGACTCAAACCTTCTCTCTGTTGGGCACACTCTGTAAGTCACAGTATGATGAATGTTTGTTATAAAAGAAGAATAGATATTAAGGCAGAGACACCCTTGCCTTACAGCTGCTGGAAGGATCGGCAACCCCAGCTCCATCCCTCCATGGCTTTCTTGATCTTCTCCTTACTCTTCCAGTGGTGGGATTCAACATTTTTCACTGTGGGCTTGGCTTGCTGTGTGTGGCTTGGCTTGGTGGGCATGGCAGTGGAAGGATACTGCAAAATCCCCATTCCCTCCCCACTCCTGGGGGAAGGATACTGCAAAATCTCAATTTCCACCCCACTCCAGGGCAAGGATACTGCAAAATCCACATTCTCTCCCCACTCCTGGGGGAAGGATACTGTAAACTCTGCATTTCCACCCCTCTCCTGGGGGAAGGATACTGTAAAATCTCAATTTCCAGGGCAAGGATACTGCAAAATCCCCATTCCCTCCCCACTCCTGGGGGAAGGATACTGTAAAATCTCCATTTCCACCCCACTCCAGGGCAAGGATACTGCAAAATCCACATTATCTCCCCACTCCTGGGGGAAGGATACTGTAAGCTCTGCACTTCCACCCCTCTCCTGGGGGAAAGATACTGTAAAATCTCAATTTCCAGGGCAAGGATACTGCAAAATCCCCATTCCCTCCCCACTCCTGGGGGAAGGATACTGTAAAATCTCCATTTCCACCCTACTTCAGGGCAAGGATTGTAAAATCCCCATTCTCTCCCCACTCCACTAACCACCTTTCCAGCTCTGTTCTCCGTGCAGGGAACAGAAGAAGACCCAGCAGATCAGGTGGGATGCCGATCAGCTGGAACACGGGAGGCATCAAATAGATGGGGGTGGGGCCAGCCAGAGGTGGTATTTGCCAGTTCTCCAAACTACTCAAAATTTCCACTGCCGGTTTGCCAGAACCGGACAGAACTGACTGAATACCACCTCTGCTCTTGGCCCATTCACTCTTCTTTCACAGATTCCTTTTGCAATTGGGTCCTCGTGGATTCCTGCTATAAGACCACACTGCTTTCTCCAAATATTTTTTCTTGTCCCAAATTTTGCAAGTTGAGCATGTTCCAAGTCATAACTCAGGGATGGGGAATTACGGCAACTTTATACGACCTGTAAACTTCAGGTCCCAAAATTCCTGAGCCCACATGAATGGGGGTTGAAGACCACAGATCTCAAAGCTGCCATAGTTTTGCCCACTCCATCCTAACTAGTAAACAGTGCCATCTGCTGGGCCCCAGAAAACATGGCTTCTCTTTTGCAGTTTCTGCTTTATGGAACATCATATCCCTTGATACAGTGGTAGCAGCTTCATACTCAACTGGTTTGCAACCTCATCAAATTTGGTACTCAATGCATTTTGATGTGAAAATTTTGTCCTGGTACTCATCTCTTCCTTGGTATTCAATGCACAAGCCAGAACCTGCCGATGTCAGCTGCCTTATGACTCACTACATTATTCCTTTTGGGAAAACATTGTTTGGTACTCATTGTTTTTGGTAATCATTGTGCCTCCCAGAACCAATTAACATTGAGTATCAAGGTACCATTGTATTTGCTAGGCAATGACCCCACTGGCATTTCCATAAATCCTTGAAGAACTGGTTGTTCCTTCAAGTGTGAAGCCAGGAGCTTGGATGAGCCCATCAGTATAATGTTTCTTATTGTGATTATTGTTGTATGGATTAAGTTAGATCAGTGTTTCTCAACCTTGGCAACTTGAAGATGTCAGGACTTCAACTCCCAGAATTCCCCAGCCAGCATTCGCAGGCTGGGGAATTCTGGGACTTGAAGTCCTGACATCTTCAAGTTGCCAAGGTTGAGAAACACTGAGTTAGATGGTTCTTGGGTGCCATTATGATGTTACTGTACTGTTATAATTATTTTCTTGCATTGCTTCTGTTGGTTTTTTAATTCTATGTTTAACTCTCAGAGTTGCAGTTGGGAAATAACAGAATTACAGACTTGGAAGGGACTTTGGAGGACTTCTAATCCAACCCCCTGCTCAAGCAGGAGACCCTAAACTTGTGATGGTGAACCCATGGCACTTGTGCCAGAGGTGCACACAGAGCCCTCTCTGTGGGCATGGGTGCTGTCACCAGCTGATCTTCCTGGGTGCTGGAGTGGCAGAAAACGTCCTGAAAACCTCCAAAAAAAGTGACCAAAAATGCCCCCAAAATTGATTGTTTTCCAGGCCATTTTTGGCCCATTTTCAGGCCATTTTCTGGGGAAATGGCTGGAAAATAGCCAGAATATGGCCTGAAAACAACCCGAAATGCAGCCAAAAGTGGCCCCAAAACCACCTGAAAATGCCCCCCAAAAACAGCTAACCAAAAGGGATGTGTACTAGCCAGCTGGTCTTCAGGTTTCCAGCTGAAGCGCATGCACACACTTTCTGGTCTGGGCAGTTGGTGCCGAAAAGGTTTGCCACCACTGCCCTGTACCATTCCAGACAAATGGTTGTCCAGTTTCTTCTTAAAAACCTTCAGTGTTGGAAAACGTACAACTTCTAGAAGCAAGTCATTCCATTGATTAATTGTTCTAAGCATCAGGAAATGTGTCCTTAGAGATTGGAACCCTGCTAACATGTCACTTCTAGCCCTTCTTTTCATTAAACTAGACTTACTCAATTCCTCCAAACATTTTTCATATATTTATCATCTAATCATATTTGTTGTTCTTCTCTACCCTCTTTGTAGAATCTCAAACATCTTTTTAAAAAAAATATCATGGCGACTGAAACTGGATGCAGCATTCCAAGTGTGGCCTTACCAAGGCATTATGAAGTGTGAATAAGACTTCACATGACCTTGATGTTGCCCCTCTGTTAATGCAGCCTAGGACTGCGGTGGCCTTTTTTGGGAGACAGGTGCAGCACACTACTGGCTCCTACTTAAGGGATTGTCCACTAGAACTCCAAGATCCCTCTCACAGATGGACCGCTATAATATATTGATATTATAACCAAGAATAAATAATAATGTAATCCTTTCAAACTAGTCACTCATGTTTGGATTCAATCCACATTTATTCAGCACCAATTTATTTTAACCCTCTCCCTTCTTGTTTTATCACAGATGCTTCCTAACTATCACCACCTTGGTGCATTGTGTGTGTGTGTCTGTGTGTGTCTGTGTGTGTCTGTGTGTGTCTGTGTGTGTCTATATGTCTATATGTCTATATGTCTATGTCTATGTCTGTTTATCTATCCATCTGTCTGTCTGTCTGTCTGTCTGTCTGTCTGTCTGTCTATCTAATCTATCTATCTATCTATCTATCTATCTATCTATCTATCTATCTATCTATCTATCTATCTATCTACCTACCTACCTACCTACCTACCTACCTACCTACCTACCTACCTACCTGTTCTGTCCCCCCTTCTTCGCTCGTTAACAGACGACAGGCAGGCAGACTTAAAAGGAGCTAACTTTATCAGTCCTCGGCTCAAACTGGCTGAGAGCCCAAAATAAACATAAATAAAGTCTCTGGCATGAAGATAACAGAATGCAAAACAAATCTCTCTTACGGCAAAATCAGGTGTACAAAAAGAAAGCAAAGCACAAGTGTCTCTCCGAATCAGGGTTACAGAAAGCAAATCACTTCTCCAAGTGTCTCTCGCAAACAAACCACGACCGATGATCAATGAACGAATGAATGAACGTTGACTGCTGCAACCAGGGCGTGGCACCATCCGTCCTTTATCTCCAGAACCCCACTAACGAGCCCCAGCTGCATCGTTAATCTTGCATCCTGACTCAACTCACAGCAAACTTCTGCTGAGTCACAACACCTACCTATCTACATAAACACATACAAATTCAGCTCCCACATTCATATAGCAATTTGGGGAGAAGCACACTGGGGCTCGATGGCTTAGTGGCTAAGATGCTGAGCTTGTTGATCAGAAAGGTCGGCAGTTGGGCAGTTTGAATGCCTAGCGCCACATAACGGAATGAGCTCCTGTTACTTGTCCCAGCTTTTGCCAACCTAGCAGTTCAAAAGCACGTAAAAATGCAAGTAGAAAAATAGGAACTACCTTTGTTCGGAAGGTAACAGCGTTCCATGTGCCTTTGGCATTGCCGGCCACATGACCACGGAGATGTCTTTGGACAGCACTGGCTCTTTGACTTTGAAATGGAGATGAGTACTGCCCCTTACAGCCGGGAACGACTAGCACATATGTGAAAGGGGAACCTTTACATTTACCTTACACTGCTATACACAGCCATTGTTGCATCTTCCAATAAGCACACTTTCTTTTAGAATAGAATAGAATTCTTTCTTGGCCAAGTGTGATTGGACACACAAGGAATTTGTCTTTGGTGCAGATGCTCTCAGTGTACATAAAAAGACAAGATACATTGGTCAAGAATGATAAGGTACAACACTTAATGATAGTCATGGGGTACAAATAAGCAATCAGGAAACAATATCAATATAAATAGTAAGGATACAAGCAACAAAGCTACAGTCATACAGCCATAAGTGGGAGGAGATGGGTGATAGGTCATGAGAAGATGAATAGTGATAGTAATGCAGCCTTAGTGAATAGTTTGACAGTGGTGAGGGAATTATTTGTTTAGCAGAGTGATGGCATTCGGCAAAAAATCTGTCCTTGTGTCTAGTTGTCTTGGTGTGCAGTGTGCCCTATAGCATCGTTTTGAGGGTAGGAGTTGAAACAATTTATGTCCAGGATGTGAGGGGTCTGTAGATATTTTCACAACCCTCTTTTTGACTCATGCAGTGTACAGGTCCTCAATGGAAGGCAGGTTGGCAGTGATTGTTTTTTATGCAGTTCTGATTCTCCTCTGAAGTCTGTGTCTGTCTTGTTGGGTTGCAGAGCCAAACCAGAGAGTTATGGAGGTGCAGATGACAGACTCAATGATTCCTCTGTAGAACAGAATCAGCATCTCTTTGGGCAGCTTGAGCTTTCTGAGTTGGCGCAAAAAGACCCTCTTCTCCTCTTTCTCTTTTTAAAAAAGAAAAGCTATCTACATGTGCATCAATTTGAGTGAGCCATGGGCCCTTTTGTTAGCTTTAAAAAAACACCATTCCTTTATCTTTTTCCCCAGTAGGGTGCATCTTCCCTGAAGGCAACCTGAATGGAGAGTCACCCCCCATGTCTCGTCGCTTAGACTAGCCAGGTGCTTCCTTCTTCAGAATTGTTCCTGTACCTATGGCAACAAGGAGAACAATAACGTTTGTCTGCTGGCTGGACCTTCCAGTTCGACACTGAGGATGTACCGGCAGGAGGAAGCGAATGTTTAGCAAACGCTGGTGGGATTAAGAACTGCATGGTGTTGACTCGAAGCATCTTTGCCAAGTATTTCCCATGGATCAAGACGCAGGCATCGAGGCCCTGCTGGACCTCAGCTTCCTGACCGAGGAGGAGCAGAATGCAATTGTGGAAGTTTTGCACAGAGACCTGCAGCTCCAGATGTCCGAGGAAGGACGTATCAAGTGAGAACCTGTTCGGTGGTGGTTGTCGCAATAGGATTTGGATGCTTTCTTAAAGTGGCCAGATTAGAATGATCTCTATTTCTAATGGGGGGGAGGAGAGGGTTCTTCCCTTCAAGATGTCTTCCATGGTTTCATTCATGGAAGCCATAGATAGGCAATCTATGGTCATCAGGCCACATCTGGGACCTGGCAGGTTCCACCACAAAACCGCGTTCGACTAAAGGGCGCTCGACGAAACCGCGTAGCTGACGTCATCACAGCGCGACAACAGCGCGGAGAAAAAAGCACGCTGTAAACGCTAAACCTAAAATTAACCCCTAAACCTAAACCTAACCCCCCTAAACCTAAACCTAATCCTAAACCTAACCCTAACCCTAACCCTAACCCTAACCCTAACCCTAACCCTTACCTTAACTTGAATCGGCTTGCTTTCAAAGCGCTATTTAAAGCGCGCTTCTTTCTCCTTGCTCGCTGTTGTCGCCCTGTTGATGACATCAGCGACGCGGTTTAATCGGGCACGCTTTAGTCGAGCGCGGTTTTGTCGTGCCACAACCTGGCACGCCTTTTGTATTGGCCGAGCCATACTGGAGTGCAAGATTTGAGTGGGGCATATTCTTCCCCATGTGCTTAAAGGAGCAGCTCAGAAGAGCGTCCATTACGTTATTCTTCTTTTCCTTTTTGCCTTACCATATCCCCACCCTAGATGTTAGCAAGAAACCCAGACCCATTGATGCTTAGATTAACAGATGCTGCTGTAGTGGCCTGCCAGTGGTCAGCGGAGCTGACAGCAGGTTTGGACAGTGAGGAGGTTGGGGAGGAACCTGGCCAGTCCGGAGTCCGGGGAAGGCTCTGATGAGGGCTCTGTGTCAGAGGCAGAGGGGGGGGGCAAGGCCGTCTGACAGTTATCAGCTGCCTTTGGAGTCAGACATCAGTGAGGCAGACAAACAGCTGGAGCCTGTTCCCAGTGTGCGCAAGTGCAGATGTTGCCAGACGAAAGAAACAGCTAAAAAACAGGGGTTGACTTGGGAGTAAGGCCACAGGTGGACGGTGAATGGCCCCTCCCATAGGGAATAAAAGGGAAGAGAAAGGGGAAGGATGTTTGCAGGAGAAAATTAGTTTATTCCTGCATTCTTGCCAAGTATAGCAGCGTCTGAAAGAGATCAGCCTGGCCACTCTCCAAGCCTGATAAAGGTCGGTAATTTTGAAAGACTGTGGGAGAGGAAAGACTTTGCTGGAGAGGAATTCCTGTAAATTAAATAAAAGGGTTTATCGGGATGAGGACCCAGCTTTGTGCTGCTGGGGAAGCCTAGGTCCCAACATCTGCTTTCATGTCCATCCACATATATATCCCTCCTAGCTTACCTGGCTGAAAAACGTTCAGCGTCTCAGCTTCAATCATGCCAGCTGTGATTTACCTGAGTCTGAAAGATGACACATGCCACCACCAACCCGGCATGTGGGTTACTGTCCAATCTTATGTCCTACAAAGACGTCATCTTGAGTTCAGTTGAACTTAATTCCAGAAAAGCAATCACAAAGTTGCATTTAGCTACCATAGCTTCATCTTTCCAGAATCACTGGTGTCTCCTTTTCCCAGATTCTGCTTGGCTTGAATTAATAATTGTAACTGTTTTGATTCCCTTCCAACTGCCTGTGTTTTGTCAGCTGCCTTGAAAGCTTGCTGGTCAGAATAAGTGGATTCTAAAGAGGTGATAATGAGGAAGAGGAGGAGGAGGAGGGGAAAAAAGGGGGGATTCTGGCCCAGAGAAACTTTCCAACTTGCCTGTTTCTCTTTCCCTCTCTCTCTCTGCCCCACTCAAGCAAACTGCGCAAGTCTATCTCTGACCCAAACTGGCTGAAGATCTTTTCCGGCGAATGGTTTCGTGATGTCCGTTCCAAACGGCACCAGCGCAATCTCTTTGGGGCAGACATTGTCCGAGCTTCCATCCGCCGGAAGAAGAAACCCAGAGGTAAGCGGAACTGTTTATTTTAACTGTTTAACTGTTTATTTCATTTGTATGCCGCCCTTTTCCCCCAAGGGGGACTCAGGGCGGCTCACAGCTCAAAACAAGGGAAGGGGGGATACAAACAATTTGACAAACAACACAAAACAATACATAATTTAAAAGCGCAACAATCATACCATTCGAGATAGGGGCACGGTTCTTTAGCCCCAGGCCTGTTGGAACAGCCAGGTTTTAAGGGCTTTGCGGAAGGCCTGGAGGGTGGTGAGGATGCGAATCTCCACGGGGAGTTCGTTCCAGAGGGTCGGAGCAGCCACAGAGAAGGCTCTCCTCCGGGTAGTCGCCAGTCGACATTGGCCAGCGGATGGAATTCGGAGGAGGCCTAATCTGTGGGATCTAATCGGTCTGGTGGAGGTAATTGGCAGCAGGCGGTCTCTCAAGTACCCAGGTCCAATACCATGAAGGGCTTTATAAGTGACGACTAGCACCTTGAAGCGTATCCGGAGACCAATAGGCAGCCAGTGCAGCTCGCGGAGGATAGGTGTTACGTGGGTGAACCGAGGTGCACCCACGATCGCTCGCGCGGCTGCATTCTGGACAAGCTGAAGTCGCCGAATGCTCTTCAAGGGCTGCCCCATGTAGAGCACATTGCAGTAGTTGGAAAAGATGCTTGACTCTCCTCTTGTCCCAAAGGTGCTTTTTCCAAGAGGCAGCTGGGCTTTCTGGGTTTTCTTTGAAAACGTTTCGCTTCTCATCCAAGAGGCTCCTTCAGCCAACCATGACCTGGATGACTGAGGATCTCCATAGGCATCAGACTGGCCTCTTATTCCTTAGGTTCCAAGATTAGGGCAAAGGAAACAAGAGGACAGGGGTGAAATCCAGGAGGTTCTGCAGAACCGATAGCGGAAATTTTGAGTAGTTCGGAGAACCGGCAAATGCCCCCTCTGGCTGGCCCCAGAGTGGGATGGGAATGGGGATTTTGCAATATCTTTCTCCTGCCACGCCCACCAAGCCACACCACGCCCACCAAGCCACGCCCACAGAACCGCTAGTAAAAACTTTTGCATTTCACCACTGCAAGAGGAGCAATATTTTGGGAGCTCACTAATTTATAAAGACTGCTCCTCAAATAGTCATGGAATCTTCAGGAAACTCCAAACTTGGCAACTTTAAGATTTGTGGACTTCAACTGGCCGAATTCTTCAGCCAGCCACGTTGGCTGGAGAATTTTGGGAGTTGAAGTCCACGCGTCATAAAGTTGCCAAGTTTGGAGACACCTGTTCTGGTCCAAGTCCCTGCCCAGTGCAGGAATCTTCCTACCCTTCTGGACAACCTCCAGTAATGGAACATTCACATTTTAGGAGGCAGACTGTTCCGTTGCTTAATAACTCTCACAATCATAAAATGTAGCTTTTAAAGTAGTTTTTAAAGGAGACAATGGTCTCAGGTTGCTCAGAACCTGAGCATCCACGCGGTGTGGATGGATGATTTTTTAAATGTCTGATCTTCCTTTTCTGGGGTGATGAGGAGAGTTAATCTCAGTCTGGAGTTCTCATTCTTTTGGATCAAAGTGCCTTCGGTTAATGTTGACTTTGCGATGATGCATTAAGCTATTCAGTAAAAGAATACAGAATACAAAATAACAGTGTTGGAAGGGACCTTGGGGGATCTTCTAGTCCCGTGATGGCAAACCTATGGTATGCATGCTGGAAGTGGCACGCAGAGCCATCTCTCCAGACATGCCACATTGCCAGTTGCTCTTCTGGGTTCTGACATGCACATGTGTGCCGGCCTGCTGGTCTTTGCGTGCGCATGCATGCCAGAAACTGGAAAACCAGGTGACTGGAGCACATGCTGGAAACTGGAAGTTCAGCTTCCCGGCATGCACATCCACGCTTCAGGAATTGCTCTTCCAGTTTCCGGTGCTCCCATGCATGCGTGCTGGAGAGCTGCTCTTCTGGTTTCAGGTGTTCCCTCCCGCACACGTGCACGTGCTCCCGTTTCCGCACTTGGGGCCAAAAAGGTTCGCCAACACTGTTCTAGTCCAACCCCTAGTCAAGCAGGAGAGGCTGTACCATACTGGACACATGGCTATCCAATTTCTTCTTTAAAAGCCACGGTGTTGGATCACCCACAACTTCTGAAGTCAAGCCTGATTAATTGTTTTCACTGTCAGAATATTTCTCCTAAGTTCTAGGTTGTTTCTCTCCTTGATAAGTTATTACTTTCACTCTACCAAAGCAGATGAACAGGAACTCAAGCAACAAAGCAGCCTGAAGACT
Source organism: Thamnophis elegans (assembly GCF_009769535.1). Taxonomy (NCBI): domain Eukaryota; kingdom Metazoa; phylum Chordata; class Lepidosauria; order Squamata; family Natricidae; genus Thamnophis; species Thamnophis elegans. The sequence continues at coordinate 17,784,887 of NC_045552.1, read as the reverse complement.
ATAGATGTGATCAGTGAACCTGTGCCAGAGGTTCAGAAGACAATTGAGGCCATGGATGTGCCAGAGATTCAGAAGACAATTGAGGCCACGGATGTGCCAGAGATTCAGAAGACAATGGTGACTATAGATGTGCCAGTGGATCAGAAGACAATGGAGGCCACGGATGTGCCAGAGGATCAGAAGACAATGGAGGCCACAAATGTGCCAGAGGATGAGAAGACGATGGAGACTATGGATGTGTAAGCAGCTTTCATATTCAGGGGGAAGAAAGTTGTGTTTTTTGCTATGAAAATGCAAGCTTCTCTAAAAGTGTTCCAAACAGCTAAAGCTTCATTCTTACAGCAGAAAACATTACCTAAATTATCAAGGAGGAAGAGTTATTTGAGAAAGCTGTAGACATTTTTTAAAGGGTGATGGCATAAGAGGATCTTGCAACAGAAGCTCAAGCAATGAGCTAGAGATGGAAAACGTGGCAGCAATGGCTCTTGAAACAGGTTTGGTCAGCAAAAAGAAATGTCAACCCAGGCATTGTAATTAAGTTCCTTGGTTGAACACATGGTTTGAAGAATTTCAGATCAAGATATTTCTTCACTTCAGAGCCCTTGCCCAACTCAAAGATTTGATTACATTGCTAGAATCAGAGCTTCATCTAGACCCTTCACAAATAAATGTAGTCCTTTCTTTGATTTAACCTGATAGAATTATTTCTCTTTCTGTTAAACTTTTGAGTGTCTTGCTGATCCCCTGCATATCACGTGGGCTCTGCTTTCTCCCATTTGCAATTTTTGAGGAAATCCAGAGGTAGAACATTCACAAGACATAATAATTTAACTTCTTGAAGATCTCAATTGAAGGGAAAGTCCCTGAATACCTTATATTAGAGGAGGTCCTCTGTCCTTCAGATCAACGGTCACCAACTGGTGGTCCATGAACCATTGGTGGTCCATGAGAAAATTTTAGTGGTTTGCAGAAAAATCTCTGCATTTTTGCATTTTTTATATTGCACTAAATCAGGGATCCTCAAACTATGGCCACTGGGCTGGAGATGGACTGCCAAAGCAATTACTCCCACTCGCTGACGGTGCAGAGGACGGGATGAGGTCCTTCAGGCACTTAGCTTGGCTGCCTATTTAGTAGCTCCAGCCCTTCCCTCCCTCCCTCCATGGAAGTCCAGGCACTTCAGTGAGTGGTACGCAAAACCTCAGCTGGTTTCCTTGAAAGACAGAGATTGCAGGGGGGTGATCTAGTGTCCGGGCTGCCTACAAGACAAACATTCTTGGCCATATTTGAGATTCCTAGCTGCAATGGACAACAAATCTAGGGTTGACCCCGGGCGCTTCTCTCTGCTAACAGGCAGCCAAGCTAAGTGCCTGAAGGACCCCATACTGTCAAGAATTCATATTAGTGGTCCACGGGATTTAAATGTATGAATCTAGTGGTCCCGAGGTCTGAAAGGTTGGTGACCTTTCAGTATCCAGGTGATACTGAATTACAGCTCTCAGGAGCACCCACTGGCATGGTCAGTAATAAGGAGAGCTGGGAACTGTAGTTCAGCATCAAGTGCTGAGCCATGTGCTCTCCACTCCAATTGGCTTCCACCCCGGTTTTAACTGCTTTTATAATAACACTTTTCAGTTGAAATGTATCCTTCTCTGGGGCAGTAGAAGGCAAGTTGTTTTCTTTTCCTACGTAAAAACCCTTCAGATGTTTGAAGAATGGTATTGACGTTGTCCCTCCACCGTCCTTTAATATTTTCCGGAAAACAAATCTTTCCTTTTAGAACACGTCTAAATCCTTATCATATTTAGTGCTGCTATTCGTAGAATCCCAAATCCCTAAGGACTTTTGGTACTTGACACAAAAGATGCTTCGGAAAGAATATATAGCAGACGAATGCATACAGATAAAAGGTCTGCAGATTATAGAATAAAATGATACGAACCAAGCAAAGCCATCATCAAACCAACATGCAATCAAGGTTTGATTCAAGGCCAAATGCCCTTATGAGCAGCTTTTGGAAGGCAATCTGGGTGGGACTCAAACAGACATCTCTTGTGGATGGAGCCGGAGAGCTTGCTATGAAATTATAATTTTAATCACCTGTCTGTTTCCTTATAGACTGCTCACTGAGAATGCTGTGCCTCAGTCATTCCAACTGACAAAGACCCCGGTAAGTGGTTTATTATGGCCAGGGAATCCTCCATTCAGAGTGGATGGTGGTTGTTGTTCAGACCTAGGACTCCCAAGATCCTAAAGCAGACTCCTTGTCCTGATAAAACCTCTTTTATTTAGGGGAATTCTTCACCAGCAAAGTCCCAGCAAACAGTCTTTCATGAGATTTCACAACTACAGACCTTTATCAGGCTTCCAAACTCCATGCTGTAGCAGCAATTACTTGGCAAGAAGTCAGGAACAGATCTTCGCCCTAATGAATTAAACTAATTCTTTCCTGCAAACTCCCTTCCCCTTTCGCTCCTCTTTATTTCCTATGGAAGGGGCCATTCACCATCCACCTGTGCCTTTACTCCCGAGTCGGCCCTTGTTCCTTGGCTGTTCCTTCTCCTGGCAGCTCTGCATATGCGCACATCAGGAACAGACTCCAGCTGTTTTTCTGCCTCACTGATATCCAACTCCGAAGGCAGCTGATAACTGGCATATGGCTCTGGCCTCCTCTCTGTCTCTGACATCAGAGCCTTCCCCAGACTCCAGGACTGGCCCATGTTCCTCCCCAACCTCCTCACTGTCTGAGTCTGCCAACAGCTCTGCTGGCGGTCCACAACAGTTGTGAACATTTGTGCCAGTTGTAAATGGCAGTGGTACCAAGGAGGTGGAACAGTAGAGTTAAAGTGGTGGAGCAGAAGAAGGGTCAGGACAGCTGCCCAACATGCTCCTTTCGAATGCTCTCCCTGCCAATAGCACACGGGGAGCAGGAAGTGAAGAGCTGAGCATCATTTCTAAAATGCAGAAACATTGATTCAACTCCAGAAACCCAAGCTTCCGTACTTCCAGTTCACACTTAGTCATAAAGAGACTAAATGTGGCAAAATCCAGAAAGCCACTGTTTGCCCTTCGGTATTAAATTGGTCCCCTTTAAAAAAATATCAATTCTTCGTTCTCAGTGCAAGGGTGGCTTTTGTGCAAATAACATCTGCAAATCTGCAAATATCCCTGGAAACATGCAGATGTCAGAGCATTTGGTTGTTATAAACCTTAGGCTACTGTGACAAATGGTTCGGGCTGAGTAGTTCAGAAGTTACAGTCCCTGGTGCAGTTTGGCTTATGCTGATAAGGATTTGGAAACATCTTTGTGTTCAGATCACCTGTGTTCAGTAACCACAGCAGGTCGCTTCTCTTTCTTTCTCTCTTAGGAGGCCAACCTCACGCCCAAGGATGTGGTCTGCTTCCCAGGGTTGGCTGTTGAAAACACTCTAGGTAAAAACTCATAAGAAACATACATCTGTGTTGAGGGCAACCACAAAATAAATATATGGAGAAAGTATTCAATTGCATTAGTATATGTGCTTTCTTTCTGGTGTAAATGCCCACGCAGGCCACCCTGAACTAGAGGGAGGATTGGAGTCTCGGGCATCAGAAAAAGGCAGCAGTATTCACATCCTCATAGCCATTATGGTGGTACCTCGGTACTCATCGTTAATTGGTTCCGGGAGGCACGATGAGTACCAAACAATTTTTTCCCGATAAGATACTACACTTGATCTTAGCCAAAAGGCCGAGAAGCGATATTCCGATAAGGAATAATGTAGTGAGTCACAAGGCAAGTTCTATCTTCAGTTGTGGTGGTGCAGTAATTAGAATGCAGACTGCAGGGCTAACTCACTGCTCACTCCATCAGTTCGATTCTGAGTGGCTCAAGGTTGACTCAGCCTTCCACCTTTACGAAGTTGGTCAAATGAAGACCCAGACTGTTGGGGTCAATTTGCTAACTCTGTATGTAAGCCGGCCGGAGTCCTTTGGGATTGGGCGGCATATAAATTCATTAAACTTTAACTTTAACTGTAAACTGCTTAGATAGGGCTGTAAAAGCACTGAGAAAAAATATGTAATTCCAAGGACTATTGCTATTGTGTGTTGAGTGTCCAAGAAAAACGAGTACCAGGACAAAGGTTTGCGTTAAAATGTGTTGAGTACCACACGTTTGATAAGCTTCAAAGCAGTTGAGTACCAAGGTACCCCTGTAATCTGATGGAAATTCAGTTCTTCTCCCAGTCAGCGTTCTTACTTTGAGGGCAGCATTTCCCATCTGTATTCAAGAAAGCCATTTCTCAGTGCAAAGACCATCATTGAGGAGAAAAGAATATAGTGAAGGTCCCAGAAAGCACCAATAAGAATTTATCACTTATGGTGGCCCTAGGACCTTCTCTCCCTGACCAGGTCTTTGGTGGTTCCCAAACCATGAAGCAATCCATTTGCAAAGATCAATAGTTGGCTTCTTCCTCTCCATCCCTACTGAGCACAAACCCATTAGCAGCCACACTTAAAAGTTCATTTAGCAAGTCTTAAAGTTGCTAAGTTTGGAGATCCCTGCTTTAGGAAAACAGTATTCTAAAAACGTGATGGCGAACCTATGAAAACACGTGCCAGAGGTGGCACAAAGAGCTCTCTCTGTGGGCACGGGTGCCATTGCCAGCTGCTTTTCTAGTTTCTGGCACGCTGGCCAGCTGTTCTTTATGGGTGCCAGAAAACAGCCCGAAAACAGGCTGCTTTTCGGGCCATGCAGGCATGTGCATGCCGGCCAGCTAGTCTCTGGGCTTCCAGCACTCCAGCACAGGCGCATGCAAGAGCATGCACACATGTTCCAGTTTGGGCACTCGGTGCCAAAAAGGTTCACCATCACTGTTCTAAGATATGGGGGAAGGATCCAAGACCATCTGATGATGCATAAGCATGACCCCAGTGCCTCTGAGTGGGTGTCTGGGTGTTGGGTGCAAATGACATGGCAAATGACAAGGAACTGGCTGGCTGGCGTTCTGAACAGGAACATCCCCTGTTGTGACATTTTGTGGCAGTTCTCCTTTGTGCTGTCTCTTATGACTGGATGGCAGCATTAAATCTTGACGCAGAATTGTTGCGTTTCCAAGTCCCGTGTCTCATTTTGTCCTTATCCATTAACCCTGCTGGCCATTGCAGAGAGAAGCAGCTCATTTAGCAGCCTGAATTCCGAGACAGAGGAACAAGAGCAGCCTGGAGTGGAACCAGCTGTCAAGGAACCAGTGCAGGTACAAAGGCAGAGACGGCCTCCCTCTTCTTCTTTTAATGACCTTGTAACCCCTTGCGTCAGGGTGGACGTGGGAGGAGGACTGAACGGAGCATGAGCATTTACCGTATTTTCAGAGTATAAGACGCACCCTTTTCCCTCAAAAAAGAGGCTGAAAATCTGGGTGCGTCTTATACACTGAATACAGCATTTTTGGCATTCCAACCCCCCCCCCTTTGCAAAAATGGCTGTGCATAGCCTTTAGGAGGCTTCCCAGGGACTGGGGAAGGGAGAAATGAATGAAAAATGGGCCATTCCCCCTCCCCAGCCCCAAAGAGCACTCTATAAGCCTCCTAAAGGTTATGCATGCTCTTTTTTTTGACAAAAAATGGGCCCGTTTTCACGAAAAACGGTCTGTTTTTGGGAGGTGTGCAGAGTGATTTTTTTGGTTCAAATTTGCCTTTTCAAAATCTTGGTGCATCCTATAATCCCCAAAATACGATATATATAAACCCATACATGCATGCACATATACATATATTAATCACAGTCCATATCAGGCAGTTAACGTAATACATGCCATTTATGTTGTTTCAGATCATTTGGTTACTTGTATAATGAGGCATGTAGCATATATTGTCTGTTGCTTCTCCACTCCCTGAATGGGGATTGGTAGCATTGAATTTTTACTCCAACTGGGAATTCACATACAGAAGGACATACTAAAGGAGGGGTATACAAGAGATGTGTCACATGCTGGCTACCCCACCCACATTTTAGCAAAGGGGGGATATGTCACGTGATGATAACGTGTCATCACAAGTTTGACACCTCTGTATTAAAGTTTTTATGTACGGTCCCTTCTTGTATGTATCCTTCTGAAACTAGAATTTCACAGTGATGAATTTGAAGATTAGGAGATTACCATATCACAGGCATTTTACGAGAATAATTCTTCCTCTTTTCTTCTCCCAATTATTTAAAAACAATTAGAACAGAATAGAATAGAATTCTTTCTTGGCCAAGTGTGATTGGACACAAAAGGAATTTGCCTTTGATGCATAGGCTCTCAGTGTACATAAAGAAGAATAGAATAGAATAGAATAGAATAGAATAGAATTCTTTATTGGCCAAGTGTGATTGGACGCACAAGGAATTTGTCTTTGGTGCAGATGCTCTCAGTGTACATAAAAAGACAAGATACATTCGTCAAGAATCATAAGGTACAACACTTAATGACAGTCATAGGGTACAAATAAGCAATCAAATCATACTAGGAAACAATATAAATTGTAAGGATACAAGCAACAAAGTTACAGTCATAAGTGGGAGGAGATGAGTGATAGGAACGACAAGAGGATTAATAATAATGCAGCCTTAGTGAATAGTTTGACAGTGGTGAGGGAATTAGTTGTTAAGCAGAGTGATGCCATTCAGGAAAAAGCTATCCTTGTGTCTAGTTGTTCTGGTGTGCAGTGCCCTATAGCATTGTTTTGAGGGTAGGAATTGAAACAATTTATGTCCGGGATGTGAGGGGTCTGTAGATATTTGCACAGCCCTCTTTTTGACTCAGGTCCTCAATGGAAGGCGGGATGGCAGCCATTGTTTTTTCTGCAGTTCTAATTATCCTCTGAAGTCTGTGTCTGTCTTGTTGGGTTACAGAATAACAACCAATTGGAAAATGGACGAGGGTCGGCTTTGGTTTCATCCCCTTCAAAGGCAAATCCAGTGAACCCCCCAAATAAAGTGCTGACTGCTAGCTCTTCTGCCTCCAGTTTGAGTTCATCCACGGTATGTGATTTCATGGTTGCAAGAAGAATGTAACCTTTTCTGGGAGAGCTAAAAGCTACATTATATAGGGTGATAATGCAAAACATGTTTCTGGAATTCATAATGATAATAATATTTATAACACCCGAAGACAAGAGAAGAGAAGAGAAAGAACAATCCCAAATGGCAATCCCATCCCACTCCCCTCTTCCTTCTCCCCTCCCCTCCTTTCTCATCCCACTCCCCTCTTCCTTCTCCCCTCCTTTCTCATCCCCTCTCCTTTCCTCTCCTCTCCCACTTCTTCTCCCCTCCCCACTCCGCTCTTCCTTCTCCCCTCCCCTCCTCTCTCCTCTTCCCTCTCCCCTCCCCTCCTTTCTCCTTCCTTCCCCTGTTCTCTCTTCTTTCCTCTCCCCTCCCTTTTCCTCTCTCCTTTTCCCTCCACCCCTTTTATTTCCCTCCCATCTCCCTCTCCTCCCATCTCCCTCTACTCTCCTCCCCTCCCCTGCCCTCCGGTCCCTTCCCCCCTACTCCTGAGGGAAACAATTACAGTAAGCAATTCTTTGTTTTGGGCTGGGTGTAGCATAGCTATTGAGCAGCCTTCAGTTTTGTATTGCTTCCAATTTCCTTGAAAACTTTGACCCTCTTGTGGCAAAACATTGTCCTTGACCTCCCTTGGTGATCTGCCTCTTTCTTTCTTGTTCCTTGACCGTTCTCATCTCACGGCAGATGAGTGGCAGTATGGCGAGCATGTTCAGCGACAATGATATCGGGAGCATCGACATCCGGGGTTGCGTCCAGTTCTCCTTGCGCTACAACTCCTCCAAGAAGGAGTTCCACGTCCAGGTCATCCAGTGCCGAGATCTTGCTGAAGCTAAAAAACAGCGGTCAGATCCGTACGTTTGGGGAAGTGGGGGGGTTGGTTCTTCTTAGCTGTAGACCAACAGTGGCCACATCCTTGAATGACTGGAGGGCATCTGGGTGTACGCCTCACAATTTAGGAAGGATAGAAGCTGTTGAGGTCTTTCAAGGGACTTGTGGCCGCTGCAAGCAGGATAATACCATAGTCAAACCAGAGGTGGCATTCAGCTGGTTCTGACCAGTTCTGGAGAACCGGTAGCGGAAATTTTGAGTGGTTCGGAGAACCGGTAAATACTGGCTGGCCCTGCCCCATCTATTCTCTGCCTCCCAAGTCCCAGCTGATTGGGAGGGAATGGGGATTTTGCAGTATCCTTCCCTCGCCATGTCCACCAAGCCACGCCCACCAAGCCATGCCACACCCACCAAGCCACGCCCACAGAACCAGTAGTAAAAAAAATTTGAATCCCACCACTGAGTCAAACTTTGATTTTTTTTTTAAATTTTGTTTGTACAAAACATCTTTGCAACACATTACATTTTTTTTTACATATCAGTTGTGAAAAAGCAGGAAAGCAAAAAAGAAAGGAGGAACGATCAACAAATCAATAGACAACTACAAAACCGGAAAATGATTAAAAGATAGAAATATGAGATAGACTGTAGCAAATAAATATTATACAAAATGACTTAAATATAGTAAAGACTGTTATACATAGAATATTATATATAGAATGAAAAAAATGTATTGAATAATATAAATGCACACACACACACACACACACACACACAAAGTTATAGTTATAAAATATTTACTTGTATAGATAAAAGAATCACAAACTTTGATTTAACAGACCTCCCTTTAGCAGATTTTATTTTATTTGGACATTCCTGCAATAGAGATAGTCCTCGATTTACAACAGTTCATTTAGTGACAGGTTTGACTAATATCCTGGCACCTATGCTTGGGTGAACAGCCATGTCTTTAAGAGCTTTTTAAAAAACCAGCACTGATGGGCCATGAGGACACTGCTGGTAGTCCTCAACTTACAACAGTTCATTTACTGACCATTCAAAGTTACAACGGCACTAAAAAAAAGTGACTTATGACCATTTTTCACACTTATGACCTTTGTACCAGCCCCATGATCATACAATTAAAATTCAGACACTTGGCAACTGTTTCATACTTACGACCGTTACTGTGTCCCAGGATTATGGGATCACCTTTTGCCACCTTTTGACAAGCAAAAACCAATGAGGGAGCCGGGTTTGCTTAACATTTACCATGGCACTAACTTATCAACTGCGGTGATTCACTTAACAACTGTGGCAAAAGGTTGTAAAATGGGGCAAGTCTCACTTAACAAATGTCTTCCTTAACAATGTAAATTTTGGGGTCAACGGTGGTCGTACGCTGAGGACTACCTGGAATGAATTAAATCTGGATATTTTTTTGCACCGGTTTAAAACTGCAGGAGTTATTTGCATAAGTTGGCATTGTTTGCATAACGAGGTAATATAAATTGTACACAATGATATACTTAGGCAAATGAGGTCAACTCGAACAAATCCTGTAAATGGATTGCTTGTCTGCAAATTGACATCAAACATGATTGGCCGAAGGCCATTATACAAACCTGTTTGTACATCATTGGTGATACGAACGTTGTATTTTACAGAAATGTCTCGGATGATTAAAGCCTCATTCCGGGGCATCAGGTGCCAAATTAGGGCAAGACTGTCATGGTGACTTACACTGACTTTGTAATGCCTTTCTCGCCCACCCAGATATGTCAAAACCTACCTGCTTCCTGACAGATCCAATCACAGCAAGAGGAAAACTGCTGTCAAGAAGAGAAGTTTAGATCCTATCTTTAATGAGACTCTTAAGGTGAGGGAGAAGCTTCTGATGTGAGCTCCTACTAATCAAAAGCAAAGTTGTATCCAAAGTCACCTTTCCAAGGAAAGAGCCTTCAGGCATTCTGAAGTCATTCCTTCCTCCTCCTCCTCCTCCTCCTCCTCCTCCTCCTCCTCCTCCTCCTCCTCCTCCTCCTCCTCCTCCTCCTCTTCCTCCTCCTCCTTGTGCCATATCCGTCATCGGACGTTGGCAATAATGTACAGTGATCCTATTTTTATCAACAGTTGCACAAAAAATTGCTATTGATTTTTATCCAAACCAGTCCCTTAAGATTTTGAAGCCACAATGTTCTTCTTTTGCCTGGGTCTCGTTTACCTTCAATCTTTCCCTGGAGGATTAAGTGAAGTATGCTGTATTTTTCCGGGTGTCGCATCACACATTCAAAATATTATAACTTTTGCTTTTTTAATGGTTTTGATGATTTCCCTTGGCTTTCCCAGGCGGCTTATCACCTCCTCGTTTCTGATTTTGTCAACCCAGCTTATCCACAACAGCCGCCTGTAAATCCACATTTCAAATGCTTCTATTCTTTCTCCTGGAATTCCTAATGCAGACATTTCCTGGTAGAGAGATTCGGTAGCTTTTCAGAAGCAAGCCATTTCTGAAATGTTGGCAAAATTCACAACTGTCTTGCTTAGCAACAGAAACTTTGGGCTCGATTGTGGTCAATTGAATTGTGAGCCACCCTGAGTCCCCTCAGGGAAAAGGGCGGCATACAAATAAAGTAAAATATAAAATATAAATAAGGACTACTTATATATAGGAAGATGAGCAAAGGCCTGGGACACACATGCTGTAGTAGGGATGAGCAACCGATGGGGTGCATAGATCTCCCGATTTACAGTCCTCCTATTTTGCCACCAATTTTAAAACCATCTCACCTCTCAATAAAGGTGAAAATCAGAGCCAAGAAAAAAGAAGCTTAAAAGATTCAGTCTTGTCTTTTCTAGTTATGTAAACAGGTGGCTTCCTGAAGCCCTCCAGTCAATGGGGAGGACTAGCTAAGACATAGTCCTGATCTTTTGCCCACTCCTACCCTACATGATAAAATTAGAAATATATCAAGGTTGGAGAAGAGACACTTAAGGGGAAGATACTCACTATTTTCTGCTACCTGAATCAGGAATAGCAATAGATAGTTAGACTTATATACCGCTTCATAGGGCTTTCAGCCCTCTCTAAGCGGTTTACAGAGTCAGCATATTGCCCCCAACAACAATCCGGGTCCTCATTTTACCCACCTCAGAAGGATGGAAGGCTGAGTCAACCTTGAGCCGGTGAGATTTGAACAGCCGAACTGCTGAACTGCAGTCAGCTGAAGTAACCTGCAGTGCTGCATTTAACCACTACGCCACCTTGGCTCCTAAATGGGAATGGGAAGACACTGTCTTTCAGATGTTTCTGAACAGTTGTTCTACATCAGGCTTCCCCAACTCCTGGGCCATGGACTGGTAACAGTCCGTAGCCTGCTGGGAACTGGGCCATGTAAGCAAGTGAAGCTTCATCTGCACTAGATAGCACACAAAACCACACCCTCCTTATGGAACTGCTCCCTGATGCCCCAAAGGTTGGGGGTTAGGGTTAGGCTCTACATTACCATTAGGTAGACAGTTCGAGTGTCCCTTAAAATTGTCCATATTTTCTTCTTCCCTTTTCTAATGCTTTTCCACCCATTTTGATCTATAGTACAAGATTGAAAGGGCTGAACTCCAGGGGAGGATCCTGAACTTGTCTGTCTGGCATCATGATTCACTGGGCCGAAACCTTTTCCTGGGAGAAGTGGAGGTGGCCTTGAACACCTGGGACTGGAGCAACACAAGTCCAAAGTGGTTCAACCTGCAGCCCAAGGTGAGTGACCCCGGTTGGACCCGATGATGATGGGGGAAATGCCTGTCCTCGTATTCATTTCCCGAACCATCTGTAGCATCTCTCCTTGTATAACAACAGAAGGGGAAGTTTTGTATGCGGTTGATGGAGATTAGATATCTAATTCTCCATGAAAGTGGGTATCAGAATTTCTTCCTCCTGGAAAAGTAAGATGCTACAGCTTTCTCTTCGGTGTTTTAGTTCTGCTCTGCTAGCCTAACTGATTCTGTACGGAGAGCCGTTGTATGCTCTGAGTTTCTATCAGCGGTTTGAAAGTCATTTAGGTCAAGTGCAAGCCTACCATCTTGATGACAAGGAAATGCTTTCCCAAAATACTTCCTTCTTTCCTTCTGACCATCTCCACACATGGCTTAGTTAGTCCTTCCTTTTTGGACCACGATTAATTGAATAACCCTTAATGCTTGGATTCCCACTGCATGCCAACTAAACCAAAATCCTGGTTGCAGCCAGATTTGTTTGCTTTTTCATAGCACTTAGGTGCCAATTGCCAGGTCAGTTTATAATATGATTTATATTGATTGTTTCCCAGTATGATCTGATTGCTTATTTGTAACCTATGGCTTTCACTAAATGTTATATCTTATGATTCGTGATGAAAATATTTTATTTTTCTTTATGTACACTGAGAGCATATGCACCAAAGACAAATTCCTTATATATCCAATCACACTTGTCCAATAAAGAATTCTATTCTATTCTATTCTAACACAGGTAATCGTAGAATTACAACAGCTCATTTAGTGATTGAAATTATCACGGTACCGACAAAAGTGACTTATGGCCCATTTTTCAAACTTTTGACAGTTGCAGGATCCCTGTGGTCATGTAACCACAATTTGGATGCTCGGCAACTGGTTCATATTTATGACAGTTGCAGTGTCCTGGAGTTGTGTGATCACCTTTTGCAACCTTAGCAGAGTCAATGGGGAAGCCGGATTCATTGAACAACTGTGTTACTAACTTAACAACTGCAGTAATTCACTTAATCAACGGTGGCAAGAAAGGTCATAAAATGGGGTAAAATTCACTTAACCAATATCTCACTTAGCAACATAAATTTTGGGCTTGGTTGTAGCCGTAAGTCAAGGAATACCTGTAAAAACCAACAATGCCCCTTTCCATTGATCTAAATCTAAAAGTTTAACATGAGAGGAAAAGGCGACGAGGAGTGATCCAAGCACCACTCTTTTGTAAAAGTAGTTTTTTTATTGAAATATTTTACATATGCAATGAGAAATATATTCAAAGAAAACAATACAGGTAAGGTAAAGTTTTCCCTCACACATCTGTGCTAGTCGTTCACAATTCTAGAGGGTGGTGCTCATCTCCGTTTCAAAGCCGAAAAGCCAGCGCTGTCCGAAGATGTCTCCATGGTCATGTGACCGGCACGAACAAATGCTGAAGGCGCACAGAACGCTGTTACCTTCCCAACAAAGGTGGTTCCTATTTTTCTACTTGCATTTTTACGTGCTTTCAAAGTGTTAGGTTGGCAGAAGCTGGGACAAGTAACGGGAGCTCACTCCGTTATGTGAACCACTGAACTGCTGATCTTCTGATCGACAAGCTCAGTGTCTAAGCCACTGAGCCACTGCGAAAAGGCAACGAGTAGTGATCCAAGCACCACTCTTTTGTAAAAGTAGTGTTTTTATTAAAAGATTTTACATACACAATGTGAAATATCTTCAAAGAAAACCATGTATTAAATGTGAAAAAAGGGGTGAAGAAAGGAAGAGAGTCAAGAAAAAAAGGAGATAGGAGAAAGGAAATAACAGAAAACAGAGAGGGAGAGGGAGGAAGAGAGAGAGAGATACCAGAGAAATTATCTATTCTAGAATGTATAAAAGCATTCCAGAATTATGTTGCAAATGTAACAACATAAAGGGACATTTTACCATGCTTTGGGGACATGTAAAAAGGCTTTAAAAATGAATTGCCATATACACATTGATAGACAATTTTCAAAGATTAGTACATAATTGAAGCGAGAACATTTAGAACTGATGGCTACCCAGTTAAAAAAGAGTCATGGAAATTTTTTCTTTTGTACTATATAAATAGTGTGGCAAGATTATTTTAGTTACCAAGATGGAAATAGTTGGCATTACCACTATAGAGCAATAGTTAGTGAAATTGACAGAACTTGTTGAGGTGGAAAAATTGACGTCTTGGGTTAGAGAAAGATCATTATTGACCTTCATCAATGCCTGGAAACTCTTTATGGATTTTTTTTTGCGTAAAAAAGAAAACCATATTGTGACTTACGGTTTAGAGGATTAGAAAGAATAGGTTATAGAAAGAAGGGAATTATAGCGTAATCTTAGAGAGGTTTGGTTAGATTTATATATGTAACTGCGGAGAGGAAGATTGGAATCCCTGGGCAGTCCTTTAGCTTATCCATTTGTCTGAGGTGGTGTAGGGTTTCCTGCCTAAGCAGAGGGTTGGACTAGAAGACCTCCAAGATCCCTTCCAACTCTGTTATTCTATTCTTATCCTCAGGGAATCATTGGTTCACTTAACCTTTGAAATTTGATCTCCAATTAAGTTCAGTTGGCAACCATAGGAAGCGGTGGAGACGACTGTTTTCTGCTTCCGTTGAAGGTCAGGCCAAGACAGGAATTAGTTTTGTGTAGGTGGGTAGACAAATGTGGCTCTTTGAAGTGGAAAAGTCCGCTGAGTCATAGAGCCACTGCAAATTGTGAAGGAGGGTCTGTGGTTCAATGCAGAGTGCAAGTGATATATGGTGAAATCCTATCCTAGAATCCAACTGTTGCCCTGTTTTGCAATCTTACTCTTTGCGGGTGGTGAAATAGACAGCTTTATATATACAGACAGTCCTCGACTTACAAGAGTTCATTTAGTGACTGAAGTTACAACGGCACTGGAAAAAGTGATATGATCGTTTTTTGTTTACTTTACTTTAGTCACTAACTCGTACAATGAAATCAAATGCCATCTTCAGTGTACATTATAACTATAAAAATAAAATACAAACACATGCTTCACAATCTATATGAAAACCTCTGATATTGCATTAATATTGCACTATACAGTAGAATTCAATATAGTTACTGTCCTGGGATAGAAGCTGTTTTCCAGCCTACTTGTCCTTGTTTTTATTATCCTGTACCGTCTGCCAGATGGTAATAGTTCAAAAAAAAGGTGCCCAGGGTGAGATGGATTTTTAAGAATGTTTTGAATTTTGTTAAGGCAACAAGGAGCTATCAAGCTCTTCCAAGGAGGGGAGAGGGCAACCAATGATCCTCTGGGCAATGATGTTAACCCATGGCCATTGCCGCATCTCCATGGTCACGTGGTCAAAATTCAGACATTTGGCAACTGATTCATATTTATGACGGCTGCAGTGTCCCAGAGTCATGTTAATCACTGTTTGCAACCTTCTGACAAGCAAAATCTGGGGGAGCCAGACTCACTTCACCACTACGCTACTAACTTAAGAAGGGATTCTCTTAACAACTGTTGCAAGGTAGGTCATAAAATGAGGCAAGGACTACCCGTATTCTGCAGTCCTATTGAAATGCATAAAAAGTTTGCAAAAGGCCTCTTATGGATTGGTAATTACTGTTGTTAAAAATAAAAGGAAATGGAGGAAGGGCAACTGTTGGTTCTAGGTAGGAATTCTGGGAGTTGAAGTCCATACATCTTAAAGTTGCTGAGGTTGACAAATACTGGCTTAAAGGCAGAAGTGGGTTCCTATCGATTTGGCCCAATTCGGCTGAGTAGGTAGTAACTTGGCTGCCCACGCCTCCGAACTGGTTCTATCGGCAGCGTTGTAGATGCTGCTTTCTGGTTTTTTGCTTCCGCACATGCGCAGAAGCAATTTTTTCTGTACTGTGCATCAAGCGCCCGCGCGCTGAAGCACATCCCTGAACGAACCGTCAGTAAAACAATCCGGAACCCACCGCTGCTTAAAGGAATATTATTTTCATGGATGTGACAGAAGACAGAAGGCAGACGCTATGTGCCATCTTGCAACAGGTTCCTCCCAGACAGATAAACTTATAGTTGTGATAATTTGAAGCCAGGAAACTCCTGGCTTTTTCAGCAGAGATAATCTCTCTAGGGAAGGGAAGCTGAAATGGTCTAAGAAGCTAACAGGAAGTTAGTAATGTTGAAATTGGATTCCGAGAGGGAAGAAAAATTAAGAGAAAATGACTAGCAAGCAAAGATGAAATTACACAGTCATGAGCTGCTGAACAGAGACAATTTCCAGGGTAATTCAAGATCACGGAAAATGAGTTTATTTATATGCTGTCTCCACAGCGAACTTGTAACTCCTGTTGCTCATCCAGCCTCCCTTTCTCCCGCGGATCTTCTTTCTTCTTCTCCTTCTCCCTTCTTGAGACTTTTGACATCTCGTTCATTTGCTGCATCTGAACTCTTATTTATTGATGATTCCGAGCTCCCTTAATTCCTCCATCGCCTCCTCCTTTGTTTCAACTCTACAAAATCTTCCTCCATATGGAAATTTCAAAAAAACTGGATAGCCCAGCTATAATTAATATTATTTTTCTTTATAAGTTGACAAACTTGATGCATTTCTCTCCTCCATTGTAAAGTCTCGCTACTTACCGTATTTTTTCAGAGTATAAGACACACCAAGATTTTGAAAAGGCAAATTTTTTGAAAAAAAGTTTTTACGCTCTGCAGACCTCTGGGTCCATTTTTTTTTCAAAAGAGGGGCATGAATAGCCTTTAGGAGGCTTGTACAGTGTTCCTAAGGGTGGGGGTGGGGCAAAAAATAAAAACAGCAAAAAAGGCCCATTTTTCACGAAAACGGGCCTGTTTTTTTTTTAATGGCATGCATTGCCTTTAGCAGGCTTATAGAGTGCTCCTGGGGTCTTGGGGGAGCAAAATTGAGCAAAACTGGCCCATTTTCGCTCATTTCTACCCTCCCCAGCCCCCAGGAGCACTCTATAAGGCTATGAACAGCCATTTTGGTGAAGGGGGCAGGTTTTCTGGAGGCAAACAAAATGCTGTATTCAGTGTATAATATTTTCACCTTCTTTTTTAAAGGAAAAAGGTGCATCTTATACTCTGAAAAATATGGTAAGTGTGGAAAAACCTGTATCTGATGACTCCCAAACACTATTATCACCATATTTCATAATTTACACCTGAGTTGTTTTTTTGTGTAAGACCAAAATCTTATCACAATGTCTCTCAGATAGCTTTTTCCTGACCTTCTTGGGCCGACTCTTATGTATTGCATCAATATCGTATCTTCTAAAGGGGACATCTGGGAGGATTGAGATTAGAGAGAAATCAGGAGGAGAATGACATGACATCAGATCTGTGTTCTTGGCATAGATTGTCTGCAAAAGAGGATCTGAAGACAATGAAAAAAAGATCAAGGTTGCCTAGCCAACGGAAGGTGCTATTTTTTATTAAGTCATTGATTAACTCTTTGGGTAATGTCAGATACCTGGCCAAGGCTTGGTATAGTCATGCTTTCTTATTAGGAGAAGCAATTCTAATGCAGGCAGGAAGATGATTAATGGTATAGCAATTAGGCCATAAAGCAAGCAAGCATAGGAGGACAGAGAGAGAGAGGGGTGAAGCTGGATGCTGCTTGCATAGTTATGCGTCTGAGTCAGCCTCAATAAGAAACGTCATAACTTCTGCCATTGATGTGCTATATATTAAGAAAATGTTACCTGATTCACAAAGATAGCCTTGCATTCGGTGTCCTGTCTGAGCAGTCCTGAGTATAGAAGAGGAGAGAAGAGAGGAGAGGAGAATAATAGACTAGAAGAATAGAATAGAGGAGAGAATAGAGGAGAAGAGAAGAGAATAATAGAAAAGAAGAATAGAATAGTAGACTAGAAGAATAGAATAGAATAATAGAATTCAATTCAATTCTTTATTGGCCAAGTGTGATTGGACACACAGAGTGTACAGTACGCATACAAGGAACAAGTGATAAATCATGGTCATAGTCGTCATAAAAATCCATTCATCATAAATCATATGATACAACTCTTAGTGATAGTCATAGGATACTAAATAAGCAATCAACAAATCATACTAGGAAACTAAATAAAACAATATAAATTGTGAAGAAGGGCATGTGTTCGCAATTGTCCTAGAGCAATATTGCACATGTGGACAAACACATATGACCATTGTAATTTTGACTTGCCATGTAAAGCTGCTCCTTGAGGATCTACTTGGGGAAAGACCAGAGAACAGAGGGAGAAAATTGCTGTTCAACCTCACCATTGCATGCACATATCCATTGTGCCCCTGCTCTGGGTTTACATCAGCACCAGTTGTCCCTGGACAGCTCCCATATCCCCAGCTTTCCAGCCTATCCATTAGGCAGGGCTAATTAGGGCTTCTGATAAGAGTCCCCGTCAAATTTCCCATAATAGTCCCCAGCAGCCTTCCCCCCCAAATTGTAACACTGTGCACAGATACGCTAGGATTGCAGTTCCCAGAATCCCAATTTTGAGTGGTAATTCTGAGAACATAATTGTAATGTTTTCTTTCATATAATGTTACTGATTTTCAAAAACTCTACAAACTCAAAAGAAAAATGGAAAAAGGTTTGGAATAAAAAAGCTCAGAAAAGAAAAGAGGTAAGAGTAGTGTGGGAAGAAAGATAGAAAAAGATGGACTTCCAACTTTCTTTGGTACAGATATAGATTTTTAAAAATACATGAAACTCCTATCCAAAGTTTAATATTTATTTCAGTTTCTTGCAAAAAGTCCAAAAAATGATTTTTAAGTAGAAATAAATTTGTCAAATTTTGTCTTTTCTTTCATCAAGGCTGTCAGTTTTTTTCATCTCTGCCAATTCTACCAGCTTCACCATCCGTTTTTCTGTTATGAGTATTTCTAAGTTCTTCCAGCTTCCATATAAAAATGCCATTAGCACGTATAAAAACAAAGTTCCATGATAAGTTTCTATTTGTTTGTCTATTAAGTCAAAAACCAAAGCCTCTGATTTGAATTGTACATTCACATTTAAATCCTCTGCATCAACATGCATAGTTGAACCCAATATTTTCTAGCTGTGTAGCATGTCCACTAAAGATGAAATAATGTTCCGTTGGTTTGCTTACATTTCCAACAAATGGAACAAGTGTATTTCAAGTCATACACTTTTGACAATTTATCCAGTGCCTTATACCAGTGATACTGTTGGAGAAGAAGAGGCAGGGCCTGGAGGAGGAGTCATGGGAGGACTTAGCCAAGAATTGTTACATGTTCATAAATGCTCCCAAGTCCAGCCCCTTTTGAATTCCATTGAATCAATCTACTGCCAATTTAGTGCTGACTAGATATTTGTGTATAGACTTGAGCAATACATCTTAATTGGAACTTAATGTATGGTCCTGATTCTTTGTCCCGGACTGATACATCGTTTGATAAAAGTTCTCTTTAAAATGATAATTCAATATAAGTTTCAACCCTTTCTTCCATATACCCTCCCATAGTTACAATTCCAATATTTTCAGTGAATGCCTGGTTGAATAAAATTGCCCTTTAGCAATGCAATTTTGTGGACATAACCTATATAATGCAATTAGAAGCATCAATAGGGACTTGTGAAATTTGCCTGGAGTTTTTGCAAACCTACAACCATTTTTGGAGCAGTGTTTTCATAGAGTTATATAGTAAATGTTAGGTATCATGCTTAATATAATTTTAATGTTTACATTATAATTTAGCATAGGCTACATCCTGGATATCCCATATTACCTGATAGATAGATTATTTTAAGGGATGCGATGGCTCAGTGGCTAAGACGCTGAGCTTGTCAATCAGAAAGGTTGGCTGTTTGGTGGACCGAATCCCTAGCGCCGTGTAACGGAGTGAGCTCCCATTACTTGTCCCAGCTTCTGCCAACCTAGCAGTTCGAAAGCATGTAAAAATGCAAGTAGAAAAATAGGAACCACCTTTGGTGGGAAAGTAACAGCGTTCCGTGCTCCTTTGGCATTTAGTCATGCCGGCCACATGACCATGGAGACGTCTTCGGACAGCATTGGCTCTTTGGCTTTGAAATTGAGATGAGCACCGCCCTCTAGAGTCGGGAACAATTAGCACATTTGTGTGAGGGGAACCTTGACCTTTAGGTTATTCTACAAATGATTTTAATTCTGCCTTTAATTTTATTTGTTTATTATCTGTACTGGTCTTTGCCCACAATAAATTGAATTCAATGATAGATAGATAGATTGATTGATTGATTGATTGAATGATTGATTGATTGATTGATTGAATGAATGAATGAATGAATGAATTATATAGAAAGAAGGAACCTTGGAACTCATAACTATATTCCTGCATTCCTACTGTTGGCTGAATTTCTCCTTTTTGCTTTTTCAGATTCCTGCTTCACCAGATATGGCCCCCAACTATGGTAAACTCAACCTGGCCCTGAAATTTATTCCAGCTGGATCGGAAGGTGAGATTTAAAGATCCCTGGGATTTTCTCCTTTACCTGCTATGGTTTCAGACTGGAATGGAAATATCCATTCCTTCTGCAGTACCCACCCTTATGACTCCCAAAGGAAACATATCCTCAACTGACCTCAAATAGAGTCACGAGATTGAATAAAACTAGTATTTCATAGAGTCATAAGACTGGAAGGGACCTTGGTGATTAATCTTTAGGTGATTTTGGCTAAGGAGGGGTATTGAACTAGAGGTTGGTATTGTGTTGAGGGTGGCGGGTACGCCTTCCAGAAGTCCCCTTTCTTAACACAATTCTATTTCAGAGCCAGGATTTCCTCCCAGCGGAGAACTCCATATGTGGGTCAAGAATGCAGAGAACCTTGCATCTCGGTGGGGAACCACAATAGATTCCTTCGTTGAATGGTAACTATCAGTGTTTGTAAGTCTCTTGTAATGGGGAAAGATTTGGGTTGGCTAAGATACTGAAGGCCAGGCTCGTTTTAAGTATTGCATAGCTTAATGTGTCTATAGATGTCCCTTGCCTTTTTCAGAAGGACAGTCAGAATTATTCATTCTGTCTCCCTGTCTCTCCTTTTCTCCATCTCTCACCAGAAAGACCTGCAATATATTTCTTCTCCCCTTGTTCTTTCTGCAAAACTCTTTTTGGATGACAAGAAAACAAACCTATTTAAAGTGAATCTGTTATCTGTACTTTGAAGGGTTGCAGTTGGTTATAGAGGTTACTGGTGATAGTTTATTCAGAGGTTCCTTTAAAAAAAAATTGATATCACACTGATTGTGTTTACGTGACCCAACCGGGCAGGTTTGTTGCTTCCCCAGAGTAAATACTATAACAGTGATGGAGAACCTTTTTTGGCTGCAATGCCAAAAGCGGGGGGAAGCACAGGGGGGTTCATGCGCCGGTGTGCCACACCCATAATGTTATGTGCGCACCCCTCCCCCACTTTTGACGCTGTTTTTTGCCCTCCCCAGGCTCCAGAGACTTTCTAGGAGCCTGGGGAGGGCGAAAACAGCCTCTTCTGCCCTCCCGATGCCCTCTGGAGGCCTCAGGAGCTTCCCTGAAGCCTCCGGAGAGCGAAAAATGGACCTATGGAAAACCCGGAAGTTTGAGAATGGTGACTTCTAGTTTGTCTGTAGGGCTGATTTTTGACCTCCAGAGCCTTCAGGAGACTTCCGAAGGGCAAAAAATGGGCCTACGGACAAACCGGAAGTCATCATTCCTGAATCTCAGGGTTCCCCATAGATCTGTTTTTTACCCTCTGGTGTCTTCAGGGGCCTTCAGGAGACTCCCCTAAAGGCTCCGGAGGGTAAAAACAGGCCCTACAAGCAAAATGGAAGAAAATTCTGGTTTGTCCCTAGGGCCGTTTTTCGCCCTCTGGAGCCTTCAGGGAAGCCTCCTGAAGCCTCCGGAGGGCGAAAAACTACCTCAAAAGAAGGTCAAAGTCAGCTGGCCAGCGTGCGCATGTGTGCTGGTCAGCTGACAGGGCAACACCTCACATGCCCTGACAAATGGCTCCGCATGCCACCTGTGGCACGCGTGCCATAGGTTCGCCATCATGGCACTATAGTGAGTGGCATGAGACAGCCATGGAGGCTCTGATGATAAGTAGTAGCTGGCTTCTTATGACATAAGCATATCTGCCATAAGTATTTGCAAACAAACTGTTCCTATTTTTCTGTCTGTCTTTCTGCACCTTTATTTTTGGGGGAGCAGAGAATCCATGATGGAATCTAGTCCCTTGGTGGTGAACCTATGGCACGTGTGCCAGAAATGGCACGCAAAACCATCCCATGAGAAATGCACGGCCTCGCTGGCTCGTTTTTCATGTTCTGGTCAGGGGTGGGTTCCTGCCAGTTCCAACCTCTTCTATAGAAGAGGTTCCACAAATCTACAGTGCCGTTTAGAACTGGTTCCAGCTCCCATTCAAGATGAAGAGAGGAGGAATTCTGGGAGTTGAAGTCCATAAGTCTTAAAGCTGTCAAGTTTGAACATCCCTGGGTTTTTTTTTCTAAAGGGTTAGGGGTGCAAGGGTCTTCTAACTTGACAGCTTTAAGACTTGCGTGCATCAAATGCCAGAGTTCCTGAGCCAACATTTTGGTTGCTAACCAAGAGCGTTGTTACGTTTCACCACATTTTACAAGTTGGCTACGCCACCCAGTCACATGGCTGGCAAGCCACTCCCACGCAGTCACATGGTTGTTTTTTTGCAGATGTTTCATTACCCAAATAGATAATTCTTGGTGGTTGCTATATTAGGCTGTTGTTCAATTGTTTGAGTTGTTGATAGTTTCTTGATTGGGATGTTGTTTAAAATTTGGTTGGTTGTCTGGTGTTAATCTTGATGTTAATTCTCTTCATCTGGGTATTATTGCCTGCAGGGAGGTGTTTTGGTCTTTTTGTTCCATTTTAAAATTGTCTTTTAAATGGCAAGTAGATGTTGTTTATCTCTACATGACCGTTGATAGCTGATTTGTACGACTGTCAGGCTTCCAGGAATTCTCCAGCACTTTTGGACTTGGTTTGGTGTAGGATGCTCTGTTTCCCGGTTGAAATGATGGTTAAGCCTGTCTCTGTGTTGTGCAATTAAGGAATTTCCATCATTGTGTCCTAGTAATCAGTGTCTATTGCATGGGGCTCCTGCATGACATAGAATGCTAATCTTGATGGGTGTTTGCGCAATGGTGCACTTGAATAATTTTAAACTCTGAACTCAATGAACCCAATGGAATTCAAACACCCTTGTCAATGGATGGGCACTTCTCTTTAGATGTAACTAGACAACTGTGTGATTTGTTGGGTCAACCCTTCAAAGAAAGTTAGTGAAATCTGATGTGACCAGAATGAACATATTCACACACAAACACGCACATAGACACACACACACACACATACATATCCCACTGTTGGATGGTCCTGTGATCATCTAAGAAGAGCATATATCATAAATAGAAGATTAATTGTAGTGACAAACAAAATGTTAAGGAAGAAAAATCCTGGGGAGAAAGCTTTAATCCCTCTTTGTAACAGTCTTGATCCAGCTCATGCACTCATCCTAACACAGAGTTTCTTTTCATTAAATAAAAGATGTTATTAGTTTGGATCACTTAGTTTGATCCCTAATTTCTCAGTGTTCAGCCCTTCCTGAAAAAATCTACTGGACTGTATTCAATGGACTAAATGTCCATGCAAAGAGCTCAGCTTGCCCTGTATTAGATTGATAATAGCAAACCTGGAAATTGGAAGCTTGGCTATTATTAAAAGAATAGCTTCCAAACTGAAAGCACTTTTACCTGTCCAGTTCAGGCTGAAACTTCAAAAATAGCCATTTGATCTCCTTTATCCTCTCTTAGCTACATCCTTCCTGATGACACCAAGCTGAGCCGCCAGAAGACCCGAACTGTGAAAAAGAATCTCAACCCCACTTTCAATCACACGATGGTCTATGATGGCTTTGAGCTTAAGGACTTAGCCGAGGCATGTGCTGAATTCACTGTGTGGCACCGGGATACTTTTTCGAAGCATCGGCTTGGAGGCATCCGGTTGAGTCTTGGCACAGGTGAGAAACCAAAGCATTAAGAGAAAGAGGGATGGAGATAGAAAGCCTTTTTCTACTGTTATTTTGGAAAGAGACCACTGGAGAATTTCATCATGTTCTATTCCCCCTCTGTTCCATTTGAGTCTGGGGTAATTCTGTCAAGTTTTCCAGAAATTAACTCTCCTACTTGTTCTAGAGCAGTAACCTGTTCTGACCCCCCCCTCATCCCACACCAACACACACTCTGAGCCAAAGATAAGTTACGGCATTTAATTAACAGACAGACAGGTCCTTGGCAGCAAACAGGCACAGACAAGCTTGGGCAGCAATCCAGCACAGATAAGGCTTGGCAGCAATCCAGCCTGCCAAGCTCACAGTAATGTTCTCCGACATTCGTTCCTGCGTTGACTTCTGCAAGAGGGGCGTATGCACAAGCAGTCTTTTTATAGTCTGGAGAGGAGCCTAATGACCACCAGCTGAGTGCAATTACCTCCTGTAACTGCGCAACTGTTCCTTACACCTATTAGCTCTTCGGTGCCGAGCATCCAGGAACAACTCACTTCTGGCATCTGGCTCACTCTCCCTTGTCTCCTCACCACTGGTCCAAGGCTCAGGCGCCTCCTGGTGGCCAACAAGCCTCTCTGTGCCCTGCTCGGATTTGGAACCCTGTCCAGGCTTCTCAACATCCCCAAGACCTGACTCATAGGGCCCCTCGCTGTCGGAGTCTGGTGGCAGCTCCAACGGCTCCTGCTGGGCCACAACAGTAACCCAATTCCAAAATAAACGTCATCTACAATATAATGCCTTGAATGCTACTTCAAATCATGTAGTTTGGAGAATTAATGTTTTGAAAACTAGCCAATTCCCCTCCCCCCCGCATTCCCCAAATCAAGATGACACAAAGGGGGAACAGTAAACACATCCTTAAAAAGGTAAAGGTTCCCCTCGCACATATGTGCTAGTCATTCCTGATTCTAGGGGGTGGTGCTCATCTCTGGTTGAAAGCCGAAGAGCCAGCGCTGTCCAAAGACATCTCCGTGGTCATGTGGCCGGCATGACTCAACACCAAAGGTACACGGAACGCTGTTATCTTCCCACTAAGATGGTCCCTATTTTTCTACTTGCATTTTTTACGTGCTTTCAAACTGCTAGGTTGGCAGAAGCTGGGACAAGTAACGGGAGCTCACTCCGTTGGGCGGCGCTAGGGATTCGAACCACCAACCTGCCAATCTTTCTGATTGACAAGCTCAGTGTTTTAGCCACTGAGCCTCCACATCCCCAGAGGTAGTGAATTGAATAAGAGGAAGTCTAGAACTCCTTGTGGAAGACTTGGTAGCCAGTGCTGCATGCACACGGGTTGTTGAGGATGTAATTGTACGCCGTGATCCGTCAAAACCGCAGAGGACAAAATCGCGCTAGATGAAAGCGCGCATTTGACGTCATCACAGTGCGATGAAAAAAATTAACAATTGAAATAAAATTAAAATTAAAGCAAGCCGATTCCCATAAAGGTAAGGGTTAGGTTTAGGGTTAGGGTTAGGTTAAGGGTTAGGTTTAGAGCGTTAGGGTTACGTTTAGCATTAGGTTAAGGGTTAGCGTTAGGTTTAGCGTTAGGTTAAGGGTTACGTTTAGGGTTAGATTTAGGGTTAGGTTAAGGGTTAGGTTTGGGGGGGTTAGGGTAAGGTTTTCGCTTTATTTTTACATTTTTCGATCACAGCGCGATGTTTTCGTCGCGCTGTGATGACGTCAAATGCACGCTTTCGTCGAGCGCGATTTTGTCCTCTGCGGTTTTGTGGTGGAACCATTGTACGCTCTGATCCTAGGCGTAACCATGACATTCTGCATTGTGTTCTACTAGTTCTCATCTAGAGAATTTGTTTTAGAAATCAGATAACTTGCCTGCAAAATATCCTGCTGCCTTTTGCTTATCAAATATATCTGACGAGACTGCGCTTTTAATGCAGGAAACAGCTATGGTTTACCAGTCACATGGATGGATTCAACAGAGGAAGAGCGCCACACCTGGGAGATGGTATTCCAACAACCTCAACAGTGGGTGGAAGCTACTCTTCCCTTGAGGACCAACCTAACTTCAAGGACTTCATCCTAGCTTTTGGCTGAGGATTCCTCTGCTATCAGGAAGAATCAGTCTGGTGGCAAATTGATGACTGTAACCTTAAGGAGGCCATCATTACAGCCTCCTTAGTTTTGAGAGATTTTTTTCCTAGGATCAGGTTCCTGATGCTGAGAAAAGCTAAGGACCCTGGGACAAAGGCAGAATAATAACTGTGTTGATATGTGAAGTC
Organism: Thamnophis elegans; assembly: GCF_009769535.1. Classification (NCBI taxonomy): domain Eukaryota; kingdom Metazoa; phylum Chordata; class Lepidosauria; order Squamata; family Natricidae; genus Thamnophis; species Thamnophis elegans. The sequence continues at coordinate 17,758,955 of NC_045552.1, read as the reverse complement.
TGCCTCCTCTTACCGACTTAAGGAGAACATTGTGTGGCTTCTACACAACTCTTGTGAAAAACCTCCACACTGGGATGACCAGAATGCCCACTTTGTTTCAAGGAAATAAACTGCCTTATGGTGACCTTTGCCCATTTCCAGTATCTTCCATGCACATGGTCAATGAATCATGCTATATTTTTAAATAACTGTTTTTATTAAACTTTCTCTGCACACCCCACCTTCGTTCCTGGTAGCGATCCAGAGAAACGTAAGCAGCCCCATTAAGTCCTCTTTACTTTCTATAGGTCCCTCAGAACCTGGCTCGCAGGGTCTCTCACTAACACCCCCCCCCCAACTCCTACAGTTGCATTGCTGGGTTTGTGCTAGAGACGGCAGGCTTGGAAGAGGGGAGGAGACGTAGAGCAAAATCGGCAAATTGATCTCAGTAGCCAAGATGAGGCTCCAACAGAGAACTCCTGATCCCGGAGCATCCTCTCTCTAAATAACAGTAGAGTATCACAACATTCTTCAGTCCTTTTTTGTGGGGGGGAATTACAGCAAGAACACGTTCTGCTTTTTCTCAGTCCACGATGCATATTGCTCAATTTAGCAGAAAGTCTTTCTCACAGCCTCTGTGAGGTTCTCCCCAAATCTGTTTACTTAAAAAAAATGGTCATTTTCCTGGGCCAAGGAAAGATTAAAAGGCCAGTATCTGACCTCAATATGAGGACTGACCAATTAGAAAATCTTTCCAGCCTCATAGCTCAACTGTTGGTGAGAAGATGGGACAGGCGACCAGAGATTGTGGCCTTGCCCCCCAAAAATCTGAGGCTTCCATCCTTTCCTCTTTCTTCTCATGGTTGCTGGTGTAGCTGCTGCTGGGACAGGTTTTGTCGGTGGTCCATGATGGCTTTCCAGATACGGCACACCATTCCCCCTCTGCAAAGAGAAGACAACCGATTAAACAACCGGCATCTCTATGGCTGTGGAAATGAACATTTTTTTGGGTAGGTAACATCCAACAGAACAAAAGGCAGCTTCCTGTGCTTCCTCCTTATTGATATGCAGGGGGCTTTTAGAGGAATTAATTGGCTTTGCAATTTCTTTAAAAAAAATTCTATTTTTGCAGGATCACAAGATCAATCCCCAGGAGCTCCCAAATAAGGGAGAAACAACACCCTCTTTGAAATGTTAGAGACACTTAAATATGCATTTCCCCCCCCCCCCCCGTAGTAATCAGAACTCACATTGGTGCCAAGGATAATACCAAGTGATCTGCAGGCAGGTGCAGCTGGCATCTGCATGATGAGTGGGAGGATACTTAAATCTTAACATGCATAATGATAGTACCCAAACTTTTCAGGATTTCAAATCATTGAAAAAAATATGAAACTCTCTTTGGAGCCTTGCTTATCAGACAAAATTACATGCTGGTCCTGAGATGATTGCCATTTATCCACCTTACCTGATGCAGGTGTATCGGAGATCATCGATGGTAGCCAACTTCAGCAAATCATTCAGGGTGAATCCATGGTAGCAGAACTTTTAAGAGAAGAGGATAATTTCAAGGCCTGGCTTGATTTCCATCCCAGGTTTCCTGCAAGCTCAAGTGTTGGACGTGGAATTTCTTTTGCCCGATTGATTCTTAAAACCCACCACGTTCCATCACCTTGCCAAACAAGTGGAATGACAAGCAAGAGAGGAGGAAGGGCCCCAAGTCGTCTTAGCGAACTCCACAATTGAATGGAGTCTTGAGTGCAGGCCTCCCCTGGTCTTTGTCTACTCTAACCATTATGCCACTCATCCAGGAAAACAGAAGCTCTGCCTCTCAATGTGGGTATTTGTTAAGGCGAGTTTTCTACTGCTACTTTGAGGCTAGAGTGGCCTTTTGTTTGAGAAGACAAAGTTTAGCCTAGAGTGGCCATCTTTTCTTCCCCCCCCCTTCCTGAAGTAGGGGCAGATGTTGATACCTGCTGCTGAATCAGACCTACCACTGACACTGTGGCTTTGTCTGCGCCCTGTTTCTCTAACCACTCTGCCAGGTGGGGATCTCCAGCATTTTCTTCTTGGTCCCAGGAAGTTGGAGAAGGAGGGATTTCTAGAAAGGCAGATGGAAAAGAACCAAATCAAAGCTCCACCTTGTTCCCTGAAACTACACTCCACAGGTTCCCCACAATTCCTTGCTTCAGATGGTCAAACCTCAGTATCTGTGGACTGCATGTTGCACCAAGCTAAATAGGATCCTCAAAGCAGACAACTTGAAAGAGAAGCTTCTGGTTCTTCTGCTCAAGGATTTGAGAATCACATGTAGACCTCTCACCTTTGCTACTGAATTCTAATTTTAATACTATCAATAGATAATATTAAATAGTAGCTGATAACCCGGTGTTGTCCGGGTATTTATTGATAGTGGGAAAATGTCCAGACCAAACGTAATTTCTATTGTTGGATTTCCCCCCCTTACCAGAAGAAGCCCCCTTGTGGAGTACTGTGAAGCCACTACCATGGCAACTCCACTGCGCCATACAGTAGAAGCCACTTTACGGCAGTACACTAGAAGCCATTTTAAGGCACAATAGGCTGTATCATAACAGAACACACATCCTGAGGGATGTTAGGGGTGTCTTATCCCTACAGTATTTGTTTCCAGAGAGTAAGTCATCTGTGTACCAAGTTTGGTTGAAATTGCTCAAGGCGTTCCAGAGTTATGCTAAAACACACACACACGCGCACACACACACTTTTATATATAGAGATATGGAATTCCCACAACACACTTCAAGTTCCACTCCAACTTTGCTAGGCGCATGAATAGAATTCACTGATGCAGAAATGTTACTCTCAGCCACTGGTTCCAGGCTGAACTTGCTGCTATCCGAAACCTCACCTATTATCTGTGGCCTTCTCAGAGCCCAGCTGTCCTGTTCCATGATCTTTAGGGCCTCTTGTAGGAGCCGTTGACATTCCTGCTGCTTCTCTACCAGTTTCCACTGCAACCTGCCAGAGCCAAAAAGATCGGGATGAGCCGGTCATGTTCCTAAATTTAAAACCTGATTAGTGAGTAGATTTAAACCAGGGCTTGGTTTGCACTCATTGCTAATCCTTAATACAATACAATAGCAGAGTTGGAAGGGACCTTGGAGGTCTTCTAGTCCAGCCCCCTGCCTAGGCAGGAAACCCTATACCTTTTCAGACAAATGGCTATCCAACATCTTCTTAAAGACTTCCAGTGTTGGGGCATTCACAACTTCTGGAGGCAAGCTGTTTCATGTGGCTTGATACTTCCTGATATAGCATAATGGATAAATCATGCTAATTTTTTTTTAAAAAAAAACAAAGTTCAGTTGCCTTTTGGGGGGAAAAAAGCACCTTTGGCACAACCATGACCTGGATGATTGAGAATCTCCATAGACTTATGTTGTGGCCCAGCAGGAACTCTTGGAGCTGCCACCAGACTCCCACAGGGAGGGGCCCTATGAGTTGGCTCTGGAGGATGTGGAGGACCCTGGACAGGGTTCCGACTCCGAGCAGGGTGCAGAGAGACTGGTTGGCCACCGGGTGGCGTCTGAGCCTTGGACCAGTGGGGAGGAGACAAGGAAGAGTGATCCAGAAGCCAGCAGTGAGTTGTTCCTGGATGCACACCAGGTGTCAAGAACAATTATGCAATTACAGGAGGTAACTGCGCTCAGCTGATGGTCATTAGGCTCCTCTCCACTGGTCCAAGGCTCAGGCGCCACCTGGTGGCCAACAACAGACATATATTTGTTTAGGTAGTCCTCGACTCACAATTATTGAATGCAACATTTCCATTGCTAAGCAAGACAGTGGCTAAGTGAGCTTTGCCCATTTTATGACCTTTCCCACCCCAGTTGTTAAATGAATCAATGCAATTGCTAAGTTAGTAACACCGTTGTTAAAAAAAAAAACAGTTCTTGCCATTGCAAAATTCTTCTTAAATATATTCCACTGAAATTTGCTATCCTGTAACGTAAAAGATATTTATCCCACATTCTGCACTTCGGCCATAGAAAAATATAGCTACTCCTCAACTTACAACCACAGTGGAGCCCAGAATTTAGGTTGCTAAGTGAGAAATGTGTTAAGTGCATTTTGCCCCATTTTACGACTTTTCTTGCTGCAGTTGTTAAGTGAATCACTGCAATTGTTGACTTAATAACCCAGTTGTTAAGTAAATCTGGCTTCTCCCTTGACTTTCCTTGTCAGAAGGCCAACAAAAAGTGATCACAGGATCCCCAGGACAATGCATACCAACTGCCAAGCATCCTAATTTTGACCACATGACTATGCAGAAGCTACAACAGTAGAAATGGTCATAAGTCACTTTTTTCGGCGCCGTTCTAACTTTGAATGGTCATTAAATGAATGGAAGTCAAGGGTTACCTCTACTTGCAGATGTCCCTATCTGATGCTTGCTTGTTTTAAAGGGTGTTTGTTTATTTAACTAGCTCAGTGTTTCTCAACCTTGGCGACTTGAAGTCCACGGGACTTCAAGTCGCCAAGGTTGAGAAACACTGAACTAGCTGCACCACTGAACAGTGGCTTAGTGCAGCTCCAACCCCAGGGCTTCGTCCCAGCCCCCCCAGCCGCAATCCAGGAAGAGCCAACCTTCTGGTTTCTTCTTGCAGATGGTTGAGTTGAGTCATGAGGGGCAAATGGCTCTTGAAGGGAGGCTGGGAATCCAGCCAACTGTTGGTGTCGGTGCCAATTCCGGATGTTGGCGTATCCGCACTGTCCTTGAGGTCGCTCTCATGCTTTTTCAAAGACGGAGGCTGCTCAGTCAAAAGTGGCTCCTCGTGTTCTCTAGTGCCCGGGTGATTCTGGCTTTCCTCCTGCAAATTCTGCGGCTGCACCTTGAGTTCTGGAAGAGCGAGTGAGAGTCGTGAGCAAGGCATGAAATGAAAACTGCAGGAAGAGGCCATCGCGGCTAGTACAGGGTGACTTGAAACCTGAGGTGGATAATCTCACAAAATGGCTGTCAATGAAGTGGGGAAATCACATCTGGACAAAATGGCTTCCAAGCGGCTGAAAACGGGGGAGGGCTGTCTCTTTGCCTCCTCCTCAGATGCTTTTAACTTCATGAGTTTATCCTTTATTTTGGGCAGGTGGAATTGGGTTACATTCTCCCATCCTTTAATTGTCTTCTAGAGAATTCTATAGGCAGAAAGAGGCACAGAGGCCCTCTAAAAAAAAATAAGTTATTTCTGGCGCTGTGCTTTGCACCAAGCAGCACTTCACCCCTCCTCCCCTTTTTAATTAAATACCTCTGCAAATACACGAAGGGAGGCAGGAAACCTGACAAAGGAGGTGCCTGCTAATTCACCAATGCCCATAGATAGATGGTAGGAGTACACAAAAAGTAAGAACAAACGAACAACCTATTCTGTCATGAAGAAAATATTTCAGGTTCAATCCAGACATCTCCAGTTCAAGGGACAGAGCAGTTTTTAAAAAGTCTCCAAGATTTTTTAGATACTCTGGTCCTACATGATCTTGGTGAATTGGGATGTCACAGGGAAAAAAAAAAACATTCCTTAAGTTATGCAGAAGAGGGAGTTTTAGAAGATAACAGTTCTTCCCACAGAGATAAAAGGAGCCAGACTGTGCAAAAATTCTCTTCTTGACAGAACTAATCTATGTGCAATCTGTTTTTCGAAAAGAAAAACCCTTCAATGTAACAAAGTGACTCGCCTTAAGTCCCATATTCATCAGCGGAAGACCAATATTATTTTAAAACAAACAAGCAGCATTCTGCACCTTGTAATTATAGGAAAAAATGGTCCTTATTATCTATTCCCCAGGATTTCCCTTTAATTCATGTGTGTCTCCTGTCCAAAATGGTTTCAGTCTTAACTCTAAGAGGCTGTTCTGCCTTTAGTATTTAACAAAACTCATTTCTCTCATTCTACATTTAAGTCAGCATTTCTCAACCTGAACAGGCTGGATGGGGAATTCCTAGAATTACAGACATCCTTCAAATGGCTAAGGTTGAGAAACAATCTAGAGAAATGTGCATCGACCCATATAAAATGTCCTAGATCAGTGTTTCTCAACCTTGGTGACTTTAAGTCCTGTGGACTTCAACTCCCAGAATTCCCTAGCCAGCTGGCTAGGGGATTCTGGGAGTTGAAGTCCACAGGACTTAAAGTCGCCAAGGTTGAGAAACACTGTCCTAGATCAAAATAATGTTGCTTGACCAAACAATGGCTTGAGTGTTTCTGAAAAGTGATGGATTTTAGACATTGTTGTGTGTGGCCAGAGCGCAGATTCTTCTCTCCAGTTCTCAGCTCCAATGTCTGGGCTACTCTTGTTCTTATATTCAGGCCTAAACCAACTTTCTTCTCTCTCCCTTTTGTCCTACCTTCCAAGAGGACGGTAAAGGTTGCCTGTACCGCTTGCCCCATGAGATTATCCAGGGCGAACACCCAGTGTGGCTTAATCTGGAGCTTCCGTAGCATGTGCTTTACCTAGAGAGGTGGGAGAGAACAAGTGTGAGAAGGATGGGGCATCCTCATTTAATACAGCATGAGTCAGTCTTCCATTAGCCTCTAGCAACAGCAACAACACTTAGGCTTTCATAGCTCCCCAAAGTGCTTTACAGCACACTCTGGATGGTTTACAGTGTATTTGCTTATTGTCCTCATTAATCTGGGTTTTTGTTTTACCTCCCTCGGAAGAATGTACGGCTGAGTCAACTTTGAGCCCCATCAGGATCGAACTCCAGGCTGGGGGCACAGTTTGTCTGCAGTACTGCGCTTTAACCACTGCGCCACCAGGGTTCATTAAAGAACAGAGGGACTGAAACACCTCCATAGCCTAGATCCCTATATATCACAGAGAATGAGTTTACACATTATCCTGAATCATAGATAGGAGCACAACCACAGTAGCTTTTAAAAGGCATGGCTGTTCATTTGGATTGTTTGTGAATCAATTGAGTTTTCTTCAATATACCATCATTAAACAAGACATGAGCCGTGGTGGCACAGTGGTTAGAATGCAGGATTGCAGGCTAATTCTGCTGACTGCCGACAGTTCGATCCTGACCGGCTCAAGGTTGACTCAGCTTTCCATTCTTCAGAGGTTTAGTAAAATGAGGACCCAGAATTGTTAGGGGCAATATGCTGACTCTGTAAACCACTTAGAGAGGGCTGGAAAGCACTGTGAAGTGGTATCAAAGTCCATTGCTACTGCTTGATTCAGAGCAGTGAATTGAATCTCAGAGACAGGCCAGTCCAGCTGCATTGGCTTTTCAGAAACCTTCCAGTTTTAGAAGAGATTAGACAACTCTGATTTGCTAGGCCATCATTCCAGAGATATTTTCTTACCTAAGCAAGGAAACGGAACGACCACGGATGAGCAAAGAAACAAAAATTCACCAACTTGCAATGCCATGGGAGTTATAGTTCCAGATTTTGGGTGCACTCTTTAAATTAGCCCATTTGAGGTACAGTATGTCAATTCAAAAATGGTTGCCTCGTGATGCACTGTTTTGCCCAATTGAAGGTTCCATAAAATCAAATGGAGTTTAAATGGTATATGGAATCCCAGTTGTAGCAAATCTTAAGGAAGCTAAAGACTAATTCCTGGAACGCTAATCATGAGATACTCACAGTGTCCTGGAAGGCAAAGAGTGGAGCCTGCACCTGACAAAAACTCAGCCCGTCAGACTGGAAGTGATCTTGTAACTGGAGCAGGCTTTGAGCCAGCTGTTTGCGGCTTGGGGAACGGATGTAGCTCTTGAGACAGGATACCAGCTCAGAGATGTGTGCCAACGACAGCACCTTCTGTGGTGGAGAAGCAGAGTAACACAAGGCCCGCATAGAATATAGATCCAGGAATAACTGCAGCAAGATCTCTCTAGTACATGCACAAAGATGGAATACCCACAGTGGAAAATGAGATTACAAAATGGACAGAACTGATGGACATTTATTTTTTATTATTCACTAGCTGATAACCTGGTGTAGCCGGGTATGTATTTATCCCAATCCTGTATTAGAGGGAGCCCTCTTGTGGAGTACTACAAAACTGTTACCATGGGAAATCCACTGTGCTGTACAGTAGAAGCCATTTTAAGGCACAACAGACTGTATCTTAACAGAACCTAAATCCAAAATGCACACTATCACTGTCAAAGGTACTGTGACTTGCTGCTCTAGATATAATTCAGTCCTTTTCATTTCAGCGGCCCAAACGTTACGGAGTTATGCTGTTACACATACAAACATGGACACACACACCCTGAGGGGTGTTAGGGGTGTCTTACCCGCCCCCCCCCCACAATATTTGTTTCCAGAGAGTAAGTCATCTGTGTTCCAAGTTTGGCTGACACTGCTTGAGGAGTTCCAGAGTTTTGCTGGTACACACACACACACACAAAAGAGGAGCAAAAAAGGAGGAGTGTTTGCAGGAGACAATTAGTTCATTCCTGCATTTTTCCCAAGTATTGTGGCATCTGAAAGATATCGGCCTGGCCACTCTCCAAGCCCGATAAAGGTCGGTAATGGTGAACTACCCTGAAAGACTGTGGGAGAGGAAAGACTTTGCTGGAGAGGAATTCACTGTAAATTAAATAAAAGAGGTTTACAATGACTCTGCTTTGTGCTGTTGGGGAAGCCTAGGTCAGAATAGCTACCTATAATCTCAGTCTTCACTATCCATCGCCTTCAAGCCACATGTCTAGAGGTGGTATTCAGCAGGTTCTGACCAGTTCTGGAGAACCGGTAGTGGAATTTTTGAATAGTTTGGAAAACCGGTAAATACCACCTCTGGCTGGCCCTGCCCCATCTATTCTCTGCCTCCCGAGTCCCAGCTGATCAGCAGGAAATGGGGATTTTGCAGTAACCTTCCCCTGGAGTGTGGAAGGGAATGGAGATTTTACAGTATCCTTCCCCTTCCAGGCCCACCAAGCCACACCCACCAAGCTATGCCACACCCACAGAACTGGTAGTAAAAAAAATTGAATTAGATTTTTAGATTTTATTAACATTTGTAGGCCGCCCTTTTCCCTGAGGGGACTCAGGGCGGCTCACATAAAATCAGGGAGGGGGAATACAAAACAATGACGTAGACACATATAATAAAAGTAATAAGCAACATACATTCATCATTCGGGAGGGGCGGCTATCCTTGTCCCCAGGCCTGACGGGCTAGCCAGTTCTTAAGGGCTGTGCGGAAGGCCTGGACGGTGGCGAGGGTACGAATCTCCACGGGGAGTTCGTTCCAAAGGGTCGGGGCTACTACTGAGAAGGCCCTCCTCCTTGTGGTTGCCAGCCGGCACTGGCTGGCCGATGGAATACGGAGGAGGCCCAATCTGTGAGATCTAATTGGTCGCAGGGAGGTAATTGGCAGAAGGCGGTCTCTCAAGTATCCAGATCCACTACCATGCAGGGCTTTATGGGTGACTAATAGCACCTTGAAGCGCATCCGGAGATCGACAGGTAGCCAGCGCAGCTCGCGGAGGATAGGTGTTATGTGGGTGAACCGAGGTGCACCCACAATCACTCGCGCGGCCGCGTGAATCCCACCACTGCACATGTCCAAGACCCAAATAGGCCTTACCTCCTCCTGGGCCTCATATATGGCTGCCGCGATATTTGGCAGTTCCTCCGTCAGGACTTTGTGCAAGGTAGCTCGCCTCTCGCTGTCTTTCTTTAGCAAGAAGAGGCAACTGCTCTCTTCGTGGGAGGAAGCAGAGAGGTTGAGATCGACATTGGTCACGGCTTCAGGGGTCCTACATTGGAGGAGTTGGATTCAAGGCAACAGCGGTTGGGTCACAGTAATTTACTTGAGCCTCCCTACCCCTCACTCAGAAAACCACAATGGAGGAGATCCAGTTGGGAAACTGTTTACTACCTAAAGGTGCTTTTAACTAGACACAAGGACAGTTTTCCCCCCTGCATGCCATCACTCTGCTAAACAACTAATTCCCACAACACTGTCAAAATACCATATTTTCTGGAGTATAAGACACACTTATTCGCCCCAAAAAGAGGGTAAAAATTTGGGTGTGTCTTATACACTGAATGTAGCCCCATGCACCCACCGGTCCCCACCCTTTGGCTTCTGCATCCCAACAATTTACCTCCTTGCAGCAAACAGCCTGTTTCCGTTGATTAGCACAAGCTGCTGATTGTCAGTTGGATCAGCCTCCTGACCATCAGCTGTTTCAGGCTGCAGGGACTGCCATTGCCTATTGCCTCCGTGTATCCTATTTTCGGCCTCCGCATGCCATTTTTGGCCTCTGCGCACCCCGTTTTCGGGCTCCATTTTCCACCCATTCTGATCCCTGCCACCCAGAATGGCCAGAAAATAGGGCCTGTGGAGGCCAAAAACGGGGTGTGAGGAGGCAGCAATAGGCTATGGCAATACCTGCAGCCTGAAACAACTGTTGGTCTGGAGGCCAATCCAAACTACAATCAGCTGCTTGTGCTAATTAGGCTATGCTGAAGCTGAAACTGGCTGTTTGCTGTTTGCTGCAAGGAGGCAAATTCTTGGGAGGCAGAGGTTGATTTTTTTTTCTCCCCAAAAGTTAGTGCATCTTATACTTCGGAGCATCTTATACTCCGAAAAATACGGCATATACTAAGACTGTATGACTATTCTTCTTCTCATCCTTTCTATTACCTATCTCCTTTTCTACTTATGGCTATAACTTTGTTGCTAGTATCCTTACAATTTATATTGTTTTATTTTAGTTTCCTAGTATGGTTTGTGTGGATTGCTTATTTAGTATCCTATGACTATCACTAAGTGTTGTATCTTATGGTTAACAATGAACGTATTTATGACAACTATGATCATGTTTATATCTTTTATGTGCATTGAGTGCTTATGCACCGAAGACAAATTCCTTGTGTGTCCAATCAACACTTGGCCAACAAAGAATTCTATTCTATTCAAGAGGCAATTGCACTTTCTGGTTTTTCTTTGAAGACATTTTGATTCTCATCCAAGAAGCTTCTTCAGCTGTGAGCCGAAGAAGTTTGTTGGATGAGAAGCGAAATGTCTTCAACACGCCCCCCCCCCCCCCCCCCCGTCCAAAATCCAGTTGCTTCTTGAAAAAGCACCTTTGGGACCTCCATGACCTGGATGGCTGAGAATCTCCATAGACATCTCTGTTTTATGACAACCTTCCTGTACGTGACCAAGTGAGCAGAAGTGAAGGAGGGTAAGGCAATCAGTGTCTCATGGACAATTGCAAAAATCACAAGACTGTGACTAGTTTGACAAAGGACATATCAGATCATGCGTAATATTCTCTCCCAAAAATACTCTATGGAAGATCCTCTGTGCTTGTGAGCAATAGTAGCCACTAGGGGGCAGTCCAACTCTTTCATACTTCTCCAGACCATTCTGGGCAGATCAGTGCAGCTCTAGAAGCAAACACCAACTAATCCATAAGATTGGCCATGCTCAGCTCTTCTTTGTTTGCGGTCACTACTGTTGAAAAAAAGAAGAAAGAAAGAAAGAAAGAAAGAAAGAAAGAAAGAAAGAAAGAAAGAAAGAAAGAAAGAAAGAAAGAAAGAAAGAAAGAAAGAAAGAAAGAAAGAAAGAAATTATCTTTCCTCTCTCCCTCTCTTCCTGCCCCTTCAAAAAGTATTTGTTATACAAGTACTGGAGTGCATAACACCAGAGATGTCACTGGAAGGCGAAAATCACAAGTCTGTCTCACACTTATCCCAAAGGTGCTTTTTCAGGAAGCAACTGGACTTTGTTTTTTCTTTAAAGACGTTTCACTTCTCATCCAAGAAGCTTCTTCAGGTCTGACAGGACAGTGGGGAATGGAAGGATTTAACTTCCTTGCAGACAGTTGGACGTTTGCATCCTTTTAGTGGGTCGCTGAAGCACTTGGAGATTTATCTGTGTCCTCAGGGTCACCTGAGTAGCGCTAATGGTTCCTATAGTCTGCAATTTTTCTCTCTGGAAATCCATTCCTGCTCCCACACCATCCCAAATTGCATAGCTAAAAGTCTGTAGAGATTCTCAGTCATCCAGGTCATGGTTGTCCCAAAGGTGCTTTTTCAGGAGGCAACTGGATTTTTCTTTTTATTTCACTGTGTCTCCTTTAATTTGGCCATTTCATGCGGGGGAATTCAGTAGAGAAAGTAATTAATGCTTGGAAGAGAGAGCAGTAAAAGGAAACCAGGCCACTAAAGAAAATGGCGGCTAGACACTATCAAAGTTGTTACCAGCCACAGCAGAGAACTCCTCAGAGGAGTGCAAAATTGGAAGAGATACCTGGTCCACAGAATTGCCAAGAGCTGAACAAGACCATCATCATCATCATCATCATCATCATCATCACCACCACCACCACCACCACCACCACCACCATCATCCTCTTTTTCCCCAAAAAGAAGTCAGCATTATATTACCTCAAATAGTTGTTTCCCTGGTTCACTTCGCTGGTGCTTCGGGATAAAACGATGTTTTCCACTTGGACTTTCAGGGAGTGCAAAGAAGAAGAACGGTTTCTAGATTCTGCAATGCCTTCCGATGAAGTGGACCTTCTGGGCTTGTGGGACACCGATGGCTCGTCTGAACAAAGAAGAGAAAAAGAGGCCAGGCGCTGAGAAGAGACACCACGCCCAGACCCTCCGAATCTCCACCGGGCTTGGCTCCTTCCCTCACCTGGCACTGCTGGGCTCCTGCATTTCTTCCTGTTCCTCAAAAAGGGCTCTTGAAGCAAAGCAGCCGCAGTCGATCGCTTGTCGGGATCTGCTTCAAAACATTTCAGGATAAAGTCCTTTGCTTCATCGGACATGGAGCTGGGCACCTCTGGATGGATCTTGAACATGCCCACCTGAAGAAAAGGAACCGACTAGCAATTGTACACAATCCTTTACTCAGCACACCCAACATAAGGGAGTCTAGAAATTTGCCATTTTCCTTCCGTTTGTAGGATGGGGGTGTTGGAAGAAATGTCCATCTGGGTTCAGTTCCAAGTGGGGGAAAAGACCCTGAAAACATGGAGACTGCTTGGAAAGATGGTTTTTAATGGTGGACAGGACCACATGGTTTGAACTCCTGGGGGGAAAAGGTAAGAGATGCTGAGAGTGTCCTGGTTTTAGGCAATCTCTCTGAGCTTTTGAATTTGAGCTTGTATTCTGATTGGTTATCAGACTCCCATGGGGCCATGCAGGGGCAACTCTGTAGGTTGTCCTGAGTTCCAGGCTTGGTTGAGCCTTTGCTGGGTGAGGCTACATAAACAGAGGGATAGAATCAGGATCACATGAAGTGTTAATACCACTTTATAATGCCTTGTTAAAACCACACTTGGAATACTGCATCCAGTTTTGATCGCCACGATGTAAAAAAGATGCTGAGACTTTAGGAAGAGTGCAGAGAAGAGCAACAAAGATGATTAGGGGACTGGAGGCTGAAACATATGAAGAATGTTTGCAGGAACTGAGTATGTCTAGTTTAATGAAAAGAAGGACTAGGGGAGACATGATAGCAGTGTTCCAATATCTCAGGGGTTGCCACAAAGAAGAGGGAGTCAAATTATTCTCCAAAGCATCGGAGGGTAGAACAAGAAGCAATGGGTGGAAACTAATCAAGGAGAGAAGCAACTTAGAACTAAGGAGAAATTTTCTGACAGTTAGAACAATTAATCAGTGGAACAGAAGTTGCCTCCAGAAGTTGTGAATGCCCCAACACTGGAATTCTTTAAGAAGATGTTGAATAGCCATTTGTCTGAAATGGTATAGGGTTTCCTGCCTAGGCAGGGGGTTGGACTAGAAGACCTCCAAGGTACCTTCCAATTCTGCTATTGTATTGTATTGTATTGTATTGTATTGTATTGCATTGCATTGCATTGCATTGCATTGCATTGCATTGCATTGCATTGCATTGCATTGCATTGTGTTGTATGATGTAGTAAAAGGGCTTTGGGATTCCTATTATGGCTCTGCCTCAAGGAGATAGATCTTTCTTATGTAGAATGTCAAATAGACTGGCTCAGGCCTTAATGGGCCATTGAAAATAAAAGGGGGGGTGAGTTTCTGCCTGCCTTTTAGGGGAAATATTCTGCCCTTTTAATATTTCCTAAAATATCTCATTTTCCTAGGAAAGGGGTGGATGCTAACTTCCTACAGTGGGAAGTAGGATACTTTGCCTGCTTTTGATTGGAGATTGTGGGAATTGAACCCAACAGCTTCCACTGAAAATGCTCTTCACATCAGAGACCTTAACCTGTCAGGAGACTGTGAGTTCTAGTCCTGCCTTAGGCATGAAAGCCAGCTGGGAGACTTTGGACCAGTCGCTGCTCTCAGACCAACCTACCTCACCGGATTGTTGTTGTATGGAAAATAGGAGGAAGGAGAGTGTTAGGTATGTTTGCTACCCTGAGTTACATGTAAAGTTAAAAAAAAAGGCAGGATAAAAATCAAATAAATAAATAGTGGCCCTCAGTGTCTTATAGACCTTACTGCATTGGCGAAAGGAAGGCACCTGCTGTGTTTGGCTTCAGATGCTCTCCCAGGCTGAATTCCCATCCCTGCTCATCCCATACATTTCTTGCATTCCCACCCGTTCTAATAATCTTGATGAAGAAATCCCAAACAGAGCCAGTCGAGAGTTCTGGTTGATCCTTCGCCTGACCAGCTCCATTAATCTGAGGGGCCCAAGATGGTTTCTCACTGCCTGCCCAGCCTCACCTTGAACATTGCGGCTTGTGGGCTGCCCAGCTCAAAGAAAGGAGGCCGGCCTGTGGCCATCTCAATGATGGTGCAGCCCAGGGACCAGATGTCAGCCGGCTTCCCATAACCTCGGGGCCCCTGATCAATGATTTCCGGGGCCATGTACTGCAGGGTACCTATGGGAAGAAGGTCAGGGAGACAAGAGTCAGACCACACGTGGAATGTTGCATCCAGTTTCGGTTGCCACGATATCAAAAAGATGTTGAGACTCTGGAAAGAGTGCAGAGAAGAGCAACAAAGAGGATTAGGGGACTGGAGGCCAGAGAGGATATTCAGCCAGTTATGACAGGTTCTGGAGAACTGATAGCAGAAATTTGGAGTAGTTTGGAGAACTGGCAAATAGGCTGGCCCCGCCCCTGCTGCCCCCCCAGCCTCCCAGCTGATCTTCTTTTGTTGCCCTGAACAGGAGAAGGGAGCTGTAAAGCAGGTTAGTGGGGTGGGGAGGGAATGGGGATTTTGCAGTATCCTTCCCCTGCCCACAAAGACACACCACGCCCACAAAGACACGCCCACAAAGACACGCCCACTGAACCGGTAGTAAAAAAAATTAATTCCATCACTGCTAGAGGCTAAAACATATGAAGAACGGTTGCAGGAATTGGGTATGTCTAATCTGATGAAAAGAAGGACTAGGGGAGACATGATAGCAGGGTTCCAATATCTCAGGGGTTGCCCCAAAGAAGAGGAAGTCAAGCTCTTCTCCAAAGCACCAGAAGGCAGGACAAGAAGCAATAGGAAAGAAAGCAATCAAGGAGAAATCCAACCTAGAACTAAGGAAAAATTTCTAGATACTTAGAACAATCACAGGTAGTTCTTGGCTTACAACAGTTCATTTAGTGACCTTTCATCCAACACTCCTCACCAGCAACTGTGCAAGTAAACAACCCTGGATTCTCTTTTTGATGAGCTTCTGTAAGACTACCATTCTTTTCAATTTTGGTAAGCTATCTAGCTGTCAGTAGCTAGGAGTAGCTTCCACTCATTCTACTGAGCAAAACCCTGAAAATGTGCTTGCTGGTCACAACAGTTCTTGCCTGGGGCAGCTCATCCATCTACCCAAGGATGATTTCTCTTTTTGCGAGCTCCCAATTATTGATTGCCCAAACCCTTGTGACACGCTGATCTGAACTTAATTATTTTACCCCGTTCGTCTCTCTCCTATTATTCCTGATCTTCCTAGCTGCTGCTCCTCATTCTGCCTGCTGAGCTGAAAACAGCTGCCAGGATTTTTTCAATGCAAAATTGGCTCCAAGAAAGACAAGCAAGTTGAGAAAACAGCCGAGGTGCCTGCAGAAAGTTTGGTTCTAATCTGTCCCTTCAAGGACGAAGACAAACATTCTCTGATCTTAAGCTTATTGATTGCTGGCATGTTTAATATTGTTGTGAGGCTGATTATATTGCTCCCTCTAATGGTGATTTCTACTGGCAAGTGGGGGGGGGGAGACAGAGAGAGAGAGACAAAAAGAGAGAGAGACAGAGACAGAGAGACAGACAGAGACAGACAGAGAGACAGAGACGGAGGGGAGGACAGAGAGGGAGGGTGAGAGGGAGATAAAGAGAGAGGGAAGAAAAAGAGGAGGAGAGGGAGCGAGGGAGAGAAAGAGAGAGGGGGAAGAGAAAGAGGGAAGGAGATGAGGGAGGGAGGGAGGGAGACAGAGAGGGAGAGAAAGAGAGGAGGGAGAGAGAGACAGAGATGTAACTGAATGGGGCGATTGACAAACAAGAATTTGCTTGTCAGCAATCCAGGAAAATTAATATGTTTGCAAAGTAAATACAATTCGTGGGGAATGCTGAATGGCAGTTGAAATAAAAATGGTGTGCAAAGTGTGTGTGGGCATGCTCAGAAGAAGAGCATGCATGCATGTGCGTACAGAAATATGTGTCCATATGTGTGGGGAGGTACATGCACTTGAATATACTTGGGTAAACTGCAATGCGGTTGAAGATGGTGTACACAAATTGCTAATAACTTGCATTTAAGAGCAATTAAAACAAGACCCTAATCAAGGAATAGTATAGGTTCCCTTGCTTGAGCAGGGGGCTGGACCAGAAGACCTCCAAGGTCCCTTCCAGCTCTATTTGAGTCTATAACAAGACCCTAATCAAGGAATTACCAAGTCTAACAAACAATCAAATAGTAAGCAACAGCCTACTCAAGGAACCACCAAAAACACTGACAGGGCAAGTCATTAGCATATAAAGAGAGAGCAAACCCCACTTCCTTAGCACTGATGGTGTTACCTAGTTTGGCGATGAAATGTGTGCAAAACAACCAACCGAGCTCAGAGAGCACCAAGGACCGCATATTTAAAATGTTCATTCTTAGACCCCTAAGACCTTACCTGTGAATGTCTCAGTGCTTGGGCTGATCCCAGCCAGCCTTTTGGAAGTGCCGAAGTCTGAAATTTTTAATACTCCACTATAAGTGTTGATCAAGACGTTATCTCCCTGTCAATCATAGAAACTGTTGCTTTAGAGAATCAGGAAGTGTTCAAGACCTCCAGAGCAGAAAACATGAGGTAGCAATATCAAGCCATCCCCCAACGTGGGGGTGGTTCCTCACCTTGATATCTCGGTGGATAATCTGGTTATCGTGGAGGTAACGCAAACCTTCTAGAATTTGCTTCGTGTAGAATACAATGGTTGGTTCGTTGTCCTTCAGCGGACCCCACATTGAGCGCAAGAGGGAAGAGAGGCTTCCTATATGGGGAGATGGGAGGGGAGGAAGAAGCATGGGGAATTAGAGAGGTTACTTTGCACCAGAAATAAACCTTTGAGAACCAATTGCTCACAAACCACACGGATAACATAAGAGCCGAGGTGGCGCAGTGGTTTAGAGTGCAGTACTGCAGGCTGCTTCTGCTGACTGCCGGCTGCCTGCAGTTTGGCTCACCAGGCTCAAGGTTGGCTCAGCCTTCCATCCTTCCGAGGTCGGTAAAATGAGGACCCAGATTGTTGGGGGCAAGAGGCTGACTCTGCAAACTGCTTAGAGAGGGCTGTAAAAGCACTGTGAAGCAGTATGTAAGTCTAAGGGCTCTTGCTATTTCTCCCTTCCTTTCCTTGGCCCTGGTGATGCAGTGGTTAGAATGCAATACTGCAGGCTGACTCTGCTCACTGCCAGCAGTTCGATTCTCACCAGCTTAAGGTTGACTCAGCCTTCCATCCTTCCAAGATGGGTAAAATGAGGACTCAGATTGTTGGGGGCAAATAGGCTGTTTCTGTAAACCACTTAGAGGGGGCTGTAAAGCCCTGTGAAGCGGTATATAAGTCTAAGTGCTATTGCTAAGTACTATTGCTATAATATGACTTTTGGTGGCTGGAACAGCATACAGGTGCCCCTCGACTTACAACAGTTCATTTAGTGACCATTGAAAAGTTATAATGGCACTGAAAGAAGTGACTTACGACCATTTGTCACACAACCCTTGATCGTGTGATCGAAACATGGCAATGGACTCACACTTATGACAGTTTCCGTGTCCTTGGGTCATGTCATCCCCTTTTGCAACCTTCTGACAAGCAAAGACAATGGGGAAGCCAGATTCGCTTAACGACCATGTTACTAACTTACCTGCAATGATTCACTTCACAAGCGTGACAAGAAGGGTTATAAACTGGGGCAAAAGTCACTTGACAGCTGCTCCCCTTAGCAACAGAAATTCTGGGTTGAATCTTGGTCATATGTCAAGGACTATCTGTACTCGCTATGCCACAGGGATAGGAAGTGAGGGGTGCCGGGGGAGGCACTGTCAACCTAATTAGGCATTGTCAACCTAACCTTGTGAAGCTCCTTCTCCGGTAATATTGTACTGCAAACTAGGGCATACAAAACCTTTGCTAGACCAATTCTCGAATACAGCTCGTCTGCCTGGAATTCACACTGTTGTATCGAATATTAATACAATCGAGCGAGTCCAGAGGTATTTCATGAGAAGAGTCCTCCACTCCTCTACTCACAACAGAATACCCAATGCCACCAGACTTGAAATTTTGGGCTTGGAAAACCTAGAACTACGACGCTTGCGGTCTGACCTAAGCGTAGTACATACAATGATCTGCTACAATGTCCTACCTGCCAATGATTACTTCAGCTTCAACTGCAACAATACATGAGCACACAATAGATATAAACTCAAGATAAGCCACTCCACACTCGAATTGCAGAAAATACGACTTCAGCAACCGAGTGGTCAATGCCTGGACTGCGCTACCTGACTCTGTTATGTCCCCAAACCCCCATAATTTTAACCTAAGCCTGTCTACTGTTGACCTCACCCCATTTCCAAGAGGTCTGTAAAGGGGGCATGCATAAGCACACCAGCGTGCCTACTGTCCCTGTCCTACTGTCCCCATTTATTCGTACCCATTTACTTAGTTCATATTTATGTTTATACTTATATCTGTTATTTTTTACATGTTTGACGAATTAAATGAAATAAAAATAAAATAAACAAAATGTCACAAAGGTGGGGCCTGAGTTTTCTGTCGGGTTTTGCAGAAAAGAGTTTGGTAGAAGTATGTAAAACAATCTGAGCTTGACATGTTTTGCATCCCTCTTAAGAGTTTGGGGGCTTTTTCCTCATTTTATAACCCACATTAAATACAAGTCAAGCTGTAAACTTCAACGTTCGTCTGTTTCTTTCTCATAGCCAAATAGCTGGAAAATGTCCTGCTTGCTTTGGCAATTAGATCTGGAAGGGTTTCCAGGAGGCAGAACAAAGAGCTCAAGATGCTTACCCAGAGCATTTGCTTCCTGATCCTTAGCATCATTGATCCCTGCATGCTGTGTCTTCCTAAAGGCCCTCATTTTAAGACCCACCGTAAGATGGGGAAGGATGATCCGTTTGCATCTGAGTACACATTTTTTGATGAAAGCTACATTTCCCAAACAGGCATGGGAATCAGGGTTCGGTTTATGCTTTTTTCTTTTTTAGCTTGTTCACAAATTTTGCAGTGCCATTTGCAACTCCAAAAAGGTGCATATGAAAACACAAAGGGAAAATACAACAGACACAAACACAGCCTGTCAGAACCAAAACTAGCAGTTTAAGACTAAAGGTAAAGGTTCCCCTCGCACATATGTGCTATCCCTCTAGAGAGCAATGCTCATCTCCATTTCAAACCCGAAGAGACGGCAGTGTCCGAAGACATATCCGTGGTCATGTGGCCGGCATGACTAAATGCCAAAGGCGCACGGAACACTGTCACCTTCCCAGCAAAGTGGTTCCTATTTTTCTACTTGCATTTTTTTAGGTGCTTTCGAACTGCTAGGTTGGCAGAAGCTGGGACAAGTAACGGGAGTTCATTCCCTTACATGGCACTAGGGATTTGAACCGACAAACTGCCAACCTTTCTGATCGACAAGCTCAGCATCTTAGCCACTGAGCCACTGCATCCCTATTTTAAGAATAAAGTTTAAGAATACACAGTGCAAAATAAGAGAGAAATGCTCACCAAAACTGGCAGAGATTTTCCCATGGATTTTTGCAAAGGGGAAGGAAAAATATATGCAGGAACGAGGTGGGAAATTTAAAAACTGAGCAACATCAAATGATGAGCTCATACATCCCGACGGATGAAGTTTATGTCTCACACTGACAGAAAATCATCGGCACAACTCAGTGGTGAGTTTCAAAATTTTTCAGAACCTCTTCTGTGAGTGTGGCCTGCTTTGTGGGATTGGCTTGCCGGCCATGTGACTGGGTGGGAGTGGCTTGCTGGCCATGTGATCAGGTGGGAATGGCTTGCTGGCCATGTGACTGGGTGGGAGTGGCCAACTTGTAAAATGTGGTGCAACTCACTTAACAACGCTCTTGCTTAGCAACCAAAATGTTGGCTCAGAAACTCTGGCATTTGAAGCACACAAGTCTTAAAGCTGTCAAGTTACAAGATCCTTGCACTCCTAACCCTGTAGAAAAAAAACCCCAGGGGTGTTCAAACTCAACTCCCAGAATTCCTCCTCTCACTCTTCATCTTGATGATGTGCGGACAGGTGGGGGGAGGGAGCTGGAACCGGTTCTAAACGGCACTGTAGATTTGTGGAACCTCTTCTATAGAAGAGGTTAGAACTGGCAGGAACCCACCCCTGGCACAACTCCTCCTGCCTGTGACTTGTTTCTATTTCTACATCCAACTCTCCTGTAGTCTGTTTCTAAATTGCAACCCATCTCACCTTCATTTGTAAGAAAAGAAGGTGGGAGCCACTCGAAAACCCCAGAAACCCACAATGTTAGCAAGTAAACAGCAAGGAAGTAGCCTATAAAAGGACATTGGGAAATGACCCAATTGTCAACAACGACACAGAACAATCAATCAACAATCAAACAAGTTCAGTTCTCTATTTGCTCATACCACACAGACAGACCCATGCTACCGTAATCTAATGGATATACCCAGAGGTGGGCGGTACATAAATGAACAACCGGTTTACCCAGCACCAAAAATGTGACTGGGCGCCTTCTGCGCATGTGTGTGTTGCCTTCCACGCATGCGCTTCACTCGCCCCTTCCATGCATGTGCTTTGTGCCCCAATGCACCTTCTGCACATACACTCAGCTTCAAAAACATAGCTAAATAGGACGGCATAGCACCGGGGCGGGTGGGCGGGGTTAGAGTTAGGAGCAGGTGACAAATGAAATGTATATTTCTACCGAGGCCATCTTCATGATTTCACCTGGACCGGTCCAAACTAGCAGTAGCCCACCACTAGATATACCCTGAGAGATTCTAGGAAGTGGCTATCTTCAATCTCTTAAATGTCCTAATGGAGAGATCAACCAACCAGTGGAATGGTTTGTCTTCAGAAGTTGTGGGTGCCCCACCACTTGGAGGCTTTCAAGAAGATGCTAAAATGGGGCAAAACTCACTCAACAACTTTCTTGCTTATTCATGGAAATTTTGGGCTCAACCGTGCTTGTAAAGTCGAAGACTCCCTGTATAACTTCACTCTGGCAAGATTCTGTCCATTCTGTGTAAGCAAATAAAAAAAAATGGACTCCACTGGATTTCACTGTGACCTCTTTGATACCGTCTTTCTTATTCTCCTCCTCAAGATCTGATTTTGCTGAAAGGAATCCATTCCCATCTTCACCAGGGTTTCAGAATCGCATCTCCTGCTTACTCACCTCCAGGCACTTCCTCCATGAAGATTTTGAGGAAGCCATTTTGACTCACGGAACCCAGATAGCGGACAATGTTCCTGTGCTTCAGGCGCTTGTGCAGGGCAATCTCCTCGTGCAGAGGCTGTGAATATCTGAGAAGTAAGACCAACAATGAAAGACCCAGGCAGACTCTTCCAAGAACAAAATAACCCTGCCAAAGGATGGGAGGGGAGGTCAAAGCCAGCGCTTCCCACTGAATGATCTGGAAATATCTTCTCTGCCCACAGGTCCTATTGGGTCTAAAACAAGGGTATCAAATTCGATTACATTGAGGGCTGTATCAGGGTTTTGTTTGACCTTGAGGGGATGGGATGGGTGTGGCCAGAGGGGGCATGGCCAGTTTGACATCACTCATGTCAGGGGCACCTCTGGTGGCCTGAGTGCTTTGCCAGCAAAAATGGGCTCTTGAGGCCCGTTTTCTGCTGCGACGGTCTCCAGCAATGTTCTGCCAGTGAACACTGCGGCTCAGTTTTCACTGGCAGAGCCACTGTGGGCTGGCCCTTTGCTGTTTCCAGGGCAGCCCCATGGGCCAGATCTAAGCACCTCATGAGCTGGATCTGGCCCCCGGGGCCTTGAGTTTGACACCCCTGGTCTAAGACAACTTGCTGCGGCCAACTCAGCACTGGACAACTCAATGCAGGAAAACTCACTAGGCGCAAGGAACACTGTTACCTTCCCACCAAGGTGATCCCTATTTTCTACTTGCATTTTTTAACATGCTTTCAAACTGTTAGGTTGGCAGAAGCTGGGACAAGTAACGGGAGCTCACTCCGTTACATGGCACAAGGGATTCTAACCACTGAACTGCCGACCTTTCTGATCGACAACCGCAGCGTCTTAGCCACTGACCCACTATGTTCCCCCCCTACATTAAATTGTCCTGTGGTGAAGCTGTCTTATGACAAGCTGTCCCATGGTGAATTGGACGTGGTAAAATAGCTGGGGTGAATCGGCCGGGGCACGTTGGCCATGGCAAGTTTTTCCATTCTGTGCCCTTACCTGCTATCCCGCTCCGGAATCTCTTTAATGGCAATGCGCACTTGGTTGCTGCGGTCTCGTCCGGCATAGACCACACCGTATGTCCCTTTCCCCAAAACCACCCTGTCGCCTGCTTCAGTGTATTCATAGTCATACTGTGAACATGAAAGCATAGAGAGAATATAAGGAAGTGCAAAGTCTGGTCAGAAGACCTTTGATACACAAACAGGGGGGAGGGAGGGATATATATTAGGCTAGACACGATGTGTTAGATCTCAATGCAATGTGACTTCACATGTATACTGTTTTTCTTTAATTTTTCTTTAAAAATAGGATAAGCCAAGTACATTAACATATACTGGAAATACACCAAGGGGAGTAGGAGTAGGAAAGAAGAAGGATGGGTAGAGAGGGATGGGAGAGAGGGTGGGGGGGAAGGCAAAAAGGAAGGGGGGGAGCGGATCTGGAGAGAGGAGTGGTAGAGGGCGAGGGGAAGTAGGGTAGAGGGGGATGATGGAGGGAAGATAGAAAGTTGGAGGGTGGTGGAAGAAAGAGGTGTATGGAGAATGGAAGAGGTATATTGGGCTTTTATTTTCTGGGGCATTGTCGACAAGAGGAATTGATGCAATTATTGTTTGATACTGTATGGTGTATACATGTGAGTGTATGAAAATGAAAAAATAAAAAAATATATATGTAGATACACAAACAGCCCTATAATTAGTTAGAGCAAATTTTGAGTCTGTCTGGGGCAGACAATCCAGGAAAATGTGGAAGATAATGAATCCCGAGTTCCTTAAATTAGCTTCTTGATCTTAAACATGGTAAAAGAAGTCACTGCTCAACCTTCAGCTGCCAATCCTGTCAGATTCCATAAATGGAATAGGGATAAAGGTAAAGGTTGCCCTTGCACATATGTGCTAATCATTCCTGACTCTAGGGGGCAGTGCTCATCTCCATTACAAAGCCAAAGAGCCAGTGCTGTCCGAAGACGCCTCTGTGGTCATGTGGCCAGCATGACTAAACGCCGAAGGCGCACGGAACGCTGTGACCTTCCCACCAAAGCGATCCCTATTTTTCTACTTGCCTTTTTTACGTGCTTTCGAACTGCTAGGTTGGCAGAACCTAGGACAAGTAACGGGAGCTCACTCTGTTGCGCGGCGCTAGGGATTCGAACTGCTGACGTTTCTGATAGGCAAGCTCAGTGTCTTAGCCACTGACCCACCGCGTCCCTTGGAACAGGGATTGTTACACTTATTTTTTATGCAAGCAAGTTTGTACTTGTTGAAGTTTGTCTCCAACATCCTATTTTTCTGATGTTGTAAAGCATTCTCATATGGTTTAAGACAATTTTTTTTAAAAAAATATGGTGTTTGCAAACAATTTGAAATTATTACACAAACACTTTTAAAGGCACCAAACTCCCACCTTGTTTTTACGTCAAAATAGCTTTGAGAAAAGTGGCGTTTCAGCACTCTCTACAACCAAGACTAAACATTGAAATGAGTGCAGCTGAAGACTTTAACAATTATTTCTCTAGATGCTGATTAAACATGCAAGCTCATGCACCCCATTAAATTTACAACCGAAATATTACACTTAAGAGGAAATAGGTGTGATTGGAACAGGTTTTCATTTCAATATTCATTATCGTTCACTTTTTATCTAAAAATTATATGCTCTTCCATACTCTGGAAAAACTGCACAGTTTGAGATTTATTTTGGTGTCGCTCCTGAGGTCATTGCAAGATGGCAAAGCAAAGTGGCACGGTTGTGTTTTTCTACACAAACCTCTCTCTATCCCTTTTCTTTGGAAAACTGTGCCCAGGTTGGGTTTCCTCATATTTTCCACTTGAATGGATGCATAAAAAGCCAAGGAAATTGCAAGCCAGTGTAGGAAATGTACACAATAAACAAACTCACTCATTTGCCTTAGCAAATCTATTACAGAGATAAAATGTAAGACACTTGCATGCCACTAGGGAGAATTTCACTAGTGTTCCCTAGTTGAAAAACACATGGAAAGCAATGTCTTTCTTATCATCATGTGAATGGTAGAATGGAATAACAGCATTGGAAGGGATCTTGGAGGTCTTCTAGTCCAACCCCCTGCTTAGGCAGGAAACGCTACACCGTTTCAGACAAATGGTTATCCAACATCTTCTTAAAGACTTCCAGTGTTGGAGCACTGACAACTTCTGGAGGCAAGTTGTTCCACTGATTAATTGTTCTAACTGTCAGGAAATTTCTCCTCAGTTGTAAAGTTGCTTCTCTCCTTGATTAGTTTCCACCCATTGCTTCTTGCTTTACACTCAGGTGCTTTGGAGAATAATTTGACT
Organism: Thamnophis elegans; assembly: GCF_009769535.1. Lineage (NCBI taxonomy): Eukaryota > Metazoa > Chordata > Lepidosauria > Squamata > Natricidae > Thamnophis > Thamnophis elegans. Next base: position 17,733,773 of record NC_045552.1, on the reverse strand, counting down.
CCTTCTTCTTTGTGGCAGCCCCCAAGTTATTGGAACACTGCTATCATGTTACTCTAGTCCTTTTCATCAAACTAGACCCATGATGGTGAAACTATAGCACGCATTGCCACAGGTGGCACGTGAAGCCATTTCTGAGGGCACGTGAGGAGTTGCCCTGTCAGCTGCAGTGCACATGTGTGCGCTGGCGAACTGATTTTCGGCCTTGATTTTGGGGCATTTTGGGGGTGTTTTGGGGTATTTTTTCAGTCTTCCCTAAAGTTTCAGGAGGGCGAAAAACCATCCAACATGCAAACCAGTTCAGGAACAGCCTTCCGGTTTACACGTTGGGCTGTTTTTCACCCTCCAGAGGGCAAAAAATCTCCCAAAGCACAAACCAATAATTTGTGAACGGGCTTCCGGTTTGTGCATTCGGCTGTTGTTTGCCCTCCCCAGGCTCCTAGAAAGCCATTACTGGACTAGATATACCCAGTTCCAGCAACTGTTCTTTATATGTTTTAACCTTTAGGTTGTGGGAAAAGGTTTAGAAGAAAATTTCAGCACAGCACTAAAAAAGACCTCTTCACGCTAGCTATTTTTATGCTGATTCATCTCTGGAGCTGGCTAGGTTTGTTGTTTCCTTCTTCACTCATTGAGAAATCCTTCCTAAGAAAACCAAGAAGGCCTGATTGACAACTCCTCCCCCCACCCCCAGTTCACCTCTAGTTCCACTGGAGAGCTGCACCAATTCCCTTCTTCGCCCATCTCTGCCATGAAAGAATGGACCAGTTCAAAAAACCTGAAATAAAAGAGGAAGGAAAATCTCAGGGAATAATAGAAGCATCATGAAACATCTTCATAAAGAGGAATCTGAATATTACTCCTTATGGGATTTATGGTATAATTGGCTAGAGGAAAGGGAGGGGGGCAGGAAAGCAAAAAAGAAAGGAAGAAAGATCAACAAATAAAAAAACAACAACTACAAAACCAGAAAATGATTAAAAGATAGAGATACAAAATAGACTGTAGCAAATAAATAATAGGAAAATGGATGCAAAACGATTGAAATGTAATAAAGGTTGTTACATAGAATGTTATATATAGAATGAAGAAAAAAGATGTATGAAATAATATAAATGCACATATCTATAAAGTTATAGCTATACAAGACATATGTACAGATAAAAGAATCACAAGTGATATGTGAAAGAAGTGTAATGTGTTGCAAAGATGTCGAAGTTTGCATAAACAAAATAAAAAAAGTTAAAAAAAGAAAGAAACATCTTCATAAAGATTGATACTGCTTTGAGCACATTGCCTTTCCGAGCTCCATTTTTGCTGTCAAGAGGCTTGCAGGAGGCCATTGCAGCCAAAAATGGGGCTCAGGAGCTCGTTTTTGCTGGCAGAGTGCTCGGGCCACCACAGGCGCCCGACAGGAGTGATGCTGAACTGGCAATACCCACCCTGGCCACGCCCACCCCAGCCCCCTGAAGTCAAACACAACTCTGATGCAGCCCACAATGAAATCGAGTTTGACAGCCCTGCACTAGGCTCTCGGCATTTTTTTTGTGTATTGTGGTGACCAGAATTATAGGCCGTGTTTCAAATGTGGCCTCACTGGTGCAGTACAGAATGGAATTATCACTTCTTGTGATCCTGATGTTCTTCCTGTGTTGATAACAGCCCAGGACTGCACTAGCTTTCTTTCTTTGGCTCTTGGCTTCTGTTGGTACCCTCACCTCCTCACCCTCACTCACCAGCGGCAGTGATTTTGGGTAGGGAAGTATAACTGGAAATCTTCAACTGTATGCCGCACATAAAGGAAACAGCATCGTTCGTCGCACTTAGAAATACTGGTGCAAAAAAGAAAGAGAGAGAAGAAAAGAATTCAGGCACGTAGAAAACAGGCCTTTGGAGAGAAGGCGGCTTAGTCCACAGGAGGAGAACTTCAGTTTGACAGGAATATCCATCCCTTCTTCTCACCAGTAAAAGCAAAAGAAACCCCAGAAACCTGACTTATCCTTTCAAGATCCTTCATCTACGCTAGCCTCAAAAGCTTCCTGATCAGATATTACCTTTTTCTGTGCAGGGAATGTTGTATGAACTGTTGATTTACTTTGCCTGAAAATGTTTTCTTATCATTGTTTGACGATGCTGGTTCAAAAGGCTTTGAGATGTGAGCGCCCCCATAAAGACTGAACACCCCTTGGACAACCTGTTAAAATTAACCTTGGGTCCTAAGTGATGGCGAACCTATGGCATGCATGCTAAAGGGGCTAGTCGTCACTTATAAAGCCCTTCATGGTATTGGACCTGGGTACTTGAGAGACTGCCTGCTGCCAATTACCTCCCAAAGACCCGTTAGATCTCACAGGGTCGGCCTCCTCCGGGTTCCGATACCATCTGGCTACTACCCGGGGGAGGGCCTTCTCTGTAGCAGCTCCGGCCCTTTGGAATGAACTCCCCGTGGAGATCTGGACCCTCACCTCTCTCCAGGCCTTCCGGAAAGCCGTCAAAACCTGGCTGTGCCGGCAGGCCTGGGGTTGATGAGTTCCCCTCCCCTCTCGACTGGTATGGCTGTGTGATTTTCGTGTATTTTAATTATGTGTACTGTGTTTATGTCCCCTTTCCCCCCTGAGTTGTTCGCCGCCCTGAGTCCCTCCTGGAGAAGGGCAGCATACAAATAAACTTGGAAAAAAAAAGAAAAAAAAACTCTCTCTGTGGGCACGCAAGCTGCTGCCCCAGCTCAGCTCCACGGTGCATGTGCGTTTGCTTCCCACCAGCCAGCTGGTTTTTGGGTCTCTGCCATGCATGCGTGGTGGGTGAGGCACATGCGAGAGAGGAATGTGCATGCATGGGGGTGGGGCGCAGGCAAGGGGTTGCACATGCATGCGCAGGGGATGGAGGGCAGGGGGGCGAATGCATGGTGGGCGAGGTGCACATGCATTGCATTACGCAGGCACCCAGCTACAAAAAGGTTAGCCATCACTGGCTTGGACAGGGGTCAGCAAACGGTGGCTGTTTCCTCCCTCTGCTGTGGCTCCATCACCGGTCGGTGCTACAATTTTGAGAGGAGCTTCCAGTGGGGCGGGGGAGAGAGAAGCACAGTGTGCCAGGAGAAGACTCTATGGCAAGGAGAGGGTTTTCCAGTTGTCTCCACAATTGATAGGGCTTTTGGTTAGGACAGGTAGAGGAAAAAGTACGCCGCGCTAGGAGGAGACTCTATAGTGGGGGAACTGAACTTCCGGTCAGCTCCAGAATTGAACAGGGGGATTCCGGTTAGGACCTTTGTGGCTCTCGGTGTTTTTTCTGTGGGAAAGGGGTCCAAATGGCTCTTTGAGTGTTTAAGTTTGCCGACCCCTGGCTTAGGAGATTTATGTGAAGGTTTAAAAAGGACGAAGAGATCACTTTTCATGAAAAGAAAGGTAACCCAATGTCTCTGACTTCCAGAAGGAAGTTAAGGAAATAATCTTACATTAAGTATTGGCAACTGAACCTATTGTCTGTGATTGCCACTTTGTTGGCAATTGATATATTCTCAAACATCCAAATACGTCCACTAGGCCAAGAACAGAGATAATGCTGTGTTACACAGGCATTAAATTCCATTCGCACGATGACCTCGTTGCTGAATTAAACAATTTTCTAATTTCGTGCGATATGATGAACCACAAGTTAACCAAATCGTCTGAGTTTCCAGAATATGAAAAGTCACAAGGAAACTGATCAAGGTTGAACCCTAACCAAGCCTCGCAAGTTGGCAAAATGTGTGGCTTTAAGTGTGACATGTGCACAGTAAGCACAATTCGGATGCTGGATGTTGAGTTACGCAGAAAGCCAGCATTTAGATGCCCTCTTCAGAAATGGCAATAATGATCTCATTACCTGATTCCACGGATGGAGGATGCGGGAAAGGTCCAGGTGGAAATTCCTTCCTATAGAAGGCAAGAGAAACACCCAATAAGTAAGCAAGTATAATCTTTATTGTCACTGTAGTTAAATACAACGAAATTGGTTGCAAATAACCCTAGAAGCAAAATTCCCAATCACTGAAAATTGTAAGAACGGGTAATCCTCGCTTAAGGACCACAAGTCAGGTCATTAAACTCAGTCCCCAACTGAGCCGAGGTGACATAGTGGTTAGAGTGCAGTACTGCAGGCTACTTTAGCTGACTGCTAGCTGCAGTTTGGCAGTTCGAAGCTCACCAGGCTCAAGGTTGGCTCAGCCATCCATCCTTCCGAGGTGGGTAAAATAAGGACCCAGATTGTTGGGGGCAAGAGGCTGACTCTGTAAACCGCTTAGAGGGGGCTGTAAAGCACTGTGAAGCTGTATGTGAGCCTAAGGGCTATTGCTATTTCTCCCTTCCTTTCCTTGGCCCTGGTGGTGCAGTGGTTAGAATGCAATATTGCGGGCTGACTCTGCTCACTGCCAGCAGTTCGAGTCTCACCAGGCTCAAGGTTGACTCCATCCTTCCGAGATGGGTCAAATGAGGACCCAGATTGTTGGGGGTAAGAGGCTGACTAGCTAGGAGAGGGCTGCAAAAGCACTATGAAGTGGTATATAAATCTAAGTGCTATCTCTATTGCTACAGCTGGAACTGGCAACTTCATCGCTTAGTGAAACATCCCATGACCCTGTGGACTCAAGACTTCCATTCCACTGTGGTCATTAATCAAATCGTCCAGAGTCATTGAGACATCATGTGAGCATGGCTTGCAGTTTTACTGTCGGCTTCTCCATCAGCTCTGCTTGTCGGAAGCCAGGTGTGATCATGTGAACACGGGGTGCTGCAACAGTCATAAACACCCACCGGTTGCCAAACGCCTGAATCTTGATCATGTGACCCCTGGGGACCCTGTGACGGTTGTAAATGCACAGGCTTGCTTTATAGCGGCTTTTCCAATGCCGACGTGACTTTGCATGGTTGCTAAACAGGGGATTCATTAAGCGAGGACTAGCAGGCAGCAAGCAAAAAAAAAAAGGAAAATGAAGTGAAACCTCTGAAAGTACCTCTTCCAGGGAACCGATGTAGCTTAGGGTCACTGATTTTCTGATCTCCTCGTTGCACACAGAGAGCTGAGACGGTTGGAGCACCTTGCTCAGGTCGAGAATCAACACCTGTTAAGAAAGGTCAACTCTGATGATTTTAAACAAGGGAAGATTCAATGAATTCCTCGAGATGAGGAGAAGGGTGTGAAATCACCAGGGGACAAGAGCAGCACAATATTTGGTTATCAGAAGGCCAGCATTTTGATGCCCTCTACAAAAAGGGTACCAGGAGGAAGAGCCTAGCCAGGTGGTAACACAATTGGTATGAGGGTTGAACTGGTAACACAATTGGGTAAGGGTTGAAATGGTAACACAATGGAGGTGAGGGTTGAACTGGTAACACAATTGGGTGAGGCTTGAACTGGTAACACAATTGGCGCGAGGGTTGAACTGGTAACAATATTGGGGTGAGGGTTGAACTGGTAACACAATGGGGATGAGGGTTGAATTGGTAACAATGGGGATGAGGGTTGAACTGGTAACACAATGGGGATGAGGGTTGAATTGGTAACAATGGGGGTGAGGGTTGAACTGGTAACACAGTTGGGATGAGGGTTCAACTGGTAACACAACTGGGGGTAAGGGTTGAATTGGTAAAACAATTGGGTGAGGGTTGAACTGGTAACACAATTGGGGTGAGGGTTGAACTGGTAACACAATTGGGTGAGGGTTGAACTGGTAACACAATTGGGATGAGGGTTGAACTGGTAACACAATTGAGGTGAGGGTTGAACTGGTAACACAGTTAGGTGAGGGTTGAACTGGTAACACAATGGAAGTGAGGGTTGAACTGGTAACACAATGGGGGTGAGGGTTGAACTGGTAACACAATTAGGGTAAGGGTTGAACAATTGGGATGAGGGTTGAACTGGTAACACAATTGGGGTAAAGGTTGAACTGGTACAATGGAGGTGAGGGTTGACTGGTAACACAATGGGGGTGAGGGTTGAACTGGTAACACAGTGGGGGTGAGAGTTGAACTGGTAACACAATTGGGATAAAGTTGAACTGGTAACACAATGGAGGTGAGGGTTGAACTGGTAACACAATTAGAGTATGGGTTGAACAATTTGGGTGAGGGTTGAACTGGTAACACAATTGGGGTAAAGGTTGAACTGGAAATACAATTGGAGTGAAGGTTGAACTGGTAGGACAATTGGGGTGAGGGTTGAACTTGAGAATCACTGCCTTTATAAAGCTATCCCCATGCAAGCAATGCATTGTAAGGAAGGAGAGTGACTTGAACTATTGCTACATGCAGACGCAAAGTGGGGAGGGGTGACCAAGACAGAGATCTCTGCCCCAAAGGAACGTTCAGTCGGGGTTTCTACAATGTAAGCTGGGACAACAGAAAGGGGAGAAACACAGCTAGGAAAGAGAAAGAGAGACAAATCGTAACAAGAGGCAGGTTACCTGGAGTATAACTTATTTCAGCAATAACAAAGCTGGGCTCCTCCAGATGTTGTTAAACTCCAACTACCATCAGCCCCAGCCAACAGGGCCAGCATTCAGGGATGATGATGCGTGCTGGACTCTAACATCATGCAGAGGGGCCATGGCTTAAGCAACCCTGACCGTTAAGGAGAGTGCTAAGACTCAGCGCAGAAAGAAACCTCTGGCAGGAGAGAGAAGCCCATCATGTTCTTGAGCTCTGCAGACAGCTGTTCTGCAAAGCTTGCCCTGAATTCGCTTAGTTGAACGGAAGGAACATGAAACAACAAAGGAAGTGGGAAATTTCCAAATATCCGAAGTCAAGCTGGGTAAATGTTTTGCATTATCTACAAAAAAAAAAAAAAGTCTTGAGTTGAATTCAAGGTACTTCAGTCGGTGTGAGCTTAAATGGACTCCGGAAGATGATAGAGGACAGGAAGGCCTGGAGGAATGTGGTCCATGGGGGTCGCAATGGGTTGGACACGACTTCGCAACCAACAACAAGAAGTTAAAAAGAAATCTTGAAAGGAGGGTTGTGAAAGAGCTGCCTGCAACTGGCACTGTTTTCAGCAAGCATGAATCTGAATAAACGTAGGCATTTTCCATACATAATATTCGTGGCATTTTTGTGTGCAAGTGCCTTTTATACAGGCAGTCCTCGACTTACGACCACAATTGAGTCCAACATTTCTGTCACTAAGCGAGACAGTTAACAACTGAACAGGTAACAACTTAACAGTTGTCAAGTTAATTTTCCCCCATTTTACAATGGGGTCGCAAAAGGGATCGTGTGACCCCCCAGGATACTGCAACCGTCATAAACGTGAGTCGGTCGCCAAGCATCTGGATTTTGATCACGCGATCACAGGGATGCTGCAACTGTCGTAAATGTGAAAAACCGCCATCGGTCACCTTTTCCAGTGCTGTTGTAACTTCAACAGTCACTGTTGTAAGTCGACAACTAACTGTATTTTATTTATTTCATTTTTTGCACACTAGTTTTGCAAACACTTAGATATTTAGAATTAGACATGAGCCGTGGTGGCACAGTGGTTAGAGTGCAGTACTGCAGGCTACTTCTGCTGACTGCCAGCTGCCTGCAATTTGGCAGATTGAATCTCATAAGGCAGAAGCCTTCCATCCTTCCGAGGTGGGTAAAATGAGGACCCAGATTGTTGGGGGCAATAGGCTGACTCTGTAAACGACTTAGAGAGGGCTGTAAAGCATTGCAAAGCAGTATATAAGTCTAAGTGCTATTGCTAGGAGTCGTGGTGGTGCATTAGTTAGAATATAGTATTGCAGCTCTGACTCTGCCCAGAGCAAGGAGTTCGATCCTGACTGGCTTAAGGTTGACTCAGCCTTCCGTCCTTCCAAGGTGGGTACAATGAGGACCCAAATTGTTGGGGGGCAATATGCTGACTCTGTAAACCGCTTAGAGAGGGCTGTAAAGCACTGTAAAGCGGTATATAAGTCTAAGTGCTATTGCTATTTCTCCCCTCCTTTCCTTGGTCCTGGTGGTGCAGTGGTTAGAATGCAGTGTTGCAGGCAAACTCTGCCCACAGCCTGGAGTTCGATCCTGACTGCCTCAAGGTTGACTCAGCCTTCCATCCTTCTGAGATCGGTAAAATGAGGACCCAGATTTTGGGGGGAAATATGCTGACTCTGTAAACCGCTTAGAGAGGGCTGTAAAGCACTGTAAAGCAGTATATAAGTCTGAGTGCTATTGCTATTTGGCATGATGGTCCCAACCATCACCCCATCGCATGTTTTTCCCCCAGGGCAAAATTGAGAGAGATTTAAAAAAAAAAACCAACAACCACAAATGCTGTTTCATGGTTGAGACCAGAAAGCCCAAGTTAAGATTTGCTCATATTCGAATGTGATCCAGCTCAGTAGCTTTCCCATCAGTCTCAATGGGACAATCCAAGTTCAAGAATGGTATTGCTTTAAACAAGCAGGACTCTCAGCTTCCTTACCGAACAGCTCTCCGTGGAGACGAAGGGCTGGCAGGACTCCATTAAAAGCCCCAGCCAGAAATCAACCAGTTCTTGTTTGGGTGACCACGTGTCAGGGGCCGTGTTGAAATGATTGTAGATTGTGTAAGTCTCCTTGATGGAAGTCAAGTACCTGGCACAAGTAGAGAAAAGGTGAGACAAGAGGTGGAGAAAAGGGCCAACGCAGGTAGATATTTATTGATTTATCTTATTTGAGCACACCCAGAACAATAGAATAACTGAAATAGCTTATTCAGTAGCTCATTTCACCATTTTCCAACTGTGCCACAATTTGTGTTAACCGCCTTTGCCTTGAATGAGCCACAATCTTTAGGTTCATCACACAACACAAATAAACGAAACTGAAGTCGAGCATATATTATGGCTTAGTGGTGCACCAGAAATGACTTCTGCCAGATTTACTCGCTCCAGAAAACGAAAGTAGGTCAGGCTTACTGATTTCAGAGTGGTGCCTGTCCCGGTGCCCACTTTGACAATTTCCTCCTGATTACTTCAAAAGTATTAGCGACGTCTGACATCCCTTTCCCCCACATTCACAAGATGAAAAGTCACCACTACATACCACACAGGAGCATTCAGCTTGTACAGCTTCTCAGAGGCTTGGATGATTTTGTCGAAGTCGCCTGTTAAGATGCTTGCACCAAAATAAAAGCCTACATCCCAATAATGCTGCATTTTTTCCAGGCTTCCCTTTCTCCCCAAAACGCAGCTCACCTTCATCCCTGCCAGAAAAAAGAAAGGTTATTTCATGAAAGATATAAGAATTTTTTAAAAGAAAACCCACTCTTTGCTACCAGCCTTTGGGCTAAGCCAGAGGTATCAAACTCAAGGCCCGGGGGCTGGATGCAGGGTGCCCACGAGGCCACCCTGGAAACAGCAAAGGACTGGCCCATGGTGCTTCTGTGTGGCCCTCCTAAGCTCCGTTTTCAACTATGATGGCCTCCTGCAGCCCTCTGCCAGTGAAAACAGAGCTTGGGGAAGCCATGTGCACCCACCTCCCAAGCTCTGTTTTTGCTGGCAGAGAGCTGCAGGAGGCCATTGCAGCTGAAAACGGAACCTCGAGTGATGTTGAGCTGGCCACCCGCCACCCACCCACCCCAAGGTCAAACAGAACCCTGAATGAAATTGAGTTTGACACCCCTGGGCTAAGCCAGCCTTGTCAACTTTCAGAGGTGTAGACCAGTGGTGAAATTCATTTCTTTTTACTACCAGCTCTATGGGCGTGGCTTGGTGGGCCTGGCAGGGAAGGATATTGTAAAATCTCCATTCCCTTCCCACTCTGGGGCCAGCCAGAGGTGGTATTTGCCGGCCCTCCAAACTACTCAAAATTTGTACCACTGGTTCTCCAGAACCTGTCAGAACCTGCTGAATTTCACCTCTGGTGTGGACAATAACTCATCTTAACGGCGACAAGGTCGAAAAACACCAGGTTGAACAATATAACCATGTTGGATTTGCAGCTGGATTTTTGTTCAAACACCACTCATTTGATTTCCTGGGTAGAATGTTGCATTTGGCATCGCCTGATTCTTAACTTCAGGGATGTGCAAAATTCACTGAGTCAGAATAAATATGCCAGGAATGTTTACAACCAATTTCTGCTTGGGTGGATTTCCTTGTGTTAATTGCTCAACCAGCCCTGAAGCAGTGTGAGCTCTTCCGGTTATTCCATTCCAGAATCACTGAGTTTTGCACCTTCTTTTCATAAAAAAATATTCGGTTAAAACGATCAATCAAGAACTGCATTGCTTTAAAAAAAAAACTTTGACAAAAATCCAGGACCAACCGTTTTATTGCACAGTCAAATTTCACGGAATTTTGCAGTATAATATTCTGTCGTTTTAAAACCAGCTACTATTTTAATTGTTTTTATTCAGCTTTTCATTTACTTAGATTTAGTTTTAAATCGCGGATGTCCAAAAATTTAAATGGGGGAATTGATCAGGCAAATGAAGCTTCATCTCCCTTTTTTTTTACACGTGCCACAAATAAAAAGGAAACAGGTCTTGATTGTGTAGACATGGTTGTAACATATATCCCCCCCCCCATTTCCTGTGGACGTCCTCACTGTAAATTACTATCCTTAAGTGTCCACTGGGAAGAAAGGCAGGATCTGAACTGAATAAGGAAAGAAATACAAAAAAAAAAAAAAAAATTCTCATTTAAGGACCCCAATTGGGAACAGCAATTCTGTGGCTAAGTGGATACCTTTGTTAAGTAAACCATCAAATGACCATGATGGACTTAAGATGTCAGTTCCACTGTGGTCGTTAAGTAAATCACCCACGGTCATTAAGGCCAATAATCATGTGATCACGACTTGCAACTTTTGGCCACTTTTTCCAAGCTGACTTGACACTTGCAAATGGTGATCATTTGAATGATAGTTGTTAACTGAGGACCAGATGTACTGCACATCAAGAAACCCATAAACATTCACGACAGCGTATGCTCCAAAGAAGCATTGTTCATTTTTGTCCCAAATGACTAACATGCTAACCACTCTTTCCTCCCTTCCTATCTGCCCAAATGAATTTAGTAAGTTACAACAGAGAACAATCTCACACCGATCTGCCGAAGCTGCATAGAGGCTTCAAAACTATGGCCTGCAGCGATGAGCAACACAACCGAATTAATTCCAGCATGAAGGCTTGGCTCGGTCAGAAAGGCCTTGTGGTACCTGGGGAATTAAAGCACAAGGATGAAAAGTAACCCTTTCAGTGTCAAACCTTTGGTGATTGACAGGAACACTGCATATTTTCGAGAGGGGTAACAGAACAACAGAGTTGGAAGGGATCTTGGAGGGCTTCGGGTCCAACCCCTTCCTCAAGTAGGAGACCCCCAGACCATTTCAGACAAATGGTCATCCAATATTCCAGTATGGATTCAAAATTTTTAGCAACCGGTTCTTTGCCCGGTTCCTGGGTGGGGGTAGCCATGGTGGGTGTGGCCTACTTTGCATCCTGCACCATGGGGGAGGGGGGGCGTTTTTGCCCTCTGCAGGCTCCGGAGGCTTTCCTTGAGCCTCTGGGAGGGCGAAAACAGCCTCCTACAGCCTCCGGAGACTGGAAACAGGCCCATTTCCGGACTTCTGGAACTTCCAGGAGGCCCATATTTTGCCCTCCCAGAGCCTTCGCGTGCCCCCTGCACTTACCTGGCATCCAAAATGAGCCGCGTGGAAACACCTGGGAGGGGCAGGGTGAGTGGGGCCAGTCAGTCCTTACAACTACTGGTTCGGTGAAGCAGATGTAAAATTAGCATCTGGTTCGTCCGAACCGGCTGAATCCCACCCCTGGAGCACCCACAACTTCTGGTGGTAAGTCATTCCACTGATGAATTATTTTGTCAGGAAATTCCTCCTTAATTTCCATCCATTCCTTCTTGTTCCACCTTCAGAAGCTTTGGAGAATAGGTTGACCCCTTCTTCTTTGTTGCAACCCCTTAGATATTGAAACACTGCTATCATGTCTCTCCCATGCCTTCTTTTCCTTAGACTAGACATAGCCAATTCCTGCAACCCTTCTTCATATGTTTTAGCCTCCTATCCCCTAATCATCTTTGTTGCTGCTTCCTTCTTGATAATCATTCTGGTCAAGGAAGAAATATTTTGTGTTGGAGAAATGGAGAAGTCCTTTGGCAACTCCCAGAATTCTCCACCTGTGCTGGCTGGGGAATTCTGGGAGTTGAAGTCCAGACGTCTTAAAGTTGCCAAGTTTGAGAAACATTGACTTACGTGGTCATTACAGACCCCTTGAAGGGATAACTGTTTCACTTATGGGATACACAATTCAGATCCCAACCCATCTTCCTCTTTCCAGTTTGCCTCAAAAATCCATATTTTTTTCTCCTGATTGCCCCCAGGACCCATCTTGCTGTCAATTACAGCTTTCATGAGCTGCTGAAGACCACGTGTTTCAAAGCTTCAAATCGATATCACCTGTGGTGAGCTGCCAGGAAAAGGTGCGCGTTACTCTCATAAGCCAAGAAAATTAAGCTTTTATTGGGATTGCAAAAGTGAATACTCCGTTGCCCAGAATGATTTGCACGAAGGTCAGCTACCTTAGTTGGTTTACAAATGGGTTTGCCGGCAACACACCAAGGGGCCACGCCCTCCTTTCACAATCCCACCACTGCAGCCCTTACCCCTCTCAAAAATATGTACTTTGTTTAAACAACTATAGTCAAATGAAAATGGAGGTATGATGATAAATATCTGAGTTAAAATACTTGAGGTAATATGAATTATGCTTGATGACTGTTGAAGAGATGCACGAAAGTTTTTTGTAACCAACTGATACACTTTCTACAGTATATAAGAAAGGAAGATTGTATGTGTTGTGTCTGTTTTGAAAATTAAAAATTTAAAAAAAACTGATTAAGAAAAAAATATGTACCGTTTCCCTGAAAATAAGACCTCCCCGGATAATAAGCCCAATCGGGCTTTTCAGTGCATGTGCTAAAATAAGCCCTCCCGGAAAATATTGCAACACAGCATGCTCGCTGCCTCCTGCACCTCAAAAATAATAAGACCTACCCGAAAATAAGGCCAGGTGCTTATTTCAGGGGTCAAAAGAAAATAAGAAGCTGTCTTATTTTCAGGGGAATACGGTAGTGTATCACCAAATGTTCTGAGTCTTCATCAAACAATTCAGTAGTGACTCCAGTACAGTGGTGGACAGATATGGTTTCCTGCCCCAAAGTTAAGGACAAGACGATATTCCTTTCACATACTGGCTTTTTAAATATCTAGCTATAGGTGTAGTTAGAATGATTTGGGAAACGAGGTGAGTGTGGGAGGATTTCCTTCCGTTACTCACCAAAAGAAGGCCTTGTCTCTCTTCTCGGGATCCGTGAACCCAGAGTCAATGAACATGTCTTTGTAGATGCGGCCACACATGCAGTACAGGTCAGGTGCCACCCCTTCGGGCTTCTCCACCAGAGGCAGGAGAACAGAGAGAGCTTTTTCGCGGTCCCCAGGTTGGTTCCGCCTGCAGAGATATCACATACAGATTGGTCACAGAGTTGGAAGGGACCTTGTAAGTCATCTAGTCCAACCCCCTGCCCAAGCAGGAGACCCAACGTACACCATTTCTGACAAATGGCAGTCCAGTCTCTTCTTGAAAGCTTCCAGTGATGAAGCTCCCACAACGTCCGAAGGAAACTTCTGTTCCTTTGGTTGATTGCTCTCACTGTCAGGAAATTTCTCCTTATTTCAAGGTTGAATCTCTCTTTATTCAATTTCCATCCATTATCTGGCCTTTGGGTGCCTTGGAAAATAGTTTGACCCCCTCCTCTCTGTGGCAGCCCCTCAAATATTGGAAGACTGCTATCATGTCTCCCCTGGTCCTTCTCTTCACTAGACTAGCCATGCCCAGTTCCTGCAACCATTCATCGTATGCTTTAGCATCCAGTCCCCTAATCATCTTGGTTGCTCTTCTGTACACTTTTTCTAGAGTCTCAACATCTTTTTTATTATGTGGCAACCAAAACTGGATGCAGTATTTTAGGTATGGTCTTACTAAGTCTTTATAGAGTGCTATTAGTACCTCCCTTGATCACTAAGCTTCACTAACAGAGAATAATACACTCAAAGGGGAACATTTTCCTTACGTTTACTAAATAGAGAGGCACAATTTTTTTGTAGATGAGATGCTTGTTTCCAAAGTACCTGCCTCTCAATAATGATCAAAAGTCAGGGAGGTATTTGACCATCTGTCATGGCTTACTCTATTCCAGTCTTGGCTAGTGTATAATGAAGTTTGGTGGTACTGTTTTTGAACAGAGACTGAGAAAAGGGACAGTTTCATTTTAGAATAGAATAGAATTGGATAGGATAGGATAGGATAGGATAGGATAGAATAGGATAGGATAGGATAGAATAGAATTATTTATTGTCCAAGTGTGATTGGACACAAAAGAATTTGTCTTTGGTGCATAGGTCTCAGTGTACATAAAAATCAAGAATCATAAGACACAACACTTAGTCATAGGCTACTAATAAGCAATCAAATTATACTTCTCTGTGGCTGCTCCGGCCCTCTGAAACGATCTCCCCATGGAGATTCGGACCCTCACCACCCTTCAGGCTTTCCGCAAAGCCGTCAAGACCTGGCTGTTCCGGCAGGCCTGGGGCTGATGAGTTCCCAGTCCCACTCGAATTTGTTGTGACTGTTGAGGAGTTTTTTAATCTGTTTTTTGTATTTTGTTGTTTGTCTTGTTTGTTCTCTTTGTATTGCCCCTTTCCCTATCGGTTTGTTAGCCGCCCTGAGTCCCTTTGGGAATAGGGCGGCATACAAGTTTAATAAAACTGAAACTGAAACTGAAACTAGGAAACAAATAAAAACAATATAACTTGAAAGATACAACATGGTTATAGTCATGTGGGAAGAGATAGGTATTAGTAAGGAAGAGAAGACTAATAGTAATACAGTCTTAGTAAATTATTTGACAGTGTTATGGGAATTAGTTGTTTAGCAGAGTGATGGCATTCGGGGAAAAACTGCCCTTGTGTCTAGTTGTTCTGGTGTGCAGTGCCTTATAGTGTCATTTTGAGGGTAGAAGTTGAAACAACTTATGTCCAGGATGTGAGGGATCTGTAGTTATTTTCACAGCCCTCTTTTTTTTTTAAGCCACTATAGGTAATCCTCAACTTGCAATCACAATTTGAATCAGAATTTCCCATTGGGACCCTGATGACAACTGGACATAAGTCACTTTTTTTCAGTGCCATTGTGCTAGTTGCTAAAACAGATGTTGTAAGTCGAGGACTGCCTGTATGGGGAAAAAATCCATTCACCTGGTTATTCCTGCTTTGCATAAAGTTAATTAGCAGGGGGAAATTTGGAAGTGCAGGAACTTCCGAGATCTCCCGGAGCCTCTTCCCTGGAGAAATCTACAGCAACGTGCAATTTGTGTTCTAAAAATCTTCTTGTGCTCTGCTTCCCTTCAATTATATTACACCTCTCTCTGCAGCCCTGTAAAGAAATTCTGGTTGCCCAAGAGAGTCCCGATCGCTGTGGGCATTGAGATGATCAAAACAAGAAACCTGTCCTTATTCACGGAGGAGTCTCACCTGTCAAGAGCAAAGGCGTAGTGGAAACAGATGTTGTGCTGCTCGGCAACACTGCATGTTGGCAGGGTTTGGAGAGTCTCCACAAGGGTGATGATCGCATCACAGTCCTGTAGAAGATAACACCGAGTGATCATTCTTAAAGGTCTTAGAGCAGGGGTGTCAAACTCGATTTCATTGAGGGCTGCACCAGGGTCGTGTTTGACCTTGGGTGGCCGGGGTTGGTATGGCCAGGGTGGGCGTGGCCAACTCGACATCACTCGTGTCTGGGGTTCCTATGGCAGCCCATGCACTTTGCCAGCAAAAATGGGCTCCTGAGCTCCGTTTTCAGCTGCAACGGCTCCTGCAACCCTCTACCAGCAAAAATGGAGTTCGGGAGGGCCTCACGCAGTCCTCCCGAGCTGTGTTTTCACTGGTAGAGGCACCGTGGGCCAGTCCTCCACTGTTTCTAGGGTAGCCCTGCGGGCCAGATCTAAACATCCTGCGGACCAAATGTGGCCCCTGGGCCTTGAGTTTGACACCCCTGGTTGTAGACTAAGGAATCCCAAATTTTAACAAACCTGGAACTAAACACAAAACCAAGTTTACCCAAGTCACATTTTATCAGATCTTTAGTATGAAGCCAACCAAACTCAGAAATGCCTTGAGGTCCATACAATATATTGGCCATATTCTATGTAGAAAACTCCCTATTCAATTCTTTTGCATTCTCCTTGCTGGCACGCTTCAAAAGTTCTGGATTTTTTGTCTTTTCTGTCGCCATAGAACGAAAACGCCAAATTACCAATTGCAAAAAAAAACACAAAAAAAACTGCTTAATGGCCACCACAGCTTATAACTGTACAGCTAGTCCTCGACTTACAACCACAATTGAGCCCCACATTTAAGTTGTTAAGGGAGACATTGGTTAAGTGAATTGGGCACCATTTTACGACCTTTCTTGCCCCAGCTGTTAAATGAATCACTGCAGCTGACAAGTTAACAACCCGGTTGTTAAGTGAATCTGGCTTCCCAATTGACTTTGCTTGAGAGAAGGTTGCAACATAGTAACGGTCATAAATATGAATCAGTTGCCAAGATTCTCAGTTTTGATCACACGATCATGGAGAGGCTACAAAGGTCGTAACTTTGAAAAATGGTCATACGTCACATTTTCCATGCCATTGTAACTTTGAATCATCACTAAAGGAGATAGCGAAGACTATATGTAATTCTGGGCTCAATTTACAATTGTATGTTGAGGACTATATGTATGCTTTTCTTTCTATTGGACCAAACCCCACTGATCTGCAGTGAAATATCTGCTTTGGATAGTATGTTGAGTGATAAGAAAGCAGAGGGGACAGGAAACGGGGCCTAAAATAGTAGAAAGTTGGATTTTATGCTAAGAAAGCATTTTAATTGTTTCAGGAAGCCCAAAATTTCAACCACAATTTGATTATTCTTTAATAGAACAGAAACCCCAGCACGTAAGCAAGTTTTTCTTTCTTTCTTTTTAGTTCAGCAGAATTAATCGAGAAGTTGCTTATCATCTAGACCGGTACTTCCCAAATCTGGGTAAATTACTCAGAATTGAATAAGAGTGGTTTTTCTTGGGGTAATAACATACAAATCCATTAAGCCATGACAACAAGCACCATTTAAATTGACTTAAAGTGTTTTATCTTCCTTGAGTTAAAAAGGACTTTCTGATAAACAGTTTTGGGAAAGGAGGGGAAAAGTTTGGAAAGTGCTGATCTTGACCCTTTTACTGGATCTTAATAAAAAAAATCTCCCTCGAGGCTTCTTAGTTATCTTCTGAAGGAACACTACTGCTATCTATGTCAACCTTTGCAGATGCCATTTGCTGGCTAAAAAGACTTAAAATTTGCAGAAATGAGAAAATGGGGGATTTTGGAAAAACAATTTATCAGCTGGAATTAACAGCTACTATCTAGGATTGTTGGGCACTCCCAAGTGGGACACTGCAAACACCTGGTTCCTAACAAATTTAACAACAAAGGCAAGAATAGATTGACCTTTATTATTGCCCAAAATTCTCTCTGACTAGTAACTAAAATCAGTGGGAGTAAGAGTCTGGACCAGTGGTGGGATTCTGAAATGTTACCAAGGGGTTCTCTGCCAGGTTGCTGGGTGGGCATAGCCATGGTAGGCGTGCTCTACTTGGCCTCCTGCACCATGGCCGGGGCAGGGGGCATTTTCACCCTCCCCAGGCTCCGGAGGCTTTCCCCAAGTTTCTAGGAGGGAAAAAACAGCCTCTCTTGGGCTCTGGAGGCCCTCTGGAACTCAAAAACGGGTCCATTTTCAGGCTTCCGGTACTTCTGGTAGGCCTGTTTTACACCTTCCAAGTAATGCACCCATAGAAAGTAGAACTCTGAAGCAGAAAATTTCCTCAAGGAATGATTTATTGGATACATCATATTGGCACAACTGGCGAAAACCAACTCTGAAAGTTCCCACGGGTTTTCATCATATTAAAAAGAGAACGTTTTCCCCCTTCCCCAAATCACTAGTCACATGGTCCAACTGCGGTGCTGGCTAGTTGCTTGGTTACTTCGCTCCTCCTCTCCCCAGCCACCTATTGGAATGACCTTGGTTCCCACAGGAAAGCTTATTATTTTGACGACGACATCCCAGCTAACTATTTCTCTCCCCGTCCCAACTAGTGGCAGCCCTGAAGCTGCTAATGGCAGCCCTGCAGTTGCTATTAACATGGTTGTTAAGTGAATCTGGTTTCCCCATTGGCTTTGCTTGTGAGAAGGTCACAAAAGGGGATCACATGACTGCACCATTATAAATATAGGCCACTTGTCAAGGGCCTGGATTTTGACCACATGACTGTGGGGATTCTGCAATGGTCATTAAGTGTGAAAAACAGTCATGTCACTTTTTTCCAGTGCCATTGCAACTTCATCACCAAATGAATGTGTCCTGCCTACAGCGGTTCCTTTAAGAATCTTTGGCCTGCCACACTCTCATTAAGGGGGGTAGAATGTGTTGTTTTCAAAATAAAAAATTCCTTTCTAGAAGCTCAACGTTATTCTTTTTCTCCGCACCTTTGCACCTGACCGGAACCAGCTGGGTGGAGGTGCCAGTGAGGAAGAAGAGGATTGGACCATGTGATGGATTTGTGGTTGTGGGGACAAGATCATGAACTTTAAACTGGGTGGAATCCCAGGAAGTTTCAGAATTGGGATTCCATAGCATGATGCCAACATGTCTGTTTTATTAAATTGGAACTTTAAGGATAGCTCTGCCTTGGACTCTGATTTAATTCTGCATGATATTTGGAACGCTGACAGAATGATTGTAAGACTACCTGTACCTTCACAGTAGCCAGGTAAGAGAGGTACCCAACTAAAGAACAGAAAAGTGAAGAAACTACGGCTATGGTAGTGTTGTGACAACCATTCCTCCTCGTTTGCAGTTACCTGTGAGGCGGTGAAGCCCAAACAGCACCGAGAGGTGAACTCACCTGAGCATCTCGGTAGGAGAGTAGGAAGTTCATGACAATGTCTAGGCTCAGGCACTCCACGCTGTCCAGGCGCTGTAGAATGCTGGTCAGTTCACGGCTCAGCTGTTCCCCATGGTACATTTCACGAGCCTTCCGGATGTCACTGCGGATCATCTCCCGGAAGTAGCCACTTGGGAAAGCACACATACAATACATGGGGCATTAATGCTTCCATCTTCTCCAGGGAGGTGAGTGGGTTTGCTCACTCTCCTGTGACTCACCAGCATTCAAGAGCCATTTCCAGGATGAGCAAACACTAAATTTGAATCAACTGTAATTAAAGACATGTGTAATTAAATGCACACCTTTTTTCTCTCCCTAGCTTTTCTTTCCAGATCAGTTCAGGTGTTGATCCATTGATTGCAACAGGAATTGACTGACCAGCTTGTCACCTCAGCCTGACATTGTAGGCTGAGAGACAGTGATTGGCTCAAAGTAACACAGTCGGCTTTCAAGTCATGCCTAAGGCGGGACTAGAACTCCCCCGTTTCCTGATGATTAGCCCAAAGTCACCCAGCTGGCTTTCATGCCTAAAGTGGGATTAGAACTCACAGTCACTTAACCACTAAACCAGTAGTCACCAACTGGTGGTCCTTGGACCGCTGGTGGCCTACAAGAAAATTTTGGTGGTCCGCAGAAAAATTTGCATTTTTTATATTGCACTAAATCATGGATCCTCAAACCCTAACCCTAACCCTGGGATGGATAAATGCAATGAACATTTGTGTTGCTACAGAGAGTCTCCCTCTTCAGGGTCTTTTTATGTGGGTCAGAAGGGGCAGAAATTTCGACTTGCGGTCTGCTTCAGCCTCCTGGTTTGGGGCTTTGGGCGAAGGCTGGAGGGAAGCACCGCTGGTGGCAAAGAGCTGGAGAACCTCGTTCCAGTGGGACTGCATCATGGCCTGGAACTGGCTGACCATCTCAGCCCTCTGAGCCTCCAGGCGCCAGTACCTGGCCTTGCACTCCTGCAGGTCTTCCTTCTGCTTGGAAAGCCTATGCTCATAGTCCTCAGTGAGGCACTTCTGCTGAGCCTCCTTCTTGGTCAGATCCAATTTGAACTGAGCTGTTTTGCCAACTCTTTCTCATGATGGCTGCTTAGCTCCAAACACTGCTTCCTGTTGGGGCCCTAAGGAGCCCAGGTGGGCAGGGGAGGAGTGGCTGGGAGGGAATGGGTGAGTAGAGGCTGGCGAGGCGCCCCTTGATGTGAGTGACATCGAGTTAGCCACGTCCACCCCAGTGGTGGGATTCAAATAATTTAACAACCGGTTCTCTGCCCTAATGACCAGCAGGGTAGGTGGGGCTTGGTGGTCATGTGACTGGGTGGGCGTGGCCAACTCAACGTCACTCAGATCGATGGGCGCTTTGCCTTAGCTGTGACAATGTAATAAGGGTTAACCAGAGAGGCAGTTTCTGTAAGCAGGGCACTAAAGATTAGGCTAACACCAAAGTGTTTCCTTCCTGCCTTCCTTATAGGATTAGCCCTGTAAAGTGGAAAAAACAAAACAAAATGAGATTTCTTCCAACAACCGGTTCTCCGAACTGCTTAGAAAGTTACCAGCCGGTTCTCCTGAATAGGTGCGAACTGGCTGAATCCCACCACTGGTCCACCCAATTACGTGACCACCTAGCCATGCCCACCCAGCTGGTCATTAGGCAGGTCCTATTAGTGGTCTGTGGGATTTTAAATTATGAATTTAGTGGTCCCGGAGGTCCGAAAGCTTGGTGACCCCTGCACTAGACTAAACTGGCTTTCAAATGCTGACAATATGGTTGTTAAAAAATGAGGGGGTAATATGCTCCCTTCACATAAAATTACAACACAACGGCAACTTTTGCAGGGGTGCTGTGGCCTCAAGTCGTATAAATGTGAGTTTTTTTAATGAAGGGAGGAGTACGGATTCTCCAAAGAGTTGTTCCTAACAAATAATTTCTTAAATAAAAGGAGAAGGTGGCATGCCCACTTTTCTAGACATTATGTCTATGACAAGAACACAGCATTTGAAGCAAATATCTGGTAACACATCATGCTTTGTTGTGGTGACAATGGTGAGGTTTACCACAACTTCCTGCCATCTTGACTCCAGGACAATTTTTGAGAACAAGAAGTAGGATCTGAAGACAAAAAGAAAGAGCTCCTTCTGTTTTATTTTGGTTGCTGCTTCCATTTCATATTTCACTGTCCATATGAGTTACCTACATCAAAGCAGCTAACAATTTAGTATGACCCAATCTTGGGTGCTAAAGGACCAATCTTCAGGAACGAATAAAACATGGAACTGGGAATAACACCATCACTCAGACTCCATTTTTTCACCGGTAAAGCAAAAATGCATGATCATTTTTATCACCAAAGAGATAACAACAGACGTTTGCAATTAAGAGAAAGTTGGCTTCCAACCCATTTCCCCATTTGACTTCTGCTGACATGGTACCACTCTTAACAGACGTTTGGTTTCAAAGGAAAAAAAAATCAAAATGAGAAGTTTGACACAAGCTGAAACGTGACACTGTGGGGAAACTCTAGATTTTGAGGAAACGTGAGAAGGCTTCGTGGCAGTTTCCTAAGGAAGCCTAACTAAGTCCTCAAATTACTCCAGAACTTGAGATCAAACAGTTCAAAAGCTCTTGCTCTGATTGAAGTTCAGGTTTGGGAGGTAATACATACCTCCAAAAATAGAAGACTGATCATCTTGTTTCTCACATGGGATTCCAAAGAATTTTGCATACAATCTCCGGGCTTTCAATCACCAGCCTTCCTGCTTAATTTAGGCAGAATTAAAAGTAGACAGTAGAGTAGTCCCTAGCTACTATGGGTATCTCAGAATTGTTGTGGCTCTCCAGCAGCTAGTGGAGCTGGCAGTAGATTCCGACAGTGAGAAGGAACATGGGCCAGTCCTGGAGTCTGGGGAAGGCTCTGACGAGTGCTCTGTGTTGGAGACAGAGAGGGGGCCAGAGCCATCTGACAGTTATCAGCTGCCTTCAGAGTCAGACATCAGTGAGGCAGAAGAACAGTTGGAGCCTGTTCCCAGTGTGTACATGCGCAAAGTTACCAGAGGAAGGGAAAAGCTAAGAGACATGGGTTGACTTGGGAGTAAGGCCACAGGTGGACAATGAATGGCCCCTCCCAGAGGAAATAAAAAGGAACAAAAGGGGAGTGGAGTTTGCAGGAGACAATTAGTTTGCTTAATTGGTTCGTGACTCTCCGAGACTCCTTGCCAAGTTTTGTAGATATTGGCCTGTCAGCTCTCCATGCCAGAGAAGGTTTGTGACTGTAAATCCTCCCTTGAAAGACTTTTTCTGGATGTGAATGAGCAGAATTCACAGCAAATTAATAAAAGGGGTTTTTGTCGGGACCAGGAGTTTGCTTCATGCTTTTGGGAAACCTTGGTCAGAACAAGAATGGCTTCTTTGCGCTCGTTCCCTCTTTAATATTATATGGTTCATTTTTAACTCTATTTAAATCTCTTTTGCTCACCTTCTGTCTTCTTTGCAATCTACAAAATACACACAACTATTCTTCAGAGTCAGATTAAAGATCCATCTAATCTCTTTTCTTTCCAGGGTAGGCAATAAAGGACATGGGGAAACTCAATCGCTTCTGTCTGTTGACGTTCCCAACAATAGGTATTGAGCTAGATAATTCCATGAATACCGAAAATAATACAGGAACCAAAGACATATTTTTGAGAGTATATCTAATCACTCTGAAAGATTTACAAGCGGTCTGCCACTATTATCTTATTTACAAAGTCGTGCTTCACATTCCTGCTGAGTCAACTCATCCATCAAGCCAATTGTTACACACATAAATGAGCACAGCCCAAACTATCCAAAAGTTGCTTGTCCCTGCCTGGGATATAGTTTCCAGGTTCTCGCCTCTGAAGAACTGAGTTTGGAGGTCTTCAAACTTGGCAACTTTAAGACTTGTGGACTTCAACTCCCAGAATTCCTGGCTGGAGAATTCTGGGAGTTGAAGTCCACAAATCTTATAGTTGCCAAGTTTGAAGACCCCTGCTCTTGCCTCTTCCTCATATCAAATTCCTGATCTGAAGTAAAAAAAAGAAGGAAGGGACCATTACCTGGAGCTGACAGACGTGCCCTCTAGCAGTTTAGCAAGTTGCGCTGTGAGTGGATTGAAGACAGCTTCCATGTTGAAGTTGGACTGGTAAAGCTCAGTCAAACACATCATGGTGCCGACATCACAACAAAAGACCTTCTTCTGATTTGTCACCACATATGGGATGAAGGTATAGCTCCCGTTGCTATCCTAGAAAAGATACAAGAGATGTCGGTACAGAAATCCCATCCACCTCCCATTCTTCACTCCAGAAATGTCTCTTGCATTACAATACTTTTGTTCATGGTTTCCCAACCATGGCAACTTGGACTTCAAATCCCAGAACTCTCATCAATGGCCATTCTGGTTGTGGATTTCTGGGATTTGAAGTCCAGACTGTCAAAGTTGGGGAACAGGGCTCTTAGTGACTAAACATTTTTGTTCGGGACTCAAAACTGTGTAAATGATGGAACTGGGATTGGGTGAGTCCTCTTTTCATTTTACTTTGGTCATAATGTATTTACAAAAGAGGTTGGTGAATTTAGGATGGTTTGAAGGTTGAAAACATTCCAACAGTCCCTCATTTCCACCCTACACCATCAGCTCCCAATTTTTCACTTTCTATGGCCTATGAATTCACCAGAGCTTGACTATTACACAGGCAATCCCTTCCAGCAGTGGTGAAATTAAATTTTTTTTACTATCGGTTCTGTGGGCATGGCTTGGTAGATGTGGTGTGGCTTGGTATGCGTGGCTTGGTGGGCGTGGCAGGGGAAGGATACTGCAAAATCTCCATTCCCACACCACTCTGGGGCTAGCCAGAGGTGGCATTTGCCAGTTCTCTAAACTACTCAAAATTTCCAGACCCTGTCAGAACCTGCTCGATTTCACCCCTCTCTTCCAGTGTTTTTTTTAAAAACTTATCTTGTAGTTTGCACACTGAAGAATCTTTAAAGTACTGCTATTTCTAAGGTTTATTTATAGTTCTTCCCTGAACTCCAGGTGTGTGTATTTTATGATGTAATTTCTAACCAATATTTGACAAAGAACTTCTGTATTTGAAAGCTGATCCACAACAGACCATTGGCTGTTATATCCATTTTACCCAGATAGTAGGAATAGGAGTAGTAGGAGAGAAGAAGGAGAGTCAACCTTTTGAATAAGCAATCCCAAAAATAGAAAATAGAAACAATATCATGAATAACAGATAAGCCAGACTTACCGAATTCTTCTGAAAGATCACATCCTGGGGAAAAAGAGAACCAGGAAAATATATCAGAAAGTTGCTCACTGCAAAATATGCCAGAAGGTAAATGTTGTGTAAAAGAGATGATTTCAGCAGCTGTAAACCTATTATACTAAGGACCCTTTACAGAAATAGATTCCCCTGACCAACAGTTTATAAGTACAGGATGCTCATTTTTAACAACTTAGCCAAACTGGAGGTATAATGACACCTAAATAAGAAAAGTGCGTGGCCCGACAAAACCGCGCTCGTCAAAATAGCGGCGATAAAACCGCGTCGCTACAGCCGCGATGTCATCACCGCGACGTCATCAGCGCAGCGACAACAGCGCGGCGACAACAGCGCGGCGACAGAAGGGCTCTTTAAAACAACGCGGCGGCAGAAAGCCGATTTAAATTAAGGTAAGGGTTAGGATTAGGTTTAGGGTTAGGTTTAGGGTTAGGGTGCTGAGTGCTTCGGAAGGCACGGATTTGCCCTCCGCGGTTATGTTGTCGCGCTAGGGTCGCCTTTTTCCTTAGTGCTTCGGACGGCGCGGATTTGCCCTCCGCGCTTATGTCAGCGCGGATAAGGGCTTCGCGGTTTTGTCGGTGAACCAGAAAAGTGTATCCTCACTGAGAAGAAAGGGATGCAATGGCTATTTTATTGGGCAGAGTACTCTGCAATTGACCAAACCTAGCCTTTCTCATGCATTTAGAGCTGTAATGGTGCAGTGGTTAGAGAGCAGTACTGCAGGCTACTTCTTCTGACTGCCAGCTGCCTGCAATTTGGCAGTTCAAATCCCACCAGGCTCAAGGTTGACTCAGCTTTCCATCCTTCCAAGGTGGGTAAAAGGAGGACCCAGATTGTTGGGGGCAAGAGGCTGACTCTGTAAAACCGCTTAGAGAGGGCTGTAAAGCACTGTACGGTATATAAGTGCTATTGCTATTTAAACCAAAAGGTCCAAAGCTTGAAGTAGCTGTAGTCTCGCAACTTGCTGAACCCATAAACCAAGCGGCCGCATTGGAGCCTAGCCCTTTGTGCCAACAGAGTCTGCATGGCTAATATACGGTCAACCAAATCATCCGATCTAGAAAATTAAAAGAAGCAGAGTTAAGCAAGGGGGAAATCTGTTATGCAAATACAGCTACAGAAAGCTGAAGGAACAAAAGCTACAAACCACAGCTTCCAAGGACCATAGAACTAGATCAGCTTTAGAACAATTAAAGAGTCATTGCATAGCATCCTTTCTTAACCTAATGCCCACCCCTCCCCGATGTGATGGACTCCAATTTCAATAAATATACAGAGAGAGGAACTGCATTGTCATCTGTCAACATCTGGAAGGTTCGATTTTCAAATCTTTGCTTGAAGGGTAGTGTTTTTCAATCTGGACAACTTCAAGAGATCTCAAATTTATCAGCTAGTGTTTTTTACATCGCATAGAGTTGCTTTTGGTGAAATGAGCAGCTATATACCGTACTTTTCAGAGTATTGGACACCCTTTTGTCCCCCATAAAAGAGAGTGGAAATGTCAGTGGGTCTTATACACCGAATACGGCTTCCTGAACCCCCACCCCAAAAATTCCATTTTCACCCAAAAAAAATCACAAAAATTGGGTGTCCAGAGAGTTTGGGAGGCCTGCGGAGTAGTCCTGGGGAGGGCAAAAACTATTTTTCTTGTTTTCCTCTTCAAAATCTTGGTGCATCTTATACTCTGGTGCATCTTATAGTCCGAAAAATATGGTAAATTAGTTAGATGGATAAATGTCATGATTCATTTCCTGATTTCTTTACCCAAATTATTTTTCTGGGAGCTTCTGATGAATCTTAATAGGGAGACACATCTTCCTTGTGGATGCAAAAGATTTAATCTAGTTTTAAACCTGCATGTCCTAAGGTGTATACAGGTAGTTCTCGACTTATGACCATAATTGAGTCCAGAATTTATGTTGCTAAGTGAGACATTTGTTCAGCCTCGTTTTATGACCTTTCCTGCCACAGCCATTAAGTGAATCATTGCAGTTGTCATAATAGTAACCTGGTTGTTAAGTGAATCCAGCTTCTCCATTGATTTCGCTTGTCAAAAGGCTGCAAAAGGGGATTGCATGATCCCAGGGCCCTGCAAC
Source organism: Thamnophis elegans (assembly GCF_009769535.1). Classification (NCBI taxonomy): domain Eukaryota; kingdom Metazoa; phylum Chordata; class Lepidosauria; order Squamata; family Natricidae; genus Thamnophis; species Thamnophis elegans. The sequence continues at coordinate 17,707,310 of NC_045552.1, read as the reverse complement.
CGTCATAAATAAGAGGCAATTGCCAAGCATCCAATTTTTCATCACATGACCATGAGGAGGCTGCAAATGGTCGTAAGTGTGAAAAATGGTCATGTCACTTTTTTCATGCTGTTGTAACTTGGAATGGTATCTAAATGAACTGTTGTTAAGTTGAGGGCTACCTGTATTTAGCACTACATAACATATTAGGGGACACGGTGGCTCAGTGGCTAAGATGCTGAGCTTGTCGATCAGAAAAATCGGCAGTTTGGTGGTTTGAATCCCTAGTGCCGTGTAACGGAGTGAGTTCCCGTTACATGTCCCAGCTTCTGCCAACCTAGCAGTTTAAAAGTACGTAAAAAATGCAAGTAGAAAAACAGGAACCACCTTTGGTGGGAGGGTAACAGTGCTCCGTGCGCCTTCGGCATTTAATCATGACTACATAGATGTCTTTGGAGAGCGCTGGCTCTTTGGCTTTATAATGGAGATGAGCACTGCTCCCTAGAGTCGGGAACGACTAGCATGCATGTGCGAGGGGAACCTTTACCTTCAACATATTAGACAGAATTAAGTATCCTTCAGAATGCTTGGAAATAATCCAACCATTCTTTTTGAAATTCTTCCCAAAGTATTACACGGCAGTTGCTGTTATTCTTCACAAAGGGCAGAATTTTCATCCTGTGGAGTTTATCTTGGAAAAATAACTCATTACAGCCCTGGGTGGGGGAGAGGATCTGATATTTAATGACGTCTTGGTCAATGAACGGTTATTTTTATCTATTTAAGTGGCACACGGCTGTTTAAATGCAAACACTAACACGCAAACTGATCTGTATCCCATATGTCAATTTTAAACAGCAGTAGCTTGGTAGTAGAGTGTTCAACCTGGGATTACTCATACCGAAAGCCGGCTGATAGAAATCAATGGAAACAGATTTGGTCCTGATTTGTTTCAGCTTCACTAATTTCAGTGGTTTGGCCTAAGTGTGGATCCAATCAATTATTAACCACACCAAGTTGAAAATTGGTCGGCAGCAACCAAAGAGCGGCCGCCAGCAATATATATATTTTTGCAAGCTTGCTCTGAGGATTTGCACATGTCCTTGAGTGCAACGGAATCTATTTGCGCTTCTGATTCCGAGATATGACACTGTCTGTGCGTGGGGTGTGGGTATATGTGTGTGTGTGTGTGTGTCTGTGTGCAATTCTTTCTAATTAAAAGAAGTGGGGACAATAAAAGACGCAGATAACATCACACCAAGCTGCAATTTGTAATTGCATGGCAACGTTGCAGCCACAGGAAGCACTGGTTAGCACAAAAGATGACAACACAAGACAGCAGCAACGGAGACAATGCAGGTAGTTCTCAACTTATGACTGCAATGGTAGCCGAAATGGATGTTGCTAAGCAAGAGAGTTCTTTAGTGAGCCTTGCCCCATTTTAACGACCTTTCTTGCCACAGTTGTTATGCGAATCACTGCCAGTTGTTCTGTTGGTGACCCGGTTGTTAAGTGAATCCAGCTTCCCCATAGACTTTGCTTGTCAAGAGGAGGCAAAAGGGGATCGCGTCACCCTGGGACACTGCAACCGTCATAAATATGAGTCAGTTGCCAAGTGTTTGAACTTTGATCGCATGGGGATTTTGCAACAGTCATAAATGTGGAAAATAGTCATACACCACATTTTTTCAGTCCCGTTGTAACTTCAAATGTTCATTAAATGAATTGTTGTAACTCTAGGACTACCTGTGAACTAGTCTAGCCTCTTCCATTGCATACTACACTTCTGGGTTATCCAAGGCCTGTAAAAAAATCTGCCTATTAACTCAAAGGTGGTTTTTTCAGGAGGCAACTGGACTTCCTTGTTTTTTCTTTTGAAGACGTTTCGATTCTCATCCAAGAAGCTTCTTCAGTTCTGACTGAATGGCGGGGAATGGAAGGATTGATACTCCTTGCAGACAGCTGGTCATTTGCATCCTTTTAGAGAGCCATGTCAGGCCTGCATCCATCTTTACTTTTGGGTCTTTGGCCTGCCACACTTTCTATTATTCTGCTATGCATTTTCTATTGCGGGAAAATGGGAGGGGGGATTTTAAGGAGTCACATACTATATAGCCACAACAAAATTCTTCCTAGAAAGCCAAGGTCATCCTTTGTCTCTACACCTCTGCACCTGACTGGAACTGGATGGGTGGACCTGCCAGCATGGCAGTGGAAGATTGGATCATGTGATGAACTTGGCAAGATCTTGAACTTTCAACTGGGTGGGGAAAACCGGGAAGCTTTCAGATTCAGGTTTTCCCAGATGTGCCAACATGGCTCTCTTAATAAATTGGAACATTGCGCAATACTTTGCCTTGGACTCTGATTTACTTTTTGGATGCTATTTGGAACCCTGACAAGCCGTTGAGACTACTTGGAGGTTTATCTGTGTCCTCAGGGTCACCTGAGTGGTGCAAATCTTCCAAGAAGGCATGGTGCCTTCTTGGAACTGTTAAAAGGACTGTGTTGAACTGCGTTGTAGACTGACGATAAAGGATGTTGTATCCCTCCTCTCTGTTGAGAGAGCAGTGTTCAATTTTGACATAGATGGCCCCAGTGATCCTCTCCGTCCACAATGTGGACTTTGCTGTCTTCAGAAGAGTGCTTTTGTTTTTTAAGTGCAGATAGACTGCTGAATGAATAGTCCTGATCGGTTTGTTCTCCCATGTTAACAACCCGCTCAAAGGATGCAAATGAGCAGCAGTCAGCAAGGAGTAGAAATCCTTCCATTTCCCCACCATCCTATCAGAGCTGAAGAAGCTTCTTGGATGAGAAGCAAAACGTCTGTCGACTTATGACCATTTTTCACACTTAAAACCATTGCAGCATCCCCATGGTCATGTGATCAAAAACCAGCTGCTTAGCAGCTGACTCACATTTATGACGGTTGCCATGCCCCAGGATTACATGATCGACTTTTCAACCTTCCGGCAACAAATTCAATGGGAAAACCGGATTCACTTAACAACTGGATTACTAACTTAACAATGGCAATGGTTCACTTAACCGCTGTGGCAAGAAAGGTCATATAAAGGGACTGAACAAGGGTCTCACTTAGCAACATGAATTCTGGGCTCAATTATGGTCATAAGTTGAGGACTACCTGTATACCCTTTAGGACAGGGGTCACCAAACTTTCAGATCTCAGGGACCACTAAATTTATAATTTAAAATCCTGCGGACCAATAATATGATTTTTAAAAAAAAGATAAATGGTATTTAGTGCAATATAAAAAATGCGATTAATTTTTCTCCGACCACCCAAATTTTTTCACGGACCACCAGTGGTCCACGAACCACCAGTTAGTGACCACTGCTTTAGGGCATGCAGAGTTAAAACGAGATTAAATCTCCTGCATCCACAAGGAAGATGTGTCTCCGTACTAAGATTCATCAGAAGCTTCCAGAAAAATCATTTGGGGAAAGAAATCAGGAAATGAATGATGACATTTATTCATCTATCTAATTTATACAGTTGCCCATTTCACCAAAAGCAACACCGTGTGGTGTACAAAACGGTAGCTGATAAATTTGGGGAGTTGAAATTGAGATCTAACAACTTGCTAAAAGGATGCAAATGACCAGTTGTCTGCAAGGAGTATAAACCCTTCCATTCCCCACCATCCAGCCAGAGTTGAAGAAGCTTCTTGGATGAGAAGCGAAACGTCTTCAAAGAAAAACCAGAAAGTCCAGTTGCCTCTTGAAAAAGCACTTTTGGGGCAGCCATGATGTGGATGACTGAGAATCTCCATAGACATCAGCCCATTAAGGTGTGCTGGGAAGAGGTTGCTGAAATATTAAAAGCCACTGCCTGTGGGTGGGGTTGACACTGACCTTCCAAGAGCATGACTCAGTAGAAAGCAGTGTCCTATATTCTTAGAATACCTATGTCCCTTCCCTCTAAGGAAATATGTTGAGAAATCACTTGAAAAGCCCCACTCTGAGACAGGGAGGCAATATTTCTCTCCCTGCCCCGGTCCTGTTATTAAATATGCTATCTGAAGATGGAGGGAGACAGGTGTGCTAAAACACTCTGATTGTGAATCCACATAGACATTCTTGGAAAAAGGAAATGGAATTTCTCCTACCCCTTAGGCAGTCTTACAAGAAAAAAAATTCAATTTCTAGTTCGGCCTTCCTCCTACAGATATGTCAAAATGACGGAACTTTACATGTCTAGGGAGATCCTCAGTTATCTAGGTCATAGTTGTCCCAAAGATGCTTGTTCAAAAGGCAACTGAACTTTGTTTTTCCTTGAAGGCATTTCGCTTTGCATCGAAGTAGCTTCTTGGATGAGAAGCAAAACGTCTTCAAGGAAAAACAAAGTCCAGTTGCCTTTTGAAAAAGCACCTTTGGGATGAATCACTAGTTCAAATTTATTTTAGAAATGCGGAAAACACAACACAAATCCTCATCAGAAACTGGTGGACTGAAAATAGTTTTGCAAGAACAAAAGGACATTTTTAGAAACGTGTTGGATGTTTTGGAGAATGTGAAGCATTGTTTTTGAAAAACAAGAAGAAAAGGCCTTTGACAAGTTAAATTGGGATTTCCTGTTCAAGGTTTTGGAAGATGTGAATTTTGGAGAGAACAGATCCATTTCTGCTTCACAAACAGCCCAAAAATTTTTTTAATGGAGAACTAATAAATCCATGAGTGACACAAACATGAATAAGGCAGGGCTCCCATTACCCTCTCTTTTGTTTATTTTAGTTCTTGAAATATTGAATACTTAAAACAAGATGAGAGGATTGTTAGAATAAAGATTTTTTTAAAAAGTTACAAGTTAAGAGCTTTTGCAGATCACTTGGTATTTCTGGAAGGTCCTTTAAAGGGAATTGAAACATTAATGGGCAAATTAAAATAATTTAAAATAAAGGTAAAAGTAAAGATTACCCCTGTCCAGTCATGTCTGATTCTAGGGGGTGATGCTCAGCTCTGATTCTTAACTGAAGGAATCAGCATTTCCAAAGACAGTTCCATGATCAGGTGGCAAGAATGACTATATGCCAAGGCACACAAAACACTGTTACCTTCCTACCAAAGTGGTACCTATTTATCTTCTCGCATTTGCATGCTTTTGAATTGCTAGGTGGGCAGGAGCTGAAGCAAGTAACAGGAGCTCACCCCATCACTCGAGTCTCAAACTCAGGCTGTCAAAGCTTTCCAGCTGACAAGCTCAGCATCTTTAGCCACAGAGCCATCATGCCTCCTGCAATTTTTTTTTATATATATGAGTAGGCTTTAAGATGGATAAACGGAAGAGGAAGACGTTAATCAAACAATTTGTAAACAGAAGATCAAATAGAATTGATGGATAACACGGGTAAAAGATTAAGACCAGATTATTGTTTTTTGGGACTGTTAGACAACCAGTTAGAAAAAGTTAGGGGACTTAATTTTTGTACGTGACAACTTCAGCAAGATTATCGTATGCACAAAGATTGACAGATCTGACATTACCCACAATGGAGGAATGGTTGTTCATGAAGATGAAACTTCCTAAAATAGTCAAATCGACTTCTTTGTTCAGGGAAAAGATAATATCTACATTTATTGCTTACTGGAAATCCCTTCTTAGAGTTTTTGCATGAAACAGAACAAAAACTAAACTTATGATTTGTGGTTTTGATTATTACATAGCCAGATAGAAATGAGTTAACGTGGTAACTATAACGTCAGTTACACAAATAAAGGGGTAAATTTATAAATGTATTTATAACTGCTGTAAAGAAGGGCAGAAGCTACTTTGTGTCTTTTTTCTTTCTTTTCTATTTGTCAGGGTAATGATGATTTAAAGCTGGCCAGCCAATGTAAGGTTGATGCAACTGTAAAGCTGATGGAAATGTAAGGCTGATGCAATGAAGATGAATCAGCATTGGTATAGCCACTTGAAGGCCATGAAGGGGTCCACATAGGTCTTTACCACTTTAAGAGGTGTCTATATAAAGGGCACCCTGAGAGGGGGTATCTCTCTCCATGTATCTCTCTCCTTGTATCCAGTATCCATTGCTAATTTCTCCATGTAGTGTTAAGAAGAAGATTGATTGCTTGTCAGCAGAGGTGGGTTCCTACCAGTTTGCACCTATTCGGTAGAACCGGTTCGTCAAATCTACCGAACCGGTTAGAAGAGGTTCCACCAGTGGACCCAGAAAGCAGGCCACACCTACAGAAGAAGTTCCAAAATTTTTTGAAACCCACCACTGGTCCTTGGATATGATTATTCTACACTATCATGCTCATATTTATAAAACTCAGGGCCTCTGTGAAAGGTAAGGATGACTACTGCGTTTGTGGTGCAATCAGAACATTGCGTGTGTTGAAGTTGTTTTAACGCAAACCAAAGATGCCCTTTAAAAAACAGGTGTACATCATATTCTTATGCATGCCAGTGCTGTGTGTGCGGTAATTTAAGGTGGTTCTGACAAGTGTCGTCGGCATCTTCATATCCGGTCACATGGGCGGCAAGCCACTCCCATCCGGTCACATGGGCGGCAAGCCACTCCCACAAAGGAGGCCACACCCACAGAGTAGGTTCGAACAATTTTTGAAACCCACCACTGTTCTGTATTGTCTTGTATATAAACCACTGTTAATTGTCTAAGTCTCTGTGTGCTGTGCTTTGCTCCTAATAGTAGTCACGCTACAAATACTCTGACACTATTTCTTTTTTATTTTTTCCCCTCTCTTGCACGTTTAGCTTTTTCTTTTAATTCTTCCTTATTCTTTTCTTTTTCTTACTTTCTATCAGAGGTCGGTTCCTATCAGTTCGGACTGGTTCGGCTGAGAAGATAGTAACTCGTCCGGACACATGACCGTACCGGTTCTATCCTCAACGGAGCCATCCTGATTTTCTGTTCTGCACATGCACAGAACAATCTTCATTGAAAAAATGTAATTCCCCCCCCTTTAAATGTTACATGCATGCACAGACCTTTTTAGGGGCAAATGCACACGTGCGCAAAATTTTTCCGGCACCGAACCAGTAGTAATGCCGGCAAGAACCCACCCTGTTTTATATTAACTTGTACTCATTTTTTATCTCGAAAAAAAATCTTTTATAACAATGATAGGGGTCTGGTGCTTCGGTTCCTTGAAAGGTAGATACCAGAAGTTTGATACCTGCTTCCTTCTGCCTTAGAAACAGTTGATTCAAAGCAACGTAGCCTGAACTTCTCTGTATGGCTGGATCTCCAAAAATGTGCCTCCTAACAAATTGCACTGTGGAGTTCTTGGTGCTCTCTGAGCTTGGTTGTTTGCTTGCAGAGGTTTCATTACCAAACTAGGTAACATCATCAAATGATGTGGATAGCACTGATACATGATTGTAGCACAGATGCTGTTACTTAGTTGGGTAACGAAACGTCTCTAAGCAAACAACCAAATTCAGAGAGCATCAAAGACTGTGCAAATAAACCCTGTGACTACGTGCGAGCGATTGTGGGTGCACCCTGGTACACCCACGTTACACCTATCCTCCGCGAGCTGCACTGGCTACCTATTGGTCTCCGGATATGCTTCAAGGTGCTAGTCGTCACTTATAAAGCCCTTCATGGTATTGGACCTGGGTACTTGAGAGACCACCTGCTGCCAATTACCTCCCAAAGGCCCATTAGATCCCACAGATTAGGCCTCCTCCGGGTTCCATCTACTGACCAATGTCATCTGGCTACTACCCGGAGGAGGGCCTTCTCTGTGGCTGCTCCGGCCCTTTGGAACGAACTCCCCGCAGAGATTCGGACCCTCACCTTCCTCCATGCTTTCCGCAAAGCCGTTAAAACCTGGCTGTGCCAGTAGGCCTGGGGTTGACAAGTTCCCTTCCCCCCTCGAATTGTGTGACTGTTGATTATCTTTTTAAATTCTCTTGTACTTTGTTTGTAGTATTCCCTTCTTGTTTTACCCCCCCCCCCCCCCGGGTTTGTTAGCCGCCCTGAGTCCCTCCGGGAATAGAGCGGCATATAAATACAATAAACCTTCAAACCTTTATTGGAATTGCACGATGACCATACTCACACGGAGAGCTTGCAATTCTGGAAGATCGGTATAACAGCAAAGGAGAATATTGTTGGTCATACTGAAACTCTCACGTACTCCCAGGTGATAGAAAAGTGAAGGCTGACACAGGCTGTTGCTCATCTCCACAACCACCACATCTGCAAAGGTAGAAAGGGCAGATATCAACCACAGAACACCAGCTCTTCCACGTTTTCACACTGCCCTCATCCGGCTGGTGGCTAAGGGCAGGTTACTGAGGCCAATCTCATTCATCTTGAGCCACCTCTTGAACAAACAGAGAAGAAAGCATTCTGGTCATCAGGGACAGAACGTTCCACAAAAACATAACAATCCCTGGCATCTTAATGTCTTTGGAGACCACACCCTGCTGCTTGTTCATTGTCCACCAAGAGTTTTGAAGGTCCATGCAGCTTTGCAGCTAGCACCCAAAACCTCCTGTGCAATTTATCAAGAGGTTGAAGATCTTTGAAAGAGAAGGGATCAGATCAGGGGTGTCAAACTCAATTTCATTGAGGGCTACATGAAGGTTATGTTTGACCTCGGAGGACCAGGATGGATGTTGCCAGGGTGGGCATGGCCAGCTCAACATCACTGGTGTTGGGGGCGCCGGTGGTGGCTCAACCGCTCTGCCAGTGAGAAAGGGTTCCTGAACTCTGTTTTGACCCGAGATGCCTTCCTCCCACCCTCTGCCAGCAAAAACGGAGCTCAGGAGGGACGCCTGCTGCCCTTGCGAGCTCTGTTTTCAGCTGCGACAGCCTCCTGCAACTCTCTGCCAGTGAAAACAAAGCTCGGGAGGGCTGCTGGCAGCCCTTGCAAGCTCTGTTTTCGCTGGTAGAGTCACTATGGGCCAGGCCTTCACTCTTTCCAGGGCAGCCCTGTGGGCCAGATCTAAGCACCCCATGGGCCGAATCCAGCCCCCAGGCCTTGAGTTTGACACCCCTGGATCAGATTGTTCTGAAGACAACGAGCAAACTAAGCGGCTGCCCTACATACTTTGTAGGCAGAATTTCCCAGGATATCCCAGGCGGAAGTAAGCACCCAGGCTAAAACCTTGCAAAACTGTTGCTGGTCCATTCAAAAGAATACCAAAATAGAGGAACTAAACAGCCTTAGTTTGAGTTTGAGTTTATTAACATTTGTAGGCCGCCCTTTTCCCTGAGGGGACTCAGGGCGGCTCACATAAAATCAGGAAGGGGAATACAAACAATAACGTAGACACACATAAGTAAAAATAATAGGCAACATTCATTCATCATTCGGGAGGGGCGGCTATCTTTGTCCCCAGGCCTGACGGGCTAGCCAGGTCTTAAGGGCTATGCGGAAGGCCTGGACGGTGGTGAGAGTACGAATCTCCACGGGGAGCTCGTTCCAAAGGGTCGGAGCTACTACTGAAAAGGCCCTCCTCCTTGTAGTTGCCAGCCGGCACTGGCTGGCAGATGGAATTCGGAGGAGGCCCAATCTATGAGATCTAATTGGTCGCAGGGAGGTAATTGGCAACTTATTTTACTGATCCATTCCATTCCATTCCATTCATTGAATATTTCTTTATTGCTGCTTTTTAGGTGCACGTATAATTGTTTGCAGGAATTATTTCCTACGCTCTTGTTCTTGAAGATTGTTGCTACGCTTGTCTATTAGACGATCAGATACTGTATGTGTGCCAGTGTGCGTATAAATATATGCATAAGGGGAGATAATTGCAAGAGAAACAAAACAAGTAAAAACAAAACAAAATAAAAACATTGCTTAGCACCCTTTTTCTCTTTGTAATAGGAATGCTCCTACTTAATGTTCTGGCCAGGTTTTTGGGCCCTTTTCCTAAGGCGATCTGGCCTACTTTATAACAGAAAACAATTTTTTGAAAACTTGTCCAGTTCAATTTAAAGATAAAAGAAGCACAAGGGGGGGAGATTTATAATCAGACGCTGCTCGTTAGCCTGATCATAATCTTTCTCAGAATTGTAAGCAGGATCCACAGTGTTGTTTTTTTCAATCCCAGCAATTATTTTATCTAAGGGGATTAATGCTTGTGTTTTTTATCTATACCCATCACTGGCTGTTTCCTGTTTGAGAGGGGTGTACAAAAGGTCAGCTAATCCTGGGCTGTGTTTCTTCTCAAATTCTTCTGAGATGACAACTGTACAATCAGTCAAAGGTGGAAATGGTTGTTCTGACCCAGCCTTAGCAGAAGCAAGAAACCTCTTTATTTATCTCCTATGAATTAATGGCATTCACACACCAAAAAATCCAGGCAATATTCCTTCGAAGAGTTAATGGCAGTAACAGACCTTATGTTCCTTGTGACAATTGCCAGGCTGTGAGCTCCAAGCTGCAAATTAAGTTCTGGCAAGCAGTCACGAAACACGATGAGCCAAATCTTCAGAAATCCAAACTGTTGTCTCCTATGACCACCACTCCCCTTTCCTTCTATTTATTCCCCAGCCAGGGAGGGGCTATTCAGCATCCATGTGTGCCTTGCTTCCCGAGTCGATTCCTTGTCCTCAATTTTCCTCCTCCCCTAATGCGCATACATCAGGAGTGGGTTGCTGCCGGCATTACTGCCGGTTCAGTGTGCAAAAAATGAAATGCAGTGATTCACTTATCAACTGGGGCAAGAAAAGTTGTAAAATGGGGCAAATTTCACTTAACAAATGTCTCACTTACTGACAAAATTTGGGCTTTGTTGTGGTCATTAGTTGAGGACTTCCTGTATTTGCTAGTCATTCCTGACTCTAGGGGGCAGTGCTCATCTCCGTTTCAAAGCTGAAGAGCCAGCGATCTCTGAAGAAGTCTCTGTGGTCAGGTGGCCGGCATGACCAAATGTCGAAGGCGCATAGAACACTGTTACCTTCCCACCAAAGGTGGTTCCTCTATTGTTCTACTTGCATTTTTACATGTTTTTGAACTGCTAGGTTGGCAGAACTGGGACAAGTAATGGGAGCTCACTCCATTATGCGGCGCTAGGGATTTGAACCACCGAACTGCTGACAAGCTCAGCATCTTAGCCACTGAGTCACCGCGTCCCTCTAAGTTGAGGACCACTTATATTCAGTGGTATACCCAGGACAACTCACTGCAGCCAACTCGCCCCAGGACAACCCATTGCCGGACAAGAAATAATATCGAAGAAATAGTAGAATAGGCTCATGAAAAAAGGGAGGCCAAAGGAGGGACAAAATGAAACGTGGACATCAAAAAATAAAATAATTTTAATTATTATAAATAATTAAATTGAATTGTTGAATTGTCCTGCTGTGGGCTGCCCCGTGGCGAGTTGGCCGTGGCAATTTGGCTGTAACGAGTTGTCCATTCCGTTCAGGGTTACCTCTAGTCTGGAAGGGGCTCCAGGCAAAGGATGCTCTGGAGAGCTTCCTCTTTTCTCGCAGGCCATCTGAGCGTTAATAATGCATTAGCAGTGCTCCAAATCCATTCACTCATCTGCCACATACATTTCCTGCTACGCTTACAGCAAGGTTACAATCAGGCATGCTTCAGGAGATGAACGCGGCCAAGAAATCCAGCGGAATAATCATGGTGGTTGCACCCGGGAGGCAAACTTTAATTAAAGGAGGAGTCCACGGAAGGTGTGTGTGAAGCTGGGTGCCAAGTGCTGATGTTGAGTCTCTTGGACACATCGGATTTGTGGTGTGACAGTTTGACAAGCGGCTGTCCAAGTTTTAACTTGCTCAGCCTGTCAGGCAAGAGTTGATTAAGAGGATGTTCGCTCTCACATCCTTTGTGGCTCCCTTAGTAATTACACATTGCTTCTGTCCTAACCCACCACTAATTTCATTCATTTGCATAGATTTCCCTTTTTCTACACTGCACTTCTCTTCCTTTCTTGGGAAGATTCGTTCTGCACACAGCCGAATGAGGCGGCTGATCCAGACAACATTTTTGTTTTCCTTTCAAACCTTCCTCGCAGATAGAGTATCAACTCAAGACTACTTTTTCCATTCTGCCGCAATTCAGATCACCAGCGGTAAGGGGGCGGGATCTTAAAAAGTACCTCAGAGCATGCTCAGAGCATGCACAAGTACCATATTTTTCAGAATATAAGATGCACCTTTTTCCCTCAAAAAAGAGGGTGAAAATCTGGGTGTGTCTTATACACTGAATACAGCAGTGTTTCTCAACCTTGGTCACCTGAAGATGCGTGGACTTCAACTCCCAGAATCCCCCAGCTAGCAGAGCTGGCTGGGGAATTCTGGGAGTTGAAGTCCACGCATCTTCAGGTGGGCCAAGGTTGAGAAGCATTGGAATACAGTGTTTTTGACTCCTGAAACCCCGCCCCCTTTGCAAAAATGGCCCTGCATAGCCTTTAGGAGGCTTCCAGAGTGCTACTGGGGGCGGGCAAAAATGAATGAAAAATGGGCCATTTTTTTGCTTGTTTTTGCCCCTCCCCAGCCTCCAGGAGAACTCTATATAAGCCTCCTAAAGGCTATGCGTGCCCTGTTTTTTGGGGGAAAAAACGGGCCCATTTTCGTGAAAGAATGGGCCATTTGGGGGAGTTCTGCCGAGTGCAAAAACTTTTTTTAAAAATTTGCCTCTTCAAAATCTTGGTGCGTCTTATACTCCGGTGCTTCTTATACTCCGAAAAATACAGTAAATGCATAACCACCACTCTTCAAAGTAGCCGCATCTTTTCTCAGGACTGTACGATTGTCATCACTGACTCTGCAATCCAAGAAAAAAAGACACAGCAGCTTTGAGGATGCGCAGACAGATGCTGCAAGGCATCTTTCTGGAATCAAACCCAATGCATTATGCAGCTGAAACAGAAAATGCAAACCCAAGAATCTGTCTGATGATGGAAGCCAGGAGTGCTTTGCATACTTAACACCTCCAGCAACTTTTTCGTTGAATGGCAATCTACCAGGAGATCCTTCCAGGTCTGGAAGGAACTTGTCTTCCTTGCCTACTTTGCATATAATGTTAATTCATAATGTAGATAGGTTCTGGCTTGATAAGATCACCTATGGTGGACTAGAATTATATGCAAATCAGTTTGGAATTCTTGAATTAGCATCATGTTATCTACATTCACACACTTCATTAAGCCACATCAGGGTTTTCTTGTATATTGCATGGATTTGTATGTATGAACTGGACATTGTAGTTTGCCATCCATGGCTTAGAACGGGGTGGGTGGGTGTCAAACTCAAGGCCCGGGGGCTGGATCTGGCCCTTATGGTGCCACCCTGGAAACAGTGAAGGACTGGCCTGCAGTGCCTGTGCCAGAGAAAATGGATGTCAGGAGGGCCGTACACGGCCCTCCGGAGCTCTGTTTTCACTGGCAGAGGGCTGCAGGAGAATCCCCCCAGCCCTGCCCGAGCCACCACAGGTACTGCCGACATGAGTGACATTGAGATGACCACGCCCACCCAGTCAGCCACGCCATGCCTCCACCCCCGAGATCAAACACAACCCTGATGCGGCCCTCAATGAAATCGAGTTTGACACCCCTGGCTTAGAACAAGTGAAAAAACGTGGCTAGGCCCAAAATTATGTTTAAATGAACAACAGTGTGTGAACTTACCATAATTTTTGGAATATAAGATGCACCTTTCCCTTCCCTAAAAGTGGGTGAAAATTTAGGTGCATCTTATAGACTGAATACAGGCGTTTTTGGCCTCCCGAACTCCATGTCATCGCATTTTTGCCCTCCACGGCCACCAGAAGCACTCTGCAGTGTTCCGCATATCCAGTTTTCACCCAAAATGGGCCAGTTTTCACCAAAAACACATCCGTTGTTGGCCTGCGGAGTGCTTCTGGGGGCCTGGGAGGGCGAAAACGCGATTCACAGAGGCCAAAAACTTGTTTTTCTCCTGTAAATTTAGGTGTGTCTTATAGTCTGAAAAATACAGTAAGTGACTGACTCTTCAAGCAGTCAACCACAAGTTGGCTACGCAAATTTGTTAACCTGGCATATTGTTCAAACCTAGCTTATTTTGATCAGTTTGTGTTTCAGTATGTTGGGTGAAGATCCAGAAAATTGGGTGTGCTGAATAAACCATGAGTAAATCTGTGTTGTTCCCTCAAGGCCTGCACAGTTGTTTCATCACGGCGTTTTTATGAGGGATGAGCAAAAGACTTTTGGAAGCGCACAAGAAGAGTTGATTAAGGCATCAGCCTAGAAACTAGGGAACCATGAGTTCTAGTCCTGTCTTGGTTATGAAGTCAGCTGGCTCACCTTAGGCCAGTCATCTCAAATGTGCTTTTTTTTCCTTCAAAAGGCTGGACTGTTTTTTTCCTTGAGGAGGAAGAAGTAGAAAATGTTTCGCTTCTCACCCAAGAAGCTTCATCGGTTCTGATGGGGGTAGGAGCAGTGGTGGGATTCAAATAATTTAACAACCAGTTCTCTGCCCTGATGATTTCTTCCAACAACCAGTTCACCAAACTGCTCAGAAAGTTCACAACTGATTCTCTCAAAGTGGTGCGAACTGGCTGAATCCCACCACTGGGTGGGAGGAATGGAAGGATCGATACTGATAGAATGGTGGGGATGATGGAAAGATTATATGTCTTTGCAGAACCTACCCTTCCACTCCCACCCACCCCCATCCATCATAACCGTCATTACTTATCCTTCCATTCTCCCCTACCATCAACACCATCAGAACGGATGAAGCTTCTTGGATGAGAAGCAAAATATTGTTGTTTCTGTTTCTGTTTCTGTTTCTGTTTCTTCTCCTTCTCCTTCTCCTTCTTCTCCTCCTCCTCCCTTTCCTTCTTCCTTTTTCCTTCTCCTTTATCTTCTCCTCCCTCCTCCCTCCTCCCTCCTCCTCCTCCTCCTCCTCCTCCTCCTCCTTCCTTGAGGGAAAAAACAGTCCAGTTGCCTTTTGAAGGGGGGGGGAAGCACCTTTGAGACAACTACAACTTGGATGACTGAGAATCTCCACAAACAACTGGGCCACTCACTCTTTCATAGACTTTAAAAAAAAAATAGACAAGGGCAAACTACTTGCGAAATCTTGCCAAGAATACCGCAGGGACTTGTTCAGGCAGATGCCACGAGTCCAAAAAGCAAAACAAAGTGTGACTCAAAGCCACAAATACACAACAAAAGTATATACCGACAGCAGAGAGACCCAAGGGGGAAGGTTATCCTAGCCACCCAGGTAGAGGAGATGCATACTCAGGAATCTGATGGAGGCGAATGATCACGTTAGTTACAGTAGAAAGGTATAATTAAGGTATAATTTAATACTTTGTGGGAGAAAGCAATGGTAAATCACTTCTACACGATACCACAGTGATGGCAACCCTTTTTGTTGTCGTGTGCTGAAAGCGTGTGCGCACACCCATAATGCAATGCGTGCACCCCGCGCATCCATGCGTGATACCCCCACATGTGCCCAACTCCCCGCACATGCACATGTGACCCCCCGCTCCCCCTTTCCCCTGTGCATGCACATATGACCCCCGCCCCTTCACACATAGCATGCATCTCCTGCATGCGCACCGCCCCTGCGCATGCACAGCAGAGACCTGAAAACCAGCTGGGTGGCAGGAAGCATGCACGCTTGCAGAGTGGATCATGCCCACAAAGAGGGCTCTGCATGCCACCTGTGGCATGCATGCCATAGGTTCACCATCATGGCTATACCACATAGATCAGTGGTTCTCAAGGTTGACTCAGCCTTCCATCTTTCTGAGATGGGATAAATGAGGACCCAGATGGTTGGGGGCAAGAGGCTGACTCTGTAAACCGCTTAGAGAGGACTGTAAAGCACTGTGAAATGGTTTATAAGTCTAAGTGCTATTGCTATTCTCAACCTTGGCAACTGGCTGGGGAATTCTGGGAGTTGAAGTCTTAAAATTGGCAAGCTTGAAAAACACCAGATTAGGAAACAGAAATGAAGCAGGAGAACCTCTTGTCTAAACAAAGAAGGCCAACAAATCTGGAGAGTGACACAATGAACAGCAGTTTAGATGAGGTCAGTCTATATACCGGTTCCTCCCTCCCCCCAAAAAAGAAGATTTATTGTGCAAATACGGCACAATATCCTTAATTTTATCTGCTAGCAAAATAGCTTTTAGGATCATTCAGAGCAGATTGGAGCCTTATATGGGAAAGAGAGATAGCAAACGTTTCAAGCTGGCTTTAGAAAAACTGCCCTCTCTAACCGTGCTCCTTATTTTTCTGCATCTGCTAAAAACAGAAGGATTCAGAGAGGCCCTAGCTCAGTGAAAAAGTATGTGCTTTGCATGTTTACAGTTCCAAGATTTAAGTTCCCGCTAGCTCCGATTAAAACGATAAAGTAATAGACATTGAGAAATAGCTCTTTGCCTCTGAACTCAGAAACCTACAGGATTAGATGCACTAAAAGCATTCAAGCGGCTTCTTTTCTACATAATACTCAACTCTATTTTATTAAATTACTAAATAATTAGTTTAGATTTCATTAACAAAGCTCCGGAATAACATATCCTCCAATAGAACAACCCCCCCAAAAATATGACTTGACTTGTTTATTTTTTATTTCCTTGTGATCACATGTTGCACTTATAGTTATTTTGGCTGTCAATTTCATTTTAAATTCTGTGCTTTAAATTCCAGAAGTGCTTTGACAAGAGGGGCAGTATTACATCTTGGAAACAAATAAGTGAAATTTAATGAAATTGAATTCTTGATGTGCTCAAGGACTGGTATATTTATTTCCCATTAGCTCAAAGTAATTTAATAATAATTTTTAAAACTGCAGCAATTCTGATATAAGTTGGAAGAGTTTCTAAGAAACTGAAATTCGTGAAAGCTTTTTCAAGCAAAAAAAAAAAACCCTTCCCATTTTCTGGTCTACATAATTGAATTTTCCACAGTCTGCTGAAGCTGCAAAGTTTCTGCAAAAAACTCACAGTCTATATAGGAATACATTTATTTATTTAATTCCCGCCTTTATTATTTTTATATAAATAACTCAAGGCAGCAACACATATTTGATACCGCTTCCTCCTAGTTTCCTCGCCACCACAACAAACCTGTGAGGTAGGTTGGACTGACAGAGATAGGAACTGGCCTCTCACAGAGCAATAGGTAGAATTGATTTCCCACCTTTACTAAGGTATAATTTGATTCCTATATTTGGAAAGAAAGGCATGGTTTGACGGACACCTCAAAGAATAGATTCAAACTTGCAACAAGTTCAGGAAATTGTAGGAAACATTCTGGCTGGATCCACACAAGATATTAAGCCTGTGTATTTAACCAGGTGTTAAATGCAACCCTTAGGCTTGCACAACTTTCTGGATTCACACAAAACACTCAGAACTAAGACCGCCACATTATGGCTTATGGTAACCCAGGTTTTCCCAGTTGCAATACATAGCTGTGAAAGTTGGACTATAAGAAAGGCTGAGCGCCAAAGAATGGAGGCCTTTGAACTTTGGTGCTGGAGAAGACTCCTGCGAGTCCCTTGGACTGCAAAGCAATCCAACTGGTCAGTCCTAGAGAAGATCAACCCTGACTGCTCTTTAGAAGGCCAGATCCTGAAGGGGAAACTCAAATACTTTGGTCACCTAATGAGAAGGAAGGACTCACTGGAGAAGAGCCTCATGCTGGGAAAGATGGAGGGCAAAAGAAGAAGGGGACGACAGAGAATGAGGTGGCTGGATGAAGTCACTGAAGCAGTTGGCGTGAGCTTAAATGGACTCCAAAGAATGGTAGAGGACAGGATGGCCTGGAGGAACGTTGTCCATGGGGTTGCGATGGGTCACACACGACTTTGCAACTAACAACAACAACCCAGTTTTTAACCTGCCTTCCTCCTTCCTTCTGCCCTCCCACCCACCCAACCAGTACTTGCTGAAATAAATACATTAGATGTGTCAAAACTTCAAATCTCCACTTGTGGGAGTCCAGCCATTACAATTGTGAACCTGCCGTCTCCAAATTGGGAGTCGAAGTCCAACACATAGGATGGGGAAAACCCGGCTTATGGTTTACGGAGTTGCGTGGGAATCCAGTTAAGGTTAAAAACCAAAATCCTGCTAAGCAGCATTTAGCACAGAATCCAGCCCTTAGACAGATTAACAGAGTTGGAAGGGGCCTTGTAGGTCATGTAGTCCAACCCACCACTCAAGCAGGAGACCCTACATCATTTCTGACAAATGGCAGTCTAATCTTTTCTTGAAAGCCTCAAGTGATGAAGCTCCCACAACTTCTGAAGGCAACTTCTGTTCCATTGGTTGATTACTCTCACTGTCAGAAAGTTACTTCTTATTTCTAGGTTGAATCTCTCCTTGGTCAGTTTCCATCCCTTACTCCTTGTCTGGCTTTGGGGGCTTTGGGAAATAGCTTCACCCCCCCTCCTCTCTGTGGCAGCCCCTCAAATATTGGAACCCTGCTATCATGTCTCCCCTGGTCCTTCTCTTCACTAGACTAGCCATGCCCAGTCTCTATAGCCGGGGTAGCGCGGCGCAGGGGACTCACCCGCGTTATAGAAACGGTCCAGACTGTCCGTGACTCCCAGCATCAGAGTGCCGAAAGGCACCGTGGCGAGCTCCGTGCCCGGGAACTCCCTGCAGGCTTCCTGCAGGCACAAAAAGGGCAGCGGTTTTTCCAAATCCTCGGTGGAGACGTAAACCAAGCGCAGGGCTCGGGTCCTGCCGCCGCCGCCGCCCTCTCGGCAGCCCTGGCTACCCGCCGGGGAGAGCGGCTTGCTGGGGGTCAGGGCCATGGCCAGCGTGTCCTGCCAGAGGCTGCCGGCGCTGCCCAGCTTGGAGTCCGTCGCCTCCATCCCGCGGGGACGCCTGGCGGGCCCGGGGTCCAAGCGCGCGCCTTCAGTCGTCCGAGGGACCCATCGCCCCAATTGGCATCAGATCAAAGCCACCACCAGCCGCCGACCACTTTCTCCCCTCCTGGAACTTTCGCCTTCCTCTCCCTCTCTCTCAAAAGAGGCTATTGACAAACTTCCAGGCTGCGCGGTGCGACCCACGTGCCTGTGGCGAGCCCCGCCCGGGCGGGGGCGTTGGAAGTCAAGTGCCCGACTGCTCGCCCAGGGCCGAGGAAGCGACTTGCAGGCAGCCTGTTGCTGTCGGAAGCCTCTCGGGGCTTTTCTCCTTCCTGGGCGCTCCTCGGGCCGAAAGGGCGGGAGGCGAGGCGAGCGGGAAAACGCCCACGAGCTGCTGGCGCAATCCGGGGAAAGGCTCCAGCTGGAACGGCGGTGGCGGCGGCTGTGTGTCTTTCCGCCGCCTTCCCTCCCGGGGCGAAGCCGCAGGGCGAACGGTGGCGCCCCGATTGCGCAAAGAGGAAGGCAGGCAGCGGGGGGGTGGGGGAGAAGAGGCGAGTCCCGGCCGAGGCTCGGCTCCGTGGCGAGAGCTGCCTGCTCTGCCTCCCCCCCCCCCCCGGCCGTCCCGGCTTCCAGCTCCCGCCTGCCAAGTGGCGCTCCTTCGGCATTCACGGGAGTTCCGGGAAAGTTGAGAAAGGAAGAACCGCTGGGTTGCTGCTGTTGTTGTTGACGTTTGATTCTCATCCTCCCCCCATGTGATAGTAAACTTCCCTTTCTTGCTTGCTTTCTGCCTTCCTTTTCTCTCTTTTCCTCTCCTGCCTTCCTTCCTTTTTTCTCTTTTTCTTCTTCTTTTTCTCTTCTTCCATCTCCTTCCTTCTCTTTTTCTTTCTTTTTTCTTCCTTTACTCTCCTTCCTTCCTTCCTTCCTTTTTTCTCTTTCTCTTCTCTTTCTCTTCTTCCATCTCCTTCCTTCTCTTTCTTCTTTCCTTCCTTTGCTCTCCTTCCTTCCTTCCTTTTTTCTCTTTCTCTTCTCTTTCTCTTCTTCCATATCCTTCTCATTTTATTTCTTATTTCCTTACTTCTCTCTCCTTCCTTACTTTTTTTCTTTCTCTTCTCTTTGTCTTCTTCCCTCTCCTTCTCTTTTTCTTTCTTCTTTCCTTCCTTCTCTCTCCTTCCTTCCTTTTTTCTTTTTCTTCTCTTTCTCTTCTTCCATCTCCTTCCTTCTCTTTTTCTTTCTTTTCTTTTCCTTCTTTTTTCCTTTTACTCTCCTTCCTTCCTTCCTCTTTCCTTTTTCTCTTTCTCTTCTCTTTCTCTTCTTCCATCTCCTTCCTTCTCTTTCCTTCTTTCCTTCCTTTGCTCCTTCCTTCCTTCCTTTTTTTTTCTCTTTCTCTCTCTTTCTCTCTTTTCCATCTCCTTCTCTTTTTCTTTCTTCTTTTCCTTCCTTCTTCTCCTCCTTCCTTCCTTTTTCTCTTTCTCTTCCTCTTCTCTCTCCTTCCTCTTTTTTTTTTTTTCTTTCTCTTCTCTTCTCTTCTTCCTTCCTTTTTTTCTTTTTCTTTCTTCTTTCTTCCTTCTCTCTCCTCCCTTCCTTCCTTTCTTCTTCTCTTTCTCTTCTCATCTCCTCTTCCTTTCTTCTTCTTTTTCTCTCCCCTTCCTTCCTTCTTTTTTCTCTTCTTCCTTTTTCTTTCTTCCATCCCTCTCCATCTCCTTTCTTCCTTTTTCTTCTTTTTCTCCTTCCTTCCTCTTTTTCTTTCTTCCTTCCATCTTCTTACTTCCTTTTTTCTCTTTTTCTTCCTTCCTTTTTTCTTTTTCTTCCTTCTCTCTCCTTCTTTCTTTCTTTATTTTTTCCTTCCTTCCTTTTTTCTCTTTTTCTTCCTTTTCTCTCTCTCCAGTTTTGAGCATATACTATTCTGGCTGCCATTATTATGTGTAACATGAAATATTGGGATTTTTTTTTTGTTATAGCAAAAATGCTTTCAAACAGATCACCAGAATGCTGGAAATGCAAATAGATACACGGAACATATTATCACATGTGGTGGACCTGTCCCTCAGCAAAAAAATATTGGATAAGGATTTAAAAATGGTTAGAGGGAATGGTAAAACAGCAAATAGTGTTAAACCCGGAGCTATTCCTATTAGGCCTATTATCAGGGAATTATAACCAAAAAACCTTTTTATCTTCTTCCATCTCTTTCCCTCCCTCCCAACTTTAATATACTTTAAAATATTTTCTCATGACTGCTGTTTACCTTTTATCTGCTGGATCTTTGCAGCCGCCACTGGTGGCCCTAAGTGAATTCACGTTGAGTACCTTGTCATGGTACATTTGGTTATAAATAAATGCCCCGCGTTCATACAATATACAAGCCACTGAATTGAACCCTTGAACCCATCATACTTTAAGGTTAAACTTAGCCAAGTGTGAATGAAGGCAGTGTGTTTAGAAATGATTTGGTTAAGCTGAATGCAGTGAATGCAGTTTTCATTCAATTACAAAGAACTGGCATGTCTGTCATTGAGGAAATTATATGCTTACTTCAGGAAAAGAAATATATGTGAAAGGTCAGAATCCACCTGTGCAATGTTTAGTTTTAAATCTTTCACTCTGATGAGAATGGAAGTGAAAAATATGAAATGAAGCAAGAATGAACTGCCAGTTCTCCAGTTGTTTTGGTCGGCATCCCTCACCACCAGCCAATATCACCAATAGTTAGGGAAAATACAAGCTGCAAGATGTTATCACTGGAATAGTTCTGGCTAATTATCATATTATTTTCCTTAGATGGGGTGACTTATTGCACTAAATAAAATCAGTTGCTCAAATTTTGATCATAAGACCACAGAAATGCAGAGACTGTTGTAAATACGAGGACCAAACATAAGTGGCTTTTTTCAGTGGTGGTATAACTTTTGTTAGTCTTTAAATGAATAGCCATAAGTCAAGAACTACCTATGGTGGTTAATGCATCACATGCTTGGAGACTATGAATTCTAGTCCTGCCTGAGACCTAGTCAGTTGGGTGATGGGCTACTCACTCTCTCTCAGCCCCTTGGAAGGAAAAGGTTCCCTTTCACGCATATGTGCTAGTCATTCCTGACTCTAGGGGAGTGGGGGGTGCTCATCTCGCTTACAAAGCTGATGAGCCAGTGCTAACCGAAGACGTCTCCATGTTCATGTGGCTGGCATGACTAAATGCCGAAGGCGCATAGAACGCTGTTACCTTCCCACCAAAGGTGGTTCCTCTTTTTCTACTTGCATTTTTTACATGCTTTTGAACTGCTAGGTTGGCAGAAGCTGGGACAATTAATGGGAGCTCACTCTATTACGCAGCGCTAGGGATTCGAACCGCCAAACTGCCAACCTTTCTGATGAACAAGCTCAGCGTCTTAGCCACTGAGTCACCATGACCTTTTCTCTCGGAAGAAAGAGGCAAGAGAAATCACTTCAAAAATCTTGCCAATAAACTTTGAGCCAGTTGTTTTCCAAATATATTCTCATTAAAAGAACATGCATGCATAGAAAGATGCTTAGATTGGAGAAAGTTTGTTTGGATTTTGTAGAAAGCGTTTGGAGCTTGCCGTTCAGCTGAACAAGGTTCTCACATGAAGTCAGGGTCGGATGATCTCTAGCTTCAGTGATTCTATATTATAGATGCAGCATCAAAGGAAAACAGACTGGGAGGGAGGATGAAAAAAATGCAAACTCAGACATGATCGTACTAACGAGAAATTATTGCCTATGCTAATTATATTCCATGTAAAGGAGGAACCTGAACTTGCTGGCATTCTGATTTCCCCTTGTTTTCCGGAGAAAAATACACCCTGTCTGCTCTCTAGTCTGTATATTCCCTCTCCTTGTGTTCTGACCGAGGCTTCCCAAGGGCCTGAAGCAAACTCCTTGTCCCGACAAAAAACCCTTTTATTAATTTGCTGTGACTTCTGCTCATTCACATCCAGCAAAGTCTTTCAAGGGAGGATTTACAGTCACAGACCTTCTCTGACCTGGAGAGCTGACAGGCCGATATCTGCAAAACCTGGCAAGGATTCTCAGAGAGTCACAAACCAATTAAGCGAACTAATAGTCTCCTGCAACTCCACTCCCCTTTTGCTCCTCTTTTATTTTCTCTGGGAGGGGCCATTCATCGTCCACCTGTAGCCTTACTCCCTTACAGTCAACCCCTGTTCTTTAGCTGTTCCCTTTGTCTGGCAACTCTGCGCATTTGCACACTGGGAACAGGCTCCAGCTGTTCGTCTGCCTCACAGATGTCTGACTCTGAAGGCAGCTGAGAACTGGCATACGGGCTCTGGCCCAGTCTCCGAGCCTTCATCAGAGCCTTCCCAGACTCCAGGACTGGCCCAAATTCCTCCCCAACTTCCTAACTGTCCGAATCTGCTGCCAGCTCTGCTGGTGGTACAAAGTGGCTGAAAACAGACAAACTGCTTTCATAGCCACTTATTTCTAAACAACCAAGCAAAGAGCGCTCTGCAATGTCAGAGAGCCTATGGGTGCCATTAAATTTGTTCCAAAAAGGTTCTTTTTCATCAAGACTATAAACAACGGATATTTGGAGGGAGGGAGGGAATGCAGAATTTGCTCATCCTTCCAGTGTCTCTTGTCTCTTTCTTCCCTTGGCTCACTTTTAGGAACAGTTGAGATGGAAGCTGCAACCTCACTTAAAGAAAACTGATTTCTACACAGTGGGGAGTGCAACTGCCAAGAATAAGAGAGGGGGCATTAGAATGGAGCAGTCATCAACATTCCAAGTTAGTATCTAACTTAATAAGTCCCCCGTTCCCCACCCAAAAGCAAGTTCCACATAGTAACCCCCCTGCCTTCCAACATACACACATTTTGGCTGAACTGGATACACACACACTAGACTACAAAAAACTATTGCAAATACAATGTAGATATGATAAAGACATGAAAATGTACGGCTTTTATAAAGGACAAACGGCCTTCGATCAGATATTGTTGAATTTTGATGAAAAACTAACTAAGAAAATATATAATTTCTTACTAAATTGGAAAATAGAGGATGAACAAGTAAAAGACATAATGATGCAGTGGGCAAAATGTAACAATGGCAACTTATTGTATAGAAACTTACACAAAATGTTTTATAGATGGCACTTACCACCTGCTAGGTTAGCTAAAACATTTAAAAACATGTCTAGCAAATGTTGGAAATGTAACCAAAAAATGAACACATATTACCGTATGCGAATGGGGGGGCTTTTGCAGGAAACAATTTCTTCATTCAGTCATTTCCAGAGTGGAAAGTTCTGTTTGTGACTATAAGAGACTCTGTGCCAAGTTTTGCCTTGCTCTGTGTTTGGAAACTAGTTATAGGCAGCTCTCCAAATGAGATAAGGTTCGTGTGATAAATATTCTTCTGAAAGACTGTTTGCTAAGCCTTGCAGACTGTGAATAAAAGGAATTCAC
This sequence comes from Thamnophis elegans, assembly GCF_009769535.1. Lineage (NCBI taxonomy): Eukaryota > Metazoa > Chordata > Lepidosauria > Squamata > Natricidae > Thamnophis > Thamnophis elegans. The sequence goes on along the minus strand of NC_045552.1, from coordinate 17,683,098 downwards.
AGTCATGTAAATAAAAGGGGTTTTGCCAGGCCAACTCTGTTTCTTGCCTTTTAAGGAAGCCTGGGTCAGAACACAGCTATCATTTGCATGAGCCGACAAATGCGTGCACGCAAAAGCGCGCCGACAAAACCGCGAGAAAACTGCAATGTCGAAATTGCACCCACAACAGCGCCCGACAAACCGCGCACACAAAGCGCGATTAGGGTTAAGGTAAGGGTTAGGGTTAGGGTTAGGGTTCGGGTTTCGGGTTCGGGTTCGGTTCGGGTTATTATGTTGTTTTCGCGTTGTTTGTTGATGGCACGCTTTCTTCGGCGTGCTGTTGTTGGCACCCTGTTGTGGGTACGATTTTGATGTCGCAGTTTTCTCGCTGCGGTTTTGTTGGCGCGCATTTGTCATGCGCGCATTTGTCAGTGAACCATCATTTGACCTGCAGGAGGTGATCGGGCTCATAGGAACATCTTGGAGATGTGTGTGTGTGTGTGTGTGTGTGTGTGTGTGTGGTATGTATGTATAGATAGATAGATAGATAGATAGATAGATAGATAGATAGATAGATAGATAGATAGATAGATAGATAGATAGATAGATAGATAATTTTCTCAGTGTTCCTTCACAGCTCTAGTCCATTTTTAACTCAATCAAGGAGTGGTTTTTTTGCCAATTTCTCCCTCCACATTACACGTTATGCTGTTTCTGTTCGATTTTCAGAGAATTATTCTGCGGATGGGGTCCTGGGTCCTTTTTTTTCTTGCTTTCCAACATCAACAGATTGAAAAATAATAAAAGCAAAGCAAATTCTATTGATTAGCAATGCAAACCTGTATTTGTTGAGCAAAGAATCCTGCTAGGAGGATGTGTAACTGCTTTGCTGTAAATATACTTAAGGGGTTTATGTTCCGGTTGTCAGATTTCCGTCACATTAAAAATGGACAGTTAAAAAATGACAATGACCACGCTGTTACCTTCCTACCAAAGGTGGTTCCTATTTTTCTACTTGCATTTTTTAGATGCTTTCGAACTGCTAGATTGGCAGAAGCTGGGACAAGTAACAGGAGCTCACTCCGTTACGTGCAGTGATGGGTTGCCAATTTTTTGCTACTGGTTCAGGTCCGCTTGCATGCGTGCAACACTTCTGCGCATGCGCAGAAGCATCCGGACAGGTGGGCGGAGCCTCCCACCGCCACTACTACCGGTTTACCTGATCCGGGCCGAACCGGGAGCAGCCCACCTCTGGTTGCATGACACTAGGGATTCGAACCGCTAAACTGCCAACCTTTCTGATCCATAAGCTCAGTGTCTTAGCCACTGAGCCATCCCGTCCCTCTAGAAAATACATACTTGGTTGGAAAAGATGATTAAGCAACATATAGATCTGAAAGCAGAAATATTTTTGTTGGGTATAATGCTGGAGGGTTAAGATAAAGGGACTATATAGTTAGTTTTGCATGTACTAACAGCAGGAAGGGTTGTATTTGCACAATATTGGAAAAATGAGAACACTCTCATCCCATCAGATGAGAATGTAATTCGGAAAATATTAGATTGTGCAGAGATGGATAGATTGACTTTAAAAATAAAAGACAAAGAAGGCACAGACTATTACTAGATTTTATGAGTGGTTAGAGATAAGAGGTAGAAATTACAAGAATGATTATTGCTATGTATTAATTAAATATAAAGATGGTTTATAATTATAAACATGCCAATATAATTAACAGAATTATGAATAAGCTAATATAAAGAGAAATTGAGCCAAAACTATTCTGTTATATTATACTATTGTTAGCAGTGTATGTGTTAATGTTTTGTTTTGTTCTCTCTTTGTTTTTCTTTTGTAAATGATATATCCTGACAACACTGCATTCAAAATATTTATGAATTATAAAAAAGAAGATAAAATGGACTTTGATTGCAAGTTGGAGTACAGATAATCCTCAACTTACAACCACATTTGGGACCAGAATTTCTATTACTAAGCAAAGAAGTTGATCAGTAAGTCATACTGGATTTTACAACCTTTTTTGTTAAGTGAATCACTGCAGTTGTTAAGTGAATCATGCGGTCGTTAAATGAACCTGGCTTCCCCCATTGACTTTGCTTGTGGAAACTGGCTGGGATGCTCACAAATGCCATCACGTGACCCTGGAAATCTGCAAGCATCATAAATACATCTTGTGGCATGGAGAAGATGCTGTGAAATCACAAGTGGGAGGACCAGTTGTAAGGCATTTCTTTTAGGGTTGTTGTAACTTGGAACGATCCCTAAACAAATGGTTGTAAGATGAGGATTACCTATATTTAAAACCAGCCTCTGTTGTGCTGAGGTGAACATTTTGTAAATAAATGCAAAGATTACAAAATGTTGGGATGCCTCCAGCAAAACTGAACAAGTCTGACACCCTGGTATTTCTCTCCACCTGGAATAACAATAGCTAATAACTTAGCTATTTTTTCACCTTCATCAGCCAATCTGCTTTCAAAAAGGTCACTCAACCAGCGGCTGGTTTCAAATTTGGGTCTGGCTAGTCTAAAGAAAAGAAGAATTAGGGGGTGACATGATAGCCGTATTCCAGCATTTGAGTGGCTGCCACAAAGACAGAGTCAAATTATTCTCCAAAGCCCCAGAAGGCAAGACAATGGGTGGAAACTAATCGAGGAGAGAAGCAACCTGGAATTAAGGAGGAACTTCCTAACAGTGAGGGCAATTCACCAGTGGAACAGCTTTGTCTTCAGAAATTGTGGGTGCTCCATCACTGGAGGTTTTTAAAGAAGAAACTACAGTCACTTATCTGAAATAGTATAGTGTTCTGACCCCCTCCTCTGTCCAGTAATGAATGCCGAGATAAGCTTAACTGGAATGTACTTTAATTAGCAAAACACCGAAACCTCAGTGGCTGAAAGCCAAGCAGAACAAACTGATAAGGACCTTGGCAGCAACTCAGACAAACTCAGGCAGCAATAAACACAGATAAAGCTTGACAGCAATCCAGCCTGCCAAGCTCACAGTACTGTCCTTCGACATTCAATCCTGCGTGGCTTCTACAAAGAGGGCCGTGTACAGAAGTAACTTTTATAGTCTGGAGAGGAGCCTAATGACCACCAGCTGAGCGCAATTACCTCCTGTAATTGCGTAATTGTTATTCAGCCGAGTAGCTCTTCAATGGTGTGCATCCAGGAACAACTCACTGCTGGTTTCTGGATCACTCTCCCTTGTCTCCTCCCCACTGGTCCAAGGCTCAGGCACCACCTGGTGGCCAATCAGTCTCTCTGCGCCCTGCTCAGAATCGGAACCCTGTCCAGGGTCCTCCACATCCTCCAGGGCCAAATCATAGGGCTCCTCGCTGTTGGAGTCTGGTGAAGCTCCAACGGCTCCTGCTGGGCCACAACAGTATAGGTTCTGCTTGAGCAGGGGGCTGGACTAGAAGATCTCCAAGGTCCCCTTCCAGTTTCATTTCTGATTCTATTCTATTCTATTCTACTCTACTCTACTCTACATTAAGATCTTCCTGATGGATGTAAACCACTGCTTGAATCTCCCTTTTCTTAGAATTCATGGCTGTATCTTTCTTCTTCAGATTAGACTAAGGTGACCAGACGTCCCGCTTTCGGCAGGACAGTCACGATTTTTAATAATTTGTCCCACGTCCCGGGGCGTTTTAAAAAGTCCTGATTTTTGTAGAAAGGGTGCCCCGCCCCTTTTTTGGCTCCACCATGTGGCTTCCTCTTGCAAACATTTTCACTCATTTTTACAGGTCTATCTATATCGAGCCGGGAGGGGCAACCCGCTTGCTGTTGAAGACGCACTGGACGCGGCAGGGGCCCGCGGCCGGGAGCAGAGCCAGCTACTGCTGCAGGGATCGGGTGCTGCTGGGTCCCTGCGGCGGCGGCAGCAGCAGCAGCAGTTCCCAGTTGGGATCGGACGCCCTTAGCATAGCAACCCCGCATTGCTCGTAATCTTGAGGCTCCATGCGAAAGGGCTGAACGCGGAGGAAAGGAAGGTGCGTCGGGCATCCAGATCACAGCGAGGAGGGGAGGAGGAAGGGGGAGGAAAGGGGAGGGTGGAGGGAAGTAGGCAGAAGCAGCCGCAGCAGGAACAACCATGCTGCCCGGGGTGGGCGTCTTCGGCACCAGCCTGACCTCCCGGGTCATCATCCCGCTTCTAAAGGATGAGGGCTTCGCAGTCAAGGCGCTCTGGGGCCGCACTCAGGAAGAGGCGGAAGAACTGGCCAAGGAGATGAGCGTCCCCTTCTACACCAGCTGGATAGACGAGGGTCCTGCTGCACCAGGATGTGGATTTGGTCTGTATCAACCTGCCGCCTCCCCTCACCAGGCAAATCGTGGTGAAAACTCTGGGTGAGTCTCCGCGGAGAGCTTGGCGGGCAGCTGGCTGGACTTCCAAAGGTGGGGGGGAGAAGGAGGCCGTGGAAGAAGCGGCAGCACCTTGAAATGGAAAAAGGCCTGCTGCGGTTGCGCACACCACGTGGGCATTCAAGGAATCCGGCATTTTTTTTAAAAAAAAATCCCGATCAACCCGATCGCTCCGGCTCTTCCCGCCCGGACGCCCACCGCCCAGGAGCCGCCAAAGCTTTCCAAGAGGTGGGGGGAGAAGGAGGCCGTGAAAGAAGCGGCAGCTCCTTAAAATGGAAAAGGCCTGCTTCCCCCCGCCCCCCTCAATGGTGTCCCACATTACCAATTTTAAAATCTGGTCACTTTAGATGAGACCTTTCATGGTTTCTCATCTTTGGGAAAGTTCCAAAGCTGTTGTTTGTTGTGCCATCCCCATAATTGTTAATTTGCTGAATGGTAAACCAGAGAGGAGTAATTCAGAACCTAACAGGGCTACTTTCATCCCCCTTGTTCTCCTTTTGCTGCTCCAGAACAACCTTTGAATGTGATGCTGAACTATTTGCTTTAAGAATGACATACATACAAGATGTTTTATAGGTGGCATTTAGATCCTAAAAAAATTAGCTTGTATGTATTCAAACTTACAACCGAAATGCTGGAGATGTGATTGTGTTGATGCTACGTATTATCATATATGGTGGACTTGTAAAAATGTCAAAGCATTTTGGATAAAAATATGGTGGATTATCCAAAATATTCTTAAAAAGCGGATAAAGTTTACTCCTCGGTTATTCTTGTTAGGTATAATTACAGATTGTACAATTATAGAGACTAATTAGATTCTAAATTTAACAACGGCAGCAAGATTGTTGTGGCGCAGTATTGGAAGAAGGAAGAATTGCCTACCATTCAAGAATGGACGTTAAAAGTAACAAATTTAGCAGAGATGGCTAAAATATCAGCAGATCTCAAGGACTAATCAGCTGAGAAATACAAGCTGGAATAGAGAAGATGGATTGATTATATTCAAAATAAATATGGGACTAAGAAATTCAGATAACTTATGAATGAACTAACAAGGAATGTTACAACTTATCTAAGGTTGGCTTTACAAAAGCAGAGTTAAAGTACAAGCGAGGGATGATGCTAAAGTTAATTAGTTTATTTTAGTGTATGGTTGCTAAATGTCTATACCCTGTATTTGCTCTAGGAGGTTGGGGGGGAGGGGGGAGGGGATGTGGGATCAGGGGGGAGGGAGGGAAGGAAAAGGCATATAATTGTAAAACTCATTAAAACTTTTAATAAAAAAAGAATGACATAAATCTGTTGCTGAAGATGATTATGAAACAAAGAGAAATCTTCAGGCTCCCTCACCTTACCAACACCAGGAACAAAATGAAGGTTATTTCTTCATTTGTTTCAAAAACGTACGGACAATCCTCAACTTACGACACAATTAGGGACAGAAATTCTATTGTTAAGCAAGGTGGTTGTTAAGTAAATCAAGCTCAACTTTACAACTGTTTTGCCATGGTTGTTAAGCAAATCAGTGCCATTATTAAGCAAATCACATGGTCCTTAAGCAAATTTAACTTCCCCTATTGACTTTCTTTGTTGGAAACCAGCTGGGAAAGTTGCAAATGGGAGTCACATGATCTGAGACGTTTTGCAGCCATTATAACTACATGTTGGTTGCCTAGCACCAGAATCTTGATAATGTGGCTGTGGGGGATGCTCTGATTATGATAGATCCTTTTTAGTGCCATTGTAACTTTCAATGGTCCCTAACAAATGTAAGTTAGGGACCAAGGAATAACTTGTAAATAAATCAAGGACTATCTGTATATGGTTGCCTCTCTTACAATATAATCATGCAGCTCACAATAACATCCAACAAAAACAGAATAAATATGGCCAACCAAAAATGCCACAATAGCAGCCTGTATCGCAACACAATATCCCACTAATTCTACATTTACACTTGCATTTCCTGGCCTACGGAGAGGCAAATGCCACCCGCATCACGACATTAATATGACATGGCTTATGTCTTCATCAGATATAATGTCTCACGTACTGTTTCTCAACCTTGGCAACTCGAAGACGTGTAGATTCAACACATTGTCAAGCTGCCAAGTCTGAGAAAGAGTCTTCTGAGCTGTATCGTTGAAGCAGCGGCATCGCAGCCCAAGCATCTCATTTTGATGGCAACCATGGCTTGTTTCAAAGGCTTCTTGTAGGAAATACCTACTCAGCCATCGAATGGCTTTCATAGTTCCTCTCTGTTGTGGCCTGCCAGCTGCCAGTGGAGTTGGCGGCAGACTCGGACAATGAGGAGGTTGGGGAAGAACTCGTGCCAGTTCTAGGGGCCTGGAGAAGGCTGTGATGGTGCTCAGCATCGGACCCTACCTTTAATGCAAGGCAGCAAACATATCCAACACATCTTCCTCCTCCTGTTTTCCCAACAACCCTGGGAGTCAGGTTACTTGCCATCTAAGCAAAAGCAATAGCAGTTAGACTTATATACGCTTCATAGGGCTTTCAGCCTTCTCTAAGCGGTTTACAGAGTCAGCGTATTGCCCCCACAACAATCCGGGTTCTCATTTTACCCACCTCGGAAGGATGGAAGGCTGAGTCACCCTGCGCCGGTGAGATTTGAACAGCCGAACTGCAGAACTGCAATCAGCTGAAGTAGCCTGCAGTGCTGCATTTAACCACTGCGCCACCTCGGCTCTCTATCTATTTCTAACCAATTATTTTTCACTTGCAAATAACATTTTCCCATCATTGTTGGTGAGCCCAGATTGAGTTTGGCCATCCCTAGATTTCGGCTTCCTCCTTCTCTAGAAGCCTGATCTCTGGGAGGAAAAAAGGATTTACTATCGTTATGGCCTGCCAGCTGCCAGCGGAGCTGACGATGAGGAGGTTGGGGAGGAACTTGGGCCAGTTCTCCAGAATCTGGGGAAGACTCTGATGGATGTTCTGCGTCGGATGCAGAGATAGTGTCTGGGCCATCCAACATTTCCCAGCCACCGGAAAGGCAGCCACCTTTGGAGGCTGCTATGAGTGAGGAGGAAGAACAGCTGGGGCCTCTTCGAGATGCATCTATGCCTAGAGCTGTTAGGAGAGGAGAAGCATTTGAGGTCAAGGAGTTGACTTGGGAAACAAAGCACATGTGGATGCTGAATGGCCCCTTCCTGGCTGGGGAATAATAGAAGGAAAGGGGAGTGGTGGTTGTTAAATGATGATGATGATGTGATTGATTGATTGACTGCCTGTTCTTGCCTTAGCTTGTTTTGCTATGGCGGTATCCACATGTTACCAGAACGTTGCATAATTATTACTGCAGAGTGAATCTTTCAGGCATCCTGATTTCAGTGCCAGCTAAAATTCCTAGGAATTACTGTCTTGACAAATCTGGAAGACATCTGGTTTGGAAAGCCCCATTCAATTATAATGAGGTTAAATTGTTGTGTTTGCTGTCATAGGAAATACTTTCACTATCCTTCCAAAATCTGTTAAACTAAAACAATTTGATAACGGAAATATTTACAGCTCACTTATATTTATAAAATTAGCTTGCTTTCCTTTCCCAAATATAATTTTAAAAGGAGGGAAACTCTTCACAGTTAAAAAATAATGGATCGATGTCATTAATCCATTTGCTTTTTCTTACTGGGGCGCTCATCTATTTCTTTTTCTGAGTCTTTTTCTTTGTACTGTTTTCATTCTTCATTTGTTTGCACTGCCTCTTTGCTTTTCCAGTGCTGTATCTAATTAGTTCAGGCCAAACACTTTCTTCCTCAATACACTAAAACTGTGGTGGCGAATCTATGGCACGTGTGCCGGAAGTGGCATGCAGAGCCATCTCTTGCCCGTTGCTCAGGGGTTGCTCACTGCCAGTTCTAACCTCTTCTATAGAAGAGGTTCCACAAATCTACAGTGCTGTTTAGCACCGGTTCCAGCTCCCTCCCCCCGCCCGTCCGCACATCATCAAGATGGAGAATGAGAGGAGGAATTCTGGGAGTTGAAGTCCACAAGTCTTAAAGCTGTCAAGTATGAACCCCTGGGGTATTTTTTCTAAAGGGTTAGGGGTGCAAGGGTCTTGTAACTTGACAGCTTTAAGACTTGCGTGCTTCAAATGCCAGAGTTTCTGAGCCAAGATGACTGGAGGAATTCTGGAGGAGGAATTCTGGGAGTTGAAGTCCACAAGTCTTAAAGCTGTCAAGTTTGAACACCCTGGGGTATTTTTCTAAAGGGTTAGGGGTGCAAGGGTCTTGTAACTTGACAGTTTTAAGACTTGCACACTTCAATGCCAGAGTTTCTGAGCCAACATTTTGGTTGCTAAGCAAGAATGTTGTTAAGAGAGTTTCACCACATTTTACCAGTTGGCCACGCCCACCCAGTCACATGGCCGGCAAGCCACTCCACCTGGTCACATGGCTGGCAAGCCACTCCCACAATGCAGGCCACACCTACAGAAGAGGTTCTAGAAATTTTTGAAACCCACACTGCTGTTGTTCTTCCAGTTCTGATGCATGGCCAGTTGGTCTTCACATGTGTGGGAGTGCCAGAAGAGCACTGCCCGGCATGTATGCGCACGCTGGGTAGAAACCCCAATTTCCAGCATGCATGTGCACCGGCCACCTGGTCTTCCAGTTTCTGGCATGCATGCGCACATGAAGACCAGATGGCTGGTGCACATGTGTGTTCTGAAAACCGGAAGATCATCTTCCCAGCATGTGCATGTGCACCGAGCATCTGCTTTTCCGGTTTCTGGCCCACTCCCATGTATATGAATAGAATAGAATAGAATAGAATAAGTTTATTTATAGGCCGCCCTTTTCCCTGAGGGGACTCAGGGCGGCTAACAACTTATATGGGAAGGGGAACATACAATGACATATAACACAATATATAATTAAAAGTCGAGCAACATTCATTCAACATTCGGGTGGGGGCGGATTATACTCTTTACCCCCAGGCCTGACGGGATAGCCAGATCTTGAGGGCTGTGCGGAAGGTCTGAAGGGTGGTGAGGGTACGAATCTCCACGGGGAGATCGTTCCAGAGGGTCGGATGAAGACCAACTGGCCAGTGCAAAGGGAAGCAGAGTTGATGGACAGGAGAGGTGGGTCAGGGCTTCCTTCCCTCTCCACCCAGGCAGGCTTCTTGTGAGGTCCCAGCCCTCCAGCCGCAGCACCGATGCACATCCGTGGTCCTGAGTTCCTGGCCGGTTTGGGCACATGGATCAGTGAGGCAGTGTTTGCTGGCTGGGCGGCCAGCAGCATTTGAAGCCTTTAAAGCAGTGGTTCTCAACCTGTGGGTCGGGACCCCTTTGGGGGTCGAACGACCCTTTCACAGGGGTCACTTAAGACCATTGGAAAACACATATTTTCAATGGTCTTAGGAACTGAGACACCAATTTTATGGTTGGGGGTCACCACAACATGTGGAACTATATTAAAGGGTCGCGGCATTGGGAAGGTTGAAAACTACTGCTTTAAAGACATAGATGTGCATTAATCAGAGCCTCACACAATATGCTATTCATATCCAGACATTCCTCTTTTCACTCATTTTGAAATTAATTTAAAATGAACAAAAAAGCCAGTGCCAGTGGGATTTGAACTAGATGGCATTGAGTTCATCGGGGCATTGAGCAACGACAGAAAGGTCCTTTTGGTTCATGCCCCAAAGATGCCAACACTTTTAGAAATACAACATTTCTTTTTTTAAAAAAAAGATCTAAAATATTTTTAGGGCAGGACTTAAATAGGGCCTCTGTTTCCAGGAAGAGGACGAGGAGGAAGGATATGTTGCAACAGGTTATATTTCTTTTGTTTTTGTTTTTATTAGTCCCGAAGGGACATACCTCCTTCAGTGTGAGACACAACTCTACACTCTGTACTGTACTCAGCTTCTGGCAAGCTAAAGCTTCCCAAAGATCTTAGATGGTAACTACCTTCATAGCCAGATGCTAACTTAGAGGGAAATAAGTCTACAGCAGATCCCAGCATATAAATTTGGAAGTGGGGCTTCCCACGGGAGGAATTTCCAAATGCAGGAGAATAGCTTTGCTTGGGCTCTATAAGATGAAGCATGACTGAGAGGTCTTTAGTGCTCTCTGAGCTTGGTGGTTTTCTTGCAGATGTTTCATTACCCAAACTGGATAACATCATCAGTGCTAGTAAGGAGTGGGGTTTGCTCTCAGTTTATATCCCAGTAGTGGCTTGCACTGTCAGTCTTGGCAAGTTTTTGATTTGTTTACTATTGGCTTGCTCAGAGGTGGGTTCCTACCAGTTTGCACCTATTCAGTAGAACCGGTTTGTCAAATCTACCAAACCGGTTAGAAGAGGTTCCACCAGTGGACCCGGAAAGCAGGCCACACCTACAGAAGAGGTTCCAAAATTTTTTTGAAACCCACCCCTGGTCCTTGGATATGATTATTCTACACTATCATGCTCATATTTACAAAACTGAGTGCCTCTGTGAAAGGTAAGGACGACTACTGCGTTTGTGGTGCAATCAGAACATTGCGTGTGTTGAAGTTGTTTTAACGCAAACCAAAGATGCCTTTTAAAAAACAAGTTTGCATCATATTCTTATGCATGCCAGTGCTGTGTGTGCGGTAATTTAAGGTGGTTCTGACAAGTGTCGTCGGCATCTTCATATCTGGTCACATGGGTGGCAAGCCACTTCCATCCGGTCACATGGACAGCAAGCCACTCCCACAAAGGAGGCCACACCCACAGAGTAGGTTTGAACAATTTTTGAAACCCACCACTGGGCTTGCTTGACAGTTCCTTGATTAGGATGCTGTTTTTGATTGTGGGTCTGATGTTAATCTATGCTTGGGGTTGATTGCTGGTGGCGAAGTGTTTTGCTGTTTTTTGTTGCCTTTTTGGCTTGTTTATTATTTCCTTGCACAGTATGTACATGTTATTTATATCTATGTGTCAATTGATGGCCAATTTGCCTGCCAGAAATTCTCTTAAGAGTTTTTGGACTTGGCTTGGTTTGGGTTGGTCAGAGTTTTCCAGTTGAAACTATCATTAATCCTGTCCATATGTTGTCAAATTTAAGAGTTTTCGTGTCTTCTGACTGCTAGTTGGCATTCATTCTGCCCAGTTATGGGATTCAAATTGTTTTACTACCAGTTCTGTGGGTGTGGCTTGATGGGCGTGGCTTGATGGGCATGGCAGAGAAAGGATACTGCAAAATCCCCATTTCCTTCCCACTCCAAGGGAAGGTTACTGAAAAATCCCCATTCCCTCCCAATCAGCCGGGACTCAGGAGTCAGAGAATAGATGGGGGCGAGGCCAGCCAGAGGTGGTATTTACAGGTTCTCTGAACTACTCAAAATTTCCGCTACCGGTTCTCCAGAACTGGTCAGAACCTGCTGAATACCAACTCTGATTCTGCCAGTCCTCTACCTGTTTGTCCTACCTAGTAGCTGTTGCAGAGTTTCCACTGGAATTGTGATAATGTAAAGTTATTACTCTTGATCGCCTCCTGCAGGTTTAAATATGCAGAGCAGGCTTTGCTTTGCTTTGCTTTGCTTTGCTTTATTTTATTTATTTATTTATTTATTTATTTATTTATTATTTATTTATTTATTTATTTATTTATTTAATTTTTAAATGGATTGATCCTGGAAGAGTTTGCGGACAGGAGCTTTGACAAGGAAATCCAAAAAAAATCAGGAAGGCTGTTTGATTGAAGCTTCATCCTGCCTTATGTGCATTGCATAAAAAGGCACAGAGCTTCAGTCCAGGAACAGTTGCCAAGTTCACATTTCTGGTTCCCTTGCTCAAAAGAGAGTTAATTCTTCCAATGTTATCCTTCAGCAACCATTTTGGGGCTGGGGAGTGTTAGAAGAAATATCCATCTGGGTTCAGTTCCAAGTGGGAGAAAGACACTGGAAACATGGAAGTTGCTTGGAAAGAAGGTTTATTGAAGATGGGCAAGACCCCATGGTTTGAGGTCCTGGGAGGAGAAGGGTAGAGAGTGCTGAGAGTGCCCTGGTCTTATGCCCTCTTTGGGCTTTTGAATTTGAGCTTGTATTCTGATTGGTTGTCAGACTCCCATGGGGCCATGCAGGGGCAACTCTGTAGGCTGTCCTGAGTCCCAAGCTTGGTTGAGCCTTGCTGGGTGATGATGTGATGAAAGGGCATTGGGATTCCCATTATGGCTCTGCCTGAAGGAGGTAGATCTTGTTATGTACGGTAATTGTGGGAAATGGAAATGGCCCAGTGGCATTGTGGGAAATTAAAATGCTTCTGCATACTAGGTCAGGAACAAAAAGAAATTAAAGGGGGGGGGAATGGCAGGTAATAGCAATTAGCTGGACAGGCAGATTCCCAAGGATGTCAGAAGCTGACCATGAGCTTATTTGGAAGTTGAGTCCATTAGATAATGTATGCATCCATCCTTAATAGTTAATAATCCTCTCCACAGGCTTTCAAATGCTCTAGATACCCATTTGAATGTCATAACCTCTTCCCCACTTAATTAGTAATCTTCCTGCACTTTAATTATGTAGCATTTTACTTTTCTGGCTCCCCCACCCTTTCTCTCCCCTTTTCCAAATTTAGGCTGCTATAAAATCAAGAGCCAATTTGGTGGAGGGGATGAAAAGGCATCTGGCTAGAAGCCAGGAGACTGTGAGTTCTAGTCTCCCCTCAGGCACAGAGCCAGCTGGGTGACCTCAGCCAGTCCCTTTTCTCTCAGGCCTAGGAAGGAGGCGATGCCAAACCAAACCGCTTCTGAAAAACCTTGCCAAGAAATCTGCAGGGACTTGTCCAGGCAGATGCCAGGAGTCAGCATTGACTTCAAGGCACAAAAGCAGCCTCAAGGAAACAATGCAAATAGAAAACAGAACTTTTGCCTTTCTTGACTGGATTTACCCTGAATATGTTCTGATACTTTAACTTAAAGGGCAGGCCAAATTCCCACAGCAGCCCCGATTACAGGATGCCGAATGTGTCCTGACATGGTGGCAAACCATCCCTGCAAATTTAAGGGCGGGACAAGATGGATTAAAGGTGTTAAGGACCATTCTTCCCATTAGGTTCACTCTTTGCTTTCCAAGCTGAAGATGTCCGAAGACGTCTCCATGGTCATGTGGCCGGCATGACTAAACGCCGAAGGCGCACGGAACACTGTTACCTTCCCACAAAAGGTGGCTCCTATTTTGCTACTTGCTTTTTTTTACGTGCTTTCAGATTGCTAGGTTAGCAGAATCTGGGACAAGTAACGGGAGCTCACTCGGTTACGCAGCGCTAGGGATTCGAACCATCGAACTGCCAACCTTTCTGATCAACAAGCTCAGCGTCACTGAGCCACTGCATTCCTGTTAAGGCCACCTTACCGGAGGGCTGGATGTCAGCCTCTGCTTTGCTGCTGCTTCGGCTGCCATTGAAACAGGGAGGGGGGGCATGGTATTTGGGGGGGGTTCATTGTTGTGCTGGAGGAAGATTCTGGATTTTGAACTGTCCACCTTACTGCGCATGTGAAGGAGGAGGTTTCCCGCCAAGGCTAACGAATCAGCATTCCATCCTGGTAATGCCTCTCAAAGTTATCTCACACCTGACATTTGGGAGTTTTATGATTGGACTGTGCACGGGTGCCAAGGGGGGGGGAATGAAATATACAATATATTATTCGCTTTCGCGCATAAATAACCAGACTTCGCTTAGCTTCGCTTCTATTCATTTATAATTAGTAAAAGTACACTTTTCCTACCAGTTCGCACCTATTCGGTAGAACCGGTTCGTCAAATCTACCGAACCGGTTAGAAGAGGTTCCACCATTGGACCCGGAAAGCAGGCCACACCTACAGAAGAGGTTCCAAAATTTTTGAAACCCACCACTGGTCCTTGGATATGATTATTCTACACTATCATGCTCATATTTATAAAACTCAGGCCCTCTGTGAAAGGTAAGGATGACTACTGCGTTTGTGGTACAGTCAGAACATTGCATGTGTTGAAGTTGTTTTAACGCAAACCAAAGATGCCTTAAAAAAAAACAAGTTTACATCCTATTCTTATGCATGCCAGTGCTGTGTGTGAGGTAATTTAAGGTGGTTCTGACAAGTGTCGTCGGCATCTTCATATCCAGTCACATGGGCGGCAAGCCACTCCCATACAGTCACATGGGTGGCAAGCCACTCCCACAAAGGAGGCCACACCCACAGAGTAGGTTCGAACAATTTTTGAAACCCACCACTGCACCTTACCCAAAAGGAAATTTAAGCAATTGTTTTATTGCTAGAATCTTTGATGTGACACACAGATGTGACACACAGACCACAGAGTTTTTATCCTCCATTTTAAGCCAAGGAGACCACCTACTACTTTTCTTCTTGGCAAGTCAGGACATCTGTCAGGGTTCCAAGAAATAAATCTATTGCAAGCAAATCTCCAAGGCAGGTGAATTCCTCAGAGAATAGCTTTATTGGAAATATCATATTGGCACATATCTGGTAAAAACCGACTATGAAGGGCCCCTTGGTGTTCACCTAAATAAAAAGTTCTTCCCTCAATCTCAAACCATCGGTCACATGGCCTAACCACTGCAGCATCTGCTGATCTGGTGACATCAAGAGCCATGGTGGCGCAGTAGTTAGTACTGCAGCTACTTCTGCTGATTGCCAGCTGCCAGCAGTTTGGCCGATCGAATCTTGCCAGGCTTAAGATTAACTCAGCCTTCTATCCTTCCAAGGTGGGTAAAATGAGGACCCAGATTGTTGGGAGACAATAGGCTGACTCTTTAAACCGCTTAGAGGGGGCTGTAAAGCACTGTGAAGCTGTATATAAGTCTAAGTGCTATTGGAATTTCTCCTTCCTTTCCTTGGCCCTGGTGGTGCAGTGGTTAGAATGCAGTACTGCAGGCTGACTCTGCTCACTGCCAGCAGTTCGATTCTCACCAGGCTCAAGATTAACTCAGCTTTCCATCCTTCCGAGGTGGGTAAAATGAGGACCCAGATTGTTGGGGGCAAGAGGCTGACTCTGTAAACCACTTAGAGAGGATTGTAAAAGCACTGTGAAGCAGTATATAAGTCTAAGTGCTATTGCTATTACTCCTCCTCCACTCGGCCAGGTGTGAGAATGCCCTTGGTTCCCAGGAGAAAGTCTTGAGAAAGTATTTTATTTTGACTGCACAAGCCCAGCTATCTCTAATCCCCTTTCTCTATACCTTGCTTCAGTGTGGCAACCTGAAGCTCCAAGTTGGCTTCACCCAGGTCAGCTTCAGGGTTGACTGCATCCCTTTTCAGGGGGGAGAGTAACCCCTCGCCAGAAAGACCCACAATCTACACCTCCGCAGAAAGACAAGAACTGCAGCAGGAAACTTCCCGGCTCTTTCCCAACTCTGAGCCGTGAACATTTTCAGCTCTGTCACCAAGATAAGCTTTTTTCCAGCTTGTCAACCATCGCTCTATCACAATCAGTGACATTTTCGCCGATTCCATTATAGCTGATGCCAAGCAATTAGGCACCGAAGCACTGAATCTCACGCCGGTTCTCTTCAGAACCCACATGGGGTGATGAAAAGATACACCGTATTTAATGGAGGGAGGAAAATCGACTCGTGCATACAGAGTAGTCTTTTTTTTCTTTTTCTCCCCCACCCCAGGTGAGCCAATAGATAGTCCCAACTTTACCTCTCTAATGGCATCTTCTGAGAATTTGAAAGCCCTACTGGGCAGAGGGGAAGTGAGAAGGGAGAGGCATTTATGAGTATCATAGGAGAGGGGGGTGTAGGTGATGAAGATGGTGACGATAAATCAGATTCACTTTCCCCCCTCAAGAGTTCAAGACAGCTCGCATGGGAATTTCCCCACACATTTTTATTTCCGCCAAAAATGACCCTGTGAATGTGCATTGAGTGAGAATACTGTCTATGGCAGGGATCAGCAAACTGCGGCTCTGGAGCTGCATGTGGCTCTTTCATCCCTTTGCTGCGGCTCCCTGTTGCCGGTCAGCTTCACAATTGATAGGGCTTTCGGTTAGGACAGGTAGAGGAAAAAGGATGCTGCACTAGGAGGAGACTCTAAGGTAGGGGAACCGGACTTCCAGTTGGCTCCAGAATTGAAGGGGGGGCTTCCGGTTAGGACCTTTGTGGCTCTTTGAGTGCTTAAGGTTGTCGACCCCTGGTCTATGGCCATTCGACGCAGCCAACTCACCATGGCCAACTTGCCCTGAGATAACTTGTTACAGTAAAATTCAAAGAAATGGTGGAATAGAATCGATAAAGAAAGGATGCAGAAGGGGGACCATGAATGACAAATGAAACGTGAATGACAGAAATTAAAATATTTTTTATTTATTTGAAATAAAAATTGAATTGTTAAACTGTCCCACGGCAAGTTGTCCTGCCATGAGTTGGCCATGGTGAGTTGGTGCAAGTGAGTTGGCTGTGGTGACTGGTCCCCTTCTGTCTTGACAGCTTCCACAGTTGAGGGACAGACTTGTGCTGGAAGAAATACCCATCTGGTTCAGCTCCAAGTGGGGAGAAAGACACTGGAAACATGGAGGCTGATTGGAAAGATGGTTTAATGGAGCAGAATCATCAAGCACATGGTCCTGGTACAGCTGACCACATGGAGAGTGAGTATACCCTCTCATGGCCTTGCCCTTGAGCTTCCTGTTCCTGTGGCAAGAGCATGTATTTTATTGATTGCTGTCAGATTCCCATGGGGATATGCAGGGGTCATAGCTGAGGTTGTCTGAGCTCCCAGTTTGGTTGAAACGGAGGCCGATGATGTAATGAGGAGGCTTGTGTCCTGAAAGGGTGTTGGGCCATTCCTATTGTGTCTTAATGGATTTGTCCTTACTGGATCTTGAATGAGGTCTAACCCATCACCCTGAGGCTGAAGACTTGTCTTGTAGATAGGCTGGCCGAGTCTTTCTCAATGGGCACCAAATATCTGCTGGGGGCAGGGAACTGAAGCTCTGAGTTTCTGTCTCCCTTAGGATTTTCATTTCTCTTTTAGGGGCAATATAAGATTCTGCCTTTTTAATATTTCTCAAAATATTTCATTCTCCTAGGAGAGGGATGGGTGCTAACTTTCTACACTGCAACTGATCTGTGCAGTTGTAGTCAGCAGAAACTCCCTTCTCTTGCAAGCAGAAATCTATACCAGCTGTAAGCCATGCAAGACTGCCAAAAACCAGCGGTACTCATATTGAGAAGCATATTTAATCACATTGGCTTCTCTGACTTGATTTGCCTGCCCGGGGAGAATATTGGTTGGGAATTTGTGGAGCATCGAATCCCAGTGTAGATGGGGAACAGTAGGCTGAGAAAGATAAAATACCAAGCAGAGGAATTTCCAAATGCAGATATCCCCTACAGGGGTGGTTTTCACTTACCTTCCCTACCGGTTCACAAATGTGCATGCACATGTGTCCGCGCATGCGCTTGGCCTTCCACGCATGTGCTTTGCTCAAAAAAACTTCCCTCAATAGAATGACATAGAGCCAGCTTGGGTAGGAGGGGACAATTTCACTACCTGTTCAGGCAACCGGTCCAAACGGCTGAATACAAACTCTGATCCCCTATCGGTCCACTTGGTCTTAAGAGCTGCGGTGGGGCAATGGTTAGAGTGCAGTACTGCAGGCTACCCTGCTGATTGCCGGCTGCCTGCAATTTGGCAGATCAAATCCCACCAGGCTCAAGGTTGACTCATCCTTCCATCCTTCCGAGGTGGGGAAATTGAAGACCCAGATTGTTAGGGGCAATAAGCTGACTCTGTAAAACTGCTTAGAGAGGGCTGTAAAGCACATAATTCTAAGTCCTATTGCTAAGTGCAAGGTTTTGCATTTTCAGGTATGGTTGGGGAAAACCCTGGCTTGAAATTTGGCCATCACTCAGGTTTGAAGAGAACGGAATCACCGGTTTGACCTGATAGAAGGCAACATCTCATGTCCAATCACTGTCCAAACAATGGGCTTTATTTGGACTTGTGTTTAGGTAACTGATGTCCCCGGTTCCACCACAAAACTGCGAAGCCCTTATCCACGCCGACATAAGTGCAGAGGCAAATCCGCGGCGTCCGAAGTGCTAAGAAAAAAACAACCCTACTGCGATGACATAACCGCGGAGGGCAAATCCGCGCCTACCAAAGCACCCTAAACCTAACCCTAAACCTAGCCCTAAACCTAACCCTAAACCTAACCCTAAACCTAGGGGCTCGCAAGCAGGGCGGCGACGCACAGCGGAGGCAGGCCGCCCTCTTCTTCCTCAACAACATCTCCTTAGACGGACAGGCGGCGGCCGCTGCCGCGCAAGCCTGCTTCGCCGGCCCCGGAAGAGCCTCAGCCGCCGCCACGTCCTCCTCCGCCGCCGGCGCCTCCCCCGGAGGAAGAGGCAGGGCGGGCGGCGTCAGCGGCTGAGGCTTCCCGGGGCCGGCGAAGCGGGCTTGCCCGGTGGCGGCGGCCGCCCGTCCAAGGAGATGTTGTTGAGGGCTCGGGCCCCCCGCGGGCTTCCTGCTGCCCCCCGCGGCTGAGCTGGACCCTTCCCTTGCCCCATGCCCGCTGCTGCTGTCAGCTGGAGGAGGAGGGCTACCTTTGTTCTTCTTGGCAAAGAACGAAGCATGTAGAATGCCTTTCTGTCGCCGCGCTGTTGTCGCTGCGGTGATGACATGCGGTGATGATGTTGCGGCTTTAGCGACACGGTTTAATCACCGCTATTTTGACGAGCGGATTTGTCGTGCCATGGATGTCCCCCCCATCCCAGTGTAACACCAGATCAAAAGCCCTTGATATCTGGGTCTAAATTCATAGTCTTCATCCCAGAATAGTTCATTCTCCTCTCCTCCCTTCCTCCTCGCTCTTCATACTTGTTGGGAACAATGACATTTCAGAACAATTATCTTGGGAAGCAAACAAAAGATTTCTCACCATTGTTCAAATCACCCTGAGTAACCACAATTTTTAAAGATATGGATCTCCGATTTCCTGAAAAGGCCAAGAGCAGACTGAAGTCAAACATTTGTCTCAACCGTTCACATTCCTCAAATTTTAGACTAAGAGCAGTTCCGTTCCAGTAGTCTGTAGAGAGTCTCAGTCATCCAGCTCGTGGTTGTCCCAAAGGTGCTTTTTTCAGGAGGCAACTGGACTTTCCTGTTTTTTCTTCTGAAGATGTTTCACTTCCCATCCAAGAAGCTTTTTCAGCTCTGACTGGATGGTGGGAATGGAAGGATTTACTCCTTGCAGACAGCTGGACATCTGCACCCTTTTAGAGCAGGGGTGTCAAACTCACATCGTCATGTTGTTGTCACACGACATATCATGACTTTTTGCCCTTCACTAAACTGGGGTGGGCGTGGCCAGCAGGTGATGCATCCGGCCCACAGCCACGAGTTTGACACCCATGTTTTGGAGGGCTGTTGAAGCACTTGGAGGTTTATCTGTGTCCTCAGGATTACCAGAGTGGTGCTAATGTTCCTTCAGTCTGCAATTTTTCTGGAAATCCATTCATACTCCCACACCATTCGAGGTGGGGGGTCATCCCAAATTGCATAGCTAAAAGTCTGTACAGATCTCCTTCCAATAAATTGGAAATCCTGTAGTTCTTGTACTACCCCAGGGCCATGATGGGAAACCTATGGCACAGGTGCCAGAGGTGGCACACAGTGCCTTCTCTGTGGGCATGAGCACCATTCCCAGCTGCTCTTCTGCATACACACCAGAGGTGGTATTCTGCCAGTTTGCACCAGTTCAGCTGAACTGGTAGTGGTGGCCAAGCTGACATCATCACACATGTGCCGAAGATCCTGCGCATGCTCAGACGTGCTGTGTGCAAGCGGAGTGAGCGCACTCCCGCTCCCGAACCAGTAGTGAAGAAAATAGGATTTCATGCCTGATGCACACGCCATTCACCTAGTCTTCAGCTTTTCAGCACTCTGGCACATGTGAAGACCAGCTGGCCAGCACACATGTGCAGGGTGGAAACTCAAAGACCAGATGGCTGGGTCGGTATGTGCATGCATTCCGGCCAGCTGGTCTTTGAGTTTCCATGGCTCTAGCATGCGCAATGACCAACTGGCCAGGGCGCATGCACATGCCAGAAACCCGAAGACCAGGTGGCCGGCACTCGCATGCGCGCCAGCCAGCTACTCTTTGGGTTTCCGGTGCTCCGGCGAAGACCAGCTGGCCGGCGTGCATGCACATTCCGGTTTGGGCACTTGGCACTGAAAAGGTTCACCATCACGGTCTCAGGGTGTGTGAAAAGTTCGTCCCATTTCTCTCTGCTTGTCCAATGTAAGACTGGGATGCAAAACATCCTGATGACCACTAGATGGCAGTTAGAAGATCTTTGCTGCCACCCAGTGGTTGCTTGGTTTATATGGTGTGGGCAATGGGGGGGAGGGGAAGGGATGTTGCAGCCCGAGAAGAGAATCCAGAAGCAAATTCAGTCGCAAAGCTTTTTGCCGCTGCTGAGCTGAACTGCTCTAGTCTCACCCGACCTTGAGGCAGCCGAAAAATATGCTGGCATGACATTTGCTGTTCACAGCCTTGCTCCCTATCCTGCTTTTATTGTCTTGGTTCCCATTCACGGCTGTTGCCAGCTTTCCCTCCCAAGTAATGGGTGATTAAGCCTAACAGCTTTCACACGCCTTGAGGCTGTCCTTGGATGGTGTCAGAGTAAGGGGGTGGGTGGGATGCTTCTCTCTGACACTCATACAATTAATGAAGACTTCAGCTCCTTGCCTTTGTAAGCTGGAGGCAAAAATTGAGGAAAACAGGATGGAAACCAAGCCGGGGAAGTGGGGAAAAGACACTGGCAGGAGATAATGGTCCAATGTGGGTGCAAGTTGGAACAAGCCCTAAATCTGGTTGCTAAAAGAGTTCTTCCTCATTGGCAGAGGGGGGTTCCTACCAGTTCAGACCGGTTTGGCCGAACTGGTAGTAACTTGGCGGCCTGGGTGGCTGGAACTGGCAGTGACCCAGGCCTGCCAGGCACCTGAACTGGTTCTCCTATGGCGCCACCATCTTGATTTTTGGTTCTCTATGTGTGCAGAACAATTTTCATTGCACAATTTAATTTTCCTTCATGTTTTTAACATTTTGCACATGCACAGATCTATTTATGTGCAAACGTGCATGCACGCAGAGCAAAAATTTTGCATGCACCGAACCGGCAATAATGCCAGCAACAACCCACCCCGGCTCATTGGGCTTGTGTAGGGTTGTGTCTGTTGAAGCTAGAGGGCACAGATAGCATTTTGAGAGTGTAAGAGCTAAGGAGAACGGGTTGGGTTGGTGAGGACCGTTTGCCCTCACCCAATGTGCCTGCCTAATGGCGTGCCAATCCCAAAATTAAAAGGCCAAAAGCAACAGTGCCACTCTTAAGAGCATCAAGCCTTACCCAACATCCCAGAATCAAGAGTGTCTGAAGGGTATTGAGATGGTGGAATTGTGAAAGAAGCTTTGCCCATTTATTTGTGCACTGTGTTGCACAACACAGCAGATTCGGACAGGGAGGAGTTTGGGGAGTTTGGGCCAGTCCTGGAGTCTGGGGAAGGCTCTGATGAGGGCTCTGTGTCGGAGGCAGAGCTGTATGCCAGTTATCAGCTGCCTTCAAAGTCAGACATTGGAGAGGCAGAACAGCTGGAGCCTGTTTCCGATGTCCACATGCGCAGAGTTGCCAGACAAAGGGAACAGTTAAAGAACAGGGGTCAACTTGAGAGTAAGGCCACAGGTGGACAATGAATGGCCCCTCCCAGAGGAAATAAAAGAGGAGCGAAAGAGGAGTGGAGTTTGCAGGAGACTATTAGTTCAATTAATTGGTTCATGAGTCTCCAAGACTCCTTGCCAAGTTTTGCAGCTATTGGCCTGTTAGCTCTCCAAGTCAGATAAGGTCTGTGACTGTAAATCCTCCCTTGAAAGACTCTGCTGGATGTGAATGAGAAGAATTCACAGCAAATTACTAAAAGGGTGTTTTGTCAGGGCAAGGAGTTTGCTTCATGCTCTTGGGAAGCCTCAGTCAACACACTGCATATAAAATCTGCATTTAAAAATGGACAAAGTTTCAATTGCACCCTGGTCAGACTCCCAGGGGGTGGGGGCCTTAGCTAACATTGTAGACTGTCTCCCAGGCTTGGTTGAGCCTTGCTGGGTGATGTAATCTTCCCAGGTGGTGAGATGGGTAGAGGGCTAATCCTATCATGTCGTGAGGGCCATGTCTTTTGTGTTGCAGATGAGCTGGCTCAGGCCTTAATGGCCCATTGACAAATGTAGGGGGGGGGAGTGAGTTTCTGCCTCCCTTTTAGGGGAAATATTCTGCCCTTTTAATATTTCCTAAAATATCTCATTTTCTAGGAGAGGGGTGGGTGCTAACTCCCAACAGTAGTCTGCCGTTTCCTTGCCAAGATTTCAAAAGCGGGTTGCCATGGTCTGCCTTTTTTTAGGGCTGAGTGCGCGTGACTGACCTCAGGTCACCCAGCTGGCTTTGTGCCTCAGGCAGGACTAGAATCCGCAGTCTCCTGGTTTCTAGCCTGTTTCATTAACCACTCCACCAGATTGGTTCTCAGCAACTGGGATAGAGGGGCAGAATTCTCCTTCCCCATATTGCAATCGCAAGCGCGGTTATTTCCTGGTGTAAGGTAAATACCGAGGACAGAGGGCTCATCGGGACATCTGGACGACATCCCCAGCTTCAAGAAACTGAGAAAATATATGAGGGAAGCTGCAATTAGCCCTGGCAATAGTGAGACCGATTGTGTTTAATTAAAGCACTTAATCCCAGCATCCGTCTTTGCAATGGCAACCAAGGTGGCCTTGAGGCTGCAGAAATGAATTGGGGGAGAGAAAAGTTGGTCACCTTCCTAAAGGAACATTTTGAACTGGGATGGCAAACCCATGGGACGTGTGCCAGAGGTGGCATGTAGAGCCCTCTCTGTGGGCACACACCACCACGCCATCGCCAGCTGCTTCTGGTTTCCGGCGTGCGCATGCACAGTGACCAGCTGATCTTCGTGTGTGCTGCAGCCCTGGAAACTCAAAGATCAGTGGCCAGCACGCCTGCACATTCCGGATTGGGCACTCAGTGCCGAAAAGGTTGGCCATCACTGATTTAGAACATTTAACTGGAAGGACCCAGTGTGCTGTGGATAAAAGCAGGCCAGAAGGCCCATATCTGTTTGTTCTATGCTGCAAAAGGTGTGTGTGAAGACCAGGGGTAGGTTTCTGCCAGTTCTAACCTCTTCTATAGAAGGTTCCACAAATCTACCATGCCGTTTAGAACCGGTTCCAGCCTCCCTCCGCCCATCCGCACCACACCTGCCCCGCCTGCCACTCACTGGTTGGCTGACTCACCAATCACCCCACCTCTAAGAGTCCTATCTAAACTTTAAAGTCTTAAAGCTGTCAAGTTTGAACACTCCTGGTTTTTTTTTTCTAAAGGGTTAGGGGTGCGAGGGTTTTGTAACTTGACAGCTTTAAGACTTGCGTGCTTCAAATGCCAGAGTTTCTGAGCCAACATTTTGGTTGCTAAGCAAGAGCGTTAAGTGAGTTTCACCACATTTTACAAGTTGGCCACGCCCATCCAGTCACATGGCTGGCAAGCCATTCCCACTCAGTCACATGGCTGGCAAGCCACTCCCACAAGCAGGCCACACCTACAGAAGAGGTTCTAAAAAATTTGAAACCCACCACTGGTGCAGACTCTAATTTGGATTGACATTTAAAAAAAATATGCAAATGACCAGTTGTCTGCAAGGAGTATAAATCCTTCATTCCCCGCCATCCAGTCAGAGCTAAAGAAGTTTCTTGGATGCGAAGCAAAACGTCTTCAAAGAAAAACCAGAAAAATCCAGTTGCCTCTTGGGGGAAAAAAGCACCTTCAGGACAACCACGACCTGGATGACTGAGCATCTCTACAGACTTTTAGCTATGGAATTTGGGATGAAGACCCTTGGGATGGTGTGGGAGCAGAAAGGGATTTCCAGAGAGAAATTGCAGATTACAGGAACCATTTGCACTACTCAGTGACCCTGAGGACACAGATAAGCCTCCAAGGGCTTCAAGGACCCTCTAAAAGGATGCAAATGACCAGCTGTCTGCAAGGAGTATAAATCCTTCCATCCCCCACCATCCAGTCGGAACTGAAGAAGCTTCTTGGATGAGATGCAAAATGTCTTCAAAGAAAAACCAGAAAGTCCAGTTGCCTCTTGGGTGGGGGGGGGGTGGGGGGGAGGAAGCATCTTTGGGGCAATCATGACCTGGATGACTGAGAATCTCCACAAAGTGGAGCCTTCGTTTTTAATTTTCCCATTCAGCATTTTGCACACAAGGTGGCAGTGAAAGGCAACCCAATTCTTCCATTAGGTGCTTTAGAGGAAAGGAAAGATTTTTGTGTGTATGTGTGCAGGCGTGTGTGTGTGTGTGTGTGTGTAGAGGGGGGGGAAATTTGCTGAAAGGTAGTTTCTCACTCATCACTTTATGGCAGGGCCATTAGCCGCGCTCATGCTGAGCTGGCCTCAGCGCCTAGCAATTGAGATCTTCCTTTTAAAGCAGGATAAGTAATCTTCTACCTGCTTTATCCTTCCCTGGGCTTTTAGTTCAGCCTCCGAATCTCTACCATTTTGCCAGTCCAGAGATGCGGCATTAAGGGGCAACCCGCTCAGCTGAGGACTCTCCTGTTGTGTTAGTTGTGCAAGTTGTTTTAAAAGGAAACCCTCGGGGGTGAAAAAAATGACCCTAACATGATACAAATTCATTTCTTAGAGATGTAGGAAGTTAGCACCCAGCCCTCTCCTAGAAAAATGAAATATTAAAAAAGCAGAATATTTCCCTGGATGAGAAATGGAGAAACATGGTTTTAGGCAGGAAACAGACTCACTCTTCATAGCCCCCACCATCCTCAATAATAGCCCACAGCAGTTATCCACACTTAAGAGATAAAGAGATAGCTAGGTCAAGGGTAAAGATTCCCCTCGCATATATGTGCTAGTTGTTCCGTTCCCGAATCTAGGAATCTAGGGATCGGTGCTCATCTCTGGTGCTCATTTCCGTTTCAAAGCCGAAAAGCCAGTGCTGTCTGAAGACGTCTCCATGGTCATGTGGCCGGCATGACTAAATGCCGAAGGCACACATGGAACGCTGTTACCTTCCCACCAAAGGTGGCTCCTATTTTGCTATTTGCATTTATACATGTTTTTGAACTGCTAGGTTGGCAGAAGCTGAGACAAGTAATGGGAGCTCACTCCATTACATGGCGCTAGGGATTCAAACTGCTGAACTGCCGACCTTCTGATCAACAAGCTCAGCGTTTTAGCCACTGAGGCACCACATCTCTAGCTAGGTCTATTGATAGGCAAATGCCCTCACCCAAGATCCAACAAAGGTCGGATTAGTGTTCTACCCATCTCACCCCATGGCACCTGGAAAGGTTACATCACCCAGCAAGAGTCAACCAAGCCTGGAGCTCAGGACAGCCTACAGAGTTGCCCCTGCATGGCCCCATGGGAGTCTGACAACCAATCAGAATACAAGCTCAAATTCAAAATCCCAGAGAGGGTATAAAACTCAGCATCTCTTCCCTTTTTTCTTCTTCATACAAGAACTTCAAGGCATGTGATCCTGCCCACCATTAAAACCGCCTTTCCAAACAGCCACCATGTTTCCAGTGTCTTGGAACTGAACCCAGAAGGATATTTCTTCCAAAAGAGATGAATGTTAATACCTTCAGGTTCACTTTGGACCGGTGCTTACTCTTTGAATCTGCACCTTTTAAAATCTTTCCTGAGGTTCCTATTGATGACCAACGCAATGTTTCTGTACATAGAAAGACGAGCACGCACAATCTCCATAAATATTGCATTTTATTTGAAAAAGCCTCTTGTTTTCTCCCACCCCCTCTTGCTTTCACTGCCGGTTTGTAGCAAAGGATCTTTCCGTTTCTTGAAAAGGCCTGAAGGACAGGTGCTTTGAAGGATCCATTCTTTAAATAAGCAGGCAATTTGAGAGAAGCGCAACTGAAACTGAACTTCCGTTCGGTTTCACAAAAACCTGCTGGGTTCGTGGCCTGCAATTTGGGTCTTTTCCTGTGTAAGATTGAGATTGTCTTGGCAACGTTTCGGCAAGGTCTCACTCGCCATCTTCAGGCAGGAGTTTTGGGCTTAAAGCGTGGTCAGAGCTGCCATCTTTCTATAAATCTTGGTGGGGGTGTGGAGTGCTGGTATTGTTTCAGTAAGTGGATTGATTGGCTGTATGGCTGCATCATGATTGGTAGATTGGTGCTGATTGCTGGCTGTGGGTCCGTTGTTGTTTTATGTTGTAACGGAGTGGGTGGTGGGTGGGGCTCGTTTGTTAACCAGGGCTGGTTTCCAGATGTCTGGCAGGCGGGAGGCATCATCACATTAATTCATGTTGTGGGGGTGTTTCTCTATTTTGATAGCTTCCATAATTATTCTCTTGTTGAAGTGTTCAGCTTTGGGGATTAATTTGGTTCCTTCAAAATTAAAGCTTTAAGCCAAAAACACCAGCCTGAAGATGGCAAGTGAGACCTTGCCGAAATGTTGCCAAGACAATCTCAATCTTACATGGGAAAAGACCCGAATACAACAAGACCAGCATACCTACACCTGTGAAAAACTATGAATATATATATAGTCTGTGAATGCATAAACTGTATCTATTGTTCTGTTGCAGTGGTGGGATTCAATTTTTTTTTACTACTGGTTCTGTGGGTGTGGCATGGCTTGCTGGGTGTGGCAGGGGAAGGATACTGCACAATCCCCATTCCCTCCCAACCAGCTGGGACTCAGGAGGCAGAGAATAGATGGGGGCAGGCCCAGCCAGAGGTGGTATTTACCAATTCTCTGAACTACTCAAAATGTCTGCTACCGGTTCTCCAGAACTGGTCAGAACCTGCTGAATTCCACCCCTGTTCTGTTGTAGTGCTGCTTACAACACTTCTTTTTCAGGAAAGAAATTTAAAAAAAAAGATCAGAGAAAAAAAGATTTCAAGGGTTAAAGTAAATTCATAAGAAATGAAAGTCAGGACTTGATCGGTCCTATCGAGAAAGAGATAAAAGGCTTTTTGTGGGCTTAGGATAAGAATAATTACAATGAAGAGAGAGACTCTAAAGAAAAAAAGTCCAGTTGGTTGAAGAGATTCTTAATCTGAGTTACATACATCCACAGTCAAGCAAATGACATTTCCTGCAGCCCTAAGTTTGGTCTTGTGGATATGCATTTACACCGTATACATTACCACTTTCTGCATAGAGGAGCCATATATCCAAGCCAAGCACCATGGGCTTGGGAACAGGGTGCCGAGGTGCAGATGTTTGAATTATCTCCTTCAGAAGTTCCATCAGATGGAAAGAGAATGTCTTGGCTTCCAAACATGGCCAAACCGGCCTCTTCTCCAAGTGAAACTTCCAGCCAAAACGATGTATGTCAAAACACCTTCCTGGAGATCAGCCTTTAGATCCTAATGCGATGGAGCAAAGGAAAGTAAAGGAAGAGGGGGGAAAGACTTCACCAGGCCAGAATACAAGGGGGAACCTTAATCTAGTTCAGTGTTTCTCAACCTTGGCAACTTGAAGATGTCCGGACATCAACTCCCAGAATTCCCCAGCCAGCGAATGCTGGCTGGGGAATTCTGGGAGCTGAAGTCCAGACATCTTCAAGTTGCCAAGATTGAAAAACACTGATCTAGTTAGTTTACATGACCACTTTTGCTAGAAATAGGAGCTGTATCTGCAAAACAGAGAAAGCAAAACTTGCCACTTGCAATAATTGGAACAGAAGAAGTGTGCTTTCCCCAAATGTCCATTTTTCACTATTCATCTCTTTATGTGCTGAAAAGGCACCGTGTTTCCCCCCAAAATAAGACAGCCTTGGAAACTCCCACAAGCTTTAATTCAAAAGTCAGGATCACAAGTCTTCACTCAAGATGGCAAACAGCACTCAATTAACCTCTCCCCCTTCAATCCTTCCCGCTGGAAACCCCCCCACCCCGCCCCCAAGAAAGCTTCAACACACAAAATCACACAGCAACCCAAAGAGACCCAGCATGAAGGCCCTCAACTGGTTGGATAAAGAGCAGCCAGCTGCGGGCACCTCCCCATATCCATTCACGCAGATCCTGCAAGTTTTGGGACTGAGAACAGAGGTGGGACATACTTTGAACTGCTCTATAATCTCTCCAGAGAACTCTAGCTGTTGGGAAGGATTAAAAAGATGAATTCATTAAGGAAGAAGCCGAAAAGAAAGAAACCTTTTTAAAGAATATTTTTAAACGGCCAGTTCTTGCAATTGGTACTTCCGACAAATGGAGGAGGAGAAAGAATTGGCTGCGTCTTGTTGGTATTCTGAAGTCAAACTCGCGGCTTACTTTTTAAGCTGGTCTGCTGTCTCATCGGCGCCTGGTTTCAGATCTGGCAATTTTTTTTAGAAACCCAAATGGCTTACTAAAGAATCCAGCTGCTGCCAGGGATGGTTTTTAAAGTGGATGCTTATCTCTCAAGAACCCTAGTGGTAATTCCTCCTTTGAGTAGCAGTTCCAATCAACTGTACAATTCTTGTTATTGGAAAGGAAAGGACCACTTCCAAATCTGGATGATTTCAAGAAGGAAGGGAGGATCGATGCTGAAGTCTGTAAGAATTCACTCCAGCAAAGCTTCGATAGGAACATTTGTCTGCTTCAAGTTGGGTGCTTCTGAACATGCCCTAAAAGTAGTACTAAAGCTGTTGTGGCCCACCAGTGGCCAGCAGAGCTGGCAGCAGATTCGGACAGTGAGGAGGTTGGGGAGGAACTTGGGCCAGTCCTAATGAGGGCTCTGTGTCGGAGGCAGAGACGGGGCCAGAGCCGTATGCCAGTTATCAGCTGCTTTCAGAGTCCGACAGCAGTGAGGCAGATGAACAGCTGGAGCCTGTTCCCAGTGTGCGCATAAGCAGAGTTGCCAGACAAAGGGAACAGCTAAAGAACAGGGGTCAACTTGGGAGTAAGGCCACAGGTGGACGATGAATGTCATCAACATTTTCTTGCGGACCACCAGTGGTCCACAGACCACCAATTGGTGACCGCTGCAATATACCACTTGGAGTTCTAACTCCCCGATTTCAGCACAATAAGAACAAAAGATCTGTCTGGGAACAGAATGCGCAGTGGTATCTTGCTAGCTTCAGAGTTTAGCTAGTCTTCAAACATTCAATAAATATTCTTGATGTCCTCCTAAGTGGCAGATGAAGCAGCATAGAAGTTCTGCTCCCCAGGTCAGTGTTATTTATTTCTTATTTCGCCATTTGTTTCCTCTTTGGAGGCCGGCGCGGCAGGCAGTGGCTGCTCCATTCACTGATCAATTCACCTTTTCCCTGTGATGTTTGGGAGCCAAAAGGTCAGCTTCTTAATAGATTGTGCTCCTCTCAAATCATGAGCCCTACATTCAGGCCAAATAGGTTACAGAGGCCGACTCTGGTCACCTCTGAACAGTTCTCCCTCACTCTTGATTTTGGGCAATTTCATTTCTAAAGACAACAGAACAAGATGATTGTGTATTTTTACACACATACACAAATGGATCAAACAATGTACTCGGTTCGGTTCAAAGTTGTCCATGCACTTCTTCACACAGAGCAAGAGAGAACAATTAAAGGAGATTCTCCAAAGATAAATTCTTGCATCAGAAGGAAAGAATGTTTTGCTACCTGCATTATCCCATATCTCTGCAAACAGAAGATTGAACAGCTTGAGGAAATCAGCCTATTGTCTCTCATAGGACATGGTATTTTTCTATATGCCCATCGTCCAGGAAATGCGCTGTCATTGTATATTCAATGTATTCAAACGGCCCTACAGTCTTCATGATTCTGAAGGATAAGTCTAAATCGGAGGTTGGCAACCTGTGGCTCTAGAGCCGCATGTGGCTCTTTCATCCCTTTGCTGCGGCTCCCTGGCACTGGTGTATGCCACAATTTTGAGAGGAGCTTCCGGTTGGGGGGGGGAGGGAAGTACGGTGCACTAGGAGGAGAATCTATCTATGGCAAGGGGCGGGTTTTCCGGTCAGCTCCACAATTGATAGGGCTTTCAGTTAGGACAGGTAGAGGAAAAAGATGCCGCGCTAGGAGGAGACTCTATGATGGGGGAACCAGACTTCATCTCCAGAATTGAACGGGGGGCTTCCAGTTAGGACCTTTGTGGCTCTTTGAGTGTTTAAGGTTGCTGATCCCTGGTCTAAATAGTGGAATAATCTATGAAAGAGTGAATAGGTTTTGTTGGTTCTGGCGGCAGCCCTTAACTTCCTTGGGTTCACACACAAACACACACACGCTTCTACACCTACTGCTGGTTCTCCTCTCTGATAAGCATGGGGGAAAAAGTGGGGAAAAGTGAACATGTTATGATATGACATATTTCTGATATAATACAAAGAACCCCCCAAACCAATATCCCTTTAATGCCACCTCTCTATCCTTACAGGTAGTCCTTGACTTACAACTATAATTGAGCCCCATATTTCCACTGCTAAGTTAAGTGCGTCTTGCCCCATTTTATGGCCTTTTTTGCCATGGTTGTTAAGTGAATCACTGAGTTGTTAAGTGGGTAAGAGGTTGTTAAGCGAATCTGGCTTCCCCATTGACTTTTCTTGAGTTGGTTGTTAAGCATCCATACTTGTTGTGTCCATAAGGATGCTGCAACCATAGTAAGTATGATGTAAGTGACGTAACTTCAGACAGTCACTAAACAAATGGCTGTAAGTCAAGGATTTCCTGCATTTTCTAAGCAGTAAGAACATAGGTTGATCTCAATTCAATAAACAAAGAGATAACCTTTTCCATAGCTATGATCACTGCAGGAACAGGGAGATGATCAATTTTTTCTTTTAGGGTCAATATAAATGAGTTACGACAGGAGAAGACATTGAAATAACAGATCCGAGTTACTCTGTTATTTTGAAAAGAGTAAGTTAAAATTCCAGAGGGTAAAAGGAGACAGAGAGTGGAGAACTATAAGTTTCCCTTATCTGTGAAAGGAGAAAAAGAGCTCTTAAGTGGTCACATTTTAGGAATACAGAATAACAGAGTTGGAAGGGACCTTGGAGGTTTTCTAGTCCAACCCCCTACCTAGACAGGAAACCTACACCACTTCAGACAAATGGTTATCCAATCTTTTCTTTAAAACTTCCAATGTTGGATCATTTACAACTTCTGGAGGCAAGTTGTTCCACTGATTAATTTTCTAACTGTCAGGAAATTTCTCCTCAGTTCTAAGTTGCTTCTCTCCTTGATTAGTTTCCACCCATTGCTTCTTGTCCTGCCCTCAGGTGCCTTGGAGAATAGTTTGACTCCCTCTTCTTTGGGGCAGCCTCTCAAATATTGGAACACTGCTATCATGTCTTCCCTAGTCCTTCTTTTCCTCAAACTAGACATAACCAGTTCCTGCAACCGTTCCTCATATGTTTTGGCCTCCAGTCCGCTAATCATCTTGGTTGCTCTTCTCTGTAATCTTTCTAGAATCTCCACATTTTTTACATCGTGGTGACCAAAACTGGATGCAGCGTTCCAGGTTTGGCCTTACAAAGGCATTATAAAGTGGTATTAACAGAGAAGATTGTTAGAATTATCCCCCTCCTTCATTTTTATAGTTTAAGGATTAATATTCAATTGTGAAATATTTGCCTGTGTAGGGTTTGAACAACAGGACAAACACCCTTTCTCTTGGAATATGAATAATCTCGAGTCATACCTTAAGACATTTCTAATGCTCCAGAAATGATTGGACTTCAGTATCCATCATGGCTGCCCATGGTTAATCCAACAGAATCCAACCACCAACTCTGGAGAGAAACCTTCCCTTATTGCTGGATTGCCTTATCTACTGCGAAGGGTATAACTAGGACAGGTTGGGATGTTCCCTAATCATTCATCCTATGCGCTAGTTAGTTAGCTTCCTTCCCACAGGAACGTCAGACAAACTCCTTCTGAGGTAAGCCTGCGATGATTCAACAACCCATTGAGCGCAAACGGTCCGTGTGCCTCATTTAGAAAGTGGAGGAGATTTGCGTATGGCCACAATCGTGCCAGTAGTGATGAAGGATTTCAGTGTCCAGAATTATTTTGCTGGGCTGGCTAGACGGGAAGTCACCCGCTTAAGGATGGCGGTAGGGAAGAGCAGCAAGAGGGAACATTAAAAGCAAAATGAATGGGGAGTCAAGGTTGGGAAGAAATAATTACACAGCCTTATCTTGCTGCAAATCCCTTCCCTGGACCAAATTCATGGCTGGCTCATCCTTTCACTCAAGTTTAAAAAGCAAAGGACACCATTACCTACAACTGCATTGCTAAGCAAGGATAAGTAGATGACTCCCTTCTTACCCTTAGAGGGCAGATTCCTGGAATTTATCCCTACACTAGCCGATAACCCGGGTATTTATTTATAGGGGGAAATGTCCGGACCAAATGTAATTTCTATATACTTATAAGTATAGGTTCTAATTTCCCCCCTACCAGAAGTACTCCCTTGTGGAGTACTTTGAAGCTATTACCATGGCAACTCCATTGCGTTGTACAGTAGAAGCCATTTTACAGCAGTACAGTAGACGCCATTTCAAGGCAACAGGCTGTATCATAACAGAACACACACCCCAAGGGGTGTTAGGGGTGTCTTATCACCACAGTATTTTTCTCCAAAGGATAAGTCATCTGTGTACCAAGCTTTTGGGGGCATCAACAGACCCAGGACAGATAGTCCTCAACTTATGACCACAATTAAACCCAAAATTTCTACTGCTAAGCAACCCAACTATTAAGTGAGCTTGCCCCATTTTACAAACTTTCTTGCCACAGTTGTTAAGCCAATCACCCCAGTGTTTAAGCTAGTAGCCCAGTTGTTAAGTGAATCTGACTTCCCCATTCACTTTGCTTGTCACAAGGCTGCAAAAGGAGATCACATGTGCCTGGGATTCTGCGACTGTCATAAATATGAGCCAGTTGCCTCATAAGCGGCCTGAATTTGATTGTGTGACCATGAGGATGTTACAAGGGTCGTAAGAGTGAAAAATGGCCATAAGTCACTTTTTCCGGTGGCGTCGTAACTTCAAACAGTCATTAAATGAAAGATTGAAAAGTTGAGGACTACCCGTAATGGGGAAATGCTAGCCGGAGAAGGAAGCGAAGAGAATGAAATTGCTTGAGGGAATAAAGAGAAGGAAAAGAAAGTTTGCCAAGTAAGAACATCCCGCTACCCAGGGGTGAAATGCTACAGGTTCAGCTGAACCAGTAGCAAAATATGCTACCGGTTTGCCCGAAACAGTAGTAAAAAAATGCTACTGGTTCAGGCAAACCAGTAGTTCCGACAAACAGCTGTGCAACAATCAGCTGCACCGCACGATTAGGAATCGCATGGCACAACTGATCGTTGCACTGATCATCGGAACTACTGGTTGCTAGAACCAGTAGCACATTTTTTACTACCGATTCAGGCAGTGCGCATACGCACGCAAAGTGAACCAGTAGCAGACTTCAGAGTCTTTCACCCCTGCCCCTACACCCCCCCCCAATTTCTGTGCTTAGAGAACTGGAGCTGATTTGCCTCCTTTTGGCCTCTCCATCCTAAGGCAGCAGTTGTGTTAAAAACTGGCCTCAGCAGCCATTTTGTCCCTGTTCAGCTCAGGCACACAATGATGGCTTCTCCCAAAGAAAGCCTGACCTCCCCGATTCTGAAACCTGGTTAGTTGAAAAGCCTAGCAGTTCCTTTTCTGGCGCTACCTTGGCAACCCCAGCGGTCCCTGGGAAACTTACAGCGTGATAGGTGTTGTCCTTCGAGCGGAGGAACTTCACAACAAAGAAGGCGACTGCTTGGATGCTGAGCACCAGGACGATCCCTCCAATGAAGCTGGCGGAGTCGAAGCGGCGGGTAGAACTCAGGGGAGGGGTTTCTGGTGAGCCGGTGGTCGAGCCTAGAGGGAACCAAGACAAGGGACTGAGAAAACAAGGCAAGGAAGCTCATGTTGGACTTTACCCCAAACTTTATTGCAGACGCTGGGTGGAAATGATGGGAGATGAAATATCCATCTGCTTTCAAGGACATGAGCATGTGGGAATTTAGATTAGATTAGATGGGTTGGATTGGATTGATTGGATTGGATCGGACTGGACTGGACTAGACTAGATTAGATTAGGTGGGTTGGGTTGGGTTGGACTGGACTGGATAGACCAGACTAGGTTACATTAGGTTGGGTGGGTTGGACTGCTCCGTAGCGTTCGTACATTCGGTTCGGACTGGGTGCGGACTGAACTAGACTAGACTAGATTAGGCTGTTATGTTGGGTGGGTTGGATGACTGGACTGGATGGACTAGACTAGACTAGGTTAGGTTGGGTCGGACTGGACTGGACTGGACTAGATTAGACTAGATTAGATTTGATTAGATTAGGTTGGGTTGGGTCGGACTGGACTAGACCAGACCAGACTAGATTACATTGTTGGGTTGGGTTGGGTCGGACTGGACTAGCTAGACTAGATTAGATTAGACTAGGTTATGTTGGGTTGGGTTGGATCGGACTGGACTGGACTAAACTAGACTAGACTAGATTAGATTAACAAAGTTGGAAGTGACCTTGTACTGTAGGCCTTCCAGCCCAACCACCTCCCAAGCAGGAGACCCTACACCATTCTGACAAATGGCCATCCAATCTCTTCTTGTAGGCCTCCAATGATGAATCTCCCACACTTCCAAAGGCAACTTCTGTTCCATGGGTTGATTCCTCTCACTGTCAGAAAGTTCCTCCTTATTTCTAGGTTGAATCTCTCCTTGGTCAGTTTCCATCCATTATTCCTTGTCTGGCCTTCAGGTGCTTTGGGAATAGCTGGACCCCCCTCCTCTCTGTGGCAGCCCCTCAAATATTGGAAGGCTGCTATCATGCTCCCCTGGTCCTTCTCTTCCCTAGACTAGCCATGCCCAGTTCCTGCAACCGTTCATCGTATGTTTTAGCCTCCAGTCCCCTCATCATCCTGGTTGACATCCAGGTTGGAAGAGGTTATGGACTTCATTGTTTGGGGTTGTTTTTGCTGCTGAAGCCCACATCTGAACTGGACATCATGGCAAGCTAAACCCTGATAAAGCGATATACGTTCATATTGCAGGTTGTGGAGAATTTCTAATTGTGTTTGGTGCCTTCGAGTCCTTGTTAACCCCTGGACCTCCTGTCCCTGCAGTTTTCTGGACAAGGTTGTTCAAAAGTGGGTTGCCTTTGCCTCCTTTCTATGACTGTAAAAAAAAGGGGGCTGGCCCACTTATCCTTGTGCCCAAGGCAGGATTAGAACTCACACTGTCGGGTTTTCCTGTCTAGGCAGGGGGTTGGACTAGAAGACCTCCAAGGTCCCTTCCAGCTCTGTTATTCTGTATTCTGCCTCCTGGCTTCTAGCCTGATGCCTTTGCCACTACAGCAGCGTGGCTCTTGAGTACTGGAGTTCATATCGTCTAGCAAATCCGATTCCACATCTGTACTTTGAAAGAATATGGACATGGAAGTGTTGGACGGCATCCAGTTCAAATCAAGGGAGAAAATCCTTTCCTACCAAAGTCTATATTAGCACTGATGGAAACGGTGGATACTTAGAAGCTGCTAGATCTCAGTTTGGGTGAGATCCGAGACCCATCAACATATACCTTACATTACAAGCTGCATACACTCTTGTACCCTACCCCACCCAACCATGCACTGATGGTTACCTAGTTGGGTAATGAAATGTCTGCAGGAAAGCAAGGAACCTAGAGAGTGCCAAAGATCCCACAATTCATCCTTGATTGAGCCACAAATATTCTCTTCTATTGGTCCAAACAAAGTTTACTCTCTCTCCTCTCCCTCCCTCTCTTCTCCTGCCCTCCCCTCCCTTCCCCTCTCCTCTCATGATCCTTCCCTCCTCTTGCCCCCTTCCTCTCTCCACTTTCCTCTTCCTCTCCTCCTTTCCTTTCTTCCTCTCTTCTCTCTCCCCTCCTCCCCCTGCCCTCTCACTATCCCCCTTTCCTCTCCCCTCCCCTTCCCTCTTGCAACCCCTCTCCTTTCCTCTTCCTCTCTCCCTTCCCCTCCCCCTCCTTTTTCCTTTCTCCTCTCCTCCCTTCCCCTCTTGTAACCCCCTTCCCATCTCCTCTCTTCCCACCTCCCCTCCTCTTGCCTCTCCCCTCTCTTTCCCTCTCTCCTTCCCTTTTGCCAGCCTCTTCTTCTTCTCTCCTCCTTCTTCTCTTGCAACTCCTCTTTCCCCTCTCCTCCCCTCCCACCTTCCCTCTCTCCCCCCCTTTCCTTTCTCCTCCCCCCTTCCCCTCGCTTCCCTTCCCCTCTTGCAACTCCTCTTCTTTCCTCTCTCCTCTCTCCCCTCCCTTCCTCCCCTCCCCTCTTGCCACCCTCTTCTCCTCCCCCCTCCCTTCATTTCCTTGGAGAACAGAGACTGATTTCAAAACAGATCTTCTCTTTTTCTCCCAGGCATATTTTGCCCCAGAGTGAAGACGAATGCCAATAAACAGGATGGCTGACAGGGGTTTCACGGGGATGCAGCAACATCCTCTGGTTGGGCCAGAGCTTCTCTGCACAGATTCAGTGCTGGAGTCTCAGGACTAAGGTGCCTGGTATGTATCAGCTACGCACCTACTGTATCTCTCAGGGCCTTTGCACCTGGGACTGCTTTGTTGTTTCAAATGAAAGCCGCACCTGTTGTTCTCATTACGTGCCCAGGAGCTGAGCTGATGGATTGCCACCTCCGTTGCAGGGAATGTGGAGTCACAGGACTCAAAGGAGGTTTTTCCCTTGAAACACAGCAGCTCTGAGAGCTTGCAGGCAGCTTCTGCGGTTTTCCTCTCTTCCCTCTTATCATCGTTAAAGGTAAAGGTTCCCCTCGCACATATGTGCTAGTCATTCCCGACTCTAGGGGGCAGTGCTCATCCCTTTTCAAAGCTGAAGGACCAGCACGGTCTGAAGAGGTCCCTGTGGTCATGTGGCTGGCATGACTAAATGCCAAAGGCGCACGGAGCACTGTTCCCTTCCCACCAAAGGTGGTTCCTATTTTTATACTTGCATTTTTTTACGTGCTTTCGAACGGCAAGGTTGGCAGAAGCTGGGACAAGTAACGGCAGCTCACTCCATAATGCGGTGCTAGGGATTCAAACTGCCGAACTGCCGACCTTTCTGATTGACGAGCTCAGTGTCTTAGCCACTGAGCCACCATGTCTCTCTTATCATTTTACTTATCCTCCTCTCTTCTTGTTAGGATCCTATAAAGCTAAACCCCAATGGGGACCCAGATTGTGGAGGCAATTGGCTGACTCTGTAAACCACTTAAAGGGCTGTAAAGCCCTGTGAAGCGGTATATAAACTAAGTGCTATTTCTATCCCAGTTCCTATTTTGAGTCTTTTTGGAAGACGGGGGAATCTTCTGAATCAGCAGGAAGTCCTTTTGAATGGAGTACAGGTAGTCCTTGAATCACGACCCCAAAATTTATGTTGCTAATGGAAACATTTGTCAAGTGACCTTTGCACTATTTTACGACTTTTCTTGCCACACTTGTTAAGTGAATCATTGCATGAGTTAAGTTAGTAACATAGTTGGTAAGTGAATCTGGATTTCCCCATGGACTTTGTTGCTCTGAAGTCCGCAAAAGTTACAAAGGTCCAGTAGGCACCCATCATAAAGAGGCATCAGTGGCCAAGCATTTGAATGTTTATCCTGTGACTGTGGGGATGCTGCAATGTTCATGCGAAAATAGCCATTAGTCACTTTTTTCAATGCCATTGTAACTTTGGTCACTAAATGAACTGTTGCAGTGGTGGTTTGCAGGCAGTACACCCCGGTACGGACGTACCGGATACTGCCTGGAGCACTAAATACCGTTCCGTTCCGGTGCTCCAGAGGGCCTGCCCGCCCGAGCTCCTTACCTGTGCTTTAAGCTTTTGGCACTTCCACGCACGTGCATGGCGCACATGGCACCTGCGATGCTCCGCCGAGCAGCTGGAGCATCGCAGAGGCTTGCTGAAGCGTCGCAAGCAAGCATGACCATACGCGTGCCGCGCGCGCCCACGTGGGAGATGCTGCGGCCATTCCAACCGTACTGGTTGAAATGGAATCCTGGGTGGGCGTGGCCAACTCGATGTCACTTGCATTGAGGGCCCCCTCACTGGCCTCTATGCATCCCTCCCCTCCCAGCCACTCCTCACCTTCCCGCCCAGGCTCCTTAGGGCCCTAACAGGAAGCAGTTGCTGGATCTAAGCAGCCACCATGAGAAAGAGTTGGCAAAACAGCTCAGTTCAAATTGGATTTGACCGAGAAGGAGGCTCAGCAAAGCCCTCACTGAGGACTACGAGCATAGGCTTTCCGAGCAGACCTGTGGGAGTGCAAGGCCAGGTACTGGTGCATGGCAGCTCAGTGGGCTGAGATGGTCAGCCAGCTCCAGGCCATGATGCAGTCCCACTGGAACAAGGCCCTCCGGCTCTTTGCCACCAGCAGCACTTCCCTCCAATCTTCGCCCAAAGCCCCACACCAGGAGGCTGAAGCAGACCCCAAGTTGGAATTTCTGCCCCACTCCAACCCACACAAAGGACCCAGAAGTGGTAGACTCTCTGCAGCAACACAAACGTTCGTTGCACCTATCCAACCCAGGGGCCGTAGTTTGAGGACTCCTGATTTAGTGCAATATAAAAAATGCAAATAATTTTTCTGCGGACCACCAAAATTTTCTCACGGACCACCAGTTGGTGACCGCTGGTCTATAGAATCATCTCAAGATTCTGCCACTTTATTCTGCAGAATGTGTCAGTCCAGAATGAAGCTGTTCTCCTAAGGAAGATTTGCCTTGAACGCCAAGCAAAGGCCTCGGAATCAGAGTGTGACAGCAGTTAGCTTATCTCATAAATCAACCTTCTCCAGACCAGCCACCTGCATGAGGCCTTCTGATTGATCTACCTGGCCTACCCAGGTGAATAATAAAAACACCTGAACAGCAGAGTGATTTGGCTATGATTGCTATCCCCAACTGTAAGTAGGCATCTATTTATTGATTTCTAAGATTACTACCTTTCTCCTTGCCAAACTGCAAATATTACTACAAGAACATCTGCACCTGCTCCATTCCCCCATGGGGCTCATTTAAAATGTTTCCATTATCAGAGTCCTTGACTTACGACCACAATTGGGACCAAAACGTCCTTGCTATTTACAACCTTTTTTTTTTTGCTGCAGTCACCTTGGCTGTTAAGTGAAGCATATGGTGGTGAAGTGAATTTGGCCTCCTCCGTTGACTTTGCTCATTGGAAGCTGGCTAAAAAGTCTCAAGTGGCAAACACGGGCAGTCATGGGACAGCCGAGGTGGCGCAGTGGTTAAATGCAGCACTGCAGGCTACTTCAGCTGACTGCAGTTCTGCAGTTCGGCTGTTCAAATCTCACCGCTCAAGGTTGACTCAGCCTTCCATCCTTCCGAGGTGGGTAAAATGAGGACCTGGATTGTTGGGGGCATATGCTGACTCTGTAAACCGCTTAGAGAGGGCTGAAAGCCCTATGAAGCGTATAATTTATTAATTAGACTTCTATACCGCTTAATAGGGCTTTCAGCCCTCTCTAGCGGTTTACAAATTTTTTAGCAAATTGAGTCAGCAATTTGCCCCCACAGTCCGGGTCCCATTTCACCCACCTCGGAAGGATGGAAGGCTGAGTCAACCTTGAGCCGGTGAGATTTGAACCGCTGAACTGCAGATCACAGTCAGCTAAAGTGGCCTGCAGTACTGCACCCTAACCACTGCGCCACCTCGGCTCCTAAACATAAGTCTAATTCCTATTGCTATCATAAAACACGCCAGTTGCCAAACACCAGAATTTTGATTATGTGACTGTGAAGACACTGCAATGGTCATAACTGCAAGGGCTAATTGTAAGCTTTTTTTCATTGCTGTTGGAATCTTGAAGGGTTGCTAAATGAACAACTTGTTAAGTCAAGGGCCACTGTATTATATAACGATTGAATAGCAATAGCATTTAGACTTCTACCACTTCACAAGGCTTTACAGCCATCTCTAAGCAGTTTACACAGCCAGCCTCTTGGCCCCAACAATCTGGGTCCCCATTTTACTGACTTCGGAAGGCTGGAAGCCTGAGTCAACCTTGCGCTGGTGAGAGTAAAATTGCCAAATTACAGGCAGCCGGCAGGCAGCTGAAGTAGCTGCAGTACTGCATTCTAACCACACACCACTGCAGCTCATCTCATCTCATCTTTTCTCCCTGTTACATATTCTAAGAAACTGGTATATGCTTAAAACAGGATCTCCAAACTTGGCCACTTTAAGACCTGTGGACTTCAACGCCCAGAATTCTTCAGTCAGTCTTGCTAAGGAGTCTACAAGTTGCCAAGTTTGAAGCCCCCTGGCCTAGAAGAATGTCAGTGTAGATATTTTCATGACTGGAAGAGACATGGCAACAAGGTCAGCCAATGAGGAGACATGGCAACTAGGTCAGCCAATGAGGACTGTTTGGAAACTGAAACAATGTTTGCTGTGTGAGCAACAAGGAGACAGCAAGGAGCTGGGTGTGGCTTATCTGTGCAACTCTGAGTCTGTGCTGAACTATAAACTAGTCTACTGCTCTGAACTGAAACTGTTCTCTCCTCTGCCTGCGTTTGCTTGTATTTACTACCACGTTGAAACACCTACTTTTGGTATTGTATATTTACTTCATGTGTTATATATCTCTATAAAGAGAAGTTAATGAATCCTGCTGAATCAGTTACTTGTCTGTACTTTCTGGATGTGATTGCTGCAACAAACTCTAACAAAGAAGAGGGTAACTTTAAAGGAGGGACATCATGTCCTGCACTACAGTGGAAGGGCTTGAGTTTGTTAAGCCAAGAGAAGACAAACTTGGGTAAAGAGATTAAAAAAACACGGTTTTCAACATTGCAATGCGCTGACATGCAGAAGAATGGAACAGAGGTGTCTGTTTT
Organism: Thamnophis elegans; assembly: GCF_009769535.1. Lineage (NCBI taxonomy): Eukaryota > Metazoa > Chordata > Lepidosauria > Squamata > Natricidae > Thamnophis > Thamnophis elegans. The sequence continues at coordinate 17,641,812 of NC_045552.1, read as the reverse complement.
GCTTCAAGGAGAGGATAAGAAATAATGAGGTTGTCGGGAAGCCGATTTGGGGGAAACTTCAGGTGAAGCTTTCTAATTGACAGTGGAACGAGTACTCCAGAAGTCAAGATGACAGTGGAACTCATAAGCTCTGGAGGGCGACTGGTCAGGGATGCTACAGCAGTGTCAGATGCAACATGGCCAAGGAGGGAGTCAGACCATTCATCCTTCCTCCTCCGGTGCTCTCCAGATAGACTGAGAAGGAAACCTTCCAGCCAACAGACTGCAAGTTGACGGTTCAATGCACAGACCGCAGACTAAAGGCGGCTTGCGCGAGTGGCCTCCAAGCTACCTTTGAATCCCATTGTTCTCCTTCCTTCCCCTTCCCCTGTCCAGTATAAGTTAAATTAGGCCCATATGGAAGGAAGGCAAACACAGACTCACTTCCCCCCCTCCCCAATGCCTCCCGCTATTTTCCCCTCCCGCTCTTCCAGCGGTTCAGATTCAGAGCGATATGCTCATTGGGGCTTCGAGATCTTGGTTTGCTCGTTAAACTTCATAAACTGCCACATGCACCGATAGCATAGAGTAAATCATTCTTATTTTGGCAGGCAGGCGCTCACAATGCCGCCTCTGCTGCTGGTTTCCATTATCTGTTTTCAGCAAAGGATCCCTTGCTGGCAGAGTTAACAAGCGAGAAGAGCCAGCTCTTTTAAGCAGCAATTCTGGCTTCCTGGTAGTGGAAGAGATGCATCGGCCCCTCCAGCAGCCGAATCAGAGGAGGAGGAGGAGGCGTGGGGGTCAGGGTCAGCATCAAGGCAACCTGAGAACTCCGAGGGGAAGAGGGAATTGAGCTGGCGAGAGAGGGAGAGAGGGAGAGGAAGAGGCTCGGCCATCCATCAGCCCTGAGAGTCAACAGCCCCCAGGTCTGGAGGTGGATGATGGGGAAGAGGAGGAAAAGCTGGGTCTAGTGCCTGGTGTGTGAATGCACAGAAGGCAGAGGAGAGGAGAGCAGTGGAAATCCGTGGGCTGATCCTTGGGACCACTTCTAGCAAAGCCACACCATAACTCTGGGGATAAAAGGCAGGGGGCGAGATGAATGGATGCAGCAGACAACTATTCATTGTCAGGCCTGCAGTTATATTCCTTTTAGGATCTTTGGCCTGCCACACTCTCTATTATTTTACTATACTGTTTCATTAGTGTAGTAATTGGGAGGGGGAATAGTAAGGAGTACAATTGTAGAATGTGTTGCTGTCATTCCTTCCTAGAAGCCTATGGTCATCTTTTGTCTCTGCACCTCTGCAACTGACAGGAACTAGATGGGTGGAAATGCCAGCGTGGCAGAGGAAGATTGGACCATGTGATGGACTTGTGAGTGTGAGGACAAGATCATGAACTTTCAACTGGGTGGAAATCCCAGGAAGCTTTCAGATTCGGGATTCCACAGTTTGTGCCAACATGTCTGTCTTATTAAATTGGAACTTTAAGGATAGCTCTGCCTTGGACTCTTAATTCTGAATGATATTTGGAACGCTGACATTCATCCTCCATCCGACTTGTTAACCTGCATTGAGAGAAACTTTTTTGCTGGGGATGCTGGCGCTCCTAAAAAGGAATAAATGTTTTAAATACAGAAGGTTTGTCCTGTTTGGGAAGTGGCATCAAAACAAGATTAAATGATGCCAAAGGGGCCGAGGATGGAATTTCCTGGCTACATCCACACTTGGTTTTAAGAGCAAACGCTCTTATGGATGTTTCCCTTGCAAGCTTCAGGGCCCCCCTCCCACTCTGGCCACCCACCCAACATGAGTCAACTCTGCTGCAACCTCAAACACATTAAAAGAAAACAGCCTTTTCCAGAAAGAGGTCCATCCTACATGGAGCAGCAAAAAACGATGGCGACGGTGAAACGCCTAGGCGTGAAGGAAGGCTTCCAACAGGAAATGCAGAGGAAGAAGTGACGCGGTTAGGACATGCCAGAGAGGCTGGCACGAGTGCCCCACCAAAGCTGCGTCTTGTGCCCTGTTGAGATAAATGCACAGGCAATGGCCTATAGGGAGCCTCTGGCAGATCAATAATTCAGGAGGTTCTGGGATAGAGTTTCTCACTTTAATTAGCCCAAAGCTCCTTGCTGCCTGTGCTTCGTTTCGGCAGGAAGATTCATCCTCCAAGAGAGCACCCACCCCTGCTCGCACGCCCCCATCCATCTCCTGCTGGCTTCTTTATTAAAGAGACATTTCCTCTGGCCTGCCTTCTTAAGCTTTGCTACCCAAGCAGGGAAGGTCTGGCTAGAGCTTTCCAAGAGGAGAAGGGATCCTTTTTTTATTATTAAGTCTCTTAATTTCCACCTGCAGTTGGTGGATGAAAGGCAGTAGGAGCCTTGCAGGCTTGGTGCCATGACAAGCCTACGTGTTTTGAAAGCCACTGTGATATAATCTTCCAGCCAACGTTGTAAGAGGGGGAACAGGCTCGGGGGCTGCTTCTCCGCTTCCCCATTCTCTCTCGTATCCAGATTTTAACTGAAGTAAGAAATTTTAGGAAATGTCAAGAGTTGCCGAGAGACAGGTAGCATATACATAACATCACAACCATAATACACACCGGCTGTGGTGGCCCCCGGGGGTTATCAGCACGCTGAGAGCTATACCAAAAACTCTTGGGTGTGCAAAATCTGCACATTGAGAAAATTTCCCTCTGTCAATTGCACAAGGCTACACTTCTAGGATACCCAAATATACTACACTGGTACATTATGATATTCTAGGTTCTTGGGAAGAACTCAATGCATAGGAAGGCCAACATCAGTTAAAGAACTGGCAGTTGTGATTTCATATGGCTGTATATCTACCTATCTATATAAAATATCTCTGTATGTTTGTATGTATGTTCCAGCACAACTATCCCTCTGTTTATGCAGCCTAGAAAGCCAACACAGTTCTAGGCTGCATAAACAGAAGGATAGAATCAAGATCATGTGAAATGTTAATACCACTTTATAAGGCCTTGGTAAGGCCACACTTGGAATCCTGCATTCAGTTTTGGTCGCCATGATGTAGAAAAGATGCGGAGACTCTAGAAAGAGTGCAGAGAAAAGCAACAAAGATGATTAGGGGACTGGAGATTAAAACATATGAAGAACGGTTGCAGGAACTGGGTATGTTTAGTTTAATGAAAAGAAGGACTAGGGGAGACATGATAGCAGTGTTCCAATATCTCAGGGGTTGCCACAAAGAAGAGGGAGTCAAACTATTTTCCAAGGCACCTGAGTTTAGAACAAGAAGCAATGGGAAACTAATCAAGGAGAGAAGCACCTTAGAACTGAGGAGAAATTTCCTGACAGTTAGAATAATTAATCAGTGGAACAGCTTGCCTCCAGAAGTTGTGAATGCCCCAACACTGGAAGTCTTTAAGAAGATGTTGGATAGCCATTTGTCTGAAATGGTATAGGGTTTCCTGCCTAGGCAGGGGGTTGGACAAGAAGACCTTCAAGGTCCCTTCCAACTCTGCTATTGTATTGTATTGTATTAACTCTGGAATGCTTTGAGCAATTTCGACCAAACTTGGTACACAGATGACTTACTCTCTGGAAACAAATACTGTGGTGGTAAGACACCCCTAACACCCCTCGGGGTGTGTGTTCTGTTAAGATACAGCCTGTTGTGCTGTAAAATGGCTTCTGTTGCACAGCGCAGTGGAGTTGCTATGGTAACAGCTTCACAGTACTCCACAAGGGGGCTCCCTCTGGTAAAGGGGAAAATCTAACATTAGAAATTACGTTTGGTCCGGACATTTTCAACACTGTGGTATCATTTTTCTTGACCCTTCTGGGGGCACAGGGAAAACATTTTTAACTAATTTAATTGTCGCTGAAATCAGGGCTCAGGGAAAAGTTGCTCTTACCATCGCCTCTTCAGGAATTGTGGTGACATTAACGGAAGGAGGGAGGATAGCCCATTCCGCAGTTACGTTGCCAATTATAATTCATTCCTTTTCCCTGTCTAAAACAGGATAAACAAATACCCAGGCAACGCTGGGTTATCAGCTATCATAATAAAGAGTAGACTGTCAGCCTTCCCAAGTAGACTTCAGGAAATACAGCCAATCACTTAACTACTTTACGGAAAAACGTGCAAATCTGAAAAGTACTACTCTCCCATTGTCACTTGATAACACAATAATTGAGGGTCTTTCTTGAGCCTTTTGCTTTGCCCAGCATGCAGCTGTGGGCTATGCTACCTCTTATCTAAGTGTTCCCTCTGCAGCATCTCTTTGCCCAGTTATTTCCACATAGTATTACATGGACACATTTTACCATAAGCATGCTGGTTGGGGAATTCTGGGAATTGAAGTCTTAAAGGGAGGATGGAACAGATGAATCTGATTCCTTTTCAATCTGTTAATCTAACAATGTTGGTTGCCATGATCTCTAAACCGCAGCAAAACACATTTTTGGGATGGAAGACTCAGTTCAACATCTGACCCAAATAAATTTCGCTTCTGTATTTGCCTTATTTTATTTCATATTTTTCCACCCAGAGGAACGGCTTCTTTTAAGTATGCACCTTTCACTGTGTTTCACCTGAAAGCTGACATTTCCAAATTCAGCATTTTTCTTGTGTCTTTTTAAATGCTTGTTAATCATCCGAGTTGAGGACTCGGATTCCCATCCTTTAGAGAAATGTGAAAAATCCAACGGATAAACCAGAATCCAATTTATACGTTGAGCCCAAGAGGTCAAGCCGGCTTCATCTCTGAATTTGCAAAGACGGAATCCCTTGAACATCCCTCGTTAATGCAAAACCCTAAAAATAGAATCTCTCCAATTTTCTCCCTTTCACATGTCTGGGAGCTGCCCTTCCGGAATCCCACTCCCCTTTCAATAAATCCATCGGACCCGCTCGCTAGAAAATAGATGAAAGAGGCAATTTAGTACATCTGAAGGCAGAGTCTTAGGTCAAGCCCGCGCTCACAAATTTGCCCAATTCCCACAGAGCTTCCTGCGCTCTCTGCAGCTTTCAAGGCAGAACCAAGGCAGCGTCTTCGGCTGCCCGGTTTGAAAGGCAGAGAAGATGAAAACATTTCAGCAGGAATATTTCCCATGCCTCTAAAAGCTACTAAGTACAGTCTCTCCTTAATCTGCATGCCTCCAATTCTTGGCCTACATTTCTTCTATGTCTCTTTATGCATTTGTTAGTGCAGGGGTCTCCAACCTTGGCAACTTTAAGACTTGTGGACTTTAACTCCCAGAATTCCTCAGTCACCAATGCTTAGGCCTGAGGACTTCAACTCCCAGAATTCCTCAGCCACCAACTTTGGACTTCAACTCCCAGAATTCCTCAGCCACCAATGTTTAGGCCTGAGGACTTCAACTCCCAGAATTCCTCAGCCACCAACTTTAAGACTTTGGACTTCAACTCCCAGAATTCCTCAGCCACCAACTTTAAGACTTGTGGAATCCAACTCCCAGAATTCTTCAGCCACCAACTTTAAGACTTATGGACTTCAACTCCCAGAATTCCTCAGCCACCAACTTTAAGGATTGTGGACTTCAACTCCCAGAAATCCTCAGCCACAACTTTAAGACTTTGGACTTCAACTCCCAGAATTCCTCAGCCACCAACTTTAAGGATTGTGGACTTCAACTCCCAGAAATCCTCAGCCACCAACTTTAAGACTTTGGACTTCAACTCCCAGAAATCCTCAGCCACCAACTTTAAGGATTGTGGACTTCAACTCCCAGAAATCCTCAGCCACCAACTTTAAGACTTTGGACTTCAACTCCCAGAAATCCTCAGCCACCAACTTTAAGGATTGTGGACTGCAACTCCCAGAATCCCATTGCTTCTTGTCCTGCCCTTGGGTGCTTTGGAGAATAGGGTGACCCCATCTTCTTCGTGGCAGCCCTTAATGTAAGCACTTGCCAAAATATCCTGATTAGGAGCATTTGGAAGAGCTTTGACGTCACTTGATATTTTCCATGTGAATAGTTGCAACCCAGCCTTTCCTCTTCCAGTGTAAACAAACTTACACAGGGGACTTACCGAGCGTGGGAATCTTCGGCTCCTTAGAAGATGGTTTTGGAGGCGCCTTAGTGGTTGGGTGGGGATGCTCTGTGGTGGTAGTTAACTTTCGTTCTGTAAAAAAGGATTAATTTTTTTAAAAAGCCTCCACTGTATAGCAAGGAGGGGTGGGAAGGATTAGAGAGAGTCCTTCAGATTAAAACAAAAACTGTTAAAATTGCCCAATGAAAATACAGTCATGGTATTCCAAGATTGCTTTTTCAAAAGGCAACTGGACTTTCCTTGAAAACATTTCCCTTCTCATCCAAGAAGCTTCTTCAGTTCTTTGGTTCCGGTCTGTAGATTTGTACCTTTGTCAATTGTATACTAGAGATGGAAAGAGTAGAGAAGGGAACAGATGGCTAGAGAGCTCAAACAGCCTTCTTATAAGAAAGTTTGGGAATATTTAGCTTGGAGATAGCAATAGCAATAGCAGTTAGACTTATACCGCTTCATAGTGCTTTCAGCCCTCTCTAAGCGGTTTACAGAGTCAGCATATTGCCCCCAACAACAATCTGGGTCCTCATTTTACCCACCTCGGAAGGATGGAAGGCTGAGTCAACCCTGAGCCAGTGAGATTTGAACAGCCGAACTGCAGAACTGCAGTCAGCTGAAGTAGCCTGCAATACTGCACTCTAACCACTGAGCCACCTCGGCTCTTATAGAAAAGAAGAGGAGAACACAACTGAGGTCTAGGACAGGGATGGGTTTCAAAAATTGCAGCAATGGGTTCGCTGTCCCCTTGCTGGGTGGGCGTGGCCATGGTGGGCATGGCCTAGCCATCCTCCTGCACCATGGTGGGGGGGCATTTTTGCCCTTCCAAGGTTCCAGAGGCTTTCCTTGAGCCTCCAGAAAGGGAAAAACTGCTTTCCCCAGGCTCTGAAACTCCTGGGATGGGCATGGTGGGGCGGAGTGGCAGAGCATGGTGGGCGTGGCCAGCCAGGGTCACTGAACTGGGCAGAACCCTAGCTATAGGATCACCCAAACCCATTCAAACCCTAACCCTACACCACCCCTAGTCTAGGAGGCCATGTCTATCCTAGAGAAAGTAGACAGCGAGGCTTTTTTTTCACACTGTCTCCAAAGTGTCAACCTGCAAAATGACTTCAACCGAAGCCATGCTTACTTCTGCTTCGTTTCTTGGTTGCCACTCAAGGGTGGGGGATGGGATGACTTAGGAATGTGGTGACTCAGCCGGCTAGTCCTAACATCTACAGCTGGCAAGTTCATCCCAATGGACAATCACTGTGATTGTGGAGTGAATTTGTGCTTGTTAAGCAAGCCAGTGTTTCACAATGGGTGCAGTTTTGCTGAAAATCAGAATTAAACGCTGGGTTTTGCTGAAACTACCGTATCATAATACACCGTCATGGGACCATGGCAAAATCCATAAATTGGCTATGTTGTTAAGTGTCCAATGTTTGGTCAATTGACCACAGAGGGCTCCATCAATCTTTGAAGTCAGGGAAGTCCCCTCTTTCAAGTTGGTCATATCTTTGAACACTCGCTAAGTGACAAGGCATAGGTCAGAGACTATCTGTAAAAGAGAAGCCAGAGAAGGATCTTAAACCAATCATCTAATCTTGGGGGATGCTTTGAGATGGGATGGACCTAACTGGCCTCAGATACTGATAAATAAGTTTCCCCTGCCCTTTTTGCCGGGAGCCAGAAGAAGAAAAGTAAGGGACGGGGAATCAGCTGTGCCAGAACACATAATAAATTGGGTTTAAATCACATTGTGTCCCTTACAATACTTAAATCACATTTTAAAAAAAAAACAGAAAATGAGTGACAATTTATGTAGAAGCCCTGGGTGTAGCTAAACATTTTTTTTCTGGGGTGGTGGGACATGCAGCTCTGGGATGGACCCCAACTCAGAATTTCTCTGCTAGGACAGTCCTAGTTACTACAATGCTTACGCTAGAATCACTGTAGAGAAGTTTGCATCTGATTTCTAAGGTTGCAGTAGACAAAAGGGTTACAGGTTCAGACTTTCTATATGCATTTGCTTTATAGTATGGTAAACCTGAAATTAATCATACGAGAGCTGAGCACCAGCCTATTATCCAACACCTTGGTCCAGTTGTTGTTCTCCATGGCAACTGACAATGATTCGGGAAGGAACACAAAACAAGCGTGGACAAAGAACAATCCAAACCATAGCCTTTACTTCCATTAATTTGTATTCTGGATATTGCTTGTTGTCTGCTCTCTTTAAAAAATCAGTAAACTCAGAATACAGACAGTAGGTTTTGCAAGGCCTTCTAACAAATCCTCGCCCAAGGATTACCTTCACAGCTGACAGTAGTATTGAAAAATGAACATTTCTCCTTCAACGCTTCCCCATTCTTCACGCAGCTCCCCGTACCTACAAATGAAGGAAGTGTTGAAACAGAGCACAATAACAAGTAGCAGCTTTTACTTCTTCTTCTTCCATATATGGGCAATACAGAATCAGGTGGGCTGGGTTTGCTCATGACAATAAGCTATGGCATGTTTTAATTGTGGTTTGCAGGGCCATCACCCTTCATCCACAGAATGCCTCCAGATGCCAGTTGCAAAGGAACGGTGGTGGGAAGGGATGAAGTCTCCATCTTCCGCTTGGGAAGCACCTGGTCTGGGGGTCGAGGACAACTTGCTATTGCCAACTCGCCACAAGGCAAATGGCCACAGGCAACTTCCTGCAGGATAATCCACATGGGATAACTCAGTGCAATAAACGTGATCGGCCACTGTTTCTTCTAAACTCCTTCCACTTTTGTCAATGAAAATCATGTCAAAGAAACAGTGGTGGATAATAATTATCACATCGAGTTATCACATGTGGATTTGCCCTGTGCCAAGTTGACTGTGGCAAGATGACTGCGGCAAGAGGGCCGCACCGGGTTGGCCAGGGCAAGATGGCTGCAGCTAGTTCGCCATGACGAGATGGCCGTTGAGTTGGCTGTGGTGAGTTGCCCCATTCCTCCTGGTGAGCAACAACCACGTGAGTTGGGGAAAGACCAATAGACGTTCCCTCCACATGAAAGACATGGTTGCTACCTCATTCTTGACTTAAAGTGAGCCTTAGAATTATTTTGTTTTGTCTTAAGCCAGGGGTTGGCAACCTTAAACACTCAAAGAGCCACAAAGGTCCTAACCGGAAGCCCCCTGTTCAATTCTGGAGCTGACCTGAAGTCCCACCATAGAGTTTCCTCCTAGTGCAGCATCCTTTTTCCTCTACCAACCGGAAGTCTGGTTCCCCCCCATAGAGTCTCCTCCTAGCATGGCGTCCTTTTTCTTCTATCTGTCCTAACCGAAAGCCCTATTAATTGTGGAGCTAACCAGTGACAGAGAGTCCAGCAGAGATGAAAGAGCCACATGCGGCTCCAGAGCCGCAGATTGCTGACCCCTGTCTTAAGCGAAAGCAATTCTATCAGCTACTTCTATCCCCAAAATGGCACTGAAGCAGTTGTCGCCAGCAAAGTGAAGAACTAACTCCCGTTGTTGGTATGCTGTCCCTTTTTCACAAAATAAAAAGAAATTTTCTAGTTAGGTTTGCTCCTGCAAAACACAGAAGCACTAAAGGGCTTCTGCTCTGGATCCATGGAAAGTCTGGAACTTGTGGCTGTCATTTTTTTAAATTTGTTGTGACTTAAGAGAAAAGCCATGTTGGGGATGATGTAAAATATTTCTTCTCCTTCTAAGATTCAATGTTCATCACTATCATAAACCATTCAGACTCAGACAACAGGAAGATGGAAAGACTGACCTGTTCTACAGGATTAATCTAGGAACTACTACACAGAGCAACTTAAAACAGTAATACTCTCAGACTCAACTTAAAGGTAAAGCTAAAGGTTCCCGCACATATGCGTGTTAGTCGTTCCTGACTCTAGGGGGTGGCACATCTCCGTTTCAAAGCCAGCACTGTCTGAAGACGTCTCCGTGGTCATGTGGCTGGCATGACTGAACGCCAAAGGCACCCACAACACTGTTAGCTTCCCACCTAAGGTGGTTCCTATTTTTCTACTTGCATTTTTTATGTGCTTCCAAACTGGTAGGTTGGCAGAAGCTGGGACAAGTAACAGGAGCTCACTCTGTTATGCGGCACTGGGGATTCGAACCACCAAACTGCCAACCTTTCTGATCGACAAGCTCAGCATCTTAGCCAATGAGCCCTTGAGACTCAACTTAGGACAGAGTGAAACCTAGGAAAGTAAAACTCTCCTTTGTGCTCCCTGCAACTTCATTGATTTACCCTTGCAGTTTTCTAAGCACCCAAAAGGAAAATAACCTCATTTTCGTCCACAAAGCACATAAAACCAAGAAACCCCAAATTGCCTTTCGAAAAGCACCTTTGGGACAACCTGGATGATTGAGAATCTTCATAGACCCAAAGCATTGAAAACCATTCTTAAGAAGAAACAGAATATTACCAGATATGGGATAAATGTATAGGTGGATGGAGAAAAGAAACAAGGATCAATGAAATAGTGAAGGAGAATTTATATATATGTGGTTAACACAACTGCTTAATATGTAATACAGCCCAGGTTCGAATCCCAGTAAGGATATGGCTAGCTGATGAGAGCTAAATAGCTTGAAATAGATCTATACTCGTCTCCCTTTATTATTTATCAGCACAAATGCAACACAAATGTAACAAAGGCAACAGTAAAAAAAATGGCTTTCTGTTTGGATGGTCTCTTGTGATGAGCCGATAGACAGAGAAAGGAAGCAGTATGCTTCCTCCCATATTGGGCATACCAGGGGTTGTGACACAATACATACCTATTTCCCTGGCTTATCTGATAAAGGAGGAGAGCCTGTGGCTTAGTGGCTAACACAACTGCCTAATATGTAATACAGCCCAGGTTCGAATCCCAGTAAGGCTGGGATTGCTAGCTGGCTAGCTGATGAGAGCTAAATAGCTGGAAATAGATCTATACTAGTCTCCCTTTATTTTTATCAGCACAAATGCAACACACACACACACACACACACACACACACACAGTTTAAATGTACTAGAGGTAATCACCCAATATAGTAGATGAGTAAAATAGAGGGTTAAAAATGGTGAAATGCAAATGAAATATACTAGAAGGGGAAATAACATAGGGAGAATTGTATCGATTGGTAATTGCTATTAGAAAGAACAGGAAGTTCCTGTTCACACTGTATTGTGTAAATGTATTGTATGTCTAAGTTTTGTGTGTGTGTATTTGTTTGTTTGTATATATATATATTTATTTATATTTTAAAAAACCATTCTTAAAAATTGAAACAACGCAGGGGCTTACCTATTCCCATTCTGATAAGCTATCCAAGATGGGAATAGCTAAAGCTCCTACGGTTGTTCTTTTAGGCATTTTTAAGAATGGTTTCAAATGCTTTGGGGCTATGAAGATGCCATCTTTTGCTTGGCTTGCTGAGTGCTAGAAGATTCTGGAGTCTGTTAGAAGGAGGTGGAATTCTTATCCTGAAGCTAGATAAGAAAATAGGCTAATCTAAATTAAAAGATGCTTTCTCCTGGAGAAAAGCGATGGCAAATCTAGACAGCATACTAAAAAGCAGAGACATCACCTGCCAACAAAAGTGCGCATAGTCAAGGCTATGGTTTTGCCAGTTGCAACGTATGGCTGTGAAGGTTGGACCATAAGAAAGGCTGAGCGCCAAAGAATGGAGGCCTTTGAACTCTGGTGCTGGAGAAGATTCTTGCGAGTCCCTTGGACTGCAAGGCCATCCAACCGGTCAGTCCTAGAGGAATCAACCCTGACTGCTCTTTAGAAGGCCAGATCCTGAAGAGGAAACTCAAATACTTTGGCCACCAAATGAGAAGGAAGGACTCCCTGGAGAAGAGCTGATACTGGGAAAGATTGAGGGCAAAACAAGAACGGGACGACAGAGAATGAGGTGGGCTGGATGGAGTCACCGAAGCAGGCAGGCATGAGCTTAAATGGACTCCAGAGGATGGTAGAGGACAGGAAGGCCTGGAAGAACATTGTCCCATGGGATGCGATGTGGTCGGACACGACTTCGCAACTAACAACAACAGATGGGCTCTTTGTTACTCTCTTGGCTGTTTTCCTTGCAAACTGTCCCTTTACCAAACTAGGTAACATTATCACACCCCTGATAGTGTTACCTAGTTGGGCAAGGAAATATCGCAAGGAAATAACCAAGCTCAGAGAGCAACAAGGATTCCACAGTTCAACCTTGAGCTACAAATGTTGTTTCTATCAGCTAACATAATTCTCCCTGCTTCTTGAATGCAAACTCTCAGTTTCTAATTAATACTGGCCAGAAATTCTCACTAGCAACAAGCACCAGATCTCAAAAATCAACAGCAAAGGCTGTTCTTTGACAGCTCCGGGCTATCCCTCCTTTCCTGGAACTGTAGCCAGGGCAACAAGTCAGGTGCAAAACCAAAAGATATTCAGATCTTGAGATGGCTTAGCAATATCCCCATAAAACAGAAGGATTTTCAGAGTGCTGGCCTTAACGTGGCTCTTGTGGACAATTACAACTTTCAGCATCTGTCACCATTGGCCATGAGACTATTCTGCTAGAAGTTGCAGTCTGCAAGTTGGTAGCTCATCCTTACAAAAAAAAAAAAGGTTCCTCAGAAGGAGGTAGTAGTAACTGTGAGAGGGATCTTGGAGTCCTAGTGGACAACCATTTAAATATGAGCCAGCCGTGTGCAGCAGCTGCCAAAACAGCCAACACAGTTCTAGGCTGCATAAACAGAGGGATAGAATCAAGATCACGTGAAGTGTTAACACCACTTTATCATGCCCTGGTAAGGCCACACTTGGAATACTGCATCCAGTTTTGGTTGCCACGATGTAAAAAAAGAAGGTTGAGAGTTTAGAAAAAGTGCAGAGAAGAGCAACAAAGATGATCAGGAGACTGGAAGCTAAAACATACGATGAACGGTTGCAGGAACTGGGCAAGGCTAGTCTAGCAAGAGAAAGACCAGGGGGAATATGACAGCAGTCCTTCCAATATTTGAGGGGCTGCCACAGAGAGGAGGGGTGTGTGGCTCAGCTATTTTCCAAAGCACCTGAACACCATACAAGGAATAATGGATGGAAACTGAAAAAGGAGAGATTCAACCTGGAAACAAGAATAATTTCCTGAAAGTTAGAACAATTAATCAGTGGAACAACTTGCCTCCAGAAGTTGTGAATGCTCCAACACTGGAAGTTTTAAAGACAAGACTAGATACCATTTATCACTCTGTGGTGTTTCCTGCCTAAGCAGTGGGTGGGACTAGAAGACCTCCAAGGTCCTGTTCTATGCTATTCCTATTCCTATTCCTATTCCTATTCCTATTCCTATTCCTATTCCAGTGGTGGGTTGCTGGAAGTATGCCCCAGTACGGGTGTACCAGAGCCTGCCCGAGCACTGGGTACCATTACAGTGCTCTGGAAGGTCTGCCTGCCCGCCCACACTCACCTGTCCTTTAAAGCATTCGGCGCTTCCGCACATGTGCATGGTGCGTACAGTGCCTGCACGACGCTCCGCCAAGCAGCTGGAGCATCGTGGAGCTTGCAGAGGCATCACTGGAAGTTAAGACCCATGCAGACTCTGCATTGTGTGTGCGCGCACCGCACACATTCATGCGGGGGATGCCAGGCCCCGTTGCAACTGTACCGGTTGCAATGGGATCTGGAACCCACCACTGTCCCATTCCCATTCCTTCCTATTCTACAACATCCATCAATTCTGGAGATTGGTGACCTGAACCTTGACCATTCGGAGCAGCATTTCATTTAGAGAAGGGTGCCGGCAAACTTTGACCAGAATTCAAGCCTGTGCTGGTAAGACAGAGACGTGCACTCTCTAATAATGGTCTTAAAATAGTCACTAAAACTAATTTATGGCACAGGTCATCTTGTGACGTAGTTTTGGGTGCTGCTGCACAAAACCTAGCAACATTATATGTATGTTGTCATGGGGTTGGTATCCAAGAGCAGCAGGGAGATGTAAAATTGTATCCTGAGCATTGATGCAATAACGGTAAAGTGGTAATAATGGTAAAAGGAAGTAGGCAATGAAATATTTGCCAGCATTTTCTTTTATTGACTTACCTCACAGGTGGAATTCAGCAGGTTCTGACCAGTTCTGGAGAACCGGTAGTGGAAATTTTGAGTAGTTTGGAGAACCGTGGCTGGCCCCGCCCCCATCTATTCTCTGCCTCCCGAGATCCCAGCTGATCAGGAGGAAATGGGGATTTTGCAGTATCCTTCCCATGCCACGCCCACCAAGCCACCCCCACAGAACCGGTAGTAAAAAAAAAAAATTGAATCCCACCACTGGCTTTACCTGGCTTCTCATGCGATTCCTGACAGTGTTTCCAAATGCAGTTTGTAATATTCTGGGAAGGAGAACCTTCAATGCATTGTTTGCATGACTCCAGATCTTTACATTCCCCTGTTTTTTTGGGGAAAAAACATAGAAAGGTTGTTTTCCTTCCGGTCTGATAGATGTGATCCTAAAGGGTTGGTTGAAGTGAAAGAAAAATGTTAAGCTCTAGTTATTCAATGACCAGGAACTGTCAAAAAATTGCCCTTTGCCTTTTGTCTCCCGCCCCCAAATTTCAGATATTAATTTGGATTCCACAGGAAATCCTCAAGTTACAATTATTCATTAGCAGCTGTTTGAAGTTGAGACTCTAGAAAAGTGCAGGGAAGAGCAACCAGGGTGATTAGGGGACTGGAGGCTAAAACATATGATGAACGGTTACAGGAACCGGGCATGGCTAATCTAGGGAAGAGAAGAACCAGGGGAGGCATGATAGCAGTCTTCCAACATTTGAGGGGCTGCCACAGAGAGGACGCGGAGGGGGGGGGGTCCAGCTATTTTCCAAAGCCCCTGAAGGCCAGACAAGGAATAATGGATGGAAACTGAACAAGGAAAGATTCAACCTAGAAATAAGGAGGAACTTTCTGACAGTGAGAACAACCAACCATGGAACAGAAGTTGCCTTCAGAAGTTGTGAGAGACTCATCATTGGAGGCCTACAAGAAGAGATTGGACGGCCATTTGTCAGAAATGGTGTAGAGTCTCCTGCTTGAGCGGGGGGGTTGGACTAGATGACCTACAAGGTCCCTTCCAATTCTGTTAATCTGTTAAAAAGTCACAACAGCTCTGAAAAAAAAAGCTATTTATTACCAGTCCTTGTACTTAGGGACTCTCATAGTATTCCCACAACTACATAAACAACATTTGAGTGCTTGGCAACTGGCATGCATTTATGACGATTGTGGCATCCAAGGGTCATGGAATCATCATGTGTGGCCTTCCCCACCCAAGAAGCAAAATAAGCTGGATTTGCTTAATGACCGCTTGGTTCACTTAACAACCACAGTGATCTGCTTAAGAACCGTAGCAAAAGTTATAAAATCAAGCGCAACTATTTAACGATCACAATGCCCATTTAGTAATGGACATTGTGAACCCACTGAAGTCATAAGTCAAGGACTCCCTATGTATACAGAAGTTGCCGTGCTACTTTCAAAACTGTCTTTTTAAAAATTGATCCCTAACATTAGAGGCTTAAGATGGAGTGGTACAGTAGCCTAGAGGTAGAGCTCTCGCCTCACAATCAGGAGGCTGTGAGTTCGAGCCTAGGTAGAGGCAGATATTTCTCTCTCTCTCTGGGCACACCAAGAATGTATCTGCTGAAGTCTTCCTGGGAGGAGCCTACTGGTGGAAGCAGCAAAAAATCAGCTGCCTCCGAATTCCTGGCTACGTACCTGTTTAGAGGATCTTCCATCTGACGTCTTATCAGGTTTTCTTATCCTTCAGGCAAGAAGGAAAGAAGAAACTGTTTTGCTGGCAAATGCTCTTCGATTTTGCAGCTTTTGTGCTTGCAAGGAAAGGTGGGCTAGCCCAAGGCAGAACGGCTGTCCGTGCTGGGAACTTCAAACTGCCTTGTGCAGGACAAAGTAGGTCTCTCCCACTCTGATCAAAGTTTTGTTTGATTTATTCTTATCACGAGCTGGATCCGTTCACTGTGGACATTAATTGCTTATCACATTTTAGCTTCTTTCTTTTCTCCTCCGAAAAATTATTTACTCAGAGGCTTCTAAAATGGCGCCGAGCAGCCTGTTTTCTCCGGTAATAACGAACACTTTTTGCTAGACAATGCAAATCCTCAAAAGAATTCAAAACAAGAGAGATTGCTTATCATTTGTTTTGGTTTCACAATAGAAGAATTTTACTCCCTTAGTAACCTTGCTTATTTGGAAGTTAAATGGTGATGAATCTGCTGAATGGTCCTTGTTACAATGTTTACTCACTGAAAGTTTTGCCAAGCCTTAAACTTCAAATAAAAGCCTCCTTTTTTAAAGCTGCATATTTAGGTAATAGAGTTTTATTAACTGCAGGCAGATAAATTTTGAAATGGCCTCAAAACCAAATATTAACTTGAAGTCGTCACCCTCTACTTCCAGGGGCACATCCTCAGTGCCTGGCACAAAGCTGCAGCCTCCGCTTCCTACGCCCCTGCTGGGGATGTGTTAACGAAAGAATTTTTTCTGAGTAATCTAAGCGAGGCTCTTAATGCACAGACAATTAAAATGGAAGATAAATTTAGAGATAATAGAGAGGAGAGAAAAGAGGAAATAAAAGAAATGAAAGAAGAAATTAAAAGTGAAATTAAAAGTGAAATAAAGGACTCAAACAGGAGCTGTATGAGAAATTTGAGGCTAAGGTTGATAAAATTAGAGACGACATGCTGAGTCTTGTAACTGTATTAACAGAACATATTTCTGGAGTGGAAGATACTCTAGAGGCTCTTAATGATGTCAATGCTAACTTGACATTGAAAACAGAGGTGGTGGAACAAAAAGTGGAAAATGCTGAAAAAGAAATTATTATGATACAGTACCGACAAATGGAGTTCGCATTAAGAGTAAGGGGGCTGCGTGAGGAGAAACAGGAGAACCTGAAACAGATCCTATCGGAAGCTTTTGACTGCCTGATGGGAAGACCAGGGACCCAATCAAGGTTGGCAAATTGACAAAGCTTACCGCGTCAACTCTTGGCTGGCAAAGCAGAAGCAGCTTCCCGAGACATCGTTATATATTTTACTACAAGAGAGTTTAGAAATAGTGTACCTGCAAGCATCTTACAACACTAAGCTTCAAATTGGCGGTCAAGACCTGGTTGTTTTGAAAGAGATACCACCTCCAATGTTAAGAGCCAGGAGAGACTACGCTTTTTTGGTCGAAGAACTCAGAAATCGTCAGATACAGTATAGATGGGATGCACCATTTGGCATCATATTTACATTTGATAAGCAAAGGTACCGCCTCAACTCTGTATGGAAAGCCCGAGATTTTATTATAATATATTGAAGGCCGGACACCCTGCACCATCTGGACCCAGAGAAAGACCACAAGAAAGACAGGATAGACAGCAAACTACACAACCATCAGACAAGATGGAGCATCTTTCTTCTCTAGAAGTGCAAGGTGCTATGGAACCAAGACCTAGCCGCATGACTACTAGACGTATGGAGAAACAAGCTAAAAAGCAACAGCATCAACAATCATCGGCCATCGATCAAGGATCTACAACAACAAATCTGGAAGCAATGGGAGGAGCTAGACCTAAGGTTAAACAGGCCGTGCAGGAAGCTCTAAAAATGCTTCACCAACCAAAAATGACAACTAAGATCTTAACATGGAATGTCAATGGACTGAATTCTCCACAGAAGAGGAAGAAAATATTTCATTATCTCAAACAGTTTAAGAACGATGTATTTGTTTGCAAGAAACTCATATCAAGTCAACTGATCAAAAATATTTGATCAACTCAAACTTGGTCAACATTTTGCAGCTTCTGCTATGGAAAAGAAGAATGGTATAGTTGTATACTTAAGAAAAGATATGAAAGCTGAATTAATAGAAGCAGATCCCTTCGGAAGATATATTGCTTTAGACTTAATCTTAGAAGGGAAAAAGACATTACTTTTGGGAATTTATGCTCCCAATCAACAGCAAGATAGATTCTATAGAAATCTTCATGCTAAATTAGTACAGTGGGACTATAGTTCCTGTATACTATTGGGTGACTGGAATGGAGTGATAGACACTAAGAGAGATAAGAAGATTTCCCGCCTAAATACCAAGATGCGAGCAAAGTTACCCAAATCTTTCTTTGACATTATGGATGATTTTGAATTGAGAGATATTGGCGAGAAAGAAATGCAGAGGAATACGACTTCACTTCTTCTCGGACAGGCATCAATCCCTTTCAAGGATTGATTTTATCCTAACCACTAACGATTTGCTTTCTAGGGTCAAGAAAACAAAGATTGCAGTTAGGGTTCTTTCTGACCATAATCCAGTTTGGATGGAGTTGGGAAGGGTAGTGCAGGCAAGAAGGTCTTGGAGATTGAATGAAAACTTATTTAGATATGAAAAGTATATTAATGATTGTAAAAAATTACTATCTGAATATTTTGTTTTGAATATGAATAAGGGTACATCTATGGAATTTGTATGGGACGCAAGCAAAGCGTATATGAGAGGAGTTTTGATGAATATAAATAAAACACATAGAAATAAGCAAGGGTTAAAAACGAACAGAACTGGAAGAGGAAATTAAGAGAAAAGAGCTGGAGTTAACAAGGAACCCAGACGATACAAAGGTTAAGGAAGCTATTAACATATTAAAATCTCAATTTGACATGTTGATCTCTGACCAGGTGGCTACTAATCTATTATATGCAAAACACAATACTTTTTGTAATGCAAACAAACCTGGCAGATGGTTAGCTTATCAGATTAGGAAAAAAAGGAAAACTCGAAATATATCTAAACTGTTTTACAGAGGGAAGGAGGTGTTTCAACAGGAAGAGATTCAAAAGGCTTTCTGGGAATTTTTACAGAACTGTATAAAGGGGATAAAATTAATGGTTTAGACATAGACAAATATTTAGACAAAGAGAAAATACCTTCAGTTAGAGAAGAACACAGGCAAAAATTGAATCAACCAATAACCTCGGGGGAAATCCTGCAGGTAATTAAGCAATTAAAGTTAGGGAAAGCACCAGGTACAGATGGCTTGACAGCGGTTTACTATAAAAACTTACAGTTAGAAATGGTAGAACCTCTTAGAGAATTATTTAATATGATTCAAACGGAAGGTAAAGTCCCTCCATCTTGGAAGACAGCGTTTATATCTTTGATACCCAAAGAAGAACAAGATACTACTCAACCCAAAAATTATAGACCTATTTCATTACTGAATGTAGATTATAAAATTTTTACTAAAATATTAGCAAATAGGTTAATGTTGGTCACTCAACAATTGATACATACGGACCAAACAGGTTTTATACAAGGGAGACAGATGAAAAGTAATGTTAGATTAATTATTAATGCATTAGAATATTTGGGAAAGAACAACCAGATCCCTGCTGCGTTTATATTTTTGGATGCTGAGAAGGCCTTTGATCGAGTTAACTGGCAATTTCTGTTGAAGATACTGCAAAAAATGCAGATAGGAGATAATTTTCTACAGTCAATTAAAGCAATATACCAACAGCAAACAGCACAAATTATAGTCAATGGAAGTCTAACAGACTCTTTTCAAATTGGAAAAGGTACAAGACAGGGCTGTCCTTTGTCCCCATTATTGTTTATTATAACTTTGGAAGTATTGTTGAATAAAATACGGGGCTTGGATGGTTTAAAAGGGATCAAGATTAGGCAGCAAGAATATAGAGTCCCGCGCTTTTGCGGATGATTTGGTCATAATATTGGAACAACCGCAGGAATCTAGTATGGTTTTAATGAATATGATTAATCAATATGGTCAAGTGTCGGGCTTTAAAATAAACTTAGGAAAAACCAAAATATTAGCTATAAATATGAATATTAAACAAAAGGAAGAATTAGGAGTGATGCTAGGATGTGAGGTAGTTAAAAAAGTTAAATATCTTGGAGTTAACATTTTAACTTCAAATGGGAAATTATATAAGTATAATTATGAACCACTTTGGCATAGCATACAGACAGAGATGAAAAAATGGGAGAAACTGCACTTATCTTTGCTGGGTAGGATAGCGGCAGTGAAAATGAACATTTTACCAAAATTTTTATTTCTCTTCCAAATGTTACCTATACTTAAAAAAGATGCGAACCTTTTAGAATGGCAGAAGGGTATCAACAAATTTGTGTGGGCAGGAAAGAAGCCGAGGGTAAAGATGAAAATAATGCAAGATGTACGTGAGAGAGGAGGATTGAAACTACCTAATTTAAAAATATATTATGATGCAGTGGTATTATCTGTAATTAGTGACTGGATTCACTTAACCAATGATAGAATATTGAACATTGAGGGACACGATCTGGTATTTGGTTGGCATGCTTACCTGTTATTCAACAAAAAATTGGATAAGAACTTTAAAAGTCATATTTAAGAAATGCTTTATTGCGGGTCTGGAAGAAATATCAATATAAATTAAATGACAAGATACCCATGTGGGCAATTCCTAGACACGCAATTGAAAATATGAATACAGCACAAAAACAGGACAGAATTACCTACAGACAGCTTCTTACCTCGGAAAGGGGGGTATTACAATTAAAATCTTTAGAGGTATTAAAAGAGGAGAAGGTAGTTCAAACATGGTTCCAGTATGGGCAATTACAGGCTAGGTGGAAAATAGATCAAAAAATTGGTTTTATTCAAGTTGAGGATAACTTGTTTAAACAAATAAGAGATCAAAGCTTAATGCATATAAAGAGGATATATAATGTATTAATACAGATGGATTCGGAAACAGAATTAGTTAAAGATTGTATGATAAAATGGGCTCAAAATATTGAGGAAACCAATAATGTTGGATACATGGGAAAGAATCTGGGTAAGAAATGTGAAATTTACACAAGCTCAAAATCTGAGAGAAAATTTTTACAAGATGTTCTATAGATGGCATTTAGATCCTAAAAAGTTGGCTTCTATGTATCCGAATGTACAGCCTAAATGTTGGAGATGTGGTTCTCTCGATGCTACATATTATCATATATGGTGGACCTGCCAAAAGGTTAAAGCATTTTGGATAAAAATATGGTGGGTCATGCAAAATGTTTTAAAAGAAGGATAAAGTTCAGTCCTCAGCTATTTTTACTAGGTATATGTACTGACTTTACAGTGGTAGAGACCAACTTGACTCTTCACCTGATAACTGCAGCAAGACTGTTGGTGGCGCAATATTGGAAGAAGGAAGACTTGCCTACAATTCAAGAATGGACATTGAAAGTAACAAACTTAGCTGAAATGGCTAAAATATCGGCATATCTCAAGATCATTCAAATGAGAGATATAAACGAGACTGGAAAAAATGGATTGACTATATACAAAATAAATACGGGACTAAGAAATTCCAGTTAGCCTATGCTTAAGATCAGGAATGATTTAAATTGTTTAAAGTTAGTTCAGTAAGAAGAAGCTAAGGTCAATCTAGAATGTCATTAATTTTTTTATTTCTTTTTTCTCAATAGATTTTAGACTGTGTTAGTTAAAATTCTATACCGTGTACGGGTTCTGGGAAGTCGGGGGGGGGGGGAAGGAGGAGGGGGGGTGGGGGGGTGGAGGGAGGGAGGGGTACACACACACAAAAAAAATTGTACTTCAATGTTTAATGATTGACAAATGATGACATATTTGTGTTTTTTTTTTAAAGAAAAATAAAAATAAAAAGTTCTGTTAAAAAAAAAAAAAAAAAAAAAAAAAAAAGAATGTATCTGCTGAACAAAACTCTGCATTGGCGACAGGAAAGGCTTTTAAACACTTTTGTTAGCTCCATTCCGTTGCCTAGACGCTATCACGCAAGGGATTATGCGGTCGTTAAATGAAGATGATTAGAGGCTCAGCATAAACTCAGATCAACTTAATGCAGGGTCCTATACTGCTAAGATGCTGAAGTCTTCATCCTGGACGCCACCACCATTGGAAAAGGGACCGGAAGCATCAAACATGTTTTGTGTTTGGTGTGAAGAAACCGTGACACTATCGGTTAAACTTTAGAGAATTTAAACAATCAGACAAAAGAACCAATGCAGCAACGATTCTAAACATTGTGAGAATGATGAACAGTTGGGTGCACACAGGGAGTTGAGCCCAAACCTGTCTTGTTTTACTTGCTTTTGTTTATTTTTGTTATTTTTAATGCAAGAATCCAGCTGAGGCTTTCTTTCTTTTGAAAACCGTGCTATATATCGTCTGAATCTGGCTAATGGTGATTTCTAATACGAACAAACCTCAATGAACAAAATAATTAGCCTGATGTGTAAGCCGTAAGCCAAACCTGTATTTCTGTCACTTTTGGGAAGAAATATTTTGATCTTCTGGTTTTTCTACTCTTTCAGCATTATATCCTTGGGCTTCTTTGTACCTACTAGTTTGCTAGCCTGCAGGCAGTTCCCACATGTCCAGGTGCGTGTTTAGTTTTCTGTATAAGGTAAGGTAAAGGTAACGGTTCCCCTCGTCCATATGTGCTAGTCGTTCCCGACTCTAGGGGGCGGTGCTCATCTCCGTTTCAAAGCTGAAGAACCAGCACTGTCCGAAGACGTCTCCATGGTCATGTGGCCGGCATGACTAAATGCCAAAGGCGCTTGGAACACTGTTACCTTCCCACCAAAGGTGGTTCCTATTTTTTCTACTTGCATTTTTTACCTGCTTTCGAACTGCTAGGTTGGCAGAAGCTGGGACAAGTAACGGGAGCTCACTCTGTTACACGGCGCTAGGGATTCGAACTGCCGACCTTTCTGATCGACAAGCTCAGCATCTTAGCCACTGAGCCATCTGTATATCGTGTAGAAAATAATATTTTTCGCTGACTGCAGTCGATGCACCGGATGAGGTAGACAGGGAGCTAGAAAAGCTCATGCAAGGACAATTAGACTTTAAAAGTGCCACAAGATTCTGTGTTGTGTTGTTCTGTGTTGGCCATAAAAAGTGAATGTAGTTTTCATGCTGGAAATATTTTTTTTTTTAATGTTATCGTTGCAATTTACAGAGCTGCTCATTTCATAACACAATAACAGTGCAAGATCACCTAACAGTGAGAAAAACGTTGACCGTGTGAATGATTGTCCAAGGATAATTGTACATAATTAGAGCCTTGTGCTCAAGCAAGGGGCTGCACCTTAGTCGATCTTGAAATGCTAAGTGGGGTCAGAGCTGATTAGGACAAGGGACCACTCACAAATCCCTAAGTTGTAGGCACACCACCTCCTCATAATACTCATCTATTGTTAACATCAGTAATTTAATCATAAACCATACACTATCAGTGATCCACTTACCCACCAAGGCAAAAGAATGGAATGGAATAATAGAGTTGGAAGGGATCTTGGAGGTCCTCTAGTCCAACCCCCTGCTTAGGCAGGAAACCCTACACCACTTTAGACAAATGGGTATCCAACATCTTCTTAAAGGCCTCTAGTGTTAGAGCATTTACAGCATCTGGTGGCAAGTTGTTCCACAGATTAACTGTCAGGGAATTTCTCCTTAGTTCTAGCTTGCTTCTTGTCCTGCCCTCAGGTGCTTTGGAGAATAGCTTGATTCCATCTTCTTTGGGGCAAAAAAAGGTTGCAACAATGGAAATGGGGCAAAACTCCCTTAGCAAATTGGCAATACAAATTTTCGGCTCCATTGTGCTGTAATTCGAGGCCCACCCTTACAAGGTAACCCCATGATTTACGACCGCAATTGGGATGAGAATTCCCATTGCGGTTGTTAAGTGCATCGTTTCATGTGTTAACTTAGCAACACGGTTGTTAAGTGAATCTGGCTTCCCCATTCGAGTTTGCTCATCAGAAGGTTGCAAAAGTTGATCCCATGACCCCAGGACACTGCGACCGTCATAACGATGAGTCAGTTGCCAAGCATCCAAATTTGCATCACGTGAGCACCGGGAGAATGCAAAGGTTGTGTGAAAAACATCCTTTTGTTTCAGTGCCTCTAACTCTGAATGGTCACCAAATGAACTGTTGTAAGTTGAGGACTGCCTGTTATAGCTCTTAAGTGAGTGGGATCGCTCACAACCTCTGCAGATTTTTCTAATCTGCACAGGGTAGAAAGATTTCATATCTGTCATGCAACTCAGGCAAGTTTACTTAACACCTAACTAACCACCACCACCCCCCGCCAAAAAAAAACCACAGGCAGACAATCAATACAGACTCAAGGTAAACCGCTCCAAGCTCGATTGCAGAAAATACAATTTCAGCAACAGAGGGCTCAATGCCTGGGATGCTCTCCCTGACTCCATTGCTACATCCTCAAACCCCCACAGCTTCAATCTTAAATTATCTACCTTCAACCTCACCCCATTCCTAAGAGGTCTGTAA